>NW_027184080.1:3198611-3838333 GCF_041296385.1 Aphelocoma coerulescens | reverse complement strand
CCCGGTGTCTTTCCATGTAAAGCTTTCGATAGCATTTGTAACATGGTCTTGCCGGTGTCCCGAAAGGGACCAGTGACAAAAGAAGGAATAACAGAGGTCCGGCATGGCTTATACTCCCACCTCCCTTGCCTATGAGGTTGCAACCCATAGCAGGTGTATTAGATCTTCTTGGTGGCGAGTACAGTGGCCAACCCGGTCTTGCCCTCTATTTCCTTGTCACTTCCTTTGTAGCTTTTAGGCAAATTTCTTTTGGCACCCTTTTTAACTGTAGTATCTTATTGTATCTTAGGTGTTTCCCATTCAACAGGCACTAGTAATTCTCATCTGCAAAGTTATTATTTTGTTGCTTATGATTTTGTCTGGATAGAGGGTCGATTTTGTGCTTGACACTCCTTACAACTAGGGTGTCGATGGTGTGAAATGCCAATTTTCCCACAGGTTAAATACTTATATTTGACCTGACTGGCATGCCCCGTGTTAGAATGATTCAAACAGGGTATATGATGTGGCACTGATGGAAGTTGTGATTCTCTCCCCTTCTTAATACAAGTCACAGGCTAGAATCAGAACATGAGAGTTCCCTGTTTGATACAGTCCCAACCCTTCCTGTTTGAAGTGAGAATATTCTTCCTCAAGATGTCTCAGAATTTGTCCAGGGGGCACTTGAAACCACTGATATGAATTTGGCTTTCACTTCTCAATTAGGTGTGATTCTTTGCATATCCCTTGGATTATTTCGATTGTTCCAGTTCATTACCACCTGGCCTCCATTTAAGAATCAATTTGGTATCACCTGGTTTGGATATTACAGTCCACTCTTCAGGTTCTTTTACAGGTCCTTTGATTCTGCTGGCATGGATCCACCCTCGTTCCTTGGTCCGGATTGCGGCCTCAGTCGTCAGCAGTACCTGAAAAGGACCCTCCCATTGTGGAGTCAAAGATTGTTCTTTCCATGTTTTTACTAGTACCCATTCCCCTGGATGGATATTATGAATTTTGAACTCCAAAGTTGTGGTTTGAGGGATCATTCCTTTCAGCCGCAAATTTTCAAGTGTTTTGGCAATTGTGGTGACGTATTTTCTGACACTTACTTCTCCTACTTCATAAGTGGCTGTTTAATGTTGAGTGTTAAGGAAGGGTAATCCGAACATTATCTCATAAGGAGACACTCCCAGGTCTGACCTGGGCTATGTTCGGACTCTCAACAGAGCCAAAGGTAAGCACTTTACCCATGACATTTGAGTTTCAATCATTAATTTTGGCAAAGTTCTTTTCAAAGTCTGGTTCATTCTTTCTACTCGGCCTGAACTTTGTGGGTGCCAGGGGGTATGTAATTCTCATTTTATCCCCAAGGCTTGAGTTATTTGTTGTAAGATTTTGGATGTAAAATGTGTTCCTCTATCTGAGTCTATTTTATTAACCATTCCATATCTGGGAATAATTTGTTCCAGAAGGGTTTTGCATACTATGTTAGCTGTAGCTCTAGTGGCAGGAACTGCTTCTACCCAATGAGTTAGATGGTCTACTATTACTAATAGGAACTCTGTACTTGAGGAAGTTCAGTGAAATCTACTTGGATACTTTGGAATGGTCACAGAGCTAACTCACGGCCTCCTAATGTTGTTTTTCTCATTATTTTCCTATTCACTCTTTGGCAAGTTATACAGTTCCCAGTTATTTGTTTTGCTACCCCAAAGATTTTAATACACCCATAATTTCTTAAAAAATGATCACACAAAGCTTGAGTACCCCAATGAGTTTTTTGATGCATATCTTCTAATATTCTCCTAGTGAGTGACTTATTAAGTAACTGTCTCCCATCAGGGAGTTTCCATTTTCCAGATTGATCTTGTTCTCCCCCTATCTTAGATAATTCCTTTTCTCCTTCTTCACTACATTTGGGGATTTCCAATTCTCCCCTCTCTGGGGTCAAGATTAACATAATTCGTTTAGTCCCATTTTCTGCTGCATCTTTGGCTTCTTGATCTGCTAGATTATTCCCTCTTATTTCTGGCGTCATCCCTTTTTGGTGTCCTTTGATATGCACTACAGCTATTTCTTCAGGCGGTTTTAATGCCTCCAAAACTTCTGAAATCAGGCCTTCATGTATCAGTTCCTTCCCCTTTGAATTTAGTAAACCCCTTTCTTCCCAGATCTTTCCAAAGGTATTTACTACCCCAAAGGCATGCTTTGAATCAGTATAGATGGTCCCTTTTTTGTGTGCTAAATGCTCCAGTCGTCTTTTTAGAGCGTATAATTCACAAGATTGTGCAGACCAATTTGAAGGTAGTTTTCCTTTTTGTGCTAGTTTGAAAACAAACCAGTGAGAGGCACCAAGTCAGAATAACAATTTAATGGAAATTAAAGAAAAGGAAAAGAAAGTAAAAGAAAATACTGACAGAGTCAAGATACAACCTGAGTCCCTATTAGGCAGGGTAGTGGTAGCAGTCTGGTGGAATGGTGGCTGCAATCCTCTGAAGTGGTGATCCTGTAGTAGAAGGGGTCTGCTCTTCCTCGGAAAATCCAGCGGTGGCTGTGTAGCTCCTGTCCTCTGGAAATCCAGTGGAGTCCCCTCTTTGGTGCTCAGAGTCCCAGTTATATCCACGATGGGATGCTTGGTTCCTCCCTCTGGGTGGAGCATCTCACAATGGGGTAATGAGTCATGAGGCCAAGTGTTGATTAGGCTCGTTAACAGAAGATAGTCTGGAGGGAGTTATCTCTGAGTCATGCAGCAGGACAATGATGGGCCATTAACAGCAAGATAGTCTGGGGGGGAGGAGGCAAGGAAACACTGCCCCACCTGATTTCAACAGCTCATGAGGATGGTAATAGAATACCCCTCAACCCAGGACACTTTTTCGATGGTCTGCATATTTATCTCATCGACTAAGGCATATCCTGACATTCTTTTTCCTTGCAAGCATCTGGATGAACCATCCACATATATGCTTTCCCCTTCTAAGAGGGCTTGTTCTGCTAGATCTTCCCGAACTTTTGTTTGGTATTGAATAATTTCCAAGCAATGATGTGCCAGGTCATCTTTTGGTTCTCCATACAGGAATTGGGCCGGATTGAGGCTTTTGCTCTTTTCTATAGTTAGATCATTACTGTCAATTAGAATTGTTTCATATTTTAATATTCTGGAGTCTGTTAACCATTTTTCAGCTTTTTGATTTAGCACATTTCGGACCGCATGGGGTGTGTATACAATCAGTTTATTTCCAAAGGTGAGCTTACGGCTCTCCTCCACTAAAATAGTAGTAGCTGCTATGGCTTGAATGCATACTGGCCAGCCACGGCTTACTGGGTCCAATAATTTAGATAAATAAGCTATTGGTCTTCTCACCCCTCCCCATTCCTGGACTAATACACCATGAGCTACTCCATTTTCTGCATTCACATATAAATGAAAGGGCTTTTCTAGTGAAGGTAAGCTTAGGGCTGGTACCGAGGCTAGTTTCAACTTCAGTTTTTCTAATTTATCATCATCATTTTTGGTCCATTGTATATTGTTTCCCCCTGTTAATTTTTCATATAAAAATTTTACTGCTTGTGTATATCCTTCAATCCATAGTCTGCAATATCCCAGTAGCCCCAGCAGCCTCCTAACCTCCTTTTTGAAGAGGGAGGAGGGAGGGATAAAATCCCTGTAATTCTTTCAGGACTTAGTTTTCGGCTACCTTTGCTTATCAGGTGGCCGAGATATTTTACTTCTGATTCCACAAACTGTAATTTCCTTTTTGATGCCCTTAGTCCCTTTTCCCCAAGGAAATTTAGAAACTTTATAGTAGCTTCTTTAACTTTAATTTCAACTTCTCTTGATATTAGAAGATCATCTACATATTGGATAATTTGTATTCCTGGGGGAGTGGGGAAGGTTTGTAATATTTCTCCCAAGGCTTGCCCAAATAAATTTGGGGCCTCACAATACCCCTGTGGCAGTTTAGTCCACCTCAATTGGTTCTTTTTCCCCGTGTTTGGATCTTCCCATTCAGAGGCGAAAATATTCTGGCTTTCCTCTGCCAGTGGGCAAGCCCAAAAGGCATCTTTAAGATCCACCACACTAAACCACTAATGTTGAGGTGGAATTTTGCTTAAAAGAGTGTAGGGATTAGGAACCATAGGGTAGCAGGCCCGTGCTCTTTTGTTTACTTCTCTTAAATCTTGCACTAATCTATAATTTCCATCAGATTTCTTTACTGGGAGAATAGGGGTATTATGAGGGGATTTACATGATTCTAGTGTCCCATCCTTTATTAATTCTTCTATTACTGGTTTTAAGCCTTTTCTCCCTTCTAAAGATATAGGGTACTGACATACACAAATGGGACATTCTTCTTTTTCAATGGTGACCCTTATGGGGTCAATATCTAGTCCACCCCTATTCCCTTCCCCAGCCCAAACCTCTCTGTTAATTTTTCCCTCATCTTCTTGGCTAAGTTTTAACACTTTGGCCATCATTTTCCCTTCTTCTGGTATGACTCCAATCCCCAGCTGGATTTGTAAATCTCTTCCCAATAAATTGCTGCCAGCCCCAGGAACTAACAAAACATCCCCTATCCCTATTTTGGTTTCCCCTTCAATAACCACATCTTTAATGACAGGGACCTTAAATCCTTCCCCCTTTGCTCCCGTTACTTTTACCATATCATTACTTACATCACACCCTTTTGGAATATTCATCACACAAGTCCTTTCTACCCCAGTGTCAACTATAAATTCTAATACTTCCTCTTGGGGGCCTACTTTTAAAGTTATCAAAGGCTCTAGATGGTATTTATCCCCCAAAAAATAGAGCCCATGACTTCCCTATTTTTCTTCTGTGTGTGTCTCTTGAAATATTTTCAGATCTCTCTTCAGGTGGGGGCATTCTCTTTTATAATGCCCCTCTTCCTTGCAATAGAAACAGGCATCCCTGGGTTGTTCTTGGAATCTTGATTGTGCTGAGGTTTTATTTTTCTCCCTTCCCGCATTTCTGAACCCTGAATGTTTAGGAGTGTTACCCGAGGGCTTTAGATTTTTTTGGAAGGTGCTCTCTCGCATAGTGGCTATCATGATCTTTGCTTCCACTTTGGCTTTTTCTTCATCCCTCCGGACATATATATCTTTTGAGCTTCCCTTACTAGGTCTTGTAATGGTTTCTCATACCAGTCTTCTATTTTTTCCAATTTTTTTCTAATATCTGGCCAGGCATGAGTGCCAAAGTTAACTCTTAGCAGGGCTTGCCCTGCTAGGGACTCTGGGTCTATCCTAGAATATTGTTTCATATTCTTTCGGAGCCTCTCCAGCCACTCAGTTGGGGTTTCTTCCTTCCCTTGCTTCCCCTCAAAGACTTTTCTGACATTTTTTCCTCAGGGTGCCCCCTCTTTTATTCCCTTGATTATCAAATTAAGATAATCATTCATATGTCCCAGCTTCATCATTTTGGTTCCAGTTAGGAGGTGTAATGGGCATTTTCTGATCCCCAGGTGGACCTTGTTGGTTTTCTCTTTCCCAAATTTTTATGCCAGAAATTCTAATTATTTCTCTTTCCTCTTGGGAGAATATTATTTACATTATTGATTGCATTTCTTCCCAAGTGAAAATGTTGGGACCTAAGAACTGGTCCAACTGTTCGGCTGTACCTATGGGGTCTTCTAATAATCCTTTAATTTCCTTTTTGGAATTCCTAACCTCTGTAGAGGTTAGAGGGGCATTCACAAAGCCGGTTCCCCCTCCTCCCATAGGCACTTCTCTTAATGGTAATAAATGAATTTCTCGGCTCCCCTCTGTTTGTTTAGCAATGGAGGGATTGTTGGGCTGCCTCTGAGCCTTAATGACACTTCTTGTATTTTGGTATGGTGCTCCTTCATTAAGAAGAGGGTTTATTTGGGAAGAAAGCACCGAACTCCCTTGGGGAGGAGGGGCAGATTCAAAGTCTGGCGCTGAAGCCGAATATTCTGTGGTGCAGAGGGTGGGGGTGGGGTCTGGCAGTGAAGCCAAATATTCCGGAGCGCAGGAGGCGGGGTCCGGCGCTGAAGCCGGGTTTCTCAAGGCAGAAGAGGTGGGGGCTGAAGCCGGGACGTGTGACGTTTCCCTTGATTCAATTCAGGGTGCTGGGATTCCCGAGATATATGGGAAGGGTGGGATCCCTGGCATGGGCAGGGGCAGGGTTCCTCCCCAGCTCCATTGGGGCGGGAGGGCTGCCGGGGGAAAGGCCCCCGGTGCGGGCGGAGGGATGGCTGGCGGAGGAAACCCCGCAGCCAGGGGGAGGGCAGCCTCTGGCACTGGCGGTGGAGGCAATACCTCTAAAGGGTCCCACCCTTTTTTCTCTTCTGTTTGCTTCTCCTCTGGGGTTTCTGATATTTTAAAGACTTTGCTTCCCAGAGGTTCTGTAATTCCTGTCCAGCAAGAAGCATATTCTCCCTCCTCAGGGTTAGATGGCTCTTTTGAATTTACGAATACATTTAGAGCCTGGCAAATCCATGCCTCATCAGACCCATATTTTGGCCAGTACACATGATCAGGTCTGATTTCTTTTTTTACCCACTCTTTCATGCAGAACTGAATCATTTTTACTTTATCTTTTCCTTTTGTAGAAGGATCAGTTTCCCAGTTTGCGAGTTTGACCCTGAGGGGACTGTCTTGGGGTATATCCTCTGGCACCCTTTTATAATTTGAACTTAATTTACTAGGTTGTTGTCCCATTTTTCCAGGGGTTCTCTATTCCAACTTACTCTTTTCAAAATATCAATTTATCCCCCCCTTTGAAATACCAACTCATTCCTTTAAAACACCAACTTCACTGCTGTAAAATACTACCCATCCTTTCACAGTACAAAAAAAAAATTTATTATCATAGCCCACCTTCCCCAAAAACAAAGTTAACTTCTAATTACACAGTTTTTCATTCACACATTCACTCTTTTTTTTTTTTTAATATTTGTTCACTCACTCATTCTTACTCACAAGAGAATAATAAGGTACCTTTTTCAAGTCACTTGTTAGTATCCACCCATGGGTATTATATAATCCTTAGGATTCTGGGTGTTCTTGGATTTCCCTCAACCCAGCACTGCTAGCATCCAACCCCAAATTCTCTTGGGGTACCTTTAGACCCTGGGTGCTCTTGGAGTTTTCCTCAACCCAGCATATGGGGGGGGGGGGGTAGCTCCCACTTTGCAACCCCTTCCCTGGGACCCCATCCCAGTCACCCTTGGAGATTCTTTCACTCTTTATGTCTCGCTTCGTCTCCTCGCTGGCCGCTGTTCTCGCGAACAAGACGGAACCGCAGCACTCAGAGACTGCCACACTCGCTTCGTAGATATGGGAGTAACCAGTCCGCGTCTCATTCACACACACTCATCTCCCGTAACCACCCCCTTTTTGTTTGGACATTACTTACCAGTCCTGTTTCTTTTCCAGTGTCTGTGGGATTTTTGTCGAGAGCGCTCTCTTTCATTTGCTTTATTTTTGTGTCTTTCTTGTCCTGCGTGTGTCGCCCTGCTGCCACCAAACCACGCCAGAGGATGCTAAGCAGGGACCCTGCCCCAAAGTGGGTGGGGGGCGCCTCACCCTCGCTTTTTTAATCCTCTCACGCTTTTCAGAGGCGAGGTGTAGATCCGGGACGAGCCCCCAGTTGTGAAAAACAAGGTTCACTCTCCTGTGAGAATTTAAAGAGTTTAATATAAAGACAATAAGAGACACATAAAATAAAGCAAAGAGGTAATGGCCGGGTGCCTTGGCGCTCTGCCAAGAGCACACCTGATGCTTGGCGATAGTCCTTTTTATACCATTTTTACTGTCTGTTCTCTATACATATTCAAACTTTTCCCGGAGCTGTTCTGCATGGCCACTCCTTGGTTCCACCTTTTTAGAGCATGCGTATTCTTCTGCCTTGCGGTTTTATTTCTTTTGATTCTTGGGGTTGGGCTCGCTAGGTAAAAGTTGATGGTAGGGTGGATCTCTTAATTCTCCAGACAGTCAGGGCCGATTGCAGCTTTGGCCTCTTTGCCTCCCCCGGGCAGAGCGGTGATAACAGCTCTTGGGCTCTCCTGGCCGCCCCGTTCTCCAGGCGGAGTAGCCTTTGGGCCCTTTTGTTCTCTGGACAAAGTGTTGATTAGCAGCTTCTCGGGCCTCATTATCTGTTCGCTTGGAGGTTATCTTACTTGCTCACACTTGCTAACATTCTTGCTAAAAAGAAAGAAAACTACATCCACACAGCAAAAAGTATGTCTAACATTATATAATATCTACCTTTATACTTGCGAGAAGCCAATATTATAATATATGTTTATAACACTTGTTACAGGGGCAGTCCATATTCCCGACCGCGGGCGGGGCGTCTTGGCCCCCCGTGCCCACGCGTTCAGGGTCTCAGGGCCCCCGTCTGGCTCCTGTGCGGCTCGGATATCCTATGGCTGCTACAACAGCTGGGGACTCTGCGGCGCAGGCGCAGCAGCGGCAGGAGCCGAATTCCCCGATTCCTGTCTCTATGTGGGAACGTATCTTGGCAGCGCTGCAGGATATAAAATTGGAGCTCGCGGCGCTGCCGGGGATTATAGCAGAGGTGGTTATTGCTGCGCTGGGGCAGGAGCCGGGGCAGATCGTCCCGGTGCCGGAACTGGGCGCGGCACCAGACATTCAGAGCGCACCACCGGAGCCGGCCGCGCATGCGCTGCCTATGCCTCCGCGAGTGCTGGCCGTACCGCCGGAACTGGCCACGTTCCCAGAGCAGGGTGCGGAGCTGGCGGTCCCGGCACCTGAGCCGGGGTGGGAGTCCAGGGCATCCATGGCACTGGCCGCTGCCCCGCCTGCGCCTGGGCGGCAGCAGCCTCTGATTTGGCCTGCAACGTTGCAGGCCCCATTGTCGGGTGCGGCGGCCGTTACTCCTCCCCCCACCGTGCCATCTGACACTGTTTCAGCTTCCGCTGCTGTCCCAGTCGCGAAGCCAGTCCTTGTTGTTACCCTGTCTACTGGCCCAGAGTTACTGTGCCAGTCTCCAGAGGGTTCGGCTGATACACCCCTGGATGACAAGACAAGCTCCGTTTCTATGGAGATGTCCCCTTCCTCGCGGGAGTCCATGGCAGAGCTTAGGCGCTGGCAGCGAGCGATGCAGTGAGCTCGCAGCTGTCCTTGGACTTCTCCGGGCTGCGATGGTTTGGGAAGAGATTAAAAGATGTGCCTTGCGAGACAGGGCTTGGGAAGTGCTGGAAAGACTCTGGATGCCTGCTGGGCAGATGGCACCTGAGCGACCTGCTGCCTTATCTGATGATAGTATGCAGGTAGATCAAGGCAATGCAACAATGAAACAAAGTAGTGATAATAACACAGATGGGATGGTCCAGGTTTTTCCTGTGCAACAGGTTTTTTCCAATTCAGGTCAGATGGATAAACCTAAATGTTTTGTTTGGAAATATTTAGGACAAAAGAGGCCTAGAGTTAAGAGCACTCCAAATCAAATTAGAAAAAAGCAGAGAAACAAAGAGAACAGGGTTATTCTCTGCAGAAGATACAGCAGGATAGGTCATGTTGTAGAATACTGCCAGTCTATATTTCATGCCAATGGTCAACCTCTAATACGTTTAGGGAATTTGACCAGGAATGCAAAGGGGAGTCAAATGTTTCCCCAGGGCATAGCTCCCCTGACACAGGCTTGCTGTGCCAGCTTGCAGCTAGCACCCGGGATTCAGCCAGGGTGGATTTTATAAAGCTGCAATAGGCATCAGACTCCAGTCATGCTATAAGGGTCCTTTTTGTGAGTATTCATCTCTATCTGAATCCGAGAAAGTTGTTGCTCCTCGTAGTCACTGAGAACTTTCAGGGCCTCTCCTTTTGAACCATGAACACTGCTTTGGCTGCTTTGTTGTACCTTTGTCGGATTTACTGAGGTGGACAAGGTACAAGTACCATGATGGCAATCAAAACATACAACATTAAGAGGTGCAATTCTCAGATTCTATTAAGACTTTAAATGATGCTTAGAAGTTGCTGGGTATCAATAATTGGTTATGTCCTTATTTAAGGCTAACCACAGTACAGCTATCCTCGCTTTTTGGAATTTTAAAAGGGGGACACCAAGTTGAATTCACCTTGGGAATTGACTCCTGAAGCACAATGAGTGCTGCAGGAGGTTCAATAGGCTGTTTCTGCTCCACAGGTTTATCGAGTGGATCTCAGATAGCTTTGAATTTGGTCACTGATTAATAGTCAAACTCGAGTGCACTCATTTTGCATACCTGAAGCTACACCAAATTGCCAGGTTTCATAACAGAAGGTAATGCTAGGGCTGACATGCTGGCTAACCCTGCATGGGTAGCTCCTCAGCCTGATAAAATTGCATAAGCTAAGGCATTGCAAAAAAGTTTATTCACACTTTCTCCTGTTATGTGGGCATCTGCTCATACTGGAGAGAAAGGTCGTGATGTCATTGCCCATTGGAAACTCGCTTTTGCGATCTTGGGGGTGCGTGCTTCTGTGAAAACTGATACTGGCTTTGCCTATGTCTCTTGGAAGACGCAGGCAAATAATCATTTTACAGTGCTACCAAATTCAAATAATTCTGTTATCTTGAATTATTTTCTCTCATTGCAGTCTGCAGGCAAGATGCACCTGCCTCGAGTGAAGGTCTGGGTACAGGACCTACTCACTGTGAAGTGGGAAGGCCCACACAAGCTTAATGCTTGGGGTCTTGGGTATGTTTGCATTTCCACAGATACTGGGGTACGATGGCTACCTGCAAGATGCGTTTGCCCTGACCTGTGGCACCAGAGGTAGAACAGGCAACCTCCAAGGCAACCCTCAAATGATGACCAGAATGCAGATCATCCATCGAATGATCCCTCTGATGATGACCAGGATGTTAACCATCATCCTGGTCCTTCTACAAGCAGAGGCTGAATTTTAACAGACTGAATTTCAAGTTTCTTGTGTTATGGAGTCAGAATGTTATGCAGAATATTGGAGCCCTTAAGGCTATCCAGAAGTAGTAATTGATGTAGAGCCCTTAAGGTTATTCAGAATTAATGACTGGACGTATAGCTGGGTTCGCTAGATGTATTTCTCATGGCATTGCTGGAGAATCCCTCTGCCTGCTTTAAATTGGTATCTGGTTTGGATTATGTTTGGTAACTGGCCGTTACTAAACTGACCCCTTATGCTGTGTTTGTTCTCCTTGCTGCACGGGATCCTGCAGAGGATTGCAAACGTGACCTTTTGGTCCTTTTAAAACAAAAAGGGGGAATTGTGGATGCTAGGGAGGGCTGGCAGAGGAATTTTCCCGTGAAACCTTTCTCATGAGAGGGCAGTTAGAGAAATCCAGCTTCTCACAGCTTCTCTGTGAAAGCTTTCGTTCTCATGCGAACCAGATGGACAACAGTTTGAGAGAATGTAAACCATTTTTACACCTGCAGGTTGTTATGAGAACTGTGAAAATTATTTTCCTTCTTTAAGAATAATATTTGGAAATGGGTATCTTACTGCTCAACCTATCACCTTGAGAGGTGGTGGGTCAATAGGCCAATCATGTAATTTCTCTTTTGCAAACCATGCTATAAAAGGTATGGGTGATGAAATGAGGTCGCTTTGGCCATACGCATCTGACCTGGACTTATGTTGTGATTTTCGCAGTCTCTCTGGGGATAACAGCGACAGTGGGTGTGGACACCATAGCATGTATTTGTCCTGTGTAATCAGCATTCACGACCTCTGGATGTACAAAAATACCTTACAATGTTGCACTTGATCTCCCTATTAGCAAAGCACTTAGACCCTGTCCTATGGGTCCATGTGCCCTTAGGGGGACTTTATGTACCTTCAATGAGTTTAAAGTTACTGTGTTGGCGGTGGAAACATCCATGCCGGCTGATCTTCGTGTCCTTCCAACGAGCTGGTCACATAGGCTTGTTTTGGTCGTGCTCTCTGGGAAAATATTTGTGTCTGTGTGGGCTGCCCTGTTGCGCTCATCCTCTCGTTTCCCTGCTCTCTAAGAGGATGTCCATTCGCATGAAATGTGGATTTACATCGCTTTGCAAGATGTACTGGCTTTCGGCATCTCTTACACTTTTCTGCAGGGTTTTTTAGTGCCTGATTATTGCGGGGACAATCTGTTTTGTCGTGACCTTGCTCTCCAAAATGAGAAAAATGACGTGTTACCTTGGCTACAGTTGCAAGAGACTCTGCTTGCATAGTTATGTGGTGAGAGACATTTCCCACTTTAGCACAAGTATGTATTATCTCCTCTAAGGTAGGGTTTTCTTTTGGTAAGAGGTCTATGGCCTTTCTACATTCATCATTCGCATTGTCTCTGGCCAATTGCAGTATCAATAGATTTTTTGCATAGTTGTCTGCTGTTGCTGTGACCCAGCCCACTGCTGGGCTGGGGCAGGGGAATGTCAATCAATTCAGGGCTCTCCCGTGGGTAGAATTCCCCACCCAGGACAGTGACAATGAGGGAGGTTCGATGGGTGGCACAGAGACCTAAGCCACGTCCCCCTGGGCTGCGCCCGGATCCAAACAGCCTCCCCCTGTTTGGGAAAATTCTCTCTTACTCGGTTGTTCATGGGTTCTTTTTTATAACTCCTCCTCTCGTTTTCCCCCTTTGGTTCTTGTTGAATTGTATCCTCCCCCTGGCTTGTAACTCATTGGTTGTTTTCCCCTTTCCCCGCGGTATTCAAACCCCCTATAAAACTGAGGGAAAAGCCTCTGGGCGTCATTATGATCTTTGCCATGTTCTGGTTGCAAAACTTCTGACAATAAACCTGTTAGAAACCAGACCAGAAGCCCCTCTCTTTTCCTTTGCCTCCAGAGCAATGCGAGCCCAGACCATCAGGTCCCTGAAGTGCCTCCTCCTTAGAGGAACCAGCACGTGCACCCAGCCAGGGCTTTCCTGCTAAGCCGGTCCAGAAAGACGTCACAGAAGTAACGCTGCTTTTCTTCTGACTGAGGACATTTCAGGGCTCGTGCTAGCAAGCTAGGGACCAGCATTAATCTGCTACCTGGTTCTCCATGGCATCTCTCAAGCGTTCTATGAATTGCATTAATGGCTCCTGAGGTGCTTGCTTTATCGTTGCATACCGCGGTGTGGATGTAGATAGGTGTGCAACTTTCGAGACAGCCTTCATACCTATATCTCGAGCCTGTGCTAAGACAAAAGGATTCAGGAGTGTCTGCAACTGTGGATTATCTACAGGAGGTAGCCCCATCAGCTGAGCCAGGCCTGCTCTGAATCGGGGGTTATCCTGTGATATCTCAAGATTGGCTAGAGACATCTCCTCGGCAAGTCGCTGCCATGTTATCTCAAACATCATATATTGAGTCGAAGAACAAATTAGTCTGGCTATCTGTTTCACATCAAAGGGAGTCATCTCCTCTGCAGCTAAAAATGAAAGCATCTTCTATACAGCAGGGGATCTCAAGCCATGCTGTGCAGACAACTTCCGCAGATCTGAAAGGACTTGCCAATTAAAAGGAGAGTGTTGGTCAGGCATCTGACCTCCTCCTCTGATAACAGGGAATGCTGCAGGCATTCCGTCAGATCTCAGTTGCTTATTCCCCATAGTAGATTGCCTGAGTCCTACTATAGAGTCAGCCATTTCAAGATCTCCGTTATTAATTGCTAATGTTTTTATATGTTTCCAAAAACTTAGTGGGTCGTAGGCAGATATAGTGACTGTAGCCGGTTGTATAGTAAATACATCTTCTGGAGGGTTAGTCGGTGGACGACAGTCGGGTTCCCCCATGTGTGGGTCCCTCAGGTCTATGAGAGCGGGGGGGTCCCTGGGCCGTTTCGGTTGCTCTGGCACTGTGAACGGCAACTGTGGAGGCTCGGGGCCACCCACTCTGGGGGCTGGCGGAACCGCCCGTCCATTTCCGGAGCCACGCAACAACTTCCGGTCTGTGCAGGCGCAGATTCGCTGCAGGACTGTATGGGCGGGAGTCCGCTAGGGAAATGTGTGGGCAGGAGTCTATTTGAATGCTGGGCATGCGTGGCCATGCAGTGATGGCAGGGGCGGGCAAAACCTGTAATGGCCGCCCCCCTGTTAATGGTGGGTGCAGTGGCTGATGCACTGGTAGAGGCATGTCCAGGACATTTGGAGCAGGGGGATCTACAGTTATGAGCTCATCTTTGCTGTCAGTCCAAGAATCATTAGGCAGGGCTGAAAAAAGCGGATTCGTGGGAACGGGAGGGTCGGGGCAGTCTGTGCTAAGGTCGATCCCTCCTCCAGTCTGGTGCACAGCCATGGTTGGAATCTCGCGGGGGGGGCTGATGCAGCGGGCAAGGAAAAAGCTGCCGGAAAAATTGGCGCCTTGCAAAGTGTTTGCTGTGGTGATGCCATGATGATTTTTTGCCTTTTCTTTTATACCCCTTTTATACCATTTTATAACTTCTGTATTCTTAGTGCTTTTTGCCTACATTCTTGGACTTGCTTGTCAACCTAGGAGACTGAACATTTTAGAAGCTGCATAGTTAGAGATCATTGTGCCCCAGACTCCAAGGTCCTCTCCAGAACACATTCTATAAACTAAGATAGAACCATCCAGGGGAAGGTTCCTTGGGGAGGGGGGCTCATTCGAGCCTCTCATTGGAGAATTTTTGATAGAAACGGTAATTAGTAAGACCAATAATGTTAGACCAGATTTTTTGTGGGTGGGCACTGCGGTGTGCATTGAGGTGCATTCAACCTGGATGCAGTGCACCTAAGGATCCTTAAAATAAATACCAAGGTAAGATCCCTTTTCCCTTCTAACTGTGTATGATTCTTGATTTTAAGACCAAGAAAAGGTATCAGTTGGAGGGTGCAGCCTGCTTCTTCCACCCGCCCCTCTTTTCCATTCCAACCCTCTGCATCTGCAGGGGTTTGATTTTCCACATCCCGTTCGTTTTTTAGCCTTCTTAAAGCATCCAAGACTACCTGCCAAGTTGTCATGACAGATTTAGCTGTTTCGTCTCCCCGAGAACCAGATTCAAGGATAAGTAGTCCCACTTGCTCCCAGATTGTCACACTAAAGGCATTTTCAGAGTTTGCTTCTATATCCTGGCTTTTGCAACAAAGGAGCAGAGCCTTTAACTGGTGCTTATCATATTTAATACCCCATTTAGCTAGCAATGATGTCCAAATATTTACAATGGATCTCTCTTCCTGAGATACTTGAGATCCCATTTTTATCCTCTCAGCAGCTCATCTTTGAAAAAGATTGAATAAGTAGTAGCAGCCTGGGCATATCACAGCTTTACTTAGCTGTTCTCATCTGCTGAGGTGTCCATCTCCAGCCACTTGATCATGGCTCGGCTGCATGACACAGCTGTAGAGTTGGTGTTCCACGTCGGTCGGGGTCACCAGATGTCGCTGTTGAGACGGACGCGACACTCACGAATAATGCGCACCAACTCCATCAGAAGGCAAAAGGACAGAAAAGACATTTTATTCTACAAAGTCTCCATTTATGTAGTCTTCTGGCACTTGTGCTGTGTCCTCATAGGCTTCTACATTAACACCTCTTAAAACTTATTGGTAGGTTGCAACCACCACCCATAAGAAAACAAATCTAAGCTAAAAACAACATCCCTTGCACAGCTGCGTGTTTTCTTCTCTTGTTTTTGGTTTCTTGCTTCTGTTGATGTTAAAGTTCTCACAGGTGCAAGCTGAATTCTCAAGGGTAAAGAGAAATTGTGCTCAAGTCTTGGGGTGACGTTATGATGTGTATCCCATATCGCTGCCTATGCCCAAAATTAATTTTTGTGCCTTTCTGTGCCTCTAAACTGAGCCTGAGAGGGGGAAGGAAAAAACTGAGCAAAACTTTTTCAGGGCAGTTTGCAGCTTGTTCAAGGTCACACAGAGATAGCAGGTTTTTTTTTCAGCTGCGGGAGGAGAGCGAGGAAGCACCCGGCTTGCTGCTTTCCAGTCAGCTTTTGGCCAGTTGTTTCAGTTTCTTGTTCTCCGGAGAGAGAGACTGAGAATTGGACTTTGTTTTTCCTTCTCTGGAATTCCGGATTTTCTCCCTTTTATACTGGACTGTTTTTTTTTCAACCTCAGAGCACATCGGGAGGACTTTCCACCGGGCACAGAGGGCCTGGCCCTGGCCCAAGCCCCAGCGCCGAGGAGACCAAAGGGAGGACTCTTAACACTTTCCCAGGTTTTTTTTTCCTCCACAGTGAAACATTTTATTATTTAGCCTTATTTTCCTTTTCCCGTGTGTTTGGTAAATAAATAGTTTTATCTTCTTCACTTTCCTTCGAGGAAAATTTATTTTTTCCCGAACCTGGGGGGGAAGGGGTAGCTGTGCCTTCTCTCAGAGGATATATTTCTAAATTTGGCCAAACCGGAACAAATGTCTGTGAAGCTTTCTGACCAGCTGTCAGTTTCTTAAGTTCGGGACCTTATGGATCCAGGGATGCAACTGGATAGTAGCGAAGCAAGGAATTTGGGGTCCTTGACCCAGGATGCGGGTATTGATTGGGTGTTCGTGAGGGAGCCAGGGCCCCTTCCTCCCTGGGAACGGCTTTTAACGAGTGTAAGAGAGAGGTTTGTTCACAGAGACAGAATGCAGGAGCACTATCATAGAATGCCCTGGATGACCATTGAGGAAGGGATCCAACACATGAGAGAAGTGGCAGTACTAGAGATACTTTTGGGAAGGGACGGAGAGATCAGCAATGACCCTGACAAGGTCAGGTGCACAGGGCAAATGTTGTGGAACCTGGCAAATCCAGGGCCATCCAAATACACTGCCTTCATTGCAACGATTAATGCCGAGGACGACTGAGAGACAGTGGGCTCTGTAGACAGCAAGCTCAGGAATTATGCGAGTATGGTCAGTGGCCCAATGCAGCTTCATGTGTCTGCTGTGGTTAAGAGCCTCAAAGAGGAGATTAGGGAGGATGTGAGGAAGAACAGTGTGGCACCAGTGCGAGTCATAGGCCTCAATGTCAGAACCTGATGTCCCCCAGCTAGAGAGAGGGGGTACACCCCACAAGCTGACCTGTGGTTCTTCCTGTGTGACCATAGGGAAGATATGAGAAGATGGGATGGAAAATTCACTTCTGTCCTGGCAGCATGGGTGCATCAACTCAAGGAGGAAAAAACCAACCGAGGGAGTTCCGCTCAAGTGAAGGTAGCCTCAGCCTCTCGTGACTGAGCTTCTAGGTATCACAGAAGGGAGGATGATATGTCTGATCCCCTTGAAGGGACCTCTAGGATGTATGCCCAGGGAAGGAATGATAACCAGGGCTAGAGGGGCCCTGCCTCTAGCCAGGGAGAGGCACAGGAGAATTGTATCTTTTGGACTGTGTGGATCTGATGGCCCGGCACATCAGAGCCACACAAACTCAAAGCTGTGCTCGATACTGGTGCACAGTGTACCCTAATGCCATCGGGACACGTGGGGGCAGAACTTGTTTCTAATTCTGGGGTGACAGAGGGATCACAGCAGTTGACCCTGTGGGAAGCCGAGGTGACCCTGACTGCGAAGGAGTGGCAGAAACACCCTTTTGTGATTGGTCCAGAGTCTCAGTGTATTCTGGGCATAGACTTCCTCTGGAGTGGCTATTTCAAAGACCCAAAAGGACTCAAGTGGGCTTTTGGGATAGCTGCTGTGGAGACAGAGGGCATTAGGCAATTGTACACCTTGCCTGAACTGTCAGAAAATCCTTCTGCAGTTGGACTCTTGGACAGTCCTATCCCAGGGTTTCAAGAATAGCCTAACAATATTTGGAAACCAGCTAGCAAAGGAATTGGAAGATTGGAGGAGACAAGAGCTGGGAGGGGTTGTTCTTCAATATGTGAATGAAATCTTGATTGCAGCTAAGACCAGAGTTGACTGCATCCAATTCACTGTAAGCTTGTTTAACTTTTTGGGACAGAGTGGATACAGAGTTTCCAAAGACAAAGCACAGATTGCCAAGGAATCAGTAGTTTACCTGGGACTTGACATCTTCCGTGGACACCAACAACTCCGCAAAGAACAAAAAGAAGCTATCTGCCAGCTTCTGGAGCCACACACTGTGAGAGAGATGCAAGCTTTCCTGGGAATGGTAGGTTGGTGTCATTTGTGGATAGCAAATTATGGACTGTTAGTAAAACCCCTGTATAGGGCAATAAAAGAAGCCAAAAATGGGATTATAATTTGGACTGAAAGTACAAGGGCTGCATTTAAACAGCTGAAACACTCTCTAATGTCAACTCCAGCACTGGGCTTACCAGACTTGACTAAGCCTTTTGAACTTTTTACACGAGAGACTCAATGTGGCATTAAGCATACTAGCACAGCGCCTTGGAAACCAGCAGAGGGCTGTGGCCTACTTTTCCAAACAGCTGGACAATGTTAGCCAAGGGTGGCCTGGGTGTTTGAAGGCCATGACGGCTACTGTCATCCTGATTCAAGAGGCCCAGAAACTCACCCTTGGACAATACATTGTAGTGTATGTGCCACATGCAGTAGCAGCAGTACTGGAACAGAAAGGAGGACATTGGCTGTCCAGCAACCGGATGCTTAAATATCAATCACTGTTGTTAGAACAGGATGATGTTACCCTGAAAACGACTTCTGTTGTTAACCCTGCCATGTTTCTGTCCTCTTCCTTAACTGACGATGTGCTTGAGCATGACTGTTTGCAGACAGTCAAGGAGGTCTATTCCAGCAGACCAGACCTGAAGGACGTGCCCCTGGAAAATCCAGACTGGGAGCTGTTTACAGATGGGAGAAGCTTCATAAGAAATGGTAAGCGAATGACAGGTTATGCAGTAACCACCCAGGACAAGGTGATCGAGGCGAAGGCCCTATTGGTAGACGTGTCATCGCAGAAAGCTGAACTGATTGCACTGACAAGGGCCCTAGACCTGAGCAAAGGAAAGAAAGTAAATATATGGACTGACTCTAAATATGCATTTAGTGTTGTCCACGCCCATGGAGCCATCTGGAAAGAGAGAGGACTGTTGAACACTCAAGGTAACCAGATCAAAGACACTGAACAAATGCTTGCCCTCTTGAAGAGCATCAGAAAACCCACAGAAGTAGCCATTATGCATTGTAGGGGTCACCAGAAAGGGAAAACCACTCCAGAATTGGGAAATCGCTTTGCTGATGACACAGCAAAAGGAGCTGCAGAAAAAGGTATTCTTGCAGTAATTCCACAAAAAGAGATTGATTTGTCAGGGTTCACCCCAAAATATGATCAGGCAGACCACAAGTTAATTAAGTTTCTGAAGGCTGAGATCACAGAAAATAGATGGGCTGTCACACCTGCAAATCAGGTTGTAGTCCCATCTCTAATCCATCGAGAGCTAGCTCAAAGAGAACATGAAAGTACACATTTCGGGTTGAAAATCTTCTGAAACATCTGAAAAAGGTAGTAATAGGAAAGGGAATGACAGATATTGTACAATCAGTAGTGAGCAAGTGTGAAATCTGCTGCAAAAACAATCCTGATATGAGGAAAAGAGTTGTGCTAGGAGTAACAAAGGCAGGGGATCTTCCTGGAGATTACTGGCAAATAGACTTTGCCGAGTTACCACGCAAAGAAGGATACAGGTACATACTGGTATTGGTTGACACTTTCAGTGGATGGCCTGAAGCTTACCCCTGTCGCACTAACACAGACAAGGAGGTGGTGAAAGTTTTGCTTAATCATATAATACCAAGGTTTGGGGTTCCTTTGGATATGTAATCAGATAAGGGACCACATTTTGTTGCAAATGTGATTCAAGAAGTTAGTTGGGTTTTGGGAATTGCTTGGGATCTGCACACACCTTATAGACCCCAAGCAAGCGGTAAAGTTGAATGTATGAATGGAACTCTTAAGGCACAAATTAGCAAAATTTGTCAAGAGACATCCATGATGTGGGTTCAGGCCTTGCCTATAGCTTTACTGAGGATCCGCATGCAGCTGAGGTGGAGGGATAACATCAGTCCCTATGAAATATTGTATGGCAGGCTATATCAAATTCCACATGTTCCAGGTGAAATTCACATGAGGGGAAAACTTGATTTGCAGAGATATCTAATGGCTTTAGGTTCCACTTTGCAGAAGCTCCAGAATTACGTCTTGTTATCCAGACCCATAGGACTGGATACCCCTGCACATCCCTTCCAGCCTGGAGACTGGAGCTATGTTAAGTGGTGGGACAGTGATCCTCTACAGGCCAAGTGGAGAGGACCATTCCAGATTTTGCTGACTGCCACAGCCTGTGGCATGAATCAAATCTCTCCTGATGGCTGAGAGTTTTTAAAGTCCTTGCCAGGAGTTAGTTCAAGAGACAAACGGAGACTTTTAGCCTTCACTGCTGCTAGATAGTTGTTTATTAAGTCTTATCAGAGAAACAGAGTCACTAGCGTGACCCAGACATGGTACAGAGCAGAGAATGCAGGAGAAAGCCCCACTATCAAGATTTACACAGCCTTTTAAAGATAATTTAACCAATGGTTACTAGAAACATATTATTTTTCACTTTCCTACCAATTATTCAGTAACACAGACAGGAACTGCGGAATTTTTTGTCCAATCATCCCAAATTACTTTTACTGCAGAATGTGGAGTAGTAGTAGAAGAAGAAGAAGGTTTGGAGAACAACAACAATCCTCCATTTTGATTTTTTTTACTCTTATCTATTTACTACAAAGAGAAGCCCAAAACCTCTAAATTTTTCACCCTGTGACAATCTTTCATAGTAGTCTATCACCTAATTCACACCATTGTATTTTCTAGTTCTTGTCTGATAGTTGGCAATTTTTTCCATGGACGAAGGTCAAAACAGTGTTGTTCAGGGGGGTAAGAACCCTTCAAAACAGGCAGGGAAATATTCTCTGCACTCTGGGTTCCTACAGCTGACTACCCTCACCGCAGTCAAAGTCGCTGGCAAAGGACCGTGGATTCACTACAGAGTTAAGAAGGCTTCTGCTCCCAAAACTGAGAAAACAGAGACATACAAAAAAAGATGATGTCGTTTAAATTATTATTTTCCTGTGCTTATTATCTACACAGTTAGTAACCCTGACTTGGGTTTGGAACCGAAATTTGCATTTGATTCTAGTTCAAAGTGTATCCAAAGACATTCATTTGGATACAAAACTAACAATTGACATGTAAACTGAAGTGGAAAGATCAACAAAATTTGTTAACAATTTGAGAACTAACTCAGATCTTACATTAGATAACATTCAAAGATAACACATTGAGTTCAGATTGTATCTTCCACACCCTGGTTTCATGGTTACCAAACTAACCCTTGATTAAAGACTGTTAATAATAATTGTAATTATAATTATTGTTTGTAGCTACTATTGTTAGATGTATACTGCTGTTAGACACATATTATTAGTAGATATTTAGAGTATTTGTAATAGAGTCTCGACAAAGTAGAGGCCATGTCAAGCCTCTAAAGGGGGGAATGATGCCTTAGGTTTTAACTTTCATAGTTTTCAAATCCTGTACTTCCTAGTGTGTAATTCTGAAGTTTCTTGTAGCCTGTTAATTTCTGCTCTCTCATGCTAGGTAGACATAACAAAGCCTCTCCAAGCCTGCTCTTCGAGGACACCCAGACTGTCCTAGGCCCAAAATGTGTAAACCAACATCTTAAGAGGGGGGTGATCTTGGGGAAATTGCATCATTAACTGGAGCTTTAATTGGAGAATTAACCCTGATATGCAAATAAACCAAACCTATAAAAGTGTGAAGAACTGGTGACCTGTCGTCCATCTTGGGGTCGATCTTGGCAGTAGCTTCTGACTTCCCAGGGTATACCTTTGAAGGGCTCAAATAAATACCTACCTTTATTCCCTTATTCTTGTCTAGTCTCTGTTTTTAGGTGGCCTCTTCAGTCATCAGTCCCTGGATGTGTTTAAAAAAAGACTGGACATGTGTCTTGGTTTGAAAGACAGGTGTCTGCTAAGGAAGGCAGAAGCCTCCCTTGGAATGGCAGATGAAACCCCTTTCCCTCCGAGTTATTATAATTTTGAAATCAAGGGCTTTTAGGCAAAGATGTGGGAAAATAGGAATAACAGTTCTTTACTATTATATATATAACCAGTCAAACAACACAACAATAACTATGGCAGTAACAGCAAACAATCACAAACCCAGTCCCAGCCTTCTTGGCTGTCAGGCCCTTTCCCCTCGGGTGCAGTTCTGCTCGCAGCCGGCAGGGGCGCTGGCGGTTCCTGGTGAGCAGGGCAGGTGCGATGGTTCCCCCGTGGCTGCAGGGGGCGTTCTGGAGCGAGCTCGGGGAGCACGCGGCACTGGTGGCCTGGGGTCCCAGGAAAGGATGGAACAAAGGCTTCACAAACCCCTGGGTAGCCGATCCCGGTGTCCGGCCGGACTCTCGGGAACAGCAGACTGGAACGGCGGGCTGGAGCGGCAGGGATGAGCACAGATCCCAGAGGCCAGACAAGATGTATCCAAAAGGGGAACACCCCGGAGGTCGGGCAGGCAGGGCAAGCACGGCTACAGCGTAGTGAAGGGGCAGGGCGGCCACAGGCCAGCTTCCAGCAGGGCAGGGAAAACAGCTTTGGGATCCCGGCATTGTTTCCAGAAGAAAAGTAAAACGGCTGAAGAAAAAGAACCAGCAGTTCCTTCCTCTGCAGCTTCTCTCTTTGAACGCCAAGAGCGAACTGACCCCACACCCAGGTGAAAAAAAGGAGTAGCCAGGCCCACCCCACCCCCAATGAGAAGCTCTTTTTGTCTTTCTTAAGTACAGTCATTTGTCCCCTAGCAACATGCATATGGGAGAAAAAAATTCCTTTAACAGAAAAAACTAGGACTAAACTAAAACCCCAACATTATCCACCCCGAATTTTTTCCATACTAACATGTTACATGAAACTTAACCTTTTTAACCATATAAATGCATGCATCACCCGAATTATATACATATATACATGCTGATACTGATACAAGTACAGAGCCATGGGTAGTTGACCCTAAAACAAGGTCTCCTTGAGGTATGCATCGGGTCTCTCCATCCCTTTGCATCACCCACCAGGTGCAACCTGGTCCCTGAGCAAAACCAACCCCACGGATGGGTTTGTCTTTGCTCAAGGCAGACTTTACCCAAACAGTATTTCCAAGTATACCTCTCATGTGCACCACTGGAACCTTATCCCCGTCTGTTGTTTGTAGGGGTTCGGATTGGGCAGGGCCCGCTCGGCTGGTGGAGCCTCGGGTGTTAACTAACTAGGTGGCTCTTGCTAAATGCACCTCCCAGTTTTTGACAGTCCCCCCAATCAGTGCCTTCAAGGTGGTTTTAAGCAGTCCATTACACCGCTCAACCTTCCCAGCTGCTGGTGCATGGTAAGGGATGTGGTACACCCACTCAATGCCATGTTCTCTAGCCCAGGTGTTAATAAGGCCGTTCTTGAAATGAGTCCCATTGTCAGACTCGATTCTCTCAGGGATGCCATGCCTCCAAAGGACTTGCTTTTCAAGGCCCAGGATAGTGTTCCAGGCAGTAGCGTGAGGCACAGGGTAGGTCTCCAGCCATCCTGTGGTGGCTTCTACCATGGTGAGCACATAGCGCTTGCCTTGGCGGGTTTGAGGCAGTGTGATGTAATCAATCTGCCAGGCCTCCCCATACTTGTATTTGGACCACCGCCCACCATACCACAGGGACTTCACCTGCTTGGCCTGCTTGATTGCAGCACATGTCTCACAATCATGGATCACCTGGGAGATACTGTCTATGATTAGATCCACCCCTCGGTCTCGTGCCCACTTATAGGTGGCATCTCTGCCCTGATGGCCTGAGGCATCATGGGCCCATCGAGCTAGAAACAACTCTCCTTTATGTTGCCAATCCAAGTCTATCTGGGACACCTCTATTTTTGCAGCGTGATCTACCTGTTTGTTGATACAATGTTCTTCATTAGCCCTACTCTTGGGGACGTGAGCATCTACATGACGGACCTTCACGGATAGCTTCTCTACCCGAGTGGCAATGCCTTTCCACTCCTCAGCAGCCCAGATCGGTTTTCCTCTATGCTGCCAGTTTGCCTTATTCCACCTTTCCAGCCAACCCCACAGAGCATTGGCTACCATCCATGAATCAGTGTAGAGGTAGAGCTTTGGCCACTTCTCTCTTTCAGCTATGTCCAGAGCTAATTGAAAGGCTTTGAGCTCAGCAAATTGGCTCGATCCACCTTCTCCTTCCGTAGCCTGTGCAACTTGTCATGTGGGGCTACATACAGCGGCTTTCCATTTCTGGCTAGCGCCTACAATTCGGCAGGAACCATCAGTGAAGCGGGCGTATTGTCTTTCACTTGCTGGTAGCTCATTATATGGTGGGGCTTCTTCGGCATGCGTCACCTGCTCCTCTTCTTCTTCAGAAGATAACCCAAAAGTCTCACCTTCTGGCCAGTTTGTAATTATTTCCAAGATCCCAGGGTGACTTGGGTTTCCAATTCGGGCGCGCTGCATGATGAGGGTGATCCATTTGCTCCAAGTAGCGTCGGTGGCATGATGCGTGGAGGGAACCATTCCTTTGAACATCCACCCCAGCACCGGTAGTCGGGGTGCCAGGAGGAGTTGTGCTTCAGTGCCGATTATTTCTGAGGCAGCTTGAACTCCTTCATAGGTGGCCAAGATGTCTTTGTCTGTGAGAGCGTAGTTGGCTTCACACCCTCTGTAGCTTCAGCTCCAGAATCCCAGTGGTTGGCCCTGAGTCTCACCAGGCACCTTCTGCCAGAGGCTCCAGGACAGACCATTGTTCCCGGCTGCAGGTAGAGCACGTTCTTCACCTCTGGTCCTGTCCTGACTGGGCCAAGGGCTACTGCATGAGCGATTTCCTGCTTGATCTGGGTGAAGGCTTGCTGCTATTCAGGGCCCCAGTGGAAATCGTTCTTCTTGAGGGTAACTAGGTAGAGAGGGCTCACAATCTGGCTGTACTCAGGAATGTGCATCCTCCAGAAACCTATGGCGCCTAGGAAAGCTTGTGTTTCCTTCTTGTTCGTTGGTGGAGACATCGCAGTGATCTTATTGATGACTTCAGTGGGAATCTGACGCCTTCCATCTTGCCACTTTACTCCCAGGATCTGGATCTCTCGGGCAGGTCCCTTGACTTTGCTCTTCTTGATGGCGAAACCAGCTTCCAGGAGAATCTGGATGATTCTCTCTCCTTTCTCAAACACTTCTGTTGTGGTGTTCCCACACACAATGATGTCATCAATGTACTGCAGATGTTCTGGGGCCTCACCCTTTTCCAGTGCAGCCTGGATCAGTCCATGGCAGATGGTGGGACTGTGCTTCCACCCCTGGGGCAGTCGATTCCAGGCATACTGCACGCCCCTCCAGATGAAAGTAAACTGGGGCCTGCACTCTGCTGCCAGAGGAATGGAGAAAAATGCATTGGCAATGTCAATAGTGGCATACCACTTCACTGCTTTGGACTCCAGCTCCTACTGGAGCTCCAACATGTCCGGCACAGCAGCGCGCAATGGTGGAGTCACTTCATTCAAGGCACGATAATCCACAGTCAATCTCCATTCCCCATCAGATTTGCGCACAGGCCAGATGGGGCTGTTGAAGGGTGAGTGGGTCTTGCTGACCACCCCTTGGCTCTCTAGCTGGCGGATCATCTTGTGGATGGGGATCACAGCATCTCGAGTTGTCCGGTACTGCCGGCGGTGCACTGTCGAGGTGGCAATTGGTACTCGTTGCTCTTCCACTTTCAGGAGCCCAACTGCAGAAGGATTCTCTGATAGTCCAGGCAGGGTGTTCAATTGCCTAATGCCCTCTGCCTCCACAGCAGCAATCCCAAATCCCCACCTGAGTCCTTCCACGTCTTTGTAATAGCTGTTCCGGAGGACGTCTATGCCCAGAATACACAGGGCCTCTGGGCCGGTCACAATCGGATGCTTTTGCCACTCCTTCCCGGTCAGGCTCACCTCAGCTTCCAAAAGGGTCAACTGCTGTGATCCCCCGGTCACCCCAGCGATGGATACAGGTTCTGCCCCCACATGTCCCGATGGCATTAAAGTACACTATGCCCCAGTATCAACGAATGCATCATATTTTTGTGGCTCTGATGTGCCAGGCCATCGAATCCACACCGTCCAGAAAACGCGGTTCTCCAGTGCCTCTTCCTGGCTAGAGGCAGGGCCCCTCTAGCCCTGGTTATCATTCTTTCCCTGGGCGTACGTGCTCGAGGTACCTTCGAGGGGATCTGACATATCATCCTCCCTTTTGTAATACCTGGCAGCTCGGTCACGGGAGGCTGAGGCTACTTTCACTTTAGTGGAACCCCCTCGGTTAGTGCCTCCCTCCTTGAGTTCATGCACCCACGCTGCCAGGAAAGAGGTGGGTTTCCCATCCCACCTTCTCATGTCTTCCCCATGCTGACACAGGAAAAACCACAGCTCAGCTCGTGGGGTGTACCCTCTCTCTCTAGCTGGGGGACATCAGGCTCTGACTTGGGGGCCTGTGACTCGCACTGGTGCCACACTAACCTTCCTCATCTCCTCCCTCATCTCCTCCCTCATTTCCTTCCTCATCTCCTTAATCTCCTCTTTGAGGTCCTGGACCACAGCAGAGACATGAGCTTTCAGCGGACCATTGACCATACTGTCATAATTCCTGAGCCGGTTGGCAACAGAGCCCACTGTTTCTCGGGTATTGTCAGCATCAATTGTTGCAATGAAGGTGGTGTATTGCGGTGGCCCTAGCTTTGCCAGGTTCCACATCATCTGTCCTGTGCACCTGACCTTGTCGGGGTCATTATCATGCTGTCCATCCTTCCCAAAGAGTACCTCTAATACTGCCACCTCTCTTAGCTGCTGGATCCCTTCCTTGAGTGTCTTCCACTGCATTCTATGATGGTACTCCTGCATTCTTTCTTTGTGAACGAACCTTTCTCTCACACTCGTTAAGAGCCACTCCCAGAGAGAAAGGGGCCCTGGCTCCCTCACAAATATCTGGGCCACACCTGAGTCCTGGGTCAATGATCCCAGATACCTTGCCTCACCACTATCCAGTTGCACACCTGTGCCCATAAGGTCCCAAACCCGAAGCAGCCACGTTGTATAAGGCTCACGCCCCCTTCGCACAATGTCTTTTCACATACTACAGAGACTGTCATACAACAGGGACTCAATGATGATTTCTGGCTCTGGCTCTCCTGCTGGTTGTGAGGGCCCTGGTTCCCCATCATCATTAACTGGTCGTACTGATTTGGTCTTTCACTTCCTCCTTTGCACAGGGGCGACTGCTGCTGGCTGTGGTTGTCCTTGTGGTTCAGCTGAAACCTGGACGGCAGTAACATCCGTGGGTTCCACTGCTGCACCATCGGACTCACCCTCTTTGGGGCAGGGAGAGGGTTTTTCACTCGCTGAGGAGGTGTATTCCCCTAGCACTTGGCATATCCCCTGGTGCGCCTGGCCCATCTCCTGGCATATCTCCTGGCGCATCTCCTGCATGCCCTTCACCAGTACCCCCACCCAGTTTGGGTAGTCCATTTCTGAGGTGGGCTGTTTGGCGGTATCAGGCTGTGGGGCAGGGTCTCTAGTGTCTGGGGCTGTGTCAGGTTCTGGGGCAGGATCAGGCTCTGGGGTAGGATCTCTAGTCTCTGGGGCTGGTATTCTTGTCCAGTCTCTGTTTTTAGGTGGCCTCTTCAGGCATCAGTCCCTGGATGTGTTTAAAAAAAGACTGGACATGGCACTCAGTGCCATGGTTTAGTTGATGAGGAGGTGTTAGGTCATAGGTTGGACTAGACGATCTTAAAGGTCTTTTCCAACCTAGTTCATTCTGTGATTCTGTGATCCTCCCTTGGAATAGAAAATGTGACCCCCTTCCCTCCAAATTATTCTAACTTTGAAATTACGGGGCTTTCAGGCAAAGATATGGGAAAAGGAATAGCAGTTCTTTACTAGTGTATATATATGTGTAACAAGGCAAACAAACAACAACAGCAGCAACAACAAACACAAAAAAACCAGAGACCCAATAACAGCTTTTTCTAGGCTGTCAAGCACTTTTCCCTTTTGTGTAGTTTTGGTCACAGCCGGCAAGGGCGCTGTTGGATCCCAGCTGGGCAGGGCAGGTGCAATGATTCTCCTGTGGCTGCAGGGGGCGCTGTGGCATGAGCTCAGCTGCCTTTCTCCACATGGCCAGTGGTGGGTGAGCCGAAATAAGAGAGAGAAAAGGGGTTTCCTTTGCAAACTCACAGAGGCAGTCAGTCCTGGTGCCCCTCTGGATGGCGAAATAGACTGTATCAGGAACCTCAGAAGCAGCAAGCTGGAATGGCAGAGGCAGGCACACCTGGGGTGACAAACAAAGTGTAGCCAAGACTTCGGGGCCATGTGAGAAGCCATGGGGTGGCCGGGTGTAGGGTTAAAACGTAGCAAGAAGCCCTGAAGCAGCAGCGGAAGACAGCGGGGCTGGGCAGAGAATCGCTCCCCTGAATAGCTCACCGGCGATAGCTGGTCCTGCGGTCGGGCCGCACAGAGGGGTGACCCCAGGGGGGTACGTTGGGCTTCTGGCATAGCGCGCACTGGCTCTGGGCTCCCGAACAAGCAGAGGAACAGAGAAGAAAGCTGGCAAGGCCAGTCACAGGAGAAGAAAAAAACCAGGCAAAAACCACAAAGCAACAGTATCCCTAATCAGAGGCACTGTGCTGCGTGGCTGCTGAGATGAATCGCCCCAACAGAAGGAAGTAACCCCTTGCCCCCAACCCTCGTAGGATCCTGGGCTGGCTCTCACCCATAGCGATACTCCCGGAGCCAGGGGGGCAGTGACCATTTCCAGACACAAAACAAAACCAAAAAAAAGGATATGGGATATAAACCATTCCCAAGATGAATATTTGTCATAAGAAATATTTTGGGAGAACAAGCCCAAAAATATTTCAGAAAAGCTAAATGTCAAGGAACGAAGAAGATACTATAGTACAAAGCTATGGTGAAAAGTACTGTATTTTTAACCAACACGATTGTTGAGGAGCAGCATTTATGCATTAGTTTTTTAAACAGAAAACCAAAAAACCAGACCCTATTTTTGTCCCCCAAACAATACACAATACATGCATTTAAATGACACTTTAGAATAACAAATATTATCTTTATTTTGTTAAACACTGCAAATTTTAAAAATGTATCTGACACCCCTTCCAATATATTGGCAAAAAAAAGGATTTTCTGCAGCATGATAAATAAGAAATCCAGCAATAGACTTCATCTGAGACCATCTTTTGATAGAAAAACCCCCAACACCACAAAAACAGCAATCTCATTCTTATTACCAAGAGTAAGATTGATCTGGTTGAATTCTCTTGCATTTTTGACACTATCTTCAACATCAACTTTGCCCAAATGATTTTTCTATTTTTTTTTTCCTGCTGTAAAAAAGCTCGAGTGAAAGTTACAGTAAAATCCTTGTAACTAGATAAACCATGACCCTCAATGGATTACTTATTACATGAAAATGTTTGTTTTGACTGATAAATGGTAAATAAAATAAAAAACAACAACAAAAAAGAGGGACTATCAGTGGTTCTTTTCAAATCAAAATACATTGTTTTTCATTATCTCTACTAAACTAGCAAATTGGACAGGGACATACAACCTTAGTTGTTTATGTCCAAAGAGGGACTTTATCTGCAAAAGTGTGAATGTCTCAAATAACTATTAAATATCTACAACAGGCCATTTTAATTTCCTTACTTGTGACACTCTCCAAAACATATTTAATTTATTGATTTCTTAGAGGTAGGCAATTTGTAGGCCTTGTTAATATACTGTGCACACTTCATTAGTTTGCTAATGTAATGCAGGATAATCATGCACAGACCTTCAATACCAGAAGCACATATAATAAATTATTTGGGCATTATTTTTCTTTTCCATATGGGTTAGCGTCTCTGTTTTCTCCTATTATTTCATTATTTTGTGAAGAATGCATAACAAGGGAAGGGCCATTAAGCTGAGCAATGTGAAAGTCTTGCATCTCATAACCAAAAGCTCGGAGTCTAGCAATATCTTCATATGCAGCCCTTTTATCACCTTTTAAAGTTTTTGCAAATCATGCAGTCAATTCTGAGTGATAACCAGCATAAAGCCTCTTCTCCACTTTCAAACTTTTAAAAGCATTTCACAATCATGTGGCAGTATGATTTAAAATTACAGATTACCTTGAAAATCAAGTCTGAATTATAAAAGTAAACTGCCCTTATAGCTTCATCATCCTATGTATGTCAACAAAGTGCCAGCTAATTAGTGAAAAAAGCAAGTTTAAGGTTTTTGTAAAACATATTTACAGCTTTCTTGTACACCTAGAATACAGTTTTCCAATATGTTTTCCTTCTCTCCTCTCCCATTTATGACATTCAATGAAACAATGTAACTTTGCAAAATTAAAAGGGTTCCTGTCTTATTTTTGCCTTCAGCTTCATGTTAGAGGCACATACTTCTAGAATCAAGCACTATAATGCATAGTGGAAATCACCAATTAAAACAGCAACAGCAATGGAATATATTGCAAATGAGAACATCTGTCATTTAAAAATGAAATGTTTTTGTAAACACTGTCACACTGCAATGCTGTGTTAGGTGAATCATGTAAGGCTTGCATTAGCATGCTGACTATATTTTTTCAGAATATGTTTAAATTATCTAAACATTGTCACAAGTTCAACTCGATTAAAATATACCAGAAGTAGCCCAGTGGCACACACACTTGAATTTTGCAATCTCAATATATCTATAAAACGTGAGTAAATTTTTGGTTTGTTTTTATACAAAATTTTTTGTATTAAAACTTAAAACCCCATACACCTCCCCCCCCAATATTCCATAATAAAACAAACCCAAATCTTCATTAGACAACACTGGCTTTTTTTTTTTTTTTTTTTTTTTTTTTTTTTTTGCTGTTTTTCCCCCTACAGTTCTATTTATATCACTAAATCCAAGGTGGCCAATGCATTCACAGGCTGAAAGAAGGGATATTATCACGCGCTCCAGAGTCAATGGTTAAAACAGAAGATTTGTTATGTTTATAAGTAAGATCAGGGCCAATGTTATAATTACATATATAACAAGAACAGCTGTTCTGATGATGCATTTAGAATATCAGTGTCACTTTATAGCCTTCAACTACATGTTTTAGCTTTATTAAACAAATTTTTCTAACTCCTTAAAATTTTTAACATTAGCAACTAGGTTGTTAGATCTATGGTTTCTGTAATTTCTGAATTAATGTTTAACTGATCTGATGTTTGGTATCTTTTTATTATATTTTTAGGGAAATAGCGTATACCTATTAGTATTTATGTTCAATGGTTTGAAATGTCTCTAAATTCACTTTTCTAAGAAAGGCTATTAGAAAGGTAAAATTAACTGAAATTCAATCTGCCAAATACAAATTGATATTTAAGAGCTTATATTCTAATCCTAGATATAATGGCATAAATTCTTCCAACAAAAACAGCTTCTACATCTGTATAAAGCCCTGACAAGATTTAAGCATTGTTTTGATTATGGATGTCTTCTGTATGTCTCCAATTTCAGGAATGTACAAATGATTCTATATAGCAAAATGCTAGTACAATTCTGTACTATGATAAGCTTTTTTGTTGCTTTTAAAATAAAAACAACAAATAACTAGTCAGGAATAAACTGAAAAAAAATTACATTCTTCTCTTAAAAAAGTAAATAAAATAACATTATTAAAAATGTGAATTAGCTATAAGACATATTATACAATTACATAGATACATATCAACACAGCACATTCAACTTGCCAAAAATTAATGAATATAAAGACAATATGGATGCTGGCATATATATGTATGTACAATGATTATAGCATTCATAATTGCACTATACCTACAATCAGTTTCCAATTATAAGGTGTTTTATGAGGGAACAAAAACTAGCAACTATTCTTATTAATGTTGTTTTAGAGTGGGGAGTGTTAAGGATGAAAAGCATCTCATTAGTATTTATTGTTAACTTTATTACAGAAGTAATAAGAGATTGTTTTTCCACCTCTCCTTTGCTGCTGCTGAGAGGCAGCAATTTCTGTGCTAAGTGCACCCTATTGCTACTTGGCAACGTAAGTAATCCATTTATGTCCGACCTCAGAGTTCTCTGTGGTGTGCTAGCAATCATGCACCTGGTCAAAAAAATACCTTTCAAGCTAAGCTGCTCATTGATGTGTGCTACATTTTTGTTATTAAAAATTTGCATGTTTAAATTTCAAGAGTGATTTGCATTAAGAAATCTTTCTAAAGAACAAGAGAGACTATTTTGCATGAAACTTATAAAATGTCTGTGAATAGGTTAAGAGGCAACCTTATCAAGAAAGGTTTCTGAATGTGATCATTCATCAATAATTTCATGCTATACAAAGGTGCTTTGATATTATTAGAGAAAACATTGTATGCAATCTCATGCCATCTCTGACATAAGGAGAGATTTAAACTGTCTTCTATACACGTATACTGAGTAGCATATTCACACTCACGTTGTTTTTGGCATTACAAAATGGAACACTTAATAAAAACAGGAACATATGAGTTAAAACTATGTTTATCATTTGGCAGTTGACTCAATCAGGTCAATTCCCAATCCATTAGTTTGGCATTTCAATCAGTATCGTATGTTTCAAAAGTATTGGTTTCATAAAAAGCCATATTTGGCAAGATTTTATACAACAAAAAATATTTTTTCTACTGTGGAAAAACACACTTTAAAAAAGCTCAAACTTAAGAAAAAATGCACACAACTGAAAAATAAACCCCTACCCCTGTTTCAGGCTGTAGCCACTGGGGAGAATGTAGTGTCCATGACATTTCTACTGGTCATTCGTGAATAAAGAAAAGATAAAATAATGGCACATGGCAATTAAAAAGAGATTCTATTATATTCTATGAACATCTGAGGTTTATGTCTTTAATTATTTCATTACTGTCTTCTATACATCTTTTTGAACTGTGAAAGTATGTTTAAATTCTAAATCCATACACAACTATTTCTATTTTGCAATTCACAATATTCTAGTCTCAGAAGTGAAGACAGAATGAGAACACTAATTTTAAGTATTAAAAAAATCATACTATCAGTACTTTTGATCCTTTAGAGAAAGCACATTCTGTAAAATTTTAATGACTGATAGCTTCACTTCTGATGATAGCAATTTTCTTGACCAAATAACTCAACAGAAAATATATTATCAAGGAATGCAAGTGGTAAAATGGCCACTGTAGTTTTAAAACATAGAGGGGGGAGGAAGGAGGGAGAGAAAGGGTCCAGGAAAGAGGAAACCAGCTTGATTTTGCTTCAATAGCAAAAACCTGTTATCCTTTGTGAGTGTATGACTGAGAATTTAGAACCCACTGAGTCACAAGATTTTGCCTAAAAATAAGAAAATGTACTGTGAATGTACTTCAGCATCTTTTGGTTTTCCTCCATATAGTTTAAATAAAATCGTAATATTAACTAAAACACTGTGAACATTCACAGAGTGCAGGCCAGCAATAAATTAGTATTATGCAATTTGTTTTCACAGATAATACAGTCCCTCTTGTGCATCTTCAGTCACGCAAAGGTGGTCTTGGAGGGCCTCTTAGGCACAGTTAGACCAGGTTGTACTCCTTCAGGTTTAACTGTAGAATCGTGTCCTTAACAGCAGCAAAGACAAAGCGTATATTCTCTGTGTCTGTAGCACAAGTGAAGTGGGAGTAGATAATTTTGTCACTGTCTGGATTCAGGTCTACAAACATCTTCAAGATGAACTCTCGTGCTGCTTGTGCATCCCGTTGTGGTCCTGATAATTAAGAAGAAAAAGTCAGTTTCTCCTAAAGTCAATTCAGCATTTGAGCTTATTTAGGAGAGGAACCTCAGGAGCAGAAAACAGAAGAAAGACTCAGTCTGTGATCCTTGTATAAGAGAGGAAGGGAAAAATTCTACTAACAAATACTACCATATACTATTTTTTCCCAGTAGGAACCATTAAAAAATAAAAATTGAAGGAAATTCCAGAAGTTGATCATAGAAGAGCTGTTCTTTTTGTGCTGACTATCCTCTTTCTTCCATAAGGTGTTAAAAAAGGAGAGATGAACTTGATGACCCCACAAAATGAACAACAGAAGAATTAGTTGCTTTATACTCATAAATATATTAAAAATTAATAGATTTGGCCCATTTTCAGTCTACTATATTTAAACTATACTTAAGTACATTCTTTTAAAATGTAGCATAACCAAGTTACATCTTAAACTGGTCTGACACTGTCCCCAACAGAATTTAATTTACTTTAGTGATAGTAAAATATACATGCTTGCTAGTTGAAGTTGTTCAATTGCAAAACTTAATGTTCTAACAAATCAATTTTCTAAATTATATATAACAATTCTATTAAATTTAAACAAAGTCTGTAATTCTCAGAACACAAAGTCTATGTAACCAAACTGCATAGTCTGCTTTGCATAAGGCAGAAGGCAAAATAACAACTTCCAATATATAGGAGTGAGGATTGGTTCATGTTCACAGACAAGAGTAGCACAGAAGTAGGAACATTAGACACAAGTTATTTTTTCCTATACTGTATATACATATACTGTTCCAGTGCAATTTTCATAGGCCATTATTCCATTGTTCTCCTGTTTCTGCAATGTGGGTTTCTACAGAACATGTATGCTTGCTGTGCCTCTTCCTCCTATCTCCTCATTAGTCCTGTTCTTGTTATATGACAATATAAATACCAGCGCTCAGCTGTTATATAGTTCTGTCCTTCAATGGTTATGAAATCTGTACTTAGGGAGTTAGTTTGTGCCCACATAACTTTCAATGACTGCACAGTAAAACTTATTTTTAATATTTAAATAAAAAATTAAACATTTCTAATTTGGATAAATGCACAAATTAGGTAACAATGGAATCACAAAAGATAAAATACTTTCTGATATCTATTGGTTGCAAAGCCTTGTGGAAGGAGAACATGATTCTACAGTATCTTGTATGCACATGAATATGTATGTGCATATATAGACATACACAGACTACACATTTTCTGATATGTAGAGAAGGACATGTAAACATAATAATTTCTCTGAACTAGGGCAAAGAGGACTTCAAAATTTTTAAAATTTCTAAACACAACAGATTCTAGCCTTTAGCTTCATCACATATTCTATAGAAACAGCAGCAAAATTAATATCCTTACTAATTTTTTTTACTCTTAAGAAGTTTAAATATTTGCAAAAGAGACTCAAACACTTTCAAAGACAATGATTTCTTCAAAATAAGCCATTTATTGTTTTTATCAACTTCCTAGAATTTTGTTAAACAGTTTTACAGTGGGTAGGCACACGCAGGTTTGTCCCTCTTTTAAAATCTACTGCACTATTCAAAGCCCATATCCAAATTTTGCTTGCCTAATAACATGTGTGGTTATTATAATGTAATTTAATTTTTTTCTGACTGGAATTCAAGTACGGAAAACTGAGATTAAAAAGAAAGTTTGCCATCTAAGGTATTTAGAAAAAGGGAATGAACCAATGCTAGATTTACAATGCTAAATGGTTACAATCTAAATAATCTTGGAAAAGAATTATAATACAAATCAGTAGGTTTCTTGTCTTTAGCTCCCTTTTTAGCAGTCTTAAAAGGGTTTCTGTATATGATAGTCAAGTCCCGTATAAAAAGCACTACAATTTAGCTTGGCTACATTAGCTTGGTAATTGTCATCATTTATTTTCTTTGAAGACTCTGGAGGAGAGTGTGCTCCCACAGATAGATATTTTTTAATTCTTTCCTTCCCAAACATAGCCACTTTTTGTCTTTTTCCTCACTCCCAGCACTTCATTCCAGTCTTTGAGTTGGTCTTTTAGTATGATCTGTGAAAGCATATCTTCATGTGATACTCTGACACTTGAGCACATCTCAGTCATCCAATGTTGTTATGACATACTGTGCAGTACAACTGCTTAGTTTAATCAGTCCAGTTTGCCATCCTGCTTACCATTTCTCATCCCTATGCTACTTTCTCCATTGTACTACCCACATGGGAAAAGTGATCCAGCTGAGAGATACCTAATTCTGATGAGTTCTCCAAATGTGTCCGTCTTCAACATCTCCAAACAGGGTGTTGGAACAGCAGAGAGGGACACACAGCGACCTATGCAAGCCAAAGACTTTGCAACTGTCATGGTTTTGACTGGGATAGAATTAATTTTCTTCTTAGTAGCTGATTGTATTGTGTCTGACAGAGATAGAGTTCATTTTTCCTTAGCAGCCCTCACAGTGTTTTGCTTTGCATTGGTAGCTGGAAGGGTGTTGATAACACACCAGTGTTTTGGCTACTGCTGAGCAGCCCTGTCCCTCTAACATTCCTTACCCTCATCAAGGGGCTGTGAGTGGGCAAGATCCTGGGAGGGGACACAACCCGGCCAGCTGACCCAAATTAACCAAAGGGATATTCCATACCATATGATGTCAGTTCAGATATAAAAGCTAAGGGAGAGAGGAGGAACGGGGGGGCATTCATTATTCTACAATGTTTGTCTTCTGGAGCAACTGCTATGCGTGCTGAAGCCCTGCTTCCTGGGAAGCGGCTGAACATCGCTCTCTGATGGGAAGTAGAGATTAACTTTTCCTTTTGCTTATGTGTGCTCAAACTTTCACTTTTCTTTTTTTGCTTTAGTAAACTGCTTTATCTCAACCTACTAGTTGTTTTCCATCTTATTTTCTGTGCCCTGTCCCACTGGGAAGAAGAGTGATAGAGCAGCTTGGTGGGCACCTGGCATCCAGCCAAGGTAAAACCACTACACTGGTACAGTGCTGTGTTTTAGATTTAGTATGAGGATGATGCTGATAACACTGATGTTTTTATTGCTGCTGAGCAGTGCTTACCCTGAGTCAAGGGCTTTTCATTGTCTCATGCTCTGCCAGTGAGGAAGTACACAAGAAGCTGGGAGGGAGCACAGCTGGGACAACTGACCTGAAGTAGCCAAAGGGATATTCCACACCATGAAACGTCATGCCCAGTATATAAACTGGGGGAAGTTAGCCAGAAGGGGCCAATCATTGCTTGGGGATGGGATGGGCACTAGTCAGTGGGTGGTGAGCAATTATATTGTGTGTTCATTGCTTTTATTGTACATCAATTGTTTTTATTCTGTCCTTTTCATTAATATTATTATTGTTATTATTGTCATTAGTATTATTACTATATTTTACTTCAATTATTAAACTGGTTTTATCTCAAGCCATGGGTTCTGCCTTTTTTCTGATTTGTCTCCCCAAGAAGGGAGGAGGAGTGAGTAAGCAACTGTGTGATACTAAGTTGCCAGATGGGAGTAAACCACAACAGTCATCCATCCCATCTTTCCACCAAAAGAAATCAAATTAAACCATAACCTTCTCTAAGGGGTTAAGTCCAGCAAGATCTGCAGAATTAGAGTAAGACACTTAAAAGACTTTCAGGTATGGCCTACTGGCTATGGCCCTGCTTGTCCATAACCTTTTTTTGTTTCCCTTACCCATGGCAAAGGAGAAGAGGGTTTCTCTGAGCTGACTGACTGAAAACCTGACAACCTTCTATGTTGAAATGACCAGCCTAGTAGATGAGGGGAGAGCAGTGGATATTGTCTACCTGGACTTCAGTAAGGCTTTTGACATTGTCTCCCATAAGATCTTCATAGGGATGCTCATGAAGTATGCACTGGATGGCACACAGTGAGGGGGACTGAAAATGGGCTGAATGTCTGGTGATCAGTGGCACAAAGTCTAGTTGGACGACAGTAACTAGTGAGGTATCCCAGTGGCCAATACTGGATTCAGTCCTATTTAACATCTTCTTTAATGATCTGGATAAAGGAGCAGAGTATACCCTCAGCAAGTTTGTTGGTGACACAAAACTGGGAGGAGTGGCTCCATCCAGAGGGACCTTAACAGGCTGGACAAATGGGCTGACAGGAACCTCATGAAGTTCAACAAGGGCAAGTGCCAAGTCCTGCACCTGAAGAGTAACAAACCTAGGCACCAATGTATATTGGGGGCCACCCAACTAGAAAGCAACTTGGCAGAAAAGGGACCTGAGGGTCCTGGTGGATACTAGGTTGAACATGAGCCACCAATGTGCCCTTGACACAAAGAAGGCAAATGGTATCCTGGGCTGCATTAGGAGGAATGTTGCCAGCAGGTCAAGGGACATGATCATTCCCCTCTAATCAGCACTGATGAGACCACACCTGGAGTTCTGTGTCCAGTTCTGGGCTCCTCAGTACAAGAAGACAAGGACATACTGGAGAAAGTCCAGCCAAAGGCCACAAAGATGATTAAATGACTGGATGAAAGGCTGAGAAACCTGGGACTGTTTAACCTAGAGAAGAGAAGGCTTAGACGGAAATCTTATCAATGTGTACAAATACCTGAAGGAAGGATGCAAAGAAGATGAAGCCAGGCTCTTGTTGATGGTGCCCAGTTACAGAACAAGAAGAAACACAGGAGTTTCCATTTGAACATCAGAAACCCCTTTTTTACTGTGAGGGTGACTGAACATTGGGACAGGTTGCCCAAAAAGTTTGTAGGGTCTCCCTGCTTGGAGATATTCAAAAGCCATCTGGACATATACCTGTGAAGCAGGCACTAATGACCTTGTTTCAGCAGGGGGCTTGGACTTGATCATCTTCAGAGCTCCCTTCCAACATCTACTCTTGTGTATGAATTTTGTCTGGTTTTTCTGGACAAGCATTTAACATAGGTGTATCTCCACTTGAGTGATCATAACAAAAGGGCCCATACAGCCTTCTCACTTGCAGGATGTCATCTAAGGCACCTGTCACACTTCTAACATGAAAAGACAAGAATATATTCTATTCAACTGTCAATTCTCTTCTGTTTAGTACTATAAAACTAAACTTACACTGATTCATAAATAAGTATGGCCTGATCCTGCAGGCTGTTCACTGTGAACACATCCTTTCCTCTCAAACAGGAAAAACATGAAACTTTTTCCTTCTATCACTATCTAGTTTTGAAAATGAGAGATTTAATCTTTTTTTTGTAGCTTTTGAATCTGCTTTTCACTCTCTGGTGTGACAAGAGATGTTATTATATGAATTTGATTTTTTTCTTTGTTACCAAAGCCTCCACTCAGTTACCTTTGAATACCTAGGTTTTCACCTCAGGAGAACTTTCTCAAAGTACAGCTTCTTTAGAAGCAGCTGTTTGTTCCACATGTTTTCTGGGACAAGCACATTAAATCTCATATAAGTAACATAAAATTAAAATAATGGAAACAAAGAAGAAATGGTACAATAAAAGGGTGGGAGAAGTGATACTGGTTTATCTGAGACCCACAGAGAATTTATGACACTTATCTTCAGATTTCCAGCCTTAAAAAAACAACAAAACACAAACACAATTTAAAAAAAAAAAAAAAAAGAAGAGTATGTGAGACTGAGTAGAATGAGAAATGCATTTTTATATAATTTTAGCTTTATACTTCAGTTCAAATCCTCACCCCAACTTATGGACAAGGACAGAATAAGGTCCATTGCTAATATGATATTACTCATCTAGAATCAATAATTTCACATGAAAGGTACTGCCATCTTGTCCACTATTAATGGTGGTATAAGATGAAATCCTAGCAATCTAGAAAGTTACACAAGACTTTAGTGACTTCAAAACTTTGAAGCATGAAAAATTGTTATTTTTAAAAATTTTTTTCATTTTCACATCATTTTTAAAAAACCACTACCAGCAAGTCATTCAACTACAGACTAACCATTTGGTGTACTTAGTACAATTTGTAAAGAAGAAAATGGGTTTAATGAAGAATGGGTGATTATCTTTGTCCTAAGAACCTCTAAGCAAAACATGTGCAACACTATTACATTTGGTCATTACTGCAGTTTAAATGGGGCGTGAGCTCTGGTGGCAATATACTTACCATCATACTCTGGGAAATAATCAACTAAATGGGAGTACATAATTTTCTCTTCCAAGAGATCTTTTTTATTTAAGAACAGAATGACCGAAGAATTCTGGAACCATGGATATGTGATAATTGTCCTAAAGAGTGCTTTGCTTTCTTCCATTCGATTCTGGAATTTAGAAAAAAAAGAGATACATTTATGCAGTTGTGAAAATAATTTAATTTTTTTTTTAATCAATCAATGCAATTCCATTTTAGTTGATAAACATATCCATTTCACATTTTCCATCTTCTTACCAAAATGTAAGATTTAACTGATTCATTTACAATTCATAGGTATGTGGTATATTAAATATGCAGGCAGTTTCCTTTTGCAAACTCAATGACTCAAGCATAATTATTCTTTAGAACACAGGCCATGGACACCATACCTATAACAGGTACTGTTGTAAATACTGACTATGCACAGTTATGATCAGCCAACAAATTCATGGGTACTGAAATGCATGTGGTTCAAGGCAGAGATAAATGTACAACAAGACATAATAACCAAGTTTCAAGAACCTTATTTATTTTATATTAGTTTCCTGAACTTTAAATGCAAGGAATCCTTAATTTTTTGAAAGAGATCAGCATTAAAATAGTTCCAGGTAAATTTAGAATTTACTCATTGATAACCTGAGAATATTTGCCCAAATCAAAGGCTTATGACATAAAATCTTACAAATGGTAAATTTGTTTCTAACATCGAGTGAGCCTTTACTTAAGCCTTGTTTAATTGCTCCTGCAAAGCATTTTGCATGATAGTGGAAATTTAAATAAGTGAAGCATACAGTTCTGTTTGCAAGGGCTTCCTGACACTGTAAAATTCTGTGTGGTTCGATACAATTCTGAAGAACTGTTAGGCTGACACGATGTAGGCAATACAGAATCAGAACAAATTGAGTTGGAAACCAGGAATTAACTCTACTTCTTTATTATTTGAAAACTCTAAGGCAGGCCTGATTAGCTACTATGGAAGCTTTTTTTAGGAGATGTCTCCTGAAAACAAGAGTTTCACCACCAAACAGGCTATTATGATCTGATTAGTGAGACATGCCTCTGTCCGAATTAATGTGTAAACTAGACCATATGCCTGTAGATACAAAAATGCTGCTAGCAAGGATTTTCTTGCTATTTTCCAAGTCTGTGAGAGACTTTTCTCTCTCACAGAAGAGGTAGCAAAGTATATAAACAACCAAGCCACCTGCAACCTTGAAAAGTCTTGTTTATGGTATAGTAGAAAAATATTTTGACAATGGATGTTTTAGGATTTTAGCCAATCACCCCAAGGGGTGGCTTATCCTTTGTCCAATTAGACTATGAAGAAAAAAGTCTATAAAAGAGTTTGTAAAATAATTAAATAAATCAATCTTGCTGCACAATTCATGCCTGCTGGATCTTCTCCTCCTCCTCCTCCCTATGGCTGCGGGACACGGTGATATACCCTAGGGCCCAGGCCTGCGGTAATATATGCCAAAGTCAATAGTACAGATTTTATTTAACAGTAAATGTGAGGTAGAGAGATAGAAAGAAATAGGAAGAGAGAAGGGGGGGACAGAGTGAGAAAGAAATTAAGCAAAAGATATCACCACCATGTGGATTCCTGAAGTGTCCTTCTTCACCCTGGTCTTTGGTGGTGGGGGTCCCAGAGTCATTCTACTGGAGGTACCACCTTTATACAGTCCAAGTTCCAGGTATCCAAGGGGTGGTTGTAGATGTTCCCACAACTTGGACTGGCATGGGTGTAAGCAGTGGTTTCCTTTCCCACAGTCTGCACAGTGGAATTTTGTCCAGTGTGCTAATTCCAAACCTTCACCTCTGTTTAGGCCTGGAATTAGCGCCTTCCTTTTTGCCATCCATGCTTATCTCAAGTTCCTGTTGAGGTGGCTTATCTTATGGGAATAGTGTTTTGAGACATGTAATCGCATTCTTAAAGTCCTCACACAGGCTTCTATAGAACAAAATCAAATTGAATCTTTCAGATTCTGATGTTGCTGAGCCATAGAATCATAGAATTGTATAAGTTGGAAAAGGCCTAAAAAATTATTGAGTCCAACCATTAACTCAACACTACCAAGTCCACCACTAAACCATGTCCTTAAGTGCCACATCTGCACATCTTTTAAATGCCCTCAAGGGATGGTGACTCAACCACTTCCCTGGGCAACCTGTTCCAATGCTTGATAACCCTTTCAGTGAAGAATTATTTCCTAATATCCAACCTGAACCTCTCCTGGTGCAACTTGTGGCCATTTCTGTTTGTTCTGTCAATTGTTACATAGGACAAGAGACTGACACTTTGTTACAACATCCTTTCAAACACTTGTAGAGAACAATAAGGTCTCCCCTGAGCCTTCTATTCTCCAGACTAAAAACATTCATTACCCTCAGCTGCTCCTCATAGGACTTGTGTTCCAGATGCTTCATCAGTTTTGTTACTCTTCCTTGGATGTGCTCCAGCACCTCAATGTCTTTCTTGCAGCGAGGGGCCCAAAACTGAACTCAGGATTTGAGGTGTGGCTGCACCAGTGCTGAGTACAAAGGGATGAAAATTTCCCTAGTCCTGCTGGCCACACTATTTCTGATACAAGCCAAGATGCCATTGGCCTTCTTGGCCACCAGGGCACACACTGGGTCATGTTCAGCTGGCTGTCAACTAATACCCCTCACATCCTTTTCTGTCGGGCAGCTTTCCAGCCATTCTTCCTCAAGCCTATAGCATTGCATTGGGTTATGACCCAAGTGCAGAACCCAGCACTTGGCCTTGTTGAACCTCATACAGCTGGCCTCAGCCCGTTGATCCAGCCTGTCCAGATCTCTCTGCAGAGCCTTCCTACTGCCCAGTAGATCAACACTCCTTCCCAAACTTGGTGTCCTCTGCAAACTTACTGAAGGTGCACTCAATCTCCTCGTCCTGATCATTGATAAAGATATTAAACAGGACTGTCCCCAATACTGAGCCCTGGGGAACACCACTAGTGACCAGCTGCCGAATGGATTTAATTCTATCCACCACAAGTCTTTGGGCACATCCAGCCATCCAGGTTTTTATCCAGCAAAGAGTATACCTGTCCACCCAGTTTCTCATAGACAGTGCTGTAGGAAATGGTGTCAAAGGCTTTGCTAAACTCCAGGTGAACAATATCCACAGTGGGTCACCTTGTCATAGAAGATCAAGTTAGTTAAACAGAACCTGCCACCAGTACACTTGGGTGGATCCTAACCCAATACCCTGTGTCTGCCTGACCCCTGCAGCTCCTGCTAAGGCTGCAGTTTTCTGTTACATTTTGTTTGCCACCCCCAGGTGTGCCCACCTCTGCCATTCCAGCCGCCACTCCGAGGTTCCTGCTACAGCCCATTTCACCATCCAGAGGGGCACTGAGACCAGCTGCCCCTGGGGGTTTGAAAAGGAAGCCCCTTTTCTATCTCTTCTACCAGCTTGCCCACCATTACCGTGTGGAGAGAGGCACCTCAGCTCTTGCTACAGCGCCCCCTGCAGCCGTGGGAGAATCATCACACCTGCCCTACCCAGCCAGGAGCCAACAGCACCCCTGCCGGCTGTGACCATAACTACACCAAAGGGGAAAGTGCTTGACAGCTGAGAGAAGGCTGTTGGGTTTCTGGTTTTGTTTGTTGTTGCTGCAATTGTGGTTGGTTGCCTTGTTATACATATATATATATATATATACACACTAGTAAAAAACTGTTATTCCTTTTCCCATATCTTTGCCTGAAAGCCCGGTAATTTTGGAGTTATAATAATTTGGATGGAAGGGGGTCACATTTTCTATTCCAAGGGAGGTTCCTGCCTTCCTTGGCAAACACCTGTCTTTCAAACCAAGACATGCAATCAGTTGCATTGATTTCAATGGTGCAAGAATCTCATTCAAAAAGGAGAAAAACTGAAATATCAACAAAGCTGAGCATAAAACATGAGCTCTTAGGTCAATCGTTAAAGCACAATTTCAAAGATTCCTTTTATAACTTTCTAATATACAGACCTTATAACAATATCATAGTTAAAATTTGAGGGGAGTCAGAGGAGGGGAAAAACGGAAGGAGTACATGCCCTAAATTCACACAGTTTTTTTTTTTTTAATCGGTTTTGTTTTCTATGGTTTTGTTTGGGTTTTTTACTGTCACAAACTACACTCACGTCATGGACAATAGTATCTCTAACTATTAAGGTTTGAGAAAATAAAACACCTAATATGCTCTAAAGACAGGAGCATACCTGTCCCTTCTTCTGATGTCTTAGCAATAATAAATAGTGTAGGATTTAGCTCTTCCATTCTGTCCCTGTAATTTCTACCTTCAGGTGGGTGGTCTTTCCAAAACTGAGCCCCTCCTTCAGAAGTATATAAAAATATTTATCAGGCTTTTTCCCTTTCCCTGTTGTTATAAGGAAGGTAGACAGGATTTTGTTAAACACATATTAAACTCTCAGCAGTTTTTAAAAACTGTCCCAAAAGCCATCACTGTAAACCTGAATTTAAAATGTATTATTATGAAAAACTATTAGCCTCTTTTTTTCTATTGAAAGGCTCACATGAATAAAACCTCTTGCTTTTTGTAGTTTGATAGAATCAGAAAGTTTAAAAGAAAGCAGAGGCATAACAAAAGAAGCAAAGAGATTAAATGTTATAACTTAAATACTGATAGAATACGAATAGAAAGTAATGGACTTTTAATGAAAATATTACAGTTTGAATGTACGAGTTTAAAGACTTTTTGTTAAACTTGTCACTCATTTACAATGAGGAACAAGTGCAGTAAATTTATTTTGGGGTAGCTGATAAATATTCAATTTAAGCATACAGGATAAATATTAGGAGAATTAATTTCTTACTGTTATGAATGTCTTATTATTATTCCTGGGCAACCTGCTCTAGCTGACCTTGCTTAAACAGGGAGGTTGGACTAGATCATCTCAAGACGCCCCTTCCCACTTCAAGCATTCTGTGATTCAGCAAAGTACTTAAGCCTAATTCTAACTGTAAATATGTATGTATTTCTGCAAAACTGATCCTTTGCTTATCACTAGACATAAGAGAGAAATTGTGTTGTAAGATGCTCTGTTAAGAATTGAGTAGGAAAATATCATCATATGCGCATCTGTTGCTAAATAGCTCTTCCCAGGAGGGAACCTCCTACATTCTTTGCACTAAGATACTGGGACACTTACATTTGGAGAATTTTCCATTTGTTTCACCATAAATTACTCATTATAAAATTAGGACCAGGAATTTACAGTTTATTTCCAGAATCAGACTTATCATACAATACTAGTGGTCCTACCCAATGCAGAGTTTGACTACATGGGTGTTGGGGTTTTAGGAGTTCTCCTGGTTTTTTTGGGTTTCTTTTCTGTTAAAGGAATTTTCCCCCCATACATGTTGCTAGGGGAACAAATGGCCAGATACTTAAGAAAAACAAAAGACCTGGCTGCTTTTTGTTTCACCTGAGTGTGTGGGCAGTCAGTCTCGGCGTTTGGACAGAGAGGGAAGCTGTTTTCTTCAGCCGATTTTCCTTCTGCTGGAGAAGCCCCGGGATCCCAAAGCCCGCCTTCCCTGCCCCACTCGGAGCTGGGCTGTGGCCACCCTGCCCCGCCATTGCTCCGAGCCTTCGCTACGTGTTGAAAAAGTTCGACGACTTCGGTGGGGGAAGACATTGCAGAACAACCAATATGATTGATAAAAGCAAGCTCCGTTTATTAGCAATCCAGAGGCACTTATATAGTATACCAGCTTGTTAACTCTTAAGTGGCTTAAACCTATCAAAGCACATTTCTGCTTCTACATAATTAGACTACATTGGCAAGCTTCTACTAGTTATGTTATGATTAAAGAATTCAGGGTTCACCCTCCCTTCTCCTGGTCAGTACATCTTATCTGCACATCCTCAAAACTCCCTTTTTGTTTCTCAGGCCTGTTTCTCACACAGGGATTTTCTCATGGAGGTTTTTGCTTGCAGGCCTTTGCCTGCACAGTTCTGTTATTGATTTGCTCCCTTTATCAATAATCCATGTCCCTAATCCTCTAATCATTTTGCAACAGCTACGTTGTAGCCCTGCTGGCCCTGCCTGCCCAGACCTCGGGGGGGGGGGGTTCCCCATTTGGATACACCTCGTCTGCCATCCGGGATTTGTGCTCGCCCCTGCCGTTCCAGCCTGCTGTTCCAGCCTGCTGTTCCTGAGGGTGCAGCCAGACACCAGGATCGACTGCCTAGGGATTTATGAAGCTTCTTTGTCCCATCCCTTCCCAGGATCCCAGGCCACCAGTGCCGCGTGCTCCCCGAGCTCGCTCCAGAGCACCCCCATTGCACCTGCCCTGCTCACCAGGAACCGCCAGCGCCCCTGCCGGCTGCGAGCAGAACTGCACCCGAGGGGAAAGGGCCTGACAGCCAAGAAGGCTGGGACTGGGTTTGTGATTGTTTGCTGTTACTGCCATAATTGTTGTTTGTTTGACTGGTCATACACATATAGATATATAATAGTAAAGAACTGTTATTCCTATTTCCCACATCTTTGCCTAAAAGCCCTTGATTTCAAAATTATAATAACTCGGAGGGAAGGGGGTTGCATCTGCCATTCCAAGGGAGGCTTCTGCCTTCCTTAGCAGACACCTGTCTTTCAAACCAAGACAATGGGTAGTAAGGGTTAGGTCTATCAATGGTAAAACACCACAGTTAGATGAGAGCAGTTACTTTTATAACCTAAGAGAACATAGAGAGTGTGACTGTGTAGCAGGGATACTGATGCATTGCTGAGACCATTAGGCACCATTGAACCACCAATGGTCACATATTTAATCTATTGAAATGTAAACATCTGTAAGTACTCACACATCTCCCACTGAAACACCACTGAAATGACAGTAGAATATTATACCAGAAGTGTTAGCTGACATTAACCTCTGAAGCCCATCTAGTCCAGCGTTTCACTCAAGTATAGTTATTGGCAACACAAGACCAAGTCAGTCATCGCTTTGTCTAGGAAAGTCCTCCAAGAATGGAGATTTCGCCATCTCTCTGGGTTCCCTTTTCCAGTGCTAAACTAATCTCCGAGGGAAAACTGTTTCCTACAAACACATTAACTACCTGTTTGTACAGCTGAAGAAATATGAACTAGTTCTAGAAATATGAATGGGATAACAAGGAATATAGGGGAAGGCCTCTATTGGGGATCTGACCTTATATCAGATGCAATGTGAAGGAAGCCTTGCCAAACCAAGCAAGACAGTATGGCTCTTTGAAGAGAGGACAGGAGCAGTGGGGACCAGGCAGCATTTAATATCGTTCAATCTCTAGCTCTGATTTTATGAGCCAGCTCTATCTCACCAAATTGCTTCCAGCAAAAGCCTATTTCAGCTGCAATGGAAAAGGCTGCAGACAGAAATTTATGAATGGTTAATGTACAGAAATGTGCAGCTGGAGCTGGCTCAAGGCTTCTCAGTGGCTGACAGCCTTTCATAGTAGTTATGCCAACCTTCACAACAACCCCCTTTGACAGCAGCAAGTTTGTTGAGGTCTCCTTCACAGAGATGATGCTGACAGGTCAGTAGTTTCCAGGGTGCTCCTTTTGACCCTTTTTAAAAATGAGTGCAATGTTTCCCTTTTTCCAGTCACCTGGGACTTTTTCTGACTGCCATGACTTTTCAAATATTATGGAGATAATTCAAAAAGTATAGTTCTCTTTGTTAAAGCATACTACAAGGAAAAAGACTTCAGACAATATCATGCAATGGACTAATTAGAAGAAGAAAGCAGGACATCTTACAAAATTAATACTGTTAATTTGACCATGAGAAGCAGCACAACACTGCAAGTTTTTGAGTCAGATCTCTAACACAGATGACAGGCACAAGTATCAAAGAAGGATTAGATTCTATCATAGTATCACACTGATGCTATCTATAAGAAAAAAGTAGAGCATTTATACACACTCTAAATTTGGTGTTGAAACTTTAATATTCTTTCACAGTTCAAAGTTTATTTGAATTATGCAGTATGAAAAAATATCCATTGAGTGATTACCAAAGCAGCCAAGTTCAATTATTGTCTTAATGAACCTGTCACATCTCAGTGAGGAATAAGAATAATATTTATTGTTAATTTAAGGAGAGAAATGTTTTCATTTCTGCTGCACCCACATTCTGACAAAAATACACTTTGTTTTATGTGGACCTGCTCTAACAGATCCATGTCTTTCTTGTGTTGAGGACCCCAGAGCTGGACACAATACTTCAGGTGGTGTCTCACAAGAGTGTAGTAGAGAGGGAGAATCACCTCCCCTGACTTGCTGGCCACACTTCTTTGTATGCAACCCAAGACACAGTTGGCTTGCTGGGCTGCATGTGCACATTGCTGGCTCATGAACAGTTTTTCATCCACCAGTACTCAAGTCCCTCTTCTCAGGGCTACTCTCAATCCCTTCACCCCCTAGTTTGTATTGATACTGGGAGTTGCTGTGAGAGACTGGAAGGATTGGTGGTTAAAAACATTTCAGTTGAGCGTGTGTGAGGGAAAGGGGCAGGTCGGGCCTTGCCTTTGGTGAGGCAATGCACTGTCCTGTACACCCCACACGCCCGGGGGCCTGTATCCCAGCCCCGCAGTGGCTGCCAATCACTTGCACACCGGAGGCAATGCTCCACACCCCAACCCTGGAGCCCCAATCTAGCCCCAGAGTGGCCAGATGACCAGAAGTCCCACTTGGGGGAAAGGCCCAGGAAAGACAAAGGGTACTTAAGCCAGTACATGAGGCAAGCATATGTCTTGACTCTACCTCCTCTTGGGATTTCTATCAGCTGAACGCTGCTGGAACCAGGAGTGGAAGCTATACTTGTTCTTTTCTATATCTTTTCTGTCTTTGTCTCTCCTTCTTCCTCTAATTCCCTCTTCTCAGAGTTTTGAGTAACTTAAAATCCAATGGGCTTGGAGTTTGCTAAGTTGAATGGACTAAGTTAATGTTTTGCAAAATGTTTTATGTTGATTGACTGCTGCTTTAAACTTTTGCCAAAGTTCTCTGATTTTCTGAAGTTGCCAGTAAAGTTTTTTGTTTTGACCTTTTGAGAATATCTTGCTGGTATGTTTTCCATGCATCTAACTCAGAGTGCATGAAAAACCATAAGCCCTTTTAAGAGGCTCATCAAGTGAGTTTTTGGGGCCTTACGATGCTCCAAACCAGGTGCAGGCCCTTGAATTTGGCCTTGTTGAACTTCGTGAGGTTTATGTGGGCCCACTTTTCAAGCTTGTCCAGGTCCCTCTGGATGGCATCCCATCCCTCACCACTCAGCTTTGTGTCATCTGCAGACTCACTCAGGGTCCACTCAATCCCTTTGTCTATGTCATTACTGAAGATATTAAATAGCACTGGTCCCAATACAGCCCCTGAGGGACACCAGTTGTCACTGGTCTATATCTGGACATTGATCTGTTAACCACTACCTTCTGGATGCAACCATCTAGCTAATTCCTCATCCAACAAATAATTGAGCCATCAAATCCATGTATCTCCAAATTAGAGAGAAGGATGTGGGGGACTGTCAAAAGCCTTACAGAACTTCAGATAGATGACATCTGTAGCTATTCCCTTGTCCATTGCTGTAGTCACTCCATCATAGAAGGCCACTGAGTTGATCAGACAGGACTTGCCGTTGGTGAAGCCGTGCTGGCTGTCTTGAATCACCTGCCTGTCCTCCATGTCCCTTAGCATAGCTTCTCAGAGGTTCTGTTCCATGACCTTCCTGGGCATGGAACTGAGGCTGACAGGTTGGCAGTCATTGGATCCACGTACTGCCCCTTTGGTCTGTCATAAAAGTGATTTTTCATTTCTGGAAGTGATAAGATCCATAATGAGCCTGGAGCCATTCACTCAGCCCCACTACTGGACCACCCTGGATGTACAGACTGATATGTATATGGGTTCTGGCTGGGATAGAGTTAATTTTCTTCATAGCAGCTCATACGGTATTGCTGCCTGTTCAGAGGGGGTCGCCCCTCCCCCTCCCCGAGACTGGTCAAACAGCCATGTGCTCTGAACCTCCTTTGTTCTAAAGCACAGGCAAAACCGAAAGTAACTCAAACTCTGGAGCAGTGTCTGATTGGCCAGTTATCCCGGGTCTGCCCCTAGTTCTCCCCTTTCCCTTCCCCTGAATAAAAGAGAGAGCTCAGAGCAGGCCCGCCCTCTTTGGCTCTGCTCCCTTCTGCTAACATCTCCTGTGTGGCTCTGTCTCTGACTGAAAGCATCTAATTGAAGGATTAAGGCATAAACCAAGGGCTATATTTCTACCTCTTTGCTTCTACTGGTGGTATTAGCTTTGCAGCTACCATTTGCCACTTTTAGAGCTACTGAAGTGCCAGATTGCCTGTGCCGTCCCTCTAGATGGCTCAAGGTTTTCTGAGGCCCTGAACTGAGAGCTTAGCCAGTTAAACGATGTGAGTATTTCCACATTTGGCGCACAACGTGCTATCTCTGAACCTCAGTTCTTCAGAGACTTTTAAGGTGTCCCAGCAGCAACGTGTCTGCTGGAGTTAGCCCTGTACATCCTGCTGTGCCAGCTCTTTTGTAGCCAGCTGTTACTTTCTGCATAACAGCGAGCTCAGAGCTTCAGCCTATCCCCTCCCCCACACCACGTGGCGAGGGAACGGCTGGAAAGTAGGAGACCCACTTCGTTTATTCTTTTCTCTGGACCTGCTTTCCTGTGGTGAATCCAGAATTCTGGTGAGTATTTCCCTGCTGGTTTGGGGACTCATGTCTTTAGCTGGTTTCGGTGCAAATTTTTCTTTTTTTTCCTCTTTTTTTGCAATTTGGGGCTGAGGTTTGTGGTGTTGCTTTCATAGTGGGATCTGAAGTTTCTGCACACCACAGAGAAATATACTACCAAGTTCAAAGCTACCTTTCTTGTACTGGGCATAAATACCCTAAAAATCTAGTCCAATCTTTTGTGTGATGGCTTTTCCAGTACTTTCCTAATCTGACCTCCAAGGATATGAGATCTCCTGAATTTTGGGATAGTGTGGGGAGAAAACTCTCCTCTCTCAGATGATCGGGAGATGAAACAGTTTCAAAATTTTTTCCTCTCCTGTTATTAAGTTACACTTTGCCAGAGAAAAACACAGTACATGAAAAGCCACTGCAAAAACACCCTGTTCATTCCCCTATACCCTTGTCCAACCCCTGTGTCCCTTACCCCTCTTCCCCTACGCTGGAAAACACAGCTAGAGCAGACTGCTTTTTAGCACAGGAGAGCTATCGACCTCCTGGCTCAGCCATGTCTTCTCAGCATCCTGAGTTGGACGGAAATCCGGAGCCAGTCCCAGGACCTTTCCAACCCCTCTTCTCCCCTCCTTTGTCCCTAGTTTCTAGCCCTCAGGTTTTAAGCACGTGAAAAAACCCCTTCTCCCCTGATCACTTTGTTCCTAGGGGCAGCCATAACCATGTGCTTGCAGCCCAGGAAAAAACCCCTCCCTCCAACCCCTTTTCTCCGAATTTGTCTCCGACAATGGCGGACGCCACGTTTCTTTGTCTCCAAACTACACCGCCCACAATCCCTTTCTTCCCCATCCCACAAATTCCTTCTTGTCCCCACTCCCTCCCACTCCTGCATTGGAACCTAACTCCGCCCTGAACCCCGCCCCCACAGAATCTTGTTTCACCCCCCCTCTGTTCCTGCCCATGGCGCAAGTACCGCCTCTGCCTCCCACAACCCCGCACCCAACCCCTCCCCTTCTCCTCTTGCCTCCGCGCCTCCACTCCCCGCCCCTGCTTCCCATTGTCCCACCCCAGGTTCCCACAGTCATGTGACTACCCCTCTACATCTGGGAACCCAGGCCTACCAGGAAGTACCTCCGGCTGCTGCTATTACACTCTCTCGTAATAGCACAGGAGTGAACCCTGGCTGGACGCCCTTTCCATATTCTAATATCAAAGATTTGTGCAAGGCAATTAAGGAGTTTGGGATGCATAGTAACTATTTTAAAAGCCTTTTAAGTGCTACTTTTTCAACACATTTGCTCATTCCTCATGTTTTGATTACAATAATGCAAACTCTTCTCACGCCTGGTGAATTTTTGTTGTGGAAACAATGGAAATTAATTTTATCTGATTTATTGCAAATTCTATGGCAAACTCCAGATAATTATCTGGACCTTGAGAATAATTATATCACATTAGACCTTTTATCTGGTGACAATAATATGGCAAATCCTCAAAAACAAGCAATGCTTCTTCCTCATCCAGTTCTTATTGAAATAACAAGTGCTGCTGAAAAGGCCTTAACATTACTACCATCTCAGACTCCTGAATCTCATTATACCAACATCAAACAATTGCCAAATGAAAATATTACTCACTTTTATAACTGTTTGCATGAAGCTATCTTTTCCCAGGTCCCTAATCCTGACTTCCAACAAGCATTCCTACTCGAACTGCTCCAGGCAAATAACAATGATGCTTGCAAACAAGTGATCCTGAGTCTTCCCTTGCATCCACCCGCAACTGTTGAAACCATCCTTGAAGTTTGTACAAAGAAGGTGCAGCTGAACACAGCTGTTCCCTTTTTGAAAAAAGTGGGGAAGGCGGGGGAGGTTGTGGAAAATGTGATGGGTACAGGGGAAACTTAATCTTGAGGTAACCTTATATACCATCATTGTCAGAAAAAGGGACATGTGGCTCAGAATTGCAGAGCAATTATAACTGCTGATAAAAACTCCAAAGACTGTTTCCCCAGCTCAACAGCAGGGAAACTAACGGCCCAACGCGTCCTAACAGTTCCCCGTTCCAACAAAAATAGAGCTGCAGACAAAGAAACTTGGACTTCTGGACTCAGGTTTAAGGTAACCTGTGATGTAACACACCATTTCAACAACAACAGACAGACTGCGATACCAATCTCATTCCAAAATGTGGACCACATGCCAGACTTTGCATACCTTTTTGTTATTGGGGACACTCAGGAAACACCTGCTGGGATAGAGGTTACACCCACACTCATGAAAGTGGATCAGAATGGGGGTTCTAACCTAATGGTACAATGTATATATCCACCATACTTTATGTCAAAAGGTCAAGTCATCGCACAGGCCATTCCACTGCCCAAATACCTGCCCACAGATGATCATATCCCAGCCATCTGTTGGACTGAAGTTTTGGGAAACGATAAACCTATAGTGGAATGTAAGCTCCGTCATGGATCACATAAAATCAGTATCATGAGAATGATAGACACAGCTGCTGATGTGTCTGTCATTACATTTGATAAGTGGCCTGCACAATGGGAATTGCAATCTCAGGGTATCATACAAGGGATTGGAGGTACCCAAATTGCGAAGCAATCCAAAAACACCATTCAAATTGAAGGTCCGGAAGGACAAATAGAGACACTTCGTCCGTATGTCCTGGATACCAAATTCACCCTGTGGGGAAGGGATGCCATGTCTCAGTGGGGAACAAAAATTGATATCACCCCTAAACATCAAAATTTTCCCTTGCAGCCACTGGAGTTGAGTGCCTTCCACAAAAATTGACTTGGAAAACTGATAAACCAGTGTGGGTTAACCCGTGGTCGCTAAAAAATGAAAAGTTAAAGGCACTCAAAACATTAGTAAATGAACAATTAGCTAAAGGGAACATCGCACCAACTAATAGCCCCTAGAACACGCCTGTGTTTGTAACACAAAAACTGGGAAAGAACAGATGGAGACTTCTCCAAGACCTTAGAGAAATCAATAAAGTTATTTAAGACATGGGACCCCTTTAACCAGGGATGCCATCACCTTCAATGCTCCCACAACATTGGCATTTAGCTGTTCTTGATATTAAAGACTGCTTCTTTCATATTCCACTCCACCCTGCAGATGCCCCTCGATTTGCGTTTTCTGTGCTGTCTATTAATCGTGAGGCCCCCATGAAACGTTACCATTGGCTTGTGCTTCCCCAAGGCATGAAAAATTCCCCAACTCTCTGCCAAGAGTATATTGCTAAAATTCTATCTCCCATCCGTGCAAAGCAGAGAAAGCCATCATCCTACATTACATGGATGATGTGCTGGTGTGTGCTCCCAATAATCAATATCTCGAGCAGACACTTAACATGGTGATTGAGGCCCTAGAGGCCAAGGGCTTTGAATTACAACCAGAAAAAATGCAGAGAACAAGCCCTTGAAAATACCTCAGACTCAAAATCACAGAAACCTCTATCACCCCAACACCCATCACCATAAATAATAACCCCAAAACATTAGAAGAAATGCAACAGCTCTGTGGGACACTGACTTATATAAAACCCTGGTTGGGACTCACCACAGAGGATGTAGCTCCTATTACGAACCTGCTGTCAGGGGAAGGTGGTCTAGCATCTCCTAGATCCCTGACAGAAGAGGCAAGGTAGTCTCTCAAAAAGATACAAGAGATCATTTCCACCAGAGAAGCACACAGGTATCAGCCCTCCCTACCCTTTAAGCTTGTCATTCTGGGGGAGGTACCATGCTTTCACGGCCTCGTTTTTCAGTGGGACAAGGAGCAGAAGGATCACCTCATCATAATTGAATGGGTGTTCCTCCCACTCCAACTGTCCAAGAGCATCATCAAGCCACAAGAACTGATGGCAAGAATCATCATGAAGGGTAGAGCAAGGCTCCGCACCCTGGCAGGATGTGACTTTGCATGCATCTACTTACCTGTAACAACAGACACATTAGATCACCTGCTTCAAAATAATATGAACTTACAATTTGCATTAGATAGTTACTCAGGCCAAATATCAAATCATTACCCAAAACATGAAATGTTTAATCTGGCATTCTCTGTCATCCCTCAAGAAATTCAAAGCAGAAAACCCCTTGATGCTCTAACCATTTTTACAGATGGCTCGGGAAAAAGTAAAAGATCTGTTCTTACTTGGAAAAATCCAAAGACGCAAAAGTGGGAATCTGACATCAAGGTAATCCAGGGATCGCCACAAGTAGCTGAACTAGCAGCTGTCGTTAGAGCATTTGAGAAGTTCAAAGAACCCTTTAATTTGGTCACTTACTCAGCATATGTAGCTGGAGTAACTGTGAGAGCAGAACACGCTCTCCTAAAAGAAGTCTCAAACAAAAAAATTTATGATCTGCTCTCAAAGCTAATTTATCTGGTTTCCCACAGAGAGCATCCCTATTTTGTCATGCATGTGAGGTCACATACAAACCTGCCAGGATTTATTGTGGAAGGTAATTGTAGAGCTGATGCTCTGGCTATGCCAGCAGACATAGTTCTATCAGCCGACTTACCAAAGCTCCCCCAAGTTTTTGAGCAAGCAAAATTGAGCCATGCCATGTACCATCAAAATATTCCTGCTCTTATCCATATGTTCCACCTGTCATGGATACAAGCAAAAGCAATAGTGGCAACATGTCCCAACTGCCAGAAGCTACAGCTTCCATCACTGGGCATGGGGGTTAATCCCAGAGGCATTAATAGTGGTGAAGTGTGGCAGATGGACATCACACATTTCCCTGAGTTTGGGAGATTAAAATACGTTCATGTTTCTATCAATACCTTCTCTAGTGCTATGTATGCCTCTGCACATGCAGGTGAAAAAGCTAAGGACATTGAAAAACATCTTGTCCAAGCTTTTGCTGTGCTCGGTATACCTGAGGAGATAAAAACTGATAATGGACCTGCCTACACCTCTCAAGAGTTTAAAAACTTTCATCAGCAGTGGGGATTTCGACATGTTACAGGTATTCCTCACTCCCCAACTGGACAGGGCATTGTTGAACGTGCCCATCAAACTCCTAAACAAATGCTGCTACAACAATCGGGGACCACCAAACTCAACTCACCTGTCCTCAGACTCAGCAAAGCATTGTTTACCATAAACTTTCTGAATGGCATGTTTGAGGATCTGAACCCTCCGATCTATCATCATTTCCAGAACACCGGGAGACAGAAACTGAAGGAAAATCTAGAAGTCCTAATCCGAGACCCAGAGACTCAAAAAATCCAAGGACCATACAAACTTGTAACTTGGGGACGTGGGTATGCCAGTGTATCTACCCCTCAGGGACTGTGGTGGATCCCAGGGAAATGGGTAAAACCTTATGCCACTTCCTCAAAAGTCAAGGAGGTTAAAACTGCCTCCTGGAGAAGACGCCGTAAAAAGGATCCTGATTATGTACCCTCATGTAAACCCTCTACTGCAGATTTTGATGTTAATCCCTTAAGTTGCACTGTTTTGCACTCACATTTTGCACTGTATTTTGTAAATCTTCGTCCTGATACCCCATACCATAGATGTCCTGATTAACCCCCTGAGTTTTGACTGGGGAACTAGTTTAAAGACATCCTAGGTACTGTCGAGTTGTAGGGACGATAGATTCCAGTTATGTTTTGCACTGTTATTTGTTACTGTTTTATGCACTTTAAGTTACTCAGTTACAACCCAGCTTTAAAGAAAAAAAATAGGGAATTGTTGCTGCCTGTTCAGAGGGGGTCGCCCCTCCCCCTCCCCGAGACTGGTCAAACAGCCATGTGCTCTGAACCTCCTTTGTTCTAAAGCACAGGCAAAACCGAAAGTAACTCAAACTCTGGAGCAGTGTCTGATTGGCCAGTTATCCCGGGTCCGCCCCTAGTTCTCCCCTTTCCCTTCCCCTGAATAAAAGAGAGAGCTCAGAGCAGGCCCGCCCTCTTTGGCTCTGCTCCCTTCTGCTAACATCTCCTGTGTGGCTCTGTCTTTGACTGAAAGCATCTAATTGAAGGATTAAGGCATAAACCAAGGGCTATATTTCTACCTCTTTGCTTCTACTGGTGGTATTAGCTTTGCAGCTACCATTTGCCACTTTTAGAGCTACTGAAGTGCCAGATTGCCTGTGCCGTCCCTCTAGATGGCTCAAGGTTTTCTGAGGCCCTGAACTGAGAGCTTAGCCAGTTAAATGCTGTATTTCCACAATATGGTGCTGTTTTGGATTTGTGACCAAAACAGTTTTGATAACATAAGGATGTTTTAGTTATTTCTGAACAGTGCTTTTTCAGCATCAAGGCCTATTCTGCTTCTCACACTGCCCTGCCAGTAAGTAGGCTGAGGTGGACAAGAATATGTGGGAAGGATGAGGGGAGGGGGATGGGGGATGTTCAGTGTTATGACATTTGTCTTCCCAAGTAACTGTTAACACATGCTGGAACCCTGCTTTTCTGGAAATGGCTAAACATCTGCCCATCAATGGGAAGTAGTGAATGAATTCCTTATTTTGCTTTGCTTGTGTGCACAGCTTTTGCTTTACCTATTAAACTCTCTTTATCTCAACCACAACAATCTGGAAAAATCCTCCTGCTATATTGCTGTTTACTGTAGTTGTTTTACTTGTACTATTGTTGGTTATTCCAAGCAAGCCCCTCTTTTGAATATGCTGTGGATACTGTTCTTAAGGACAGTCATAGAATCATAGAATACTTTAGATTGGAAAAGACCTCAAAGATCATCAAGTCCAACCATTAACCCAGCACTGTCAAGTCCACCACTAAACCATGTTCCTAAGCACCACCCCTACACATCTTTTAAATACCGACAGGGATGCTGACTCAACCACTTTCCTTGGTAGCCTGTTCCAATGCTTGACAACCCCTTTGATGTATAATCTTTTCCTAATGTCAAATCTAAACCTCCCCTAGTGCAACTTCAGGCCATTTCCTCTTGTTCTATCGCTTGTTACATGGGACAAGACACTGATACCCACCTCGCTACAACCTCCTTCCAGGTAGCTGTAGAGAGCAATAAGGTCTCCCCAGAGCCTCCTTTTCTCCAAACTAAACATCCCCAGCTCCCTGAGCAGCTCCTCATAAGACTTGTGTTCCAGACCTTTCACCAGCTTTGTTGCCCTTTTCTGGACACACTCCAGCATCTCAATGTCTTTCTTGTCATAAGGGGCTTGAAACTGCATGCAGTACTCAAGGGGTGGGCTCACGAGTGCCAAGTTGTCATGATCTGCTTATACAAGCGAGGGTTGTGATGGTTTGTTTATAGATCTCAGAGTGCAAAAGGACACAAGGGATTTCAGTTTTAATCAAAACAGTGCACCTTTATTAAGTGCCCACAACATGATAATGCGATAGAGGAGAAAAAGAGAGAAAGAGATAAAGAAAAACAAAGTAAAAGAGTAGAGCGGAAGAAAGGGGGGGTAATAGCTACCAACAGATGAGACGAAGTCCTCGTGGTCTTCTGCCAATAGATTCGTCTTCTTTCTGTGGGGAGATCTCGTCTCAGTTATTTTAGAAAGTCCCTTTATAGTCCTTTTCAGAAGCGAGGGGCAACTGGCCAAGAGGTGGGGGAAATCTACAGCCGTTGTTATGGGGCCCGTTGCTTTGGGAAACAGGTACAGGACAGGCGTACAGGACAGGTGTACAGGACAGGTCATTCCTTTCCGCTTCAGCGCAGTCCTTCCCACCTGGGCAGCAAGAACGGTGCAGTCCACTGTGACCGGCACTAGTTTCCTCAGGAATGCGTACCAGTTCCCAGCGGGCACACCTGCAGGCGACACTTGGCAGACATCCCACCTCAGCCAGGCCGGGACTCCTGTGTTCAGTCTCTGTCCTTGGCGATGATCGTGAGGCAGATGAGGGATCTTCGAACCGTCTCTTACACAAGTACAGGGGGATGATCACTGCCCTAGTCCTGCTGCCCCCCCTATTTCTGATTGTGCTGGTTTTGTCTGGGGTAGAGTTGATTTTCTTCCCAGTGGCTGGTATGGGGCTGTGTTTTGGATTTGTGCTGAACACAGAGCTGATAATATAGAGATGTTTTTGCTATTACTGAGCAGGGCTTACACAGAGCCAAGGCCTTTTCTGCTTTTTGTACTGCCATGCTGGCAAGGAAGTTGGGGGTGAATGGGATGTTGGGAGGAGACACAGCCAGGACAGGTGACTCAAACTGACTAAATGGATATTCCAGACCATATGAAATTATGCTCAGTATATAAAGTGGGAGGAAGAAGGAGAAAGGGGGGGGGGGGGGGGGTGCTATTTGGAGTGATGGCATTTGTCTTCCCAAGTAACCATTATGTGTAACAGGGCCCTGCTCTCCTGGAGATGGCTGAACATCTGCCAGCCCATGGGATGCAGTTAATTAATTCCTTATTTTGCTTTACTTGTGTGCATGGCTTTTGCTTTCCCTATTAAACTGTCTTTATCTCAACCCACGAGTTTTCTGGCTTTTACCCTTCTGATTCTCTCTCAGATGCCACTGGTGGGAGACCGAGCAAGTGGCTGCATGGGGCTTGGTTGCTGGCTGGGGTTAAACCACGACACTGTCTTAGGGTGACTTTATGATGTGTATCCCCTATCGCTGCACTATGCCAGGAAATTAATTTTGTGCCTTTCTGTGCCTTTAAACTGAGCCTGAGAGGGGGTAGAGGAAAAAAAACAAGCGAGCTTCTCAAAGTTTTGTTCAAAGACACAGAGATAGGGACTCCTCTGCATTCTTCTAACAGCAGCAGGAGCGGATGAAGCAGCTTGCTTGCTTTTCTCAGCCAGCTTTCAGCTACTTTTTCTCTTCAGAGTGTGCCGGATTGGACAAATTTGGAGGAAAATATCCTCTGATAGAAAGCAGGTTACAACCAGCCCTCCCCCACCAGGTTCGGGAAAAAAGAAATTTTCCTCGGAAGAACATGAAAGAGATAAAAACTATTTATTTAACAAACACACAGGAAAAGGATAATAATGCTAAATAATAAAACCTCTAGCTGTGGAGAGAAAAACCTGGGAAAATTTCAGAGTCCTTCCGTAGGTAGCCTCTCCCCTCCTCCTTGGAGCTGGGATGGGGTGGGCCCACCTCCAGGGCCAAGGCCTCGGTGGAAAGTCCTCCCGATGTATTCTGATGTTGAAGCAGTCCAGCAGAGAAGAAGGGAAAAATCGAAGTCCCAGGAAAACAAAAGTTCAACTCTCTGGAGGAAAAGGAGCTGAAAAAACTGGCCGAAAGCTGGCTGAAAAGCAAGCAGTGCTTCCTCCGCTCTCTCCGCTGCAGAATGCAGGAAGGAGTCTGTGTGTATATCTGTGTGTCCTTGAAACAAAAACTGTAAACTGCTTTGAAAGTTTTGCTGGGTTTTTTGTCTCCCCCCTCTCAGGCTCAGATTAAAGGCATAGAAAGGCACAAAATTAATTTCTGGGCATAGAACAGCAATATGGGATACACATCATAAAGTCACCCCAAGAGAGAGAGAGAAGGAGAGTTGAACTTTGTTTCCTGGGACTTTGATTTTTTTTTTCCCCTTCTTCTCTGCTGGACTGTTTCAACATCAGAATACATCGGGTGGACTTTCCACCTGTAGGAACCCAGAGTGCCGAGAATATTTCTCTGCCTGTTTTTAAGGGTTCTTACCCTCCTGAACAACACTGTTTTAACCTCCAACCTTGGAAAAAATTACCAATGATCAGACAGGAACTAGAAAATACAGTGGTGTGAATTAGGTGATAGACTACTATGTAAGGTTGCCACAGAGTGAAAAATTTAGAGGTTTTGGGCTTCTCTTTGTAGTAAATAGATAAGAGTAAAAAATATCAAAATGGAGGATTGTTGTTGTTCTCTAAACCTTCTCCTTCTTCTACTACTCCACGTTCTGCAGTAAAAGTAGTTTGGGATGATTGGATAGAGAATTCCGCACTTCCTGCCTGTGTTACTGAATAATTGGTAGGAAAGTGAAAATAATATACGTTTTTAGTAACTATTGGTTAAATTATCTTTAAAAGGCCATGTAAATCTTGATAATTAGACTTCACTCCTGCTTTCTGTGCTCTATGCTGTACCTGGGTCACGCTAGTGGCTCTGTTCCTCTGATAAGACTTAATAAACAACTATCCGGCAGCATTGAAACTCAAGGAAAAGTCTCGGTTTATCTTTGAAACTCCTTGCAAGGACTTTTAGAAAATTGTCTCCCATCAGGAGGGATTTGATTTATGGCACCATGCAGTGTCACCACCGAGGCCCTGGCCCTGGAGGTGGGCCTGCGACCCAGCTCCAAGGAGAAAGAGAGAGAGACCTATGGAAGGACTCTGAAATTTTCCCAGGTTTTCTCTCCACAGCAAGAGGCTTTATTATTTAGCATTATTATCTTTTTCCTGTGTGTTTGTTAAATAAATCGTTTTTATCTTTCACTTTCCTTCAAGGAAAATTTATTTTTTCTTGAACCTGGTGGAGGAGGGCTGGTTTTGACCTGCCTTCTATCAGAGGATATTTTCCTCCAAATTTGTCCAAACTGGCACACCACAAGCCAGGATGCCATTGGCCTTCTTGGCCACCTGGGTACACTTCTGGCTCATATTCAGCCAACTGTTGACCAACACCCTCAGATCCTTTTCTGCCGAGCATCTTTCCAGCCACTCTTCCCTAAGAGGTCCACCAGAACCTTGCTGGTTGGTATCCTAACTTGCTAATTCTCTCAGGCGCTGGTGAATGTCAGGAAGGGAAATGATTGTTGTATTTGTACATAGCATCCTGCATCTGTGAACCAAGGTTTTCCTGTGGTAAGAATGCTGGTATTGGTGGAATTGTGAGGCTGTGCACCTAAAATTTTTGTTAGATAATACTCTATTCAGGCTAGTGTCTCAAACACTGACTACCGACTGCCACTTCGGTAAATCATGGATCAGAACTCTATGTCCTCCAAAACTTTATGGGCTATGATCTGTCCCATGATCAATGAAAAACCATGCAGCAGGGTCCATCCTACACCATGCAAACCTACCATGCCAATACTGACAATTGCCTGAAAGACACCGCTTGCTGCTGTGACCTTATCACAGTAGGTGCCCCTGGCGTATACTGGCTGTGCAGCAGCTGTGCCATAAAAATACTCCCATGGAGAGAGAGAAGGTTTACGCACCCAGACTAATAGTGCCTGGGATGCATGTTGAAGTAAACCTCTTCATGACCCATGTCCATAATTATCCTGATGCCCTGTGACATTGGTGTAGTATCAACCCTTTAATAGAACGAGGATGAATATTTCACCAGTTTCCCTGGACTGTCCTTCCTTGTCTAGGGGTTTATGAGCTGGAGAAAGCAATCATCACTCTCTCTGCTACTCTGGAAAATATAGAAAATGTAACAATTTATGCCATCCAAGCCCTGCAGCAAGAAGTTGCTCAAGTACCACAGACTACTGTTCAAAACCACTAGCTTCAGAGTACTTGATGGCTACACAAGGTGGCATTTGCACATTAGTAAATACTACCTGCTGTGTCTGTGTCAAACAAGATCTATGCATTGAGACTGACCTTAAAAAAATCCAGGAACAACTAAAGCCCTTGCACCAGGTAGCAACTGAAGATATTGATTGGGGAATTGGCAAATTGTGGTCATGGCTTACCTCTTGGTTCCCAGATCTCAGGGCATCTGTCAAAATATTTTGGCTGTACTTTTTGTAATTATCTACTTTATTGTCATTATTTATGTTTTGTTTCATATCAGTGGATGGGGTTGTAGACTGTGTTGTAAAACATTTTCCAGTCATGTCAAGCCACTCCCTGACTGGGGTTGGGGCCACTAGATATAAACAGATGCTGGTTGTAATCTCTTTCACAGCCTCTCTTATAGCAATTGGGAAAATGCAGTAGTAATTGTGGCAGGACATTCCCCCTCTACCACAAAAAAGCTTATCTGCTCTGTCCATCAGCTGGTGCATAGCTCCGGACATTGTCCCCCCTCGCATGAATTGGTGAGATAACCCAGGCTGGACAGATGTCCGGCAATGAGTTACTTCTAGCACCAGGGAGGTGGGATCCCCAGCTGATAATAAACACCCCTCGCATTGAGAGGGAGATGTAGAGAGAGAAGCCAGGAATCCTTGACTGAAAGGCACTACTTTTACAACTATGTTCCGGTTTGGCCAAATTTAGAAATATATCCTCTGAGAGAAGGCACAACCACCCCTCCCCCACCAGGTTCGGGAAAAAATAAATTTTCCTCAAAGGAAAGTGAAGAAGATAAAACTATTTATTTAACAAACACACGGGAAAGGAAAATAATGTTAAATGGTAAAATCTTTCGCTGTAGAGGAAAAAAACCTGGGAAAGTGTTCGAGTCCTCCCTTTGGTCTCCTCGGAGCTGGGGCTTGGCCCAGGGCCAGGCCCTCTGTGCCCGGTGGAAAGTCCTCCCGATGTGCTCTGATGTTACAGCAATCAAGCAGTCCAGTAGAAAAGGGAGAAAATCCGAAATTCCAGAGAAGGAAAAGTTCAACTCTCAGTCTCTCTCCGGAGAACAAGAAACTGGAAAAACTGGCCAAAAGCTGACTGGAAAGCCGCAAGCCGGGTGCTTCCTGGCTCCCCTGCCGCAGCTTGGGAAAAAAAAACCTGCTATCTTTATGTGACCTTGAACAAGCTGCAAACTGCTTTGAGAAAGTTTTGCTCAGTTTTTTTCCTTCCCCCTCTCAGGCTCAGTTTAGAGGCATAGAAAGGCACAAAAATTAATTTCTGGGCATAGGCAGCAATATGGGATACACATCATAAGGTCACCCCAAGACAAACTATAAAAGCTACACAAATTTTCACGGAGGCAGAAGTCTCCTACACACTCCCTGTAAACGTGTAGGACTTCTTCCTGAAGCTTGGACGCATCTTCGTGGTTACTTTTCCGTAAATTGAGAGGAAAGGATGTGTGCCCCATCAGCAATTGGATGGTAAAATACATTGAATCCTAATCTATACTATTTCTTCGCTAGCTGTAATAATAGGTACCTCACTAGTGCACTATATTGTTTATCTACTAGTAGTGTTTCTTTTGTTTATTCTGTGTAGTAAATAATCTGTTAAAGTCTCATGTCTGTTAAATTTGTGTCTATTAAATAAATTATTCGTTTTGTAATAGATTTAATTGGCCATTATTAAGAACCTGCGAGCGAGAGTGATCTGGCGTGCAGGCGGCCTCAAACAGAGCTACTGCCAGAAATCTGAGTCAAAGGCAGGACTTGTTTAAGCTCTCCTCTCCATTCGTAACAGTAATCACCTCCCAGATGTCTGCACAACTGATACTTGATAGAGGTGATTCTACAGTACCTGTCTCGTGATACACCATCTTTCAACCTCTGACTGTATAACTTATACCTTGCAGGTGTCGGAACACCAACCTCACCTAGCTTATTATATAACTAACAACCCATCAAAATAACACCCTTGCCTATAACTCCATGTCAAGTGATGATTTGAGAGAATCACAGGGTAGAAGCAACATCTTGCCTTCTGACACCGTCCCTTAACCAATATTGGTATCTTAGACAGTCTGCCAACACTCTGTCCCCGACCTACATTGTCACAACTCTCCACATTTAAAACACATTTTCATGATTGGCTCTTTCTGCCAGATGACCCAGACACCAAATGTCCCTGGCAGTCCACCAGAGCCATGGCATTGTTTATGATCCTTTGCTCACTACTGGTGATTGGGTGAGTTGCTATATGGGGGAATTGTTCAACTTTCTTACTTCCTCAATAAAGCTTAGTTTTATAATGTGTTGTCAGACTCCATTACTGTTTGGACCACAACATCAAATATATGTCTTACAAAACAAAATAAAAACATTCTGATATCTGCCAAGTTAAAGGAGTACAAAAATAAATGACAAGATGTATTCACTATATAAGCAACTGAAAATTTCTTCATTGTAACAGCTGTACTTTTTAAGGACATGTCTGATGATATAGACTCTAATAAGAGTTCTTCCTTTTATGGGAAAAGTATAAATTTAAAAGCTTTCAGAACTCCTAGTCTTTCTTGAAAAATTTAATATTGAATGTTGGGGGTTAGGATCTTTCCTTTTGTTTCTTTTCCCTCATGGAATTTTGTCCCATAGGTTGCTAGGAAACAATAACTATCAATAATTAAGAGACAAAAGAAGTTGCCCCGGGAAGGGTGCAGCTGGCTACTCTCTTATCTGAGATTTTCTCTCAGAGGGGCAGAGATACCTCGAGAATAGGACTGGGAAAATGGGGTTGGGTGCAGCCCCTATCTCTCTTGTGCTCTCGACATTCGGAGGGGAGAGAGGCTGCAGTCGCTGTGGGGAGAATTCGTCACCACTGCGGGGTTCCGTCTCCTGCTGCCTTTCTTCTACCGTGAGCAGAGTTCTGCTCGCAAGAGCGGCCGATGCACTGGGACCTTATTAACACCCTATCTCACTAAAAGAGGGACTTTTCACCATCTGCTCAGGTGCCTCAGGGGAAAAACCCCGGGATCCCAAGCCCAGGCCCCCGCTGCCCTGCCCCTGCCGCTTCTTTGCCACTGCTTCAAGTTTTCTCTACACTGTAGCCCCACATCCCCTGCCTGCCGAGATGTCCCATGGTTCCCGCTACAGCTGCAGAGTTTCTGATACATCTTGTCTACCACCCCAGGATTTTTGCTCATTCCTGCCATTCCAAATTGCTGCTTCCGAGAGTCCTGCTGGGGCATCAGGATAGGCTGCCCCTGGGGGGTTTGTGGAGCAAGCCTTTCTTCCATCCCTTCCCATCTCGGTCAAGTCCGCCATTACCGCATGCTCCCCAAGCTCACACCAGAGAGCCCCCTGGAGCTGCAGGGGAATCATCACACCTGCCCTGCTCACCGAGAGCCTGCCAGTGCCCCTACCGGCTGTGACCGTAACTACACCAAAGGGGAAAATGCCTGCAGGCAAGAAGGCTGTTACTGGGTTTCTGGTTCTGTTTGTTGTTGCTGCTATAGTTGTTGTTGTTTGGTTGCCTTGTTATACATACTAGTAAAGAACTGTTATTCCTATTCTCATATCTTTGCCTGAAAGCCCCTTAATTTCAAAATTATAATAATTTGGAGGGAAGGGGGTTACATTTTCCATTCCAAGGGAGGCTCCTGCCTTCCTTAGCAGACACCTGTCTTTCAAACCAAGACAGTGAAGAAAGTTGAGAATACAATCATGACTCCCCAGGGACATCTGTTTTACATTGGTATGTCACCCCTTCTCTTAAATAAAGAAATCAACATATATATACAGTCATGAAGAAAATTAAAATGTTTTCCTTTTTTCACCTAAATTTTGTAAATGAATGCTAAAAACTTGCATAGAACAGTGCTGGTGAGTAACTCATGTAAGTTTGATGAATAATGAAATAGTCTTTATGGAAGAAAAAGTCTAAATATTAAAATTCCCCCATACTTTGTAAAACTGTATACAAAACACTGGGTACTCCTGCACTTTTCCTACTTAGTTCAAGCATCCCCATGTTGCAGTGGGGATACTGTAACATGCATATCAAACAAGGAGTCCCATTGAAAAGAAATATATATGGACAGATTCTTGATAGATGTTTCGGAGAGATGTTTATTTCTCCAGCTGCATGGCCGGGCTCTGCCGAGGAACTCCTAGTCACAGGACCGAGCGTCCTTGCCCACACAAGGAAACACAAAACAACCAATGGGGAACGAGGCTGACCAGGGGCTCGGGAAACCCCGTCTCTGTCCCCTCAGGGCCCCTCTCCTAGGGCTACATGGCAGGGGGAGGGGACCCCAACATTTCACCCGTTTATTTTTAACAAAAGAGATGCAAAACTTAACATTGAAAACAGCTGGATAAACATAACAAGAACAGTTTTAAAACAATACAAGCCACCCTCCTGAGTCTTTAAATGTCCAAACAGATTCTGTGGAACATCTTAGGGCTGACAGAAGGGAGACAGAACTATCCGGGCATGCTTTGTGGGGAAACTGAGGCAGGAGAGGGTTTAATTTCTTCCCTCCTCCTTTTCATCCCCCCGTCAGCATCGGAGAGGAGTTGTAGGGAAAGGGAATTGCATAGGGAAGCCATGGGGTGAAAAAGGGATTAGGAATAAATTGGGGATGGGGTAAACGTAGGAAGGGGTTCATATTGGGTATAGGGTAAAAGAGGAAAGTTGGCTGTGGGTAGGGAAGTTGCTGGGATGGATATTGTTTATAATTTTGTGCATAACGGCTGCCTTTGACTGGAATACCCCCAGGCTCAGGAACATTCGCTGCTTGTAAACCCTTCTTTCCTTGGACTATATCAAATTGTATAACTTCCCCATCTCCTACACTTTGCAGGTAATTTTTAGGGTTATTCCTTTTAATAGCAGTTCTATGGATGAATAAATCTTCCCCTGTATCATCTCGTGTTATAAATCCATTGTTGTTTTTTACATTGTACCATTTCACAGTTCCTGTGACATTCGTTGCTACAACTTCTCCTATCACGTGCTTGCGTGTTTGTCGTGTCTGCTGGTCCCGTGTGGCTGCCGCCTCGCCAACTCCGACGTCTTGGCCGGGCCCCCCCATTGCGGCTGCTCCACGGCCTCCGAGCAGCGCTGCTCCGGCGCGTGTCTGGGCTCTGTGCTGCCCCGCGTTGCCATCGTTGCTCCCTCTGAGCGGTTCCGCTCCGCCAACTCCACGCTGCTTTGAGAGTGGCCCCGTTTCGGCTTGGTGCTGCGCTGCGCGGCTTCTCGTGTCGCTATGGAAACCGCCGCTTCTCACTCTACGGGGCTCTCCGAGCCGTGTGCTCAGAGCGGGCTTCCACACCGATCCCCGGTTCCTGGCTGCTCGTGGCCCATGGCACCTGCGGCGCCTGCGGTGTCGCTCCCTCACTCGCCATCGCGTGGCAGGGGACACCGAGACAGGGATTGGTGTCCGCGATAAGGCGCGCACTCCTGAGGGGGCCGGGCGCATCGGGCGCAGGCACCTCCAACGGCACGGCTGCAGTCACGGGCTCCTGGGATGGACGCCGCGTGGTCTCGGCCACGGGATTATGGCCATCCTCTGCTTTAGGGGTAATAGGACCATACAAATGCTCCTGAAGAGCTTGAGTGATTACAAGGCATCCGCGGAGGGGTTCAATCACTAATGCATGTTCTGTTTGATCCTTCATCTCACACAAGACCTTGTGCCAAAAACTCCCATTATTAACTCCAGGAATTCAAGGAGGATTAATATCAAAAAGTAAGTCTCGAGAAATATAGAAGAAATTTTTGAAAAGCCAGTTAAAAAAATGTTCTAGATCTCCAGGAACAAATACTTTCTTGTTTTGTTGTTCAAGGATTCCTTTAACTTCTAGATACATTTCTTTCTGTGGCTCAGAGAGCCACATTTCCCACGATTCTTCCATAGTCCAGAGAGAATATCCAAACCAAGGTGAGAAGAGAGAGATCTAGAGTGGTTTTTACTCACGAATTTTCTGTCCTTAGGGATCGGTGTTTTGCCCGCATTCTCCACTATTATGTTGCCGTGGGGATACTGTAACATGCATATCAAACAAGGAGGCCGTGGAAAAGAAATATATATGGACAGATTCTTGATAGATGTTTCAGAGAGATGTTTATTTCTCCAGCCGCATGGCTGGGCTCTGCCGAGGAACTCCTAGTCACAGGACCGAGCGTCCTTGCCCGCGCAGGGAAACACAAAACAGCCAATGGCGAAGAAGGCTGCCCAGGGGCTCGGGAAACCCCATCTCTGTCCCCTCAGGGCCCCTCTCCTAGGGCTACATGGCAGGGGGAGGAGACCCCGACATCACCATGCACGAGTTTTTTACCTCTGTTATTCTTTGAAATTGCAACACAAGTAGGAAATATAAGCCAACATAAATCCTATACTTTAAGTCAATGAAATGAAGTTTACTACTTTAGGGTCTGTTCTAGAAAAGAACCTATGAATTTTGTTTTAATTCCCATTGTATTTTTATGGTTCTGCTACACATTAACCATGCAAATAGCTACAATAAGAACATTTCTCTACAGTCAGCTATTCCACCTTTAACGCAAAATAGATGGGTTCCACTGACCTTCCATGGAAGAGATCAGTTTGTGACATATTATTTGAGTATTAGCCTCTTAATCCCTGTCGAACTTCTCATTTCATTCCATGCAGTTGCATACAACTGCTGGTAGACATTTGGAAAACAACCAGGACTGGACAAGTCAGCCTGCTTTGAAAATGTCTTAAAAGGACTAGCAACTTTCTGTTTTGCTGTTTAGCATGAAGTATTCAATCTATCATTACACTTTACTGGTCCAAAAAATTTAATATCCAAATAAACATGGAAAAACACACACACCAAACCTCTCTACAAACTTGTGTTTTAATCAATTTGCAAAAAAAAAAGAAAATTTAATTAATTTTAGGGAAAGTATTTTTTCTTAAAAACTGGTGATTTATGCTAATGCTTGCTTACCTCATTGTCGGACTCCACAAGCACTTGATCATATTCACTAAGAGCTACTAGGAACATGATAGATGTGACATTTTCAAAGCAATGTATCCATTTTCTTCTTTCCGATCGTTGGCCTCCTACATCCACCATTCTGCAAAATTAACAATAATCACATCAACTCCACAAATACCTTTGCAGATAAACATACAAACATATATGAAACACTGAATTCAAGAATTTAGTTGAAAACACAATTTGGTTTTCCTTAAAACTGTCACCACTCAAAGACTAATGGAATGTGTTGTAAATAAAAAAGTTATAGTATTTTCTTTTTAGTTTGATGAGCTTTCTGAATTTGAATTATTATGGGTCTCAAAGCCTTCAAATTTCTGATATTCAAAACGCTTATGATTCTGAGTCATGATTCTAGAATGTATGCTCTGTATATTTAGCAGAAACACATGTCCACAGAATTAAGTTGGTGGCCTGCCTTTCTCCCAAGAAATTGCCAGTCAAAATTCCAAACTTGTCAAGGCTGCCTAATTTTAAGAGTATAAATAGAATATAATCTGTATTTACTGAAGTTGTTAATAGCCAAAACAAAAGCTCAAATTTGCTGTCAGAGTGTACTCCAAATTTATTATGGATCTCAATGTAATTAGACACTTGGGTGTCTAACTTGTAACTGCATAGTTATTCTTGAGCAATTGTATTTGACCTCAGAATAAGCTGTGGGGAAAATTATTTGTAGGAATGGCATCAAATGTGTAAAATATCACTTCTCTATAAAAATCAAGTATAGAAGTGGTACCTTTCCATTTCATTATTATACATAATAGAACATTTATACTAGTTGTATTGAAAAATGACTTCCAGTTTTTCTATCAATAACTACCTTCAGAAAAAGACAAATCTGTCTCTCATCCTCTTGACACCTTTAACCCCAGCTGCTAATCATATATGGACAAAAACATGAAAATAGAATTAGCACCAAGCTCAAATTTAAAAAACATTGAATAATTTGTATTTTTAACCAATATCCTATACATGGTATTACTAATGTAAAAGGAAACAAAAGAAACAAAGCAAATGGATGTTAAACTTTTTTCTACCTGAAAATGACGCTTTGTAAGTCAAATGGATATTCAATGATCCCTGTTGTTGGGACTCGAACTCTAAGCACATCTTGCTGAGTTGGCAGATAGGCTGAATCTGCTATGCGGTCCAAGTCGTTAAGGTAACTATAGATGGAGAGAAACAACAGGAATGCAAGACAGTGAGACCATAATCCACTGAGGAAAAGAGAAAGGAAGTCTGAGGAAAAGAAATAAGATGTGGGATAGGAAGAAGTACAACAGAAAAAAAAGCAATAATGACATAAAAGAGGGAAGGAAATGGAGTGCTCCATTCTCTCCTTTCCATTATAATTATTGTTATTATTATATTTTACTTTGTTTCAATTATTAAACTATTCTTATCTGAACCCATGGGTTTTACTTTTTTTCCCCTTGATTCTCCTCCTCATCCCACTGGGAGAGGGGGAAAGCAGGGGAGTGAGTGAGCTGCTGCATCATACTTAGTTGCTTGCAGTATATATAACTTTATTTTATCAATTTAGAGGGAATTAAACATGTTTCTGACAATCAGTCTGAAAGTTTTGCCTGCATCAGCAATACAAAATTTCATTCAAAAGACTCTAAAATAAATAAAATCTCCTTATATTTCTCTTTAAAGCTCACATTCCGTCTGATCCAAAATAATATAAATAATTTTTTAAAAAATCATCATTGAGTAAGCATGTATATCATAAGGATTGTCATCAGGGTATTTCTGCTCTACTGCACCCACTGATTTGTACATCTGAATATTCTGGAATATAGCCAAAATTAATTGTTTCTCTTTAGTCATGTACAATCTTCCCAAAATGCCAGTGGAACAAATCAACAGACATGCTCAATACCGTTAAAATGACTTTTGTATTAACTGTGTAAGAGTATACTTTTATTTTTCTAGAACTGCGTACACATTTTCCATTAGGATGAATGGGGTAATGGTGTCATTTTCTTTAAGTAACTTATTGGGTTGACAGAATATTTCAAAATGCTGAGCAGGACTATGGAAAGTGTAAATGAACAAATGTGAATATTTACATAAAAAGGAAAAGATGACTGGAATATCATTATTAAATACACACTACCAGCACACACAATTTTCAAATATTATCATAGCTGTTACAGTAATATAGAACATTTAGAATTTTATTTTTTTATAATAGCATGGAATACTTCCAGTTGGAAGAGACCTACAATGATCATGTAGTCCAGCTGCCTAACCACTTCATGGCTGGCCAAAACTGAAAGCATATTATTAAGGGCATTGTCCAAATGCCTCTTAAACACTGACAGTCTTGGGGCATCAGCAACCTCTCTAGGAAGCCTCTTCCAGCATTTGACCACCCTCTCAGTAAAGAAATGTTTCCTTATCTGAACCTCCCCTGATGCAACTTTGAACCATTTCCACACATCCTGTCAGTGGATTCCAGGGAGAAGAGCTCAGCACCTCCCTCCATGTCTCCTCCTCAGGAAGCTGCAGAGAGCCATGAGGTTACCCCTTAGCTTCCTTTTCTCCAAACTAGACAAACCCAGAGTCCTCAGCTGTTCCTCCTCACAGGACATGCCTTCCAGCCCATTCACCAGCTTGGTGGTCCTTCTCTGGACACATTCAAAGACCTTCACATTCTTTTTAAATTGTGGGCCCCAGAACTGCACACAGCACTCAAATTGAGGTCCCTCCTTTGATAACCCTTTGATAAAGGGTTTATCATAGTTTTGGTTTATCATATTTTATAAGTCTTTATTATTGCAGTGAATTATATTCAAGGCTTCTTCATATCAAAAGAGTTGGATCAATGAGTTGAGTGGATCAACTGGTGATGTAAATGTTTCTCTCTGAGTTCATTAAGAGAGTGTGAATATCTGAGTTATCCAGTCCAGCATGGGAGGAGCATATACACGGCTAAGCTCAATATAGAGTATAAGAACTGAACAACTAGCAGAAGGATTTTCAGGAGAGCAACAGGCTTGAATTGGTTTCAATTCACATATTCCCTCCTGACACCTGAGGATGCCTAGCATCCTGACAGTGAGCATATAATAGAAATCAGTAATGACAATCACATTGGTATTGTCTCTGGCACAAGCAGCAACTTTAAATAAAAACATCAAACACCTTTTCCAACTGCAACTGTGCAGGCCAAATCCTCACTCCAGCTGCTTCTAACTACACCTTTTTCCAAAAGTCACAGTCCATGCTTAACTCTTGCTCTTGTGCAATGTCTCCATGATCTATTGCTGTGAAAATTATTTGAAATAGCAAAGAAACACTATGGAAATTGTTCAAATTAAGACAGCTTGTTTGACTGATACAGACTGGGGTGTGAGAAGTCTGTAACCTCCAGCAGGGAAGCAGGATGGAGTTACCTCTTCCACTGGTTTATTTGCAACCAGAAAAAGACTTGTAAAGACATTTAATTTAAAAGATGTCTAACAAAATTATAGGGCTACATGAAATGTCTTGAGAATATCTGAATTCAGACTACTCTGGATGAAGAGTAAAAGTGAACACTATCAGAAAATTAATATTTTTATTTATTTTTTGTATCATTACTTATTAAGGACACAATACACCATGGCTTTTAAAGCACTCATCTACTGCAGTTCTAATGGAGCTACTGACAAATACAGTACTCACATGAGAAAACATGCTGTCTTGGTTAAAGACAATTTAAAGGGGAACACTCTGAGTTCTCTCCCTTTGTTTCAAGCAATCCCCTTCCACCAATAAGGAAAAATTAAAAAAAAATAGATATAAGTGAAAAAATAACAGTTTACTAACAAGCAAAACTGCAACAGGCAAATAATAACAGTAAATAATCACTAGATACAAAATTGCTAAATCTTACAAATTCCCAGAGAACAGAGACACCCAAAATGGTGGAAATACCCTTTCCAAGATGGCTTCTGCCATGGGTAACCACATGTAAGGAGACAAAGGGAAAATGGCATCTGACCTTTGTTACAGCGGGGATTACTGTAACACGCATATATCAAACAAGGAGTCCCATGGAAAAGAAATATATATGGACAGATTCTTGCTAGATGTTTCAGAGATGTTTATTTCCCGAGCCGCATGGCCGGAGCTCTGCCGAGGAACCCTCACAGTCTGGACTGAGCGTCCTTCCCCGCGCAGGAAACACAAACCAACCAATCGGGAACGAGGCTGCCCAGGGGCTCGGGAAACCCCGTGCCTCCCCTCAGGGCCCCTCTCCTAGGTCTACATGGCAGGGGGAGGGGACCCCAACATTTCACCCGTTTATTTTTAACAAAAGAGATGTAAAACTTAACATTGAAAACAACAAGGACAGTTTCAAAACAATACAAGCCACCCTCCTGAGCCTTTGAATGTCCAAACAGATTCTGTGGAACATCTTAGGGCTGACAGAAGGGAGACAGAACACTCTGAGCATGTTTTGTGGGGAAACTGAGGCAGGAGAGGGTTTAATTTCTTCCCTCCTCCTTTTCATCCCCCCGTCAGCATCGGAGAGGAGTTGTAGGGAAAGGGAATTGTATAGGGAAGCCATGGGGTAAAAAAGGGATTAGGAATGAACTGGGGATGGGGTAAACTTAGGAAAGGGTTCATATCGGGTATAGGGTAAAAGAGGAAAGTTGGCTGTGGGTAGGGAAGTTGCTGGAATGGATATTGTTTATAATTTTGTGCATAACGGCTGCCTTTGACTGGAATACCTCCAGGCCCAGTAACATTCGCTGCTTGTAAACCCTTCTTTCCTTGGACTATATCAAATTGTATAACTTCCCCATCTCCTACACTTTGCAGGCAATTTTTAGGGTTATTCCTTTTAATAGCAGTTCTATGGATGAATAAATTTTCCCCTGTATCATCTCATGTTATAAATCCATTGTTGTTTTTTACATTGTACCATTTCACAGTTCCTGTGACTTTCGTTGCTACAACTTCTCCTATCACGTGCTTGTGTGTTTGTCATGTCTGCTGGTCCCGCGTGGCTGCCGCCTCGCCGGCTCTGACGTCTTGGCCAGGCCCCCGCGTTGCGGCTGCTCCACGGCCTCTGAGGGGCGCCGCTCTGGCGTGTCTGGGCTCTGTGCGGCCCTGCGTTGCCATCACCCCCGGCCCCGCGTCCTGTGAGTGGTTCCGCTCCGCTAATTCCACGCTGCTTTGAGAGCGGCCCCGTTTCGGCTTGGTGCTGTGCTGCCCAGCTTCTCGTGTCGCTGTGGAAATCGCCGCTTCTCCCTCCACAGGGCTCTCCAAGCCGTATGCTCAGAGCCGGCTTCCACGCTGACCCACGGTTCCTGGCTGCTCGTGGGGGCTGCCTCTCTGCTGCACGTGGCCCACGGCACCCGCGGTGCCTGTGGCATTGCTCCCTCACTCGCAGTCGTGTGGCCGGGGACACCGAGACAGGGATGGGGTCCGCGATAAGGCGCGTGCTCCCGAGGGGGCCTGGCGCATCCACCGCAGGCACCTCCGCTGGCACGGCTGCAGTCATGCGCTCCTGGGATAGCGGATGGTGGCCTCGGCCACGGGACTATGGCCATCCTCTGCTCTAGGGGTAATGGGACCATATAAATTCTCCTGAATAGCTTCACTGACCACGAGGGATCCACGCAAGGGTTCAATCACTAATGCATGTTCTGTTTGATCCTTCATCTCCAACAAGATCTCCTGCCAAAAACACCCATGACAAGCCAGAGGAACTCCAGGAGGACTAATATCAAAAAGTAAATCTCGAGAAATATAAAAGAAATTTTTGAAAAGCCAGTTAAAAAAATGTTCTAGATCTCCAGGAACAAATACTTTCTTGTTTTGTTGTTCAAGGATTCCTTTAACTTCTAGATACATTTCTTTCTGTGGCTCAGAGAGCCACATTTCCCATGATTCTTCCATAGTCCAGAGAGAATATCCAAATCAAGGTGAGAAGAGAGAGATCTAGAGTGGTTTTTACTCACGAATTTCCTGTCCTTAGGGATTGGTGTCTTGCCGGCAATTCCCCACCATTTGTTACAGCAGGGATTACTGTAACACGCATATATCAAACAAGGAGTCCCGTGGAAAAGAAATATATATGGACAGATTCTTGCTAGATGTTTCAGAGATGTTTATTTCCCCAGCCGCATGGCCAGAGCTCTGCCGAGGAACTCTCACAGTCTGGACTGAGCGTCCTTCCCCGCGCAGGAAGCACAAACCAACCAATTGGGAACGAGGCTGCCCAGGGGCTCGGGAAACCCCGTGCCTCCCCTCAGGGCCCCTCTCCCAGGGCTACATGGCCGGGGAAAGGGACCCCAACAGACCTTCCCCCCAAGATGCCGGCCTTCACAGGTGTCCGCATGGTCTGGGAGACAAGGGGAAAGGATGGCGGCAAACCCTCCTGGGAAGGTAGGAGCTTGCGGAGCAGTTCTAGTGACAGATGAAGACTTGCCGGCATGTGTGGAGTCAGGGCTGCCTCCTGCTGCTTCCTCCTGCCACCCCCTGGGCTCCGCTGGTGTTGGTGCTGCTGTCCTCTGCACTGCAGGTGTGTTGTGGGGGAAGAACCGGTCCTTTGGCACCGATGCAGGGTGACCTGGCCCCAGGGACCGGGGCTGGCTTTGCAAAGTTCACTCCAAAACAGTTTTTGATTGCGAAATGCAGTTTTTCTGAGTGGCTACTTTTGCAAGCTCAGGAAAAAAAAGCCCGAAACAACCCCCTCAAAAGTGGATCCTCCACAATAGCATTTTGGGTTACCCATGACATGTGCACAAATAAAAATTTTAATCACATAACAGGCATGCATAAGGGATTTTAGGATAATGGTCTAACTAAAAAAAAAACCAACACCCAAATTAAATTGCAAGCCCTTAGAAGCTTCACCACATACATGCATGCACAAATTCTGCAATCAGCTTTTGTGACACAACTGCCTGTTCAGTATACACCAGAAGTTGCTACACACATGCACTCGTTCAAACAAGGAAACTGTCATAAACATGGGCTTTCACAAAAAGTGTTGCTAACAATTGCCAAAGCCAGATGTTTCATTAGTTTATTAACTTCAAAATTTATATTTATATTAAAGGTATGGATATTGGAAACATCCTGGCCATTGTCTTAAAATGGAGTCCAAAACCATATAATCACTATTATTACTGGGGAGTCAGTTATAAAGTTAGCAGCAACTGTGCAAACAATTTAGGGCAGAACTACATGACACTATGATTTTATTGTTACCACCTGCTAAGAAATATCTTATTTTGATGAGACGTAATTATGACTTCTCACCCAAATGGTACTTACTCAGGTAGGCATTATACAAAGGAACAAAACAAAAAAAATAAAAGAAAATTGCATAAAGTTACTCTTAAAAAAACCCAGTAACATAGCACTGCGTAAATTTACACTACAGACCAAGTCTAAGAAGTTTATAGCTATAATTACTTTACTTTTGTAAAAATTAATTTGAGTGGCTGCTGAGGTAGTGTTCTGAGGTTGCTATTGCAACAGGCAGAAGGTGCATTACCAAAGTAATATGCGTGTAACAAGCTGCTGACAGTAGCTATTTCTTAACATCAGAAAAAACTGCTAAAGTATACTTGTGATCTGCAAACTAACTGATCAGAAATAGAAGAAAACCTTTTGTTTCCTAGTCAGTGTTGAGAAAGAAGCACTTAATTACTTACTTAATTATATATTCCCTGTGACAAGGGCCAAAACTGCAACCAGCCTTCAAAGAAGTTACCAGGTGTGCCGGTTTGAGACAAATTTGGAGGAAAATATCCTCTGACAGAAGGCAGGTTACAACCACCCCTCCCCCACCAGGTTCAGGAAAAAAACATTTTCCTCGGAGGAAAGTTGTTGGAACCCTGGGTTCTGAGAATTTCAGCCTGTCAGTGCTGAGAGGCAGTGATCCTCAGAAGTACACTGTATTCGATCCAAAACCCTGGGAAAAGCTTCCTAAATTGTGTGATAACACTGAGGTTATTGCTGTGTAATTAAAAGTTATATCACTGGGTGGAATGTGTAGAAATGTAGAAAATTTGGTTTAGGGGATATAGGTAATAATAGGTTACAATATGGAGGATTTTGAGTGTGGATTTATGTCTTCTTCTTTTGCCTTCTTCTTCATAAATCTAGGGGTTATGGTATTGGTCCAGAAGTTCTGCACTATGGGACATGAAAAGTTAGTAATTGGATTGTAAGTAAAAACATATTACTTAGCCTTTCATAACTGGTTAATTTAGACTTCAAAAAACCTTGGAAGTGAGAACTCATGGCCATTTTCCACCCTGCCAACTAGAAAGCACACCCTGTGCAGCTGTGCTAAAGATAAGAAATAATAAACATCAGTAAAGAAGAAAAGCCTGGCGTCTCCTGCGTTGTAATCCAAACTCTGAGTAGAAGAACTCGAAATTCAAAAACAGAGAAAACTAATAGAAAGTGAAAGGGAAAAAAACTATTTATTTAACAAACACACTGCAACAGAATAATGCTAAATGAGAAAACCTCTCGCTGTGGAGAGAACCTGGTAAAATTCAAAGTCCTTCTGTAGGTGTGGCTGTTCTCTCTCCGGAGCTGGGGTGTGCCCCCTCCAGGCCGTGGCATGGGCCTCCCGGTGCTGGTGATCCAGACCAGAGCAGAACAGTCCAAGGAAAAGTTCTTGCCTCAGCTAGTGAGCCGGCTAAACAGCAAATAATTTTAACTCTCTTCTCTGGAGCTGGGTTCAACGTAGGCCCCTCTGGGCCTCGGTGGGAAGCTCTCCCAGTGAGTTCTGGTGTTCTCAACAGTTCCAAAAGAGAAGAAGAAGAAACTGAAGTCCCAGGAAAAAAAAAGTTATTTAACTCTCCGTCTCTCTCTGGAGAAAATTGAGCCAAAAGCTGGCTGAAAAGCAGCAAAAGGGTGCTTCCTCTGCTCTCTAGCAGACGCAGCAGCTATCTCTATGTCCTTGAACACAAAACTGCTTTGAAAAGTTTGCCTGACTTTTTTTTCTTCTTTCGCACCCAGTTTTAAAGACACAGGCACAAAATTCATTTCTGGTCATAGACCAGCGATAGGGGATGCGCATCATAAAGTCAGCCCAAGACACCAGGCTATGAAGGTGCTAATAATACCCTTGAAAGACTTTCAAAGGAACTATTCATAGGTATTAAGAAAAAAAAAAAAAGAATGTGATAATAGACTAATTAGCTTTGCATTTTCCCATATTTTTCTTATCTAGAAATCAGACAAAGAAGTGACAAGACTCCTAAACTTAATAAACAAACTGATAATGATGGAACAGAACATTTTACTCTTACCAAATAGAGGGAACAATGTAGACTTGGAGAAGTAGATAAGGCTGACAAAGCAGGAGTCATGCAAAACAATGGTATTGTGCGTACTCAAGAGCTGGGGTCAAGGAATGGCCACCTAAAAATTAGGACACTGGACATTGAAGACCACCAAAGAAGACCCCAAAAGACCATATAAGTACCTCTGTCTTGGTTTGAAAGACAGGTGTCTGCTAAAGAAGGCAGAAGCCTCCCTTGGAATGGCAGATGTAACCCCTTTCCCTCAGAGTTATTATAATTTTGAAATCAAGGGCTTTTAGGCAAAGATGTGGGAAATAGGAATAACAGTTCTTTACTATTATATATATAACCAGTCAAACAACACAACAATAACTATGGCAGTAACAGCAAACAATCACAAACCCAGTCCCAGCCTTCTCGGCTGTCAGGCCCTTTCCCCTCGGGTGCAGTTCTGCTCGCAGCTGGTAGGGGTGCTGGCGGCTCCCGGTGAGCAGGGCAGGTGTGATGGTTTCCCCGCGGCTGCAGGGGGCGCTCCGGAGCAAGCTCGGGGAGCATGCGGCACCAGTGGCCTGGGATCCAGGGGAAGGATGGAACAAAGGCTTCACAAACCCCCGGACAGCTGGCCCCAGTGTCCGGCTGGACCTTTGGGAACAGCAGGCTGGAACGGCAGGCTGGAACGGCAGGGATGAGCGCAAATCCCCGAGGACAGATGAGATGTATCCAAATGGAGAATCCCCCGGAGGTCTAGGCAGGCAGGGCGAGCACGGCTACAACACAGCGAAGGCTCGAAGCAGCAGTGGGGCAGGGCGGCCACAGCCAGGCCTCCAGCGGGGCAGGGAAGGTGAGCCGGGGATCCTGGGATCTTTCTCCGCAGAAAAGAACGGCAGAAAAGAACCAGCAGCTTCTCTCTCCGAACACCGAGAGCGAACTGCCCACACCCCCCGGTGAAACAAAAAGAGCAGCCAGGTCCTTCTGTCTTCCTTAAGCACAGGCATTTGTCCCCTAGCAACATGCATATGGGAAAAAATTCCTTTAACAGGAAAAAAAAACTAGGACTAAACTAAAACCCCAACAACTTCCAATAAGGGGTGCAACTATATAAAATAAAGTAATACATATACATCAAGTAAGTGGGGATAGCTAATGAATATGTAATCAGTGTGTATGATAAAAACTCTGTTTACCTGATGCTCAGTGCCCTCAATTACAGGAAGGATCCTCTCAGTACCCAGTGCTGCAATAAAGAATGCCTGCTTTCTAATACTCAAAACTGTGTTAGCAAGTTTCTGTCTGACTGATTTTGGTATCATTTTCTGGCCCCCAGATGGGATACTCTGCCTGATCTCCCATGGATACGAGTGATCTCTGGATCTTCATGCTGGCACCGGGACATTCCTGGAGAAGAACAAAGTTCCTTGGACCAGTCTGGGACACAGGTAAGATCCCATTCAATAATAAGGCATTCTTTTGCTAATCCTGCCCATATAAGACGTGGATTTTCCAGCATGTTTGTTGGATTATTTGGTATTCTGGAATTCAGTGACTAGGTTTTATCGATCAATCAATCGATCGATTGTTGTTTTAATTGTTTTGTATTTGTATCTGTATTGTAACATTTTGGGTCTACTATTTGGAGATGGGTAACGGACAATCATTTTGAAAAAGTTCCCACTTTGTTGCATTTTGCGACATTGGAGAAAGATTGGCAGGCCCCCTGGGGGAACTACCAAGGAGAATTTGAGTAAGTATTGCAATTAATAGTGGCCATTGTACAAACTAGACTCTGGAGAAAAGTGGCCACAAAATGGAACCTTGAACTATAATACATTGTTACAGTTAATTTTGTTTTTAAGATGGGAACAGAAATGGGATGAGGTTATGTATGCTGATATGTTTTTCATTTTGTGGAATAATCTGGAATGGCAGAAAGATTGTGGCTTGAATACAGCCCCCTTGGACCCTTTTGTTCTGGCTTTTGAAAAAAAGAATCAAGGAAAAGGGTTAAAACGTTGTTCTATGTGGAGCATAGGAAAAAATTGTTCTAAACATCTCCTCAATAAGGAGGATGATTTAGATCTTATGGTCAGTCCTAATCACAGGTTGGATGGGGAAACAGATAATCAGGCTGCCAAGATTGATATTACTGGGAAACTGGCAAGTCTAGAAGAGAAGATAGAGAGGATGGGGAGGATGTATCAAGGAGCAGAGGGTTTAAGTCTGATTGCAGGGAGAACTAGAGCTAAACACAGAGATGTGATAGTAGCTCCCCTCCATCAGACGGTAGGTACAGACAGTCCAATCACAGTAAAAGTGCAGTTTTCAATAATGGACCTTAAAAATTGGAAGTCGATAGCTGGCACCTACTGAGATGACCCAGACATGATGATTAAAACTCAGGATCTAGACCGGAAGGATATACATACTATGTTAGAAATGTTGTTTGATAGTATGGAAAGAGAGATGGTTGTTTAAACCAGTAGGAGGTTGGTGGAAGAGCAAATTTTGACGGGCAATTTGCTGGGTACATGTTGGGGTTCCTCCCCCCTGCCATGGGGTCCTGGGAGAGGGGACCCTGGGGTAGAAGCACGGGGTTTCCCTACTCCCTGGTGAATCCCATTCCCCATTGGTTGTTTTGTGTTCCCCTGGGTGGGGAGGACCCTGGTTGTCCCATGATTGTGACAGTTCTTGGGCAAGACCCTGGCCATGCGGCTGGAAAATAAACATCTCTAAAACATCTATCAAGAATCAGTCCCTATTCTTCCACAGGCCTCGCTGTCTTATGCATGTTGCAGTAATCCCTGCTGCAACAATAGTGGATAATGCAGGCAGCATATCTATCCCTGGGGACAGCGACTGTGATTTGTGAGTAAATTCTCTGGATTTCTCTTCTTGTTTTCGTTTTGCTGTTCCATCTCTAAACTATGGAGGAACAGTGGGAAGACTCTTGGCTCTCTGATCCGCAAAGGGACATGTATCTTAAACTTGAAAAGATTCTTGAACACCGATATGTAAATTTTAGTTTAATTCAAGCTCAAAAAGAACTAAGACACTTCCTGGCATGGTTGTTTAAAAACTTTTTCTAAGTTTCTTGGGACTTGATTCTTATCAAAGACTTTTGGAAGAATGTTTGGACACAGTTAATTTCTGAGTCAAAATATATGCCAATGGAAGAATATTTCCATGAATATTATCTAATTACGGAGACTGTTGAACAATATCAACTGTGTCCTTGCGGAGGGAAACGTGCCTCAGGGACCATGCGACTGCGGCCACGTACACCGAGTGCTCTGCGGGCGGTGGCGAGACAGTTCCCGTGCGCGGGTGGGCCAGCGCCAGCTGCAGTGTCGGCGGACCAGCAAGGCGCGGACGGAGCGGCGCGTCCTGCGGAGTGATGGAGCAGACTTGGCAGTGCCTGCCTGGCCCAGCACAGAGTGTGGTGGAGCGAGCCCCATGTGCAGGTGGCGGCTGGCAGCCCAGAGCGTGGCAAGCCGCCGCGCGGGGACCCAGCTGAGACGTGGGCGCAGCACCAGACAGCGGCAGTGCAGCTGTGACCAGAAGCGGTGGCAGCGGCCCCGAATGTGACCCCGAGAAGTCGAGACCCTGCGGCAAGAGCGCACAGGCACGAGCAGCCCCGACGGCCCCAGCAGCCCTGGCAGCTCTGGTAGCCCCAACGCGGGAGCGAGTGAAAACGAAAGTGAAACCAGGACCACAGCGAGACAGAAAACAGCAGTGACCCGGAAAAAAGAAAAAATCATCATAGTTAAGGTTTTAAGAATAGCAAAATGGTATAATGTCAAACAAAATTATGGTTTTATTACGAGATGTGACAACCAGGAAGACATATTCATTCATAAAACTGCCATTAAAAAGAATAACTCTAAAAAATATATCCCAAGCTTAGGAGATGGAGAAGTGGTAGAGTTCAGGATTATTCAAGGAAGGAAAGGCCTGCAAGCAGCAAATGTTACGGGGCCTGATGGTGCTTCTGTGAAAGGTAGTATATATGCTGCAAATCGTAGTCATGTCAAACAATATCCCCATTATAAGTAGCCCATACAATCTCCGTTTCCCAAACCTACCTTTCCCTTTTATCCTATAACCTATTATCCCCAGTGTATTCCCAATCCATTTTTCCACCCATGGTTTCCCTCACAAAACCATGCCTTTACCAATTGTTTCCCCAAAAATCCCTTTCCAATGCCGAGTGGGTGATGAAGAGGGGGAGGGAAGAAATTAACTATTGTTGTTTAGAGTTCCAACAGGTACAAATGGAAGAAACCCTCTCCTGCCTCAGTTTCTCCACAAAGCATGCTCAGAGAGTCCTGTCTCCCTTCTGCCAGCCCTAAGATGTTCCAGAGAAAAAATCTGTTTGGACATTTAGAGACTCAGGAGGGTGGCTTGTTTTCTTTTGAAACTGTTCTTGTTATCTTATGTTTATCCAGTTGTTTTCAATGTTAAGTTTTGCATCTCTTTTAGTTAAAACAAAAGGGTGAAGTGTTGGGGTTCCTCCCCCCTGCCATGGGGTCCTGGGAGAGGGGACCCTGGGGTAGAGGCACGGGGTTTCCCTACTCCCTGGTGAATCCCATTCCCCATTGGTTGTTTTGTGTTCCCCTGGGCAGGGAGGACCCTGGTTGTCCCATGATTGCGACAGTTTTTGGGCAAGACCCTGGCCATGCGGCTGGAAAATAAACATCTCTAAAACATCTATCAAGAATCAGTCCCTATTCTTCCACGGGCTTCGCTGTCTTATGCATGTTGCAGTAATCCCTGCTGCAACAGGTACATTGGACATTAATTAATTTTCCCACCACAGATGCTGGGTGGTACCCTAATGTGCCCAGGCTTAGAGAGACATTAAATAGATATCAACAATGGATACTATATGGAATTAGACATGCCATGCTAAAGGTTATCAATATGTAAAAATTACTCAAAATTAAGCAGAATCACAAGGAATCACCTACTGAATTTTTAAATCACCTGAAAGAAATGGTTCAAAACTATACTAATATGGATCCTAAAACAGAGGAGGGAGAAACTCAATTAGCCCCCATATTTGTGGGGCAATCCTCATGTCTTGGTTTGAAAGACAGGTGTCTGCCAAGGAAGGAGAGAACCTCCCTTGGAACGGAAAATGTGATCCCCCTTCCCTCCAAATTATTATAACTTTGAAATTACGATGCTTTCAGGCAAAAATATGGGAAAAGAAATAACAGTTCTTTACTAGAATATATATATATATATATATATATATATATATGACAGGGCAAACAAACAACAACAACAGCAACAACAAACAAAACCAGAAATGCAAAACCAGCCTGCTCTCGGCTGTCAAGCACTTTTCCCTTTGGTGTAGTTATGGTCACAGCCGGCAGGGGCGCTTTTGGCTCCTGGCTGGGCAGGGCAAGTGCGATGATTCCCCATTGCTGCAGGGGGCACTGTGGCGTGAGCTCAGCTGCCTCTCTCCACATGGACAATGGCGGGCGAGCCGGCGGGAGAGATAGAAAAGGGGTTTCCTTTACAAACTCACAGGCGCAGCTGGTATCAGTGCCCCTCCAGATGGCAGAATGGATTGTAGCAGGAACCTCAGAGCAGCAAGCTGGAATGGCAGAGGTGGGCACACCCCAGGGTGGCAATCAAAACGTAGCAGAAACTCTGCAGCCATAGCAGGAGCCGCGGGGGATCGGGCAGACAGGTGGTATTGGGTTAAAGTGTAGCAAAAAGCCCGAAGCAGCAGCAGAGAAACAGCGGGACTACACAGTGGCAGCCAGGCTTCTGCAAGCAGCTGCCGCACAGAGCCAGGAGATGTACCTTCCAGGAAGGGGGAGGGGGTCGGGGTCCCCTTCCCATTGAGGTCAGGTGTTGGAAAGGTCCCAGTTCAACAGCTGCTCTTGTGAGCAAAAGCTCACCCACAGTAAGTAGAAGCTGTGCAGGATGAGAACTCCACAGTGTCAGCAAATCCTCTGGGCAGCAACAGTCTGGCAGCAAAAACCGCACCGCTCCACTCCGATCCTGAGACCGAGAGGAGCTGAGCCCAGCCCCTCACCCTCCAGCCAAAATCTCGAGGTATGTCTGCTCTTCCCAAGAGAAAGCCCCTCAGCTATGAGAGTCCAGTCAGCTGCACGCCTCTCCCTCCTCCTTTGCTACATCTTTTGTCTCTCTTAAACACCATCGTTATCATGTTATCATCTCTTAGGCAACAGATGGGAGAAAATTCCCTGAGAGAAAAAGAAAAAAAAAAAGAAAAATCCTAACCTCCAACACCTCAGATGATGTTAGAAGGAAATTACAAAAGGCTCAGGGACAAGACCAGTATGATTTTGGGAAGCTGTTAGATGTTGCTTGAGGAGTTTATTGGAATAGAGAAAATCAGCAAGAAATAACTAAACAAAAAGTAGTTGCAGTTATGGAAGGAATTTCCAAAGGAATGGTGTCCCCGAGGAAAGGAAGGGGACGAGTATGTGGACAACCTATGTCAAATGCCCCCAGGAGACTTGCTATTAATCAATATGCATATTGTAAGAAAGATGGGCATTGGAAAAGGGATTGTCCTCAGTTGAAACATAAAAGCCCCCCTCTCATGGCCACCACCGATGATGACTGAGAGGGACTGGAGGGTTCTTCCCCTGCAGACCCTCTGCTTACAGCTAAGCTGGGGAATGAGGAGGTAAATGAGGAGGTAGAATTCTTAGTAGATACAGGAGCTAGTTACTCTGTGCTAAATACAGTAAAAGAAAACTTGAGTAATGATTCTATAACATTTGTTGGTGCAACAGAGAATAGTGAAACTTGGCCATTTCTCAAGCCCATTGATTTTAAATTAGGAAAACAATGGATGAATCACCAGTTTTTGTATCTAATCAATTTGCCAAAGCCTCTCCTTGGGAATGATTTACTGGAAAAACTAAATGGTGAAGTCAAATTTAAAAATGGCAAAATACAGGTTATTATTCCAGAATCTAATTATGTGGAAGCCTTAATTTTTGCACTACAGTCTCCAAAATCAGACATGACCCATCTGCCAGTATCACTTGAGGATGCAGTGATTCCAATAGTCTGGGCTGGAGAGGTGCCTGGGAGATCCAAAAGAGCAGAGCCTGTAAGAACTAAATTGAAACCTGGAGAGGGACTGGTAAGGCAAAAGCGATACCCTTTGAAAATAGAAAGCCAAAAGGGGTTATTACCCTTTGGGGAAAAATTTATAAAATATGGCCTCTTGAAGGAACGTGAATCCAAATTTAATACCCCTATTTTGCCAGTTAAGAAGGCAAATGGAAAGGATTACTGGCTGGTACAGGACGTTAAAGCCATAAATAAGATAGTAGAAGATATACACTTAGTAGTAGCAAATCCTTATACCTTGCTAACAACAGATATACACTTAGTAGTAGCAAATCCTTATACCTTGCTAACAACCTTGAGTGAAAAATAAAATGGTTTACAGTATTAGATTTGAAAGATGCCTTTTTCTATATCTCTTGGAGTACTGAAAGTCAAGACATTCTTGCTTTTGAATGAGAAAAGTATGCTAGCTCAGCTTTGTGTACCTAGATAAGGCTGACAAAGCAGGAGTCATGCAAAACAATGGTATTGCGCATACTCAAGAGCTGGGGTCAAGGAATGGCCACCTAAAAATTAGGACACTGGACATTGAAGACCACCAAAGAAGACCCCAAAAGACCATATAAGGACTTCCAATAAGGGGTGCAACTATGTAAAATAAAGTAATACATATACATCAAGTAAGTGGGGATAGCTAATGAATATGTAATCAGTGTGTATGATAAAAACTCTGTTTTCCTGATGCTCAGCGCGCTCAATTAGAGGAAGGATCCTCTCAGTGCCTAGTGCTGCAATAAAGAATGCCTGCTTTCTAATACTCAAAACTGTGTTAGCAAGTTTCTATCTGACCAATTTCAGTATCAAAACAAGCTTAGTTTTAACCAGTAACACTCCTCATGAATATGGTTAATATAACCCTATTCGCCATAACCTTGTAATTCAACATTCAGCTTTAATTAAAATTCCAGAATTATGCCACCTAATGAAGACTGACAATCAAAACATATCTGAATTTACTTTTAATAAATGAGCTTTTGAAATATTTTCAACATAAACAAACATGGGGCAGGCACTTCAAACACCCACCTCCATCCATGAATTACTATTTTTCAGTATCTTTGAGGTCACATTTCTGTTGGAAATAGTCACATGATATATTAGCATTTTCTCAGGATTAATTCAATCAGATGAATGCCAACCAATCAGCCTCATCTCTGTACCCAGGAAGATCATGGAAGAAATCATCCTGGAAGATGTGTCAAAAAACATGTTATACAGAGAGATGATTAGAGAGAGCTAACATGGTTTCACAAAGGGCAGTGGGTCAATGTCCAAATGGAGACCTGTAATAAGTGGTCTCCCTCAGGGGTCCATATTGGGACCTTTAGTGTTCAATACCTTTATTAATGACATACTGGGATTGAGTGCACTCTCAGCAAGTTTGCAGATGACACCATGTTGAATGGTGTAGTCGATACACTTCAGGGAAGGGATACCATCTTGATGGCTAAGGAGTGTCTCCATCCTTTGCTGGATGCAGAGAATAGCATAGTGCCAGAGGATGAGGAAAAGGCAGAGGTACTTAATGCCTTCTTTGCCTCAGTCTTTAATACCAAAACCAGTTGTCCTCAGGATACCCAGCTCCCAGGGAAGTGGAACCAGATGAGTTTTAAATGTCTCTTCCAATCCAAAGCATTCCATGACTCTATGAATTTCTGTAACTCTCAACTCAATTTAGTATATAGTCCAAGAGAAGGCACTAAGGGATGGGAAAAGGTAGATAGCTATAGCCTTCATCTATTTCTAAGACTCCTTTTCCTTTCCAAGGCCAAGAATAAGATTGTTTCATTCAGGAATACTGCCCAGTACCTCTTCCCAAACTCAGGGAATCTGGTGGAGCGAGATACTAAATTAATATTCACTGGCATGTTAATAAACCCAATGCTTAGAAAAAATCCTGCTGGAAGTCCTTATGAACACAGGAGAAATTCTTGGGGGATATACTGCCTCTGAAATGCACTGCTTAGGAGGAGGAATGTGACTGGCACCACACTAGAAAGCCTCCAAAAAAATATCTCTAAACATAAAATAAATTTGTTGAGATAGAGCTGATTATTCACACTAGTAAAAGGGTTAATCTAAGACTAGTAAAGATGACTTGTTACAACATAGTCAGCAATTAGACCATTTCTTAATCTATATGAGGAGAATGGGAGTACAGGGGAAGAGAGAAGGGAGAAAACCCAAGAAATTAAGTTTACCGTTTAACAGAAAGTTTGTTCAGGAGATTACAGGGAGGAGGTAAGTAGGTTAAGCAGTATCAGGGAGTCTAAGGAGATCGACTACTGGAACTGCACCCTACCGTCCCTGGGATAGTCATGTCTGGCAGACATAAAACATGATATGGAGGATTCCCTATGCTCTCTCCACCTGGCAGAGTGCAGGGACTTAAAGGATGGGGGTGGTTGTCAGGGCCCCTCCCCTTTGCCATGTAGCCCTGGGAGAGGGGCCCTGGGGGGGGAGACACAGGGTTTCCATGCGGCTGGAGAAATAAACATCTCTGAAACATCTATCAAGAATCAGTCCATATATATTTCTTTTCCATGGATCTCCTTGTTTGATACATCATGTTACAGTATCCGTACTGTAACAAATGGTGGGAGAATTGCGAGCAGAATGATCCCCGGTCCCTACAGCGACTGATTTGTGAGTAAATTCTAGAAACTGTGGATTCCTCTTTTTGTTTTTGTTTTGCTATTCCATATCTAAACTATGGAGGAACTGTGGGAAGACTCTTGGCTCTCAGAGCCGCATATGGACATTTATCTTAAACTTAAAAAGATTCTTGAACAACGATTTGTAAATTTTAGCTTAATTCAAGCTCAGAAGGAACTGAAACACTTCCTGGCATGGTTGTTTAAGAACTTTTTCTATGTTTCTTGGGATTTAATTCTTACCAAAGACTTTTGGAACACCGTTTGGACAAAGTTAATTTTTGAGTCAAAATATATGCCGATGGAAGAATATTTTCGTGAATATTATTTAATTACTGAGACTGTTGAGCAATGTCAGCTGTGTCTTGGCGAAGGGAAACCTGGCTCAGGGACTGTGCGACCCAGACCACGTGGACCGAGCACTCTCTGAGCGGAGCCACGTGAGCTGCAGCGTCGGCAGCGGAACGAGGCGCGGTGGGAGCATGGTGGAGCGAGCCCCGTGAATGCCCAACGGAGAGGGGCGGCGAGCAGGCGGCGGCTGCCGGCAGTGGAGCCGCACCCAGCTGAAATGCGTGCTGGAGCAGGGCGCGGGGGAGCCGTCACTCGGGGGCCCGGCCGAGACATGAGTGCAGCGCAGCTGAGAGCAGAGGAGACGGTGCGCAGGGAGCGGAGCAGCGCGGCATGGCCCGGCCCGTGCGGCCCCGAATGCGACTCCGGGAAGAGCACGCGGGCACAAGCAACCCCGACAGTTCCAACACGGGAGCGACCAAAAACAAAAGAGAAAGCAAAAACGCAGCGAGACAGAGAACAGCAGCCACTCGGAAAAAGGAAAAGATCACCGTAGCTAAAGTTTTAGGAATAGTAAAATGGTATAATGTTAAACAAAATTATGGTTTTATAACGAGATGTGACAACCAGCAAGACATATTCGTGCATAGAACTGCTATTAAAAAGAATAACCCTGAAAAATGCATCCCAAGCTTGGGAGATGGAGAAGTGGTGGAATTCAAAATTGTACAAGGTAGAAAAGGGTTACAAGCATCGCAGGTCACTGGGCCTGATGGTGTTTCTGTAAAAGGCAGTATATATGCTAACCCATGACAATGCTAAAAATCGTAGTCATGTTAGACAACATCTCCATTATAAGCCCCCCTACAGTCTCCCTTTCCTAATCCCACCTTCCCCTTTTACCCTATATCCTGTTACCCCCAGTGCATTCCCAATCCATTTTTCCATCCATGGTTTCCCTCATAAAACCATGCCTTTGCCAATTGTTTCCCCAAAAAATCCCTTTCCAATGCCGAGTGGGGGAGGAAAAGGGGGAGGGAAGAAATTAAACCCTCTCCTGCCTCAGTTTCCCCACAAAGCATGCTCAGAGAGTTCTGTCTCCCTTCTGTCAGCCCTAAGATGTTCCACAGAATCTGTTTGGACATTTAAAGACTCAGGAGGGTGGCTTGTTTTGTTTTGAAACTGTTCTTGTTATGTTTATCCAGTTGTTTTCAATGTTAAGTTTTAAATCTCTTTTTGTTAAAAATAAACAGGTGAAATGTCAGGGTACCTCCCCCCTGCCATGTGGTCCTGGGAGAGGGGCCCCGGGGGGGGAGGCACGGGGTTTCCCTGCCCCTGGTCAGCCTCATTCCCTATTGGTTGGTTTGTGTTCCCCTGCGCGGTCAAGGACCCTCGGGTCCCGTGATTGAACAGTTCCTCAGCAGAGCCTCGGCCATGCCGCTGGAGAAATAAACATCTCTGAAACATCTAGCAAGAATTGGTCCATATATATTTCTTTTCCACAGGCCTCCTTCTTTGATACATTGTGTTACAGAATCCCCACTGTAACAGGTGGTGGCAACACGTTCCTGCCTGATGCAGCAGGAGCATCTCCTCTGTGACTACCTCACCTTCCCCGGTGTCCTTGTACAATAGCTATGAGGGTCTGCAAGTGGAACCAAATGATGAGGATGATGGTCCATCTATGTTGGAGGTGTTGTTAAGGTTAAGTCAGCCTATGTACCATATCCAAACCACTTCCATAAAGAACAAAAGGCAGGCTATTGTCATAGCAGACTCTCTTTTGTGGGGAATGAACAGTCCTATGTTTTCCTTTGTCCTTCCAGTTGCAGGGAATGATGAGGAAGGAAACAGGAAGAGCCAGCTGATCAATGCCTGGCTTCACGACTGATGTCACGAGCAGAATTTTGGGGTTTTGATCACAGGTCAGTCCACATGACTCCAGGCCTGCTGGTGTCAAATGGCATACATCTTTCTCAAAAGGGAAAAAGGATATTTGTGCAAGATTTAGCAGGGCTCATTGTAGGAGCTTTAACCTAGATTTGAAGAGGTAAAGGGATAAAACCAGGCTTGCTATAGAAAAGCCTGGAATCGGCATGCCAGTGTTTGAGATAGTGTGCTAGTGAGGTCCTTCAGTCTGCTCCACTATATATTGAGTATTCTGGAGTACATTTGAAATGTCCCTGTATTAATGTGCACAGAACCATAGCCATTTCAGTGGAGGTAGGGGATGGAGATCCATGCAGCAGCAAAGATGCAAGGGTTGTCAATGCATTAGAAACCATGGAAGTACCTAAGAACACTAAGGAAAGTCTGTGGATGTTGTCTACCTAGATTTTAGTAAACCTTTTGACATCACTGCTCACATCATTGTCTTGGAGAAACTGGCTGCTCATGGCTTGGATGGGTATACTCTTCACTGAGTAAAAAACTGGTTGAGACACTGGACTCAAAGAGTTGTGGTGATTGGAGTTAAACCCAGTTGGAAGTTGGTCACAAGTGGTGTTGCCCAGGGCTCAGTACTGGGACCAGTCCTGTTTAATATCTCTTTATCAGTGGTCTGGATAAGGGGATTGGGTGCACCCTCAGTATGTTTGCAGGTGACACCAAATTGGGTGGGAGTGTTGATCTGCCTGAGGGTAAAAAGGCTCTACAGAGGGATCTGGACAGACTGGATTGATGGGCCAAGGCCAACTGAAGGACCTAGAGCACAAGTCTTATGAGAAGCAGCTGAGAAACTGGGGTTTTTAGTCTGGAGAAAAGGAGGCTCAGGGGAGACCTTATTGCTCTCTGCAACTCCCTATAATACATATACACTGACAGTTCAAGTTAAAAAACCACAAAATAATCTGATTAAGTAGCCTTAAGCCATAAGCTTTGGTTAATTCAATTTATTATATTTCTGTTCTTCGGGACCTGTTTCTTCTGAAATTGGATGGAGCTACCCTTACTGAGTTATTGTTGGGGTTTGGTGGGGGAGTTCTGTTAGTTTTCTTTTTGCCAAAAACTGTACTGACTAATGAGACTACCCAAAACAAGCAGTAATTTTGACCATGTGCTAGAAAACAATAAGCTCTGAAAGGTAAGCGGGTTTTTTATGCACTTTTGAAAAATACATATAACTTTATTGTCTCCGAATTCCACATAAGCAAAATGTCAAAGTAGTTGTAGCAGGATTTTTTTCCTACATCAGAGTTGCCAGACTGAGACAAGCATCCTCTTTGGGAACACCCAGTACAGTAAATGGAATCAATTTCCACTATAGTAACACAAGCTGTGAGCAAAGCTAAATATAAAGAAGTATTGGTTGCATTTTCAGAACCTCTGTGGATGTTTGCATCTCTGAGTCTCTTTACCACTTGCAAAAAGTTGAGGCATGTTTACCAGTTTCCAGGATTATCTACTCTTAGTCTAAATTAAAATAAATGTAGTAAAGCTAAGATTAGTAGGTGTAGAAGAAAGATGCACTGTTCTTTTTACTCTTACCCCATCCAAATCCTACCTAATTACTTCTCTGAAATTATAATTTTTACATGGCTCAAAACCAAAATTAGGAGGCAGCTAAAAAACTGAAGTCATCAAACCAAAAAACAGTTGTGCAAATATTTAAAAACTTCTAAATGGGAAATGGGGTTAAAAATTATAAAGATATGAAAAGCATATTCAGTACTGCATTAAAAAAAAAATCTTGAAAGAAATGCATCCTGCATACTGTTTAATGCAATCTCACTTGCCTTTTTGAATTTCCCTAGTTCAACTGCTTAATCTTCAGTTTTTCCAGAGGAAGCACCATTACACAGCAAATTCCATGCCTTTGTTCAGCCTTTCTTTTATATTTAGTATGTCTATTGCATGATAGGATAACCATGTATGTATAACTAAAAAAGAATGCATAAAATACTGACTAGCATAGGGGTAGGAACTTGAGGGAGAATTATATTTAATTATACAAAATGTAACAAAACACAGTCAGGGAAGAGAAGCTAAACTAATATCCTCAGTGCTTGTGTAACAATTAGAAAACCCTTGGTTGGAGATACACTGTGGCAGTGCAGGTGGCTCCCGCCACTCTGTCTCCTGAGGAGAACTCAGATAACTAGCTGTGGTGGTCAGCAACCCAAGTTTAGCATGTAACTTTACAGTCATGGTGAGAACCCATGATTCCCTTGTTCTGCCTTTTGCATGTTTTCTCCCAATTGACTAATGTTTTCCCCTCCCTGTTTTATGTATGAAGTTATGTATATTCATTTCCCTTCTTTAATATGTATCCGTTCTAGAAAGTTCTTTGTTTCTCGACGCCCCATTGGATCCTTCCCTAAGTCCCTCCTATGTGTTGTTCCTATTGGTTCCCTTGCTGTCAATCCCACCTACTTGCCCCAATCCCATTGGCTGAGATCCCTTTCCCTGCCTATTCTGTACCCAGTATAAGATCCCTGGACCCTCCCACCAATTGGTCTCTTCGTCCCTGTCATTTCACCGGAATAAACCTGTGTGGAACACATACGGAGAGTCCCCTCTCTTTTCTTCTTTGCCTTCGCCTGCATGCCTGCTTAACAGCGACAGGAAGATATAGCCCCTTTTGGGTGAGGAGCTCTACCCCTTTTTCATTGTGTGTTGGGCACTGAGTGCCGTCTTCCAGAGGGGTTTCAGCGTTGACCTCTGGGCTTCTGTGTCGGCACACGAGGGGTAAAACCCTCTTCTGCCAGCTCCCAGTGGCTGCAAAACCCCTCCAGTACACAATGTCATAACTCTTCTGTCTAATGGGGTAGTGAAAGTGAAGTTTCTTAGCAAGGCTATGTCAAGTTTTCCAGTTACATTTTAAATGTTTCCTATGGTGATGAGTTTTCATGAACTCTAGTTATAGTCCTGTTGCAGAATGATTAGAGGATCAGGGACATGGATTATAAATAAAGGGAACAAATCAATAAAAGAACTGTACAAGCAAAAGGCCTGCAAGCAAAGGCTAGTGTGAGAAACTGCCTGCATGAGAAAGCACCTGTGTGAGAAACAAGCCTGAGAACAAAAAGGGAGTTTTGAGGATGTGCAGCTGTGCAGATAAGATGTACTGTCCAGGAGAAGGGAGGTTGAACTCTGAATTCTTTAATCATAACATAACTAGTAGAAGCTTGCCAATGTAGTCTAATTATGTAGAAGCAGAAATGCGCTTTGATAGGTTTAAGCCAATTAAGAGTTAACAACCTGATATACTGTATAAGTGCCTCTGGATTGCTAATAAACGGAGCTTGCTTTTATCAATCATATTGGTTGTTCTGCAATGTCTTCCCCTGCCAAAGTCGTCGAACTTTTTCAACATAGTCTAAATTCTGTAAGTTGTAACATGAATGTAAAATGCTACTTCTAACAACTGTATCTTCTTGGCAAAACTGTTGCTTCTCTTACCTTTAGACTTTGAAAAAACATGATATAATCAAACTGTTGACTAGTGGCTTGTTTCTATTTGGGTTTAGGTCTGTAGAGTTTATATATAGAAAAAGATCTAATCTCACCTAGCTATTATTTCAGGCTATCCACAATGTGGTGTTGGTTTACATGTCTCACACTGTGAATGGTATCTTTGAAGCCATAAATGGAAGTGGTTTCATGGTAAATAAGTGGGTAAGTCACCCAGCAATGTATGTGGGAAGTGAATAATATCATTTCATAAGTTGCGCTCTTGACTTTAGTGCAGATACAAGTTTAGAAATTACTTAAAAAACAATATGAACATACAACCATCGGTGCATCCAGTGGTAAGGGGAAAGTATGTAATCCATTTGCTGAGCTACCAAGAGGTTTAAATCAACTCCCACCTTTCAGGAAATGTACTTTCTTAGACACTCCTCTCACCCCTTCTGGTAATCGCACATCTATCAGACGTATTTTTGCAGTGTACTAGAAGTGGATAGAAAACTTCAAAAGTCTTGCTAATGTTCAAAAATATACCAGTTAAAATTTTTTTGTATAACTTTAGTCAAAGGTTTTGTTTGCCTTTGACCCGGGAGAAGGGAACTGAAGCTTCTTTCCAGGGCATTGTTCCTCTATTCAAGGCCTGATGAACTTAACATCTCAACCAAGTGACAGTAGCCCAAAAGACAAGGGCTATCAGCAGCCATTAATGGAACATCAGCTCTGAACCTCACCCCTGTCTAGTCAGAGACACCTAGTCTAAGAAGAAAGATATAAGGAAGAAGACCTAATTAGCATCGGAGGCAAAGAAACCTGCATCCAATAAGAAACCAAATACTAAGAACTACGCAACCTGGGACCAATGAACACTGACCCAATTTGTTTCTATGGGTTTTGACTGTATAAAAGATCTGAAAAATCTAGTAAAGGTCATGTGTCATGGAATGATTCTCTCTGCACACCCGGGCTATGTGTGGATGAGATTATTTCTGTGGTACATCCTGGCCAGAACAACATCCTGAATAAAGTAATGCCTTGACTCTCTAACATTAAAAATGTTGTTGGAGAGCTTTTGTTTTTCCCGCAGTTTTGGTGACACTGAGAATGACAAAGCAGCTCAGAAGATGACAGAAAGTGAAAGTATATAAACTTACAGGATATATTAGAAGCTAGCAACAGAATTTAGAAACAACAGAACCAGAAAATACAGGGAAAGAGATTTAGAAAGACAACATGTACTAATGGTGCGAGGGAAAAAAAGCAACACTGAACAGATTAAAAATACCACTATTGTAAAAAGGCTGGGGCAAAAAAACCTGACAAGACTACAGGAGAGACTCATGCAAGGGATGAAGGAAGAAGCAGAATGAGATTGACACGTTTCAAAACATATACAAGAGAGCTGGTGGCCAACAAACTGTTTTTCCAGTTTTATATATTGTCAGATGAAATTACTGAAATCTCACCAAGTCAGTGAGCACTGGTTGCTTACTTCTTTTTAAGTGCTTTGTCAATCCCAGTCATAAATTTATGTTTTTCTGCTTTGTGACATAGGGACTTAAAGCTGGCAAATTTTGTTTAGATGTTTGTTGTGGTTTAGGAATGGTACTCCCCAATTTAGTTCTCCCACCAAGATTCTCCAAACCCCACTGCTGCTCACTCCCTCCCCATCCCCCTCTTCCACCCCCACAGGTGTCCAGAAAGGAGAATTGGGGGCACAAAAGGCAAAGATCACGGGTTGAGATAAGAACGATTTACTGGAAAAGGCAATGAGAAAAGAAAACAAACAGCAACAGCAACAATATTAACAACAAAAGTGTATGAAAGAGAGTGATTCACATGTGGAAATGCTCACTGCAGCGCCCAACCCGATGTGACTGCTACCTCACCCTGACCTCCCAGTCTGCCACACTTACTCAACCTAAAGGAATCCCTTCTCCTCAGAAGTGAGGCCCTTCCCCCACCCCCAGCAATGATGTGAGATGGTATAGAATAACCTCCGGGCCCTGGCCACGCCCCCTCCCAGCTACTGCAAAAATTAACCCTGTCCTGGCTAAAACAAGGACAATGTTTTATCCCTAAACATGTGTGCTATGAATATTTTGATCAAATAATCAATTAAATCATGTAAAAGGGTTAGCTATGATTATAAGTAGAAAATTGTGAAGTATAAGGTATAGAAATATCAGGAGTGCTGTGCTTGGAATGTGTTACCACAGAAATCTCGCCAAGAAGTTACTGGAGCCTTCTGTTTCAGTCAAGAAGCTATGGAGACCATCATGCTCACCAGTTATGCTGCTTGGAAACCCACTACCCTTCCCATCTTGATTTTAATATTAAGGATACAAATCAGTAGACCTCAGTACAGAGGACCAATGATTGTTTTAGAATAAGAATATTGATGAAGTTATTAACTATTGGAACCAATCAATGTAAAGGTTAAATTTAAGAGCGGGAATGGTAGGCATAGTATGTAAAAGAACTTATGTAATGATGATTCAGCAGAAAAAGCATATAAAATGGATGGGGTTTGTTAAGTGGGACATGTTTTGGAGGAGGCTATCCCCCATGTCCCCGGTGCCCTGAATAAAGAAGTGTCTGCTTATTCACATCAAAGGATAAGTTTGGATAAGTTTCTTTCACCCCATTTGGTGACATGTGGACTGTATTTTTGAAATAATGCTTCTTTGGTTTCTGCTAATTGCTTTTCCTGGACTTTCATATCTAAAGAAACTCTATTTGCAAGCAAAAATATAAGAGAAGCTCATGTAAAGACTCATATATAGTGCTTCATAATTCTAATGTTTTATTACTTGTCCTACAACAATTTTTGCAGAACACCACAAAATGAACTCTAATATTTTATAATTAAAATCTACAAAATCCTCAATAAATCATGTTGTTAAATGGTTACATATGCTGAGCTTTAAAAATTACCAATCAACTAGTATATTTCCCTTTAGCAAGAAAATGTATGAAAATTATGTTTCTATAGCTCATTAATGAGCTATACTATTTTAATACTATTCAAAAGATCTATTATGACGATGATTTCATTAGAACTAGGTCAAAACTAAGATTCAGTATAATTTGATCTGAAGTGGCATCAGATGCCTATTTCCTACTTTGGAGATTTATTAATTTTATTGTATTCTTCTAAGGCAACCATTAAAATATATGCATTAATTTCAATTTTGAAATCAGTATTATATCTATCATGGAATCAAAGTTAGGACATACAAATATAATAAATTCAAATTATAAGAAAAGCTCTGTTTCACCTACTTATGTTCGCTGTTCATTTCAAAATTAAAACAATTAGAAAGTATAGTTAGCTTAATTTGTCTCTAAAATGTTCTTTTCCTACTTATGTACCCTAAAAATTTTCACTTATGTGTTATTTCCTATGATTTTTAGCTTTCTTACCATTGAAAAATAAAAGACAATATTGTATATTTGGGGACACTGAAAATCCATGCAATACAAGAGCGATTTTACTGTATTTTGAACCATTGTGCACCAAAATATGCATATATAAGTAATAAGAGTGATAGACTGTGAAGGTAACCAGCTCTATGGGACAGCATATTGCATAGAACAACCTGTATGAGAGGCTAATAAAGCAGAAGCAGAATATGGTATGGTAATAACAGAGCATTGGAGCAAATCTGAGCAGACCTAATTCACGCACTAGTAGCTCTCTAGCTGCCTAAACTGTATCAGCAAGATATTTTAAAGTTTGTCTTGACTCAATCATGTATAAAGGATTGTGCTAGATAAGGACCCTCAGGCTACTGTGCAGGTAAATTTCACTCCAGACTTTTGTTATGTGTATGACCATGTTCCATTGACTTTAATGGGACCTTCATGGTGCCTTTCAGTTTCTTCTGTGTTTTCCCCAATGAGAGGATACCTTTCATGTGAACCTGACATGGAGACCAGAAAAATATAATATGATTGATTTCCATAGGTAATCTAAAAGTTCCAGTGGATACCATGGAATTTTTTGCCACAACTTTAATATCCAAGTATGCTAACTCTTTTTCTAGTGGGCAATACCAAAAAGTCATCCTCCTCTACCACCATCCTTTTTTTTTTACCAGATGAAAAATTTTACCAGAGCTCTGTAGTATATTACTCAGAGCAACTGAATTTCTTGGAGATGACATTTAGACAATGCTCAGGGTCCAATGTTAAATTCCATTGCTATTTTAAACTAGGAAAACAGATGTTCAAGGGCATTGGAATTTTTATGAATAGAGGTCTACCTTTGATTGTACTTCCCTAGTAATAAACTTAATGTAAGATTTCAAATTATCATAGACATGTTTTGAGAAACAAACACACACATGCTAAACTAGATACACTCACTACCTTCCTTACAGTAGTCTTTACATTCACATTATTAAGTGCAGATTTGTGCTGAATATGTACGCACATACAGATACTTGTACACACACACACAAAAACCTGTACATGTAAGTACACAAAATATATATAGTATACAAAGAAAAAAATAAGAATTAATTTGTTAGAAAGAACAGAAAATAAGATACAGTTGTTTGTAACCACTATATACTTACTATTTTGTTGAATCTGATAACTGATATTCTCGTCGTCTATCATAACATTCCTGGATTCCAGGGTCATTCCATAAACTTCTCAGTGCATTTACATAGGGGTTCTCAAAAGTTGACACCTTCTCTACATCGACTTCTCGAACTAACTGTGCATGAGCCTAATTTAAAACAAAGAAAACAAATTTACTTCATTTTCTATGTTTACAAATAGTTCATATCTTGTGAATGTGATTAACAGGAATAATTTTTCAGACTGGCCATCTGTGTGGTTATGAATGAATGATGGTCAGGTGTGTTCAAACTAAGAAAAATAGTAATAAGGATGATATGAGAGAAGGTGAATTAAAAAATGAGTATATGGGCCATTATTTCAGAATAAGCTTATCCTAATCCAGTATTATTTAGCTGAAATTGATAAAATGTTTGTTGCTGCCTGTTCCGAGCTTCCCCTCCCTGAGACAAGCCAGGACTTGCCTCTGTCATGTGCTCTGAACCCCTTTGTTCCAAACGCAGGCAAAGCCAAATGTAACTCAAACTCTTTAGCAGTGTCTGATTGGCCGGTCACCTCGGGTCCGCCCCCAGCCCTCCCCTTTCCCCTACTCCGAATAAAAGAAAGGACCAAGGGAGGGCCTGCCCTCTTTGGCTTTGCAACTCTTTCTGCGAACATCTTGTCATCTGTTTCTTTTTGAAAGCCTCTAATTATGGGAAATTAGGCAAGCTTGGAGCTATATTTCTCCCTCTTTGCTTCTGCTGGTGGTATCAGCTTTGCAGCTAATACATTTACCGCTTTTAGAGCTACTGAAATGCTAGATTGCCCATGCTACCTCTCTAGGCTGCCCAAGGCTTTCTAAGGCATTGAACTACTAGCCTAGCCAGTAAAAAGCTGTAAGTATACCTCCTCATGTTCACATGAAAATTTATATTTAATTAAGCTAATTTTTAAAAAAGGTTTCAATTTTCAGGTCCAATTTTAGGGCATATAATATGCTTGCTTTTTAAATTATAACCACTTAAGCAGCTTGGCAGAGTTAGACTGATGGGAGTAGAAAGAATGGGAAGGAGGGAGAAAACTTGTCTTTTACAGAGATTCATTTATATGTACGTACACTAAGAGAGAAAAAGAATAGATTAAAACTTAGGCAAACAAAAATCCAAGGGATTCTATTCTCGAATTTAGTCTACATTTCAGACTAGACTCATTTCAGTAAGGACGCAGACCCCTTTGCATTTTAAATCAGGTAAATGCATACAGAAAGGACTGGGTTTGTTATTTTTAGAGTAATTTATCCTGCTTACATACATACAACCTGTGACCCCTCCTTTTAGACAGTCCAGGAGAATGCTACTACTCATTACTTAAAAAAATTTTATACATGCAACTATTGTCTACTCATGGGGAAATCAAGAACCCCAAGTTCAATACAAAAAATGTTTGTCTTTGAGATATGGAGAACATATGCTCTCTATTATAAGAACTCATTTCTCCAAGTCCTAACAAAGTATATTTTCTTCTGGAACATCATGTTCACCCATCCCAAAACTGGACAGATCATGAAGGGTTTCTATTATCTCATAACAAAATTTTAAAAAATGGTATTCCACTAAGCACAAGCCAATATTTTTGTGAAACAGGAAGATATATTTTTTCCCAAAAGATTTTGTATTTTTTGCTCAAGCCCAGTTATGTATTCAATTGGCTTTATAGTCTTCCAAAAGAATGATACCCCAAGTATTTGCTCACTACTTGTGACGAACTGATACAACATATATTCAGATATTATTTCTTTTATTGTTCTTGAGCTCTGAAAGTATGGCCAGCTGATATCAAAATGTTAACAGAGGTAAAAGACTGACTCAGTATTCAAAAATTGCTCTTAAGCTTTCATTGGAAATTCATCATAATTGACAGATGCTCAAGTATTATACATCAGGAGCATCATAAAAGGTAATTACTTTATTCAGTTATTTAGACATATAATTATGGGAAATAGTTCAAGATTTTAAATTATTTACCAGTTCTGTTTGTCCTGCCCTAGAACTAATATGACTTTGCACTGTGGCAAAACCTCTGAAATGAAGTTCAATATACACCAATGATGTGTATCCATCAGAAATCTAATTCAGCCTGATGCCTAAGTTTTAACTTTTATATTTTTCTGATTCTGTACTGCTTAGAGTGTAACTCTGAGGTTTCTTGTAGCCTGTTAATTTCTGCTCACTTGTGCTAGGTAGACATAACAAAGCCTCTCCAGGCCTGCTCTCCAAGGTCACCCAGACTGTCCTAGGCCCAAAAAGTATAAACCAAAGAGCTTCTAAGGGGGGCCAGCGGAGGGGAAATTACATCATTGAACTGAAGCTTTAATTGGAGAATTAACCCTGATATGCAAATGAACCAAACCTATAAAGGTGTGAAGAACTCGTGACTGGTCGTCCATCTTGGGGTCCATCTTGACAATGGCCTGTGGCTCCCAGGGTGTACCTTTGAAGGCCTTTCAAATAAATACCTATTTTATTCTTTTACTCCTGTCCAGTCTCTGTTTCTAGGAGGCCTCTTAAGGCATCAAGCCTTTTTCCTCAATGAAAATTGTTTCTGGTTCCCTGGGTAGACTTGGGTAGACTCATGACTACTTGTATCCTACTGACATACAGCTCTTCACAACAATGCTGCTTTTCTTAAAAAAGAAAAAGTAATAACCCTTCACACAGATTTCAAGTCTTTATGCTACGTCTAGGCTATGGCGTCTTGTTCCCCAGAGGTACTATACTTTGCTGAAGATTACAATTTTTCTTTCTCTGAGTCTTTGTCAGTCAGCATCTTTTAGTGGATTCTAATTTCTGGTCAAAAAGAGAGAGATTTAAAACCAGGATCTCATCTATTGGTTTGTTTTCTCATTTGCTCTGATAAAAGCCAAAAGTAATTCTACTGAAGCCTAATGAGATGCAAAAGCATAAATTTAATGCAGAAAAAGACTCAACCATGCATGATGTGTGATGCTACAACTGCTAAATACTGGGTTTAGTTTCCTTTCACTAATATAATATCAATCCTGGAATATTACTTTTGATGTTAGCACTCAAATTGCTTGCATGAAAAATCTGAGGACTCATCATTCATCCAGTTTCCGCAGTATAAACTTTATCTAGTATTTCTTAGTCTTCACTGATACTTTTTCCTGTACCCAAAAATAGACATTACTTGAAACAAAATAGTAAAGCTACTGCCCCTTAGAAAATTGTACCATCTGAGATTTCTTTATTTTGGAACACCAACAACTGCTATCAAAGCAGTGAAACAAACAAACAAAAAGGATTCTGTGAATACCACCAAATTCAAATTGGTAATTAAAATGTAGTTACTAGTTAGGCTGTAATGTTCTGCAAACAAAATCTAGATGATCTGACTTTTCAGTCTGATACACCTTTGACATCAGCAGTCAAAGAACAACATTTTCCATGTCCTTTTGAAGATATAAGAATACCTGTAACAATTTGCACAGTATTTGCCACAGATATTACAAAAACATTAATCCAATTATCTTTAGCAAATGACATCAAATTTTAATTTTTAGGAGTTTCTTCCTTGATTTCTACAGGTATTAAAAAGAGTCATCCCAGAAAAAAGAAAACTGAAATTTCCAGGAATACCATTAGAGGTATTTTCTAACAATGATTTTATGTTTCTGAAACCAGGAAATCAGTGTTAGATGATACTCAAATAGCTATCTTCTCCTTCTTCATCATTCCCTTCAGAAAAGTATTGACAATGTTAAAAACTAATTCTGAGCTTGAAGAATATTATAGTTTTATACTGGTCATTCTGGCAATATTATTTTCCCCCTGATTGCGTTTAAAAAGAAATATATTTTTTAATCTCTAAGGTTCTGTCCTGGTTCTGGCCCAGATCAGCGGGAGGGGGCATGGCCAAGACATTATGTTATTTAATAACACCTTATGTCATTTGCCAGGGGCAGGGGGAAGGGACTCTCTTGCTTCCAGGGAAAAAAGGTTCCTTCCAGTCAGAAAAACATGGCTGCAGTCAGGTTGGGTCTGGCTCTGTGGTGAGCATTTTTGCATGTGAACCATTCTCTTTTTGCATAAATTTGTTATTAATATTGTTGCTGTTAGTTTTTTTTCTCTCATTGCCATTTCCAGTAAATTGTTCTTATCTCAACCCGTGATCTTTGCCTTTTGTACCTCCAATTCTCCTTTCTGGACACCTGCGGGGAGGGGGGGTGGAAGAGGGGGTAGGAGGAGTGACCGAGCGGCAGTGTGGTTTGGAAAGTCTCGTTGGGAGAAGTAAATTGCAGAGTACCATTCCTAAACCATGACTGTTTCATAGTGTCAGTTTTCTACCTATTATCTAACTTTCTGAAAGCACTGATGTTCCTCGGTGACTAAGCGGGACAGAAAATGGATCTGTTCCCATATTCTCTCCATAGATGCACCAACCTTTTGGAATCTTAAAACAGTGGTGACCTAGTTACAGGGATAGGAGGCAGAGTTTAGCATTAGGGGTAACAAAATCGTGTATTCTACACTCCTCTACATCATCTTTAGTGGACTGTGTTTTAAGGCAGTAGGAAGAAGCATAAGGGCTGCCATTCTTTCTCTGGCCTGGAGCTGGGGAGAGGCTGGTGCTGTCCAGACCGCACCGTCACCGCGAGTCCCCTGCTCGTCATTTTCTTCAGCTGTGGAGCCCAAGCTTTGGAAAGACAGCTCCTGTCCAGGAGGTTGCCGTGGGAAATGGAGTGGCGGGGTTGGCCCCCAGTCCAGTCGAGCCGCGTGCAGCCAGAGCCTGCTCAGGACCCAGCCGCATGTTGCCTGCCGGTTTGCTGCTGCTTCCACTTCGAGAGAGACTCAGCATCCCCCACTGCCGTTGGGAAGAGAGGCACTCGCCGCAAGTCAGGGACGCTCCAGACAGTGACAGCATTCCCCACCGCCACCACCACTGCTGCTGCCACGAGGAGGGAGCTTGCCCAGTACCGCGCATTTTGGCAGCATAGTTCCTGGTTTGAACTAGCTCCTCGGGCTGTGTTTTGTCCCTGTTTTTCCATTGTTCCAGGGCTGGGGGGAGGAGGGTTGAGCCACAAGAGCCTCTCCGGTGTGCTGCCTTTGTTCTCCCAGATGCCACGTGGCAGACAGCGCGGGGGAAGCTACAGTTTTGGTTTTGCCCAAGGGGTCGGGGGGGGCAGGTGACGTTTTGCCTTTTCTGGTTTTGTAGGTAAACCATTTTCCTCTGTATTGTTGTGTTGTTTGAGCGTTTTGCCTCAGTAAAATTGTGACTTTAATGTTTTTGGTTTTACCTCTCACAGTCTTGTTTTCTTTGTTTTCCCCTCCACTGTTGGGCAGGGGGGAGGGGCTCAAGCAGTATTAACTTTTTTTCCCACTGAGTTTTTATTTTTAAAACCATTACAAGTGGTTACAGTCAATGTTAGAACAAACTTAGAAAGAAGTTAATTTTTTTTATATTCCTTTTTGATATTGTCTATGTAATTTTTTCAAACTAGCTTTGTTGAAAATGATACAAAGTTTAAAATGTTTATATAACTTTAGTCAGGGGTTTTGTTCACTTTTGCCATGGGGGAAAAGAATTGAAGTTTTTTCACAAGAAGACTGTTTCACCACTCGAGGCCTGATGAGTTTAACATTTCAACATGCTGGGAGTAGAACAGAAGATACACAAAAGATAACGACCATCAACTCCAAATGTCACCCCTGGCATGGTCGGAGACACCTGGTCTGGGAAAAGATAGATAAGAGAACGAAGAATGAGAACCTAATTAACATCGAAGGCAAAGGGATCAATAACCAATAGGAAACAAAATACTACGAACTGTGTAACTTGGGACCAATGAATTTCTATGGATTTTGGCTGTATGTGAAAAATCTAGTAAAGATTATGTGTGATGGAATGATTTTCTCTGCACAATCCAGGCAATGTGTGGATGAAATTATTTCTGTTGCACATCCTGGCCAGAATAAAGTAATGCCTTGATTCTCTAACACTAAAAAGATGTTGTTGAAGAGTTTTTGTTTTTCCCGCAGTTTCGGTGACAGCTTTCTAACCTACCAAAAAGATTTATAAGAGACATACACAAATGCAGTCTAACATACACAAATGCAGTCTATTTAAAAAAAGTATTCTGATCCACAGAAGAAAGCAATATGCTTGAGATGCAGTAGGCAAAGTTGTTTTGTATCAATGGTCTGTGTGGACTAATTGATTTTAAGATGCCCATTTAAACAATCTCTCTTACATGGGAAAACAAATCCTAGAATATTTTCTGTTTTGTAACAGGATTTCCCAAAACTGGAAGAAATGTAGCGCTTGGCCTGCCAATAATTAAATCATCAACCACAGTGAAGCCTGAAGACAGGCAGAGAGAGTTGGGGTTTTTCAGCCTGGAGAAGGCTCCAAGGAGAACTGTACAGCAGCATTCCAGTACCTAAAGGGGGCCTACAACAAAGCTGGACAGGGACTTTCTATAAGGACATGTAGTGATAGGACAAGGGGGAATGACTTTGAACAGAGGATAGGTTCAGATTAGATAGTAGGAAGAAAATCTTTACTGTGTGAGGGTGGTAAGGTACTGGAACAGGTTTTCCAGAGAACTTGTGGATACCCCATTCTTGGAAGTGTTCAAGGCCAGGCTGGATGGGGCTCTGAGCAACCTGGTCTAGTGGGAGGTGTCCTTGCCCATTGCAGGGGGATTGGAACTAGATGATCTTTAAGGTCCCTTCCAACCCAAGCTATTCTATGATTCTAGGTCTGCATGGTATAATTCACATAGACTGCATAATTTACATCAATGGCAAGAGATCAGATCCAAGCAGTCTGGAAGCTGAATGGAAGTCAGCACAAAAAGCCATCATCATGAACATGACTTTTTCTCTCCTGTCTTGAGAGGATTAAACCCCCAGTGATTCATTTCTTGAGAATGTAGCTCTTGCTTGTAGAAGAAACAATTATTTATGCTAGCCAACCAAAGTCATGAGTCATTTACAGATTCAGACCTTGATGACTTGTAATCTACAACTTAGTACAAGCAAATGCCTTGCCTTACTGGGCTGTATAGCAAGATATGCAGCTTTGGAGGAAATCTTTATCTATCCTTTGCCCTTCTTTTCTTTTTCCTTGGACCTAGTAAATCAAGAGCAAATGAAAAAGTAGAGACTTTTCTTCAAACTTGGACATAATTGAAACAGGTGTAACATTCAAGGAGAGTAGGCTGTATTTCAGTGTCTTGAAAAAGTAATAGATGGGGAATGTGTTCCTTAATGTATCAGGAATCATAAATCTCTGACAATCAGTCCAAGGTAGGAAAGTGCTTTTACATAGCAGCCTGAGAGAACTAATTTGGAAGAGGACTGTGGAGAGGTAGTTGCTTCCTTTGAGCAACTCTGAAGCACAGAATGGATTAGGCTAAACAGAAAGAGGCATCATGGTGTGCTACACTGAAAAATTATATATAAATTAATAAAATGTGTTGTGAATTGCTGGAAGGAGGCTTGGTACAATGCTAATCATCTTACAGTTATTGAAAAAGGTCAATATGGTATCAAAATTGCCGAAAAAGGAACTTGTCATCCTTTCCTATTTTATATTCTAACTTTTGAGTAGGAAAAATAGCATATGATCTTTGAAAAAGAATTCCAGACACATAACAGAATATAAAAATTTAGGTTTGCAATAAAGAACATTTTTGTTGTTACTGTTCACTGTCTGTAAAATGTTTAGAATAATGAGTCCTAACCCATGACTCGTGGGCACTATAGCAAAACAATAACTAAAGATTTAAACAAAATATCTTGTGACTTTAGTTTGAAAATGACTTAATTTCAAAATGTATCATTAAACTCTACTTGTAATACTTTTATTTAAGAAAACGGTGGAAAAACAAAAGAAAAAAGTCATGTCTACACCGATGATATTTCATTTTTTATTTTTAATAAGGCTCAGAGAAAGTTTATGAAGTAGCTGAATAAATCAGAAATTCCTTTCTATACTGAAATCAGTGCCCTGAATTTTCCTGATTTCTTGTTTACTTTCAAGTTGCATCAGACACAAAGATAATAAACACTATGCCATGTTGCAGGGCAAAAAAAGGGTGTGACTGGTCACTCTCCAGGTTTCATATTTCCTATATATAAGCTTCAGGTTGCCTGACTCACTTAAGCTGTTGCCTAACAAATAAAAACAACATAAATTTATCAAAATACTGTTATTTTGATAGAATATCTAATTGTAAAATCTGAATTATCACTTTTGTCTCTATTCCCCCCTTCCCTCCTAAAAACCCACATTTACAAAAATATTTTCATTAACTAAAATAACTTGTTCAACAAATGCTGCTGGCAATCAACTGTCGGGGTCTCCTCCCCCTGCCATGTAGCCCTGGGAGAGGGGGCCTGAGGGGAGGCATGGGGTTTCCCAAGCCCCTGGTCAGCCTCGTTCCCATTGGTTGGTTTGTGTTTCACTGCGTGGGCAAGGACACTCAGCCCAGGCTGTGAGGGTTCCTCGGCAGAGCTCCGGCCATGCGGCTGGAGAAATAAACATCTCTCTGAAACATCTACCAAGAATCTGTCCACAGATATATATTTCTTTTCCACGGGCCTCCTGGTCTGGTGCATTACGTTACAGTATCCCCGCTGTAACAAATGGTGGTGAATTGTGAGCAGAACGATCCCCGATCCCTAAGCGACTGATTTGTGTGAGTAAACCCTAGAAACTTTGGATTCCTCCTCTTGGTTTTGTTTTGCTATTCCATATCTAAACTATGGCGGAACCATGGAAAGACTCTTGGCTCTCAGAGCTGCATATGGACATTTATCTTAAACTTAAAAAGATTCTTGAACAACGATTTGTAAATTTTAGCTTGATTCAAGCTCAAAAAGAACTGAAACATTTCCTTTCATGGTTGTTTAAGAACTTTTTCTATGTTTCTTGGAATTTAATTCTTACCAAAGACTTTTGGAACACCGTTTGGACACAGTTAATTTTTGAGTCAAAATACATGCCGATGGAAGAATATTTTCATGAATATTATTTAATTACCGAGACTGTTGAGCAATGTCAGCTGTGTCCTGGTGAAGGGAAGCGTGCTTCAGGGACCGTGTGGCCTCGCCCACGTGCACCGAGCGCTCTTTGAGCAGCAGCGAGGCAGTTCCTCCCGCGCAGGTGGAGCCACGCGAGCCACAGTGTCGGAGGAGGAGGGAGGTGCGGCGTGAGCGGCGGGACCCTGCGGTGCCTGCTCGGCCCCGTTCAGAGCGTGGTGGAGTGAGCCCTGTGAACGCCCGACCTAGAGGGGCGGCGCGTGGGCGGCGGCTGCCGGCAGTGGAGCGGAGCCGCGCCCAGCTGAAATGCGTGCTGGAGCAGGGCGCGGGGGAGTCATCGCTCGGAGGCCTGGCCGAGACGTGACTGCAGGGCCTGTCAGCGGCAGCGAAGCTGCAACCAGAGGAGGCGACGCACGGAGAACTGAGCTGCGCGGCCCGGCCTGGCCTGTGCAGGCCCGAACGCGACCCTGGGAAGAGCGCGCACTCCCGAGCAGCCCCGACAGTTCCAACATGGGAGCGAGCGAAAGAGAGAGCAAAGACACAGCGAGACAGAAAACAGCAGCCACTCGGACAAAGGAAAATACCATTGTAGCTAAAGTTTTAGGAATAGTAAAATGGTATAATGTTAAACAAAATTATGGTTTTATAACGAGATGTGACAACCAGCAAGACATATTCGTGCATAGAACTGCTATTAAAAAGAATAACCCTGAAAAATGCATCCCAAGCTTGGGAGATGGAGAGGTGGTGGAATTCAAAATTGTACAAGGTAGAAAAGGGTTACAAGCATCGCAGGTCACTGGGCCTGATGGTGTTCCTGTAAAAGGCAGTATATATGCTAAAAATCGTAGTCATGTTAGACAACATCTCCATTATAAGCCCCCCTAGTGTCTCGCTTTCCTTATCCCACCTTTCCCTTTTACCCTATATCCTATTATCCCCAGTGTATTCCCAATCTGTTTTTTCATCCATGGTTTCCCTCATAAAACCATACCTTTGCCAATTGTTACCCCAAAAATCCCTTTCCAATGCCGAGTGGGGGATGAAAAGGGGGAGGGAAGAAATTAAACCCTCTCCTGCCTCAGTTTCCCCACAAAGCATGCTCAGAGAGTTCTGTCTCCCTTCTGTCAGCCCTAAGATGTTCCACAGAATCTGTTTGGACATTTAAAGACTCAGGAGGGTGGCTTGTTTTGTTTTGAAACTGTCCTTGTTGTTTTCAATGTTAAGTTTTGCATCTCTTTTGTTAAAAATAAACAGGTGAAATGTCGGGGTCTCCTCCCCCTGCCATGTAGCCCTGGGAGAGGGGGCCTGAGGGGAGGCATGGGGTTTCCCAAGCCCCTGGTCAGCCTCGTTCCCATTGGTTGGTTTGTGTTTCACTGCGTGGGCAAGGACCCTCAACCCAGGCTGTGAGGGTTCCTCGGCAGAGCTCCGGCCATGCGGCTGGAGAAATAAACATCTCTCTGAAACATCTACCAAGAATCTGTCCACAGATATATATTTCTTTTCCACGGGCCTCCTGGTTTGGTGCATTGTGTTACAGTATCCCCGCTGTAACAATCAACTTCTATAGAAAAAACAGATTTGCAAAACAAAAAAGGAAGAAAGAGAACTGAAGTGTCCATAAGCAATGTACCCTCTATTAAGAGGAAAAACAGGCAGATGAAGTTAAATAATTCAGTCTTTCCATGATCTTAGATAATTTCAACTGTTAAAATCTATGCTATCTCTTTCTCTCAGAAGAAGGCTAGATTTTGGATGTGCATCCCAATTCTGTTGTTTGTAGTATGTCTAAGATGAGCAGTTTACAAAAAAATCCCCTCTGACAAGGTCAGTCCCTGAGGCAAGCGGAGCGAGCTGGGCGGAGTTCCAGAAGTCCGTGATATCTGAACAAGAGCTGAGAGACCTGCTAGGAACCGGTAGGTCTCACGAGCAAGGCTGACGCAGCGTGGGTGTTTCCAGGGGCAACCGTAGGAAATTTAATAGGCTCCAGGGAGCTTGAGCGACTAGGGCGGGCAAACAGGACACGGCACGTCAGCAGGGCCTGGCAGGGCCTGGCATGGCAGTTTGCAAGGAAGGATGCATAGGGAGGGTGCGGTCACCCTACTGGCTGCAGAGCTCAATTGGTGGTCATTGCCCTCTCAGGAGGAGCCCAGGTATGGTAACTACTTGGAAGGTAGCCATGTCCTCAGCACTCACCAGAAAGGATGCGGCGACACTAACAGAACCCCCACAAAAACATGCAGCTGTCCAGGGCTCAGGCTGCAGGGAGAGCCAGAGCCTGGTGCTGGTATTATACAGCAGTAGAGATGAAAGCTGTGTAAGGTATGACCAGATAGATGATTTACTCAGCCTGGTGGTGGAACTAAGAGAGGAGGTGGAAAGGTTAAGTATCAGGGACTTTGAGGAGGAGATTGACTGGTGGGAATGCTCTCTACCATCACTGAGGCAAATACACCAGCTGGCTGCACCACAAGAAGTGAAGGATCCCCTACCCTCTTGCCACCAGACAGAAGGAGGGAACCTAAGAGGTGGGGGGAGGGGGGAATAGAAATTGGTCTCTGCTTGAGATGGCAGGAAAATCCCCTCCTGGTCTACCTCACCTTCCCAGGTGCCCTTATACAATAGGTATGAGGTTCTGGAACTTGAGGGCCAGGCACACACCAAAACTGGATGAAGGTCCATCCAGCTTGGAGGGGTTGCCTAGGGTGAATCAGTCTAATCCCTGCATCACAATCTCCTCAGTCAAGAAAAAAAGAAGGGTAGTTGTCACTGGTGTCTCCCTTCTGATAAGAACAGAGGGCTCAATATGTTGACCGGACCCAACCCACAGGAAAGTGTGCTGCCTTCCTGGGGCCTGGGTAAGAGACATCACCAAGAAACTCTCCAGCCTGGTACAGCTCTGATTATTATACGCTACTGTTTTTTCAGGTGGGCAACTAAGAAGTCAAAACAAGAAGTCTGAGGACAACCAAGAGGGACCTCAAGGCTTTGGGACAACTGGTTGAGGAATCTGGAGCACAAGTAGTGTCCTCTGTCCTGCCAGTTGCAGGGAATGATGGGGGTAGAAATAGGAAAATTATATAGATGAATACCTGGATCCAAGCCTGGTGTTGCCAGCAGAATTGTAGGTTTTTTGATTATGGGTCAGTTTACATGACACCAAGCATGCTGTCAACAGATGGGGCACAGCTGTCCCAAAGGAGAAAAAGGATTTTAGCTCAGGAGTGAGCAGGGCTTGTTGAGAGAGCTTTAAACTAGATTTGAAGGGGGAAAGGATGTGAAATCAGGATCACTGGAGATAAGCCTTGGGGCAGCACGCCACTATTTGAGGGATGGTGTGCTAGTGAAGTCTTTCGGTCTACCACCTTGGTAGAGGTAGGGGATGGAGATCTATGTGGCAGCAACGATGCAAGGGTTAACGATGTGCTAGAAACCACAGAAGTGCCTGAGAATGGTCATGCAGGATTTAGAGCTTCTCTCCCTGAAAAAGCAGCAAGATTGATAGCCCAACTGAAGTGCATTAACACCAATGCACATAGCATGGGCAACAAACAGGAGGACCTGGAAGCTATGGTGCAGCCGGAAAACTATGATGTAGTTTCCATCAGGGAGACATTGTGGGATGAATCACACAACTGGAGTGTTGCAATGGATGGCTAGAAGCTCCTCGGAAGGGATAGGCAAGGAAGGAGAGGTGGTGGAGTCTCGATTCTCTGAAGCTTAATGATGGTGAGGATAGGGTTGGGTGTTTATGGGTAACAATAAGGGGGAAGGACAACAAAGCAGATATCCTGGTTAGTCTGTTGTAGACCATCCAACCAGGATGAAGAGATGAATGGAATATTCTATAAGCAGCTAGGGGCAGTCTCAAAATCACTGGCCCTTATTCTTGTAAGGGGCTTCAGATTACCATATATCTGCTGGAAATGCAACACAGCAGAGAGAAAGCAGTTGAGGGGGTTCTTGGAGTGTGTGGAAGAGAACTTCGTGACAGCTGGTGAGTGAGCCAACCAGGGGAGGTGTCCCGCTGGACCTGTTGTTTGCAAACAGAGAAGGACTGATGGGTGGTGTGATGGTCAGGGGCTGTCTAAGGCAAAGCAATCACAAAATGATAGTTTTCAATTCTCAGAGAAGTAAGGAGAAAGGTCAGCAGAACTACCACCTTGTACTTCTGGAGGGCAGACTTTGGCCTCTTTAGGAGACTGGTTGAAAGAGTCCCTTGGAAGGCAGTCCTGAAGGGCAAAGGAGTCCATGAAGGTACAGGCTGTCCCCATGTGTCAAAAGACTAGTCAGAAGGCAAAAAGACCAGCCTGGCTGAACAGAGAGCTTTGTCTGGAACTCAGAGGGAAAAAGAGTGTATCACTTTAGGAAGAAGGGGCATGCAACTTGGGAGGACTACAAGGAAGTTGTGAGGTTATGCAGGGAGAAAATTAGAAGGGCCGAAGGCTCCTGCTGTAAGAGACAACAAAAAATGTTTTTACAAATACATCAGCAAAAAGAGGAGGGCTAAAAAGGACCTTCATCCTTTACTGGATGGATGCAAAGGGAAACAGTGACAAAGCAGGAGTAAAAGGCTGAGGCACTTAATGCATTCTTTGCTTCAGTTTTTAATAGCAAGACCAGTTGTCCTCAGGGTACTCAGCCCCCTGAGCTGGAAGACAGAGACGGGAAGCAGAATGAAGCCCCCATAATCCAGGAGGAAATGGTTAGCTATTCCACTTAGATGCCTACAAGTCTACAGGGCCAGATGGGATCCACCCAAGGGCAGTGAGGGAGCTGGGAGTTGAGTCTACCAAGCCACTTGGAATCATTTACCATCAGTCCTGGCTAAATAGCAAGGTCCTGATTGACTGGAAGTTAGCAAATGTGACACCAATCCACAAGAAGTGTTGAAAGGAGGACCCAGGGAACTACAGGCCTGTCAGTCTGACCTCAGTGCCAGGGAAGGTCATGGACCAGATCACCTTGCATATGCAGGACAAGCAGGTGATCAGGCCCAGCCAGCATAGGTTTATGAAAGGCAATTCCTGCTCGACTAACCTGATCTCCTTCCATGACACAGTACTAGTGTGAAAACAAACCAGTGAGAGGCACCAAGTCAGAATAACAATTTAATGGGGAAATTAAAGAAAAGGAAAAAAAAAATAAAAGAAAACACTGGTTCAATCTGACAGAGTCAAGATACAACCTGACACCCTGTTAGTCAGGGTGGTGGTAGCAGTCCAGTAGAATGGTGGCTGCAGTCCTCCTGAAGCGGTGATCCTGTAGAAAAGGGTCTGATCTTCCTCAGAAGGTCCAGTGGTGACTGTGTAGCTCCTGTCCTCTGGAAATCCAGTGGAAAGGTTGTCTCTGGTGTTCAGAATCTCAGGTTATATCCTGGATGGAATGCTTGGTTCCTCCCTCTGGGTGGAGCATCTCACAATGGGATAATGAGTCATGAGGCCAGATGTTGATTAGGCTCATTAACAGAAGATAGTCCAGAGGGAGTCTCTGAGTCATGTGGCAGGGCATTGATGGGCTATTAACAGCAAGATAGTCTGGGGGAAGGAGGCAAGGAAACACTGCCCCTCCTGGTTTCAACAGCTCATGAGGATGGTAATAGAATACACTGCAACCCAGGACATTATCACCCCTTATTCTACTACCATCTACATCATCCCAAATCAATACCTTCCTTAAACTCTACACACACACACACATATATATACAATGAAACCCTACACACAGTTTTCACCTAAGATTAGGTCTCCTTGTGGTACACAATGGGTTTCCCCATCTTTCTGCATTACCCTCCAAGTGCAACCAGGTCCTTGAGCAAAGACAATCCCATGGATGGGTTTGCCTTTGCCTGAGGTGGGATTAATCCAGTCTTTCCTAAAATACCTCTCAGGTGTACCACAGGGACTCTATCTCCATCCACTGTGTGCAAGGGTTCAGACTCGGCAGGACCAGCTCGATTGATGGACCCTCAGGTATTGACCATCCAGGTGGCCTTTGCTAAGTTCACGTCCCAATTTTTGAAGGTCCCCCCACCAAGTACCTTTAGGGTAGTTTTAAGTAGTCCATTGCAGCATTCAACTTTCCCAGCAGCTAGTGCATGATAAGGAATATGATATATCCATTTGATACCGTGTTCTCTGGCCTAGGTGTTTATGAGGCTGTTCTTGAAATGAGTCCCATTGTCTGACTCGATCCTGTCAGGGGTGCCATGTCTCCACAGGACGTGCTTTTCCAGGCCCAGAATGGTGTTCCAGGCAGTAGCATGAGGCACAGGGTAGGTCTCCATCCAGTGGTTGCTTCAACCATGGTCAACACATAGCGCTTGCCTTGGCAGGTTTGGGGAAGGGTGATGTAGTCAACTTGCCAGGCTTCCCCATACCTGTACTTTGACCATCGTCCACCGTACCACAGAGGCTTTGCCCGCTTGGCCCGTTTGATTGCAGCACAGGTCTCACAACTGTGGATGACCTGTGAGATGCTGTCCATGGTAAGGTCCACCCCTCGGTCACGGGCCCATCGGTATGTTGCATCTCTCCCCTGATGACAAGAGGCATCATGGGCCCAACGATCTAGGAATAATTCTCCCTTGTGCTGCCAGTCCAGATCTACCTGAGATACTTTTACCTTGGCAGCTCGGTCCACCTGCTTGTTGTTGCGATGTTCTTCATTAGCCCGACTCTTGGGTACGTGCGCATCCACGTGTCAAACCTTCACGGTCAGCTTCTCTACTCGGGCGGTGATGTCCTGCCAAATCTCAATGGCCCAGATGGGTTTCCCTCTGCGCTGCCAGTTGGCCTTTCTCCAGCCATCCCCACAGAGCATTAGCTACCATCCACGAGTCGGTGTAGAGATAGAGCCTCGGCCACTTCTCTCATTCAGCAATATCCAAAGCCAGCTGGACGGCTTTAAGCTCTGCAACCTGACTTGATCCACCTCCCGCACTAGCTTGTGCAACTCATTGTGTGGGGCTCCATACTGCAGCTTTCCACTTCCGGTTAGCGCCTACAATTCGGCAGGAACCATCAGGGAAGAGGGCATAATGACTTTCAGTCTCCGGCACCGCATTATATGGTGGGGCTTCCTCGGCACGAGTCACGTGCTCTTCCTCTTCTTCAGAAGATAATCCAAAAGTCTCACCTTCAGGCCAGTTCGTTATAATTTCCAGAATCCCAGGGAGATTTGGGTTTCCAATACGGGCACACTGTGATGAGAGCAATCCATTTGCTCCATGTGGTGTCAGTGGCGTGATGCATGGAAGGAACCTTTCCTTTGAACATCCACCCCAGCACTGGTAGTCGGGGTGCCAGGAGGAGTTGTGCTTCAGTGCCGATTACTTCTGAGGCAGCTTGAACTCCTTCATAGGTGGCCAAGATGTCTTTGTCTGTGGGAATGTAGTTGGCTTCACACCCTCTGTAGCTTCAGCTCCAGAATCCCAGTGGTTGGCCCTGAGTCTCACCAGGCACCTTCTGCCAGAGGCTCCAGGACAGACCATTGTTCCCGGCTGCAGAGTAGAGCACGTTCTTCACCTCTGGTCCTGTCCTGACTGGGCCAAGGGCTATGGCATGAGTGATTTCCTGCTTGATCTGGGCGAGGGCTTGCTGTTGTTCAGGGCCCCAGTGGAAATCGTTCTTCTTGCGGGTAACCAGGTAGAGAGGGCTCACAATCTGGCTGTACTCGGGAATGTGCATTCTCTAGAAACCTATGGCACCTAGGAAAGCTTGTGTTTCCTTCTTGCTGATCGGTGGAGACATCGCGGTGATCTTATTGATGACCTCAGTGGGAATCTGATGCCGTCCATCTTGCCACTTCACTCCCAGGAACTGGATCTCTTGGGCAGGTCCCTTGACTTTGCTCTTCTTGATGGCAAAGTCGGCTTCCAGGAGAATCTGGATGATTCTCTCTCGTTTCTCAAACACTTCTTTTGCTGTGTTCCCCCACATGATGATGTCGTCAATGTATTGCAGATGTTCTGGAGCCTCACCCTTTTCCAGTGCTGTCTGGATCAGTCCATGGCAGATGGTGGGACTGTGCTTCCACCCCTGGGGCAGTCGGTTCTAGGTGTATTGCGCACCCCTCCAGGTGAAGGCAAACTGGGGCCTGCACTCTGCTGCCAAAGGAATGGAGAAGAAGGCATTGGCAATATTGATAGTTGCATTCCACTTCACTGTTTTGTTGGGCTCCATCTCGTACTGAAGTTCCAACATGTCTGGCACAGCAGTGCTCAATGGTGGCGTGACCTCATTCAGGCCATGGTAATCCACTGTCAGGCTCCATTCTCCACTGGACTTACGCACTGGCCATATAGGGCTGTTGAAAGGTGAACGGGCCTTGCTGACCACCCCTTGGGTCTCCAGTTTACGAATCATCTCATGGACGGGAACCACAGAGTCTCTGTCGGTGCGGTATTGCCGACGGTGCACTGTTGCTCTGGCGAATGGCACTTGTTCTTCAACTCTTAGCAGTCCCATGGCAGACGGGTCATCTGATAGGCCAGGCAAGGTACTCAGTTGTCTGATATCTTCTGTCTCTACAGCAGCTATCCCAAAATCCCAATGATGTCCTTTTGGGTTTTTGAAATACCCATTTCTGAGATAGTCTATGCTGAGAATGCATGGGGCCTCTGGGCCAGTCACAATGGGGTGTTTCTGCCACTCGTTCCCAGTTAAATTCACTTCAGCTTCCAGTACAGTCAGCTGCTGGGATCCTCCTGTCACCCCACAAATAGAAATGGCTTCTACTCCCACATACCTTGATGGCATCTGAATACATTGAGCACCGGTGTCAACCAAAGTCATGTATTTTTGTGGGTCAGATGTGCCAGGCCATCAGATCCACACAGTCCAAAAGACCCAATTGTCCCTTTCCTCTACCTGGATAGAGGCAGGGCCCTTCTATTCCTGGTCATGGTACATGTTTCTCCCTTCCAGTGAATATACTCTTAAGGTGCCTTCAAGAGGATCAGTCATATTATCATTCCTATACCGCCTGGAGTTATGTGCGCGAGACCGGAGCAGCGTTGACTCTAGATGAGCTTCTTGTGGTAGTTGTCCCTCTTTTTAGTTCACGTACCCTGGCTGCTAAGGAGATGAGTTTTCCATGCCACTTACTCATGTCTTCTCCATGTTCCTGAAGGAAAAACCAGAGATTACCTCGTGGGGTGTATCCTCTCTCCCTGGTTGGGGGATGCCTGCTCCTGATGGCAGAGACTCTTGTTGGTTCTGGTGGGATGTGGTAAATTTCTTCCTTAAGTTCCTTTTTCAATTTCTGATGGCCTTCTTCAATCAAGCTCTGGACTTGCTCAGCCAGCCTTGTTTCCACGGACGAGACATGGGTGCAAATTGGGGCTGTGACAGTGTCCTCGTATATCCTCAGTTTGTTTACCAAGACGCCCACCCTGTCCTCACCTTCCCTCCATTGCAGCGTTGCCAGGTAACAGGAGTACATCTCTGGTCCAAGGCATGTGAATCTCAACCACATCTGTGACATGCACTGGGTACCATCTGGGCTCTTAGGAAATCTCTCGTCTTCTGAGAAAATTATCTCCAGCACAGCCAATTCCCTCAGGCACCTGATACCTTGTTCCATTGTGCTCCATTTCCCTTGGTGCACCTGGAGGTCTTCTTTACAAAGGTACCTGTCCCTTATGCTTGTCAGCAGTCGCTGCCAGAGGCTGAGAGTTTCTTGGGTTCTCCCGATCCCCTGGTCAATGATCACATCCCGGGACAGAGATCCCAGTTGCCTGGCCTCACTTCCGTCCAGAGTGGTGTCATTGGCTGCAGAGTCCCAAATGCGGAGCAGCCAGGTCAGGATGGACTCGTTTGTCTGGCAGGTGAATTCCCTCCGCAGGTCACGCAGCTCACCCAGGGATAGCGACCGAGTGATGATCTCTGGCTCTGCCTCTTCTGCTGGGTGCGAAGGTCCTGCTGCATCCTCGTCAGTCACTATGCGGACTGATTTGCTTTTTGATTTCTTCTTCTGAATGGGGGCAACTGCTATTGGTTTAGGCTGTTCTGGTTCAGTGACGGTTTGTGTGCTGACAGTGCCTTTGGTTTCTTTCTCTGTGTCAGTCTGCGGAGACATGGACGCCGTTGCTTTGCTTTTGGTTTCTTTCTCCTCTGTGACAATCTGTATAGACATGGTGTTTGTTGCTCTGCTCTTTTTTCCTCCCTCATCCTGAGGATGCTGTGCCATAGCTCTGATTCTAAGCATGGTGTACACGGTGCAGGCTGTACAGAGAAGACAAAGCAGAGCTAACAGCAAGTTTATGCCATCTTTGACATCCAGAGGGAATTCAATATTTTCAAAAACTGCTGTGCCTGGCCTGAAAGGCTGGAAGAAACCACTTTCTACTCCTCCCACCAGGGGCTGGGTGCGATTGTTAAGGAGATCCCAGACATAGGAGCCCAGACTAGGACAGCCAAACAGAATTGAATATATATTCCGAATGGTATTCTTCGCCTCACAGGTTATTGTGTTATAACATAATAAACCAATAAAGCAATTCTCATACCATTCCCTGGTTTTAGCAGGAGCAATACAACAGGCAGGTAGTTCCCCATGTGAGAAAAAATATAGAGAGCAAGATACAGCACCCATATAGACAAGCTGAGCACCACGGTGAACAGGTTTCTGTTAATACAAAATTGTAATTCTGACTTTCCCTCAGCGCAAGCCTCACATTGGGCGCCAAAAATATGTACTAGTGTGAAAACAAACCAGTGAGAGGCACCAAGTCAGAATAACAATTTAATGGGGAAATTAAAGAAAAGGAAAAAAAATAAAAGAAAACACTGGTTCAAACTGACAGAGTCAAGATACAACCTGACACCCTGTTAGTCAGGGTGGTGGTAGCAGTCCAGTAGAATGGTGGCTGCAGTCCTCCTGAAGCGGTGATCCTGTAGAAAAGGGTCTGATCTTCCTCAGAAGGTCCAGTGGTGACTGTGTAGCTCCTGTCCTCTGGAAATCCAGTGGAAAGGTTGTCTCTGGTGTTCAGAATCTCAGGTTATATCCTGGATGGAATGCTTGGTTCCTCCCTCTGGGTGGAGCATCTCACAATGGGATAATGAGTCATGAGGCCAGATGTTGATTAGGCTCATTAACAGAAGATAGTCCAGAGGGAGTCTCTGAGTCATGTGGCAGGGCATTGATGGGCCATTAACAGCAAGATAGTCTGGGGGAAGGAGGCAAGGAAACACTGCCCCTCCTGGTTTCAACAGCTCATGAGGATGGTAATAGAATACACTGCAACCCAGGACACCCACTAAGTGGATGAGGGAAAGGCTGTGGATATTGTCTACATGGACTTAAGTAAAGCCTTTGACACTGTCTCCCACATCATTCTCCTGGAGAAACTGGCTTCCCATGGCTTGGACAGGTGTACTCTTTTCTGGGTAAAAAACTGTCTGGATGGCCAAGCGCAGAAAGTGGTGGTGAATGGAGTTAGATCCAACTGGCGACTGGTCACTTGTGCTGTTCCCCAGGGCTCAGTATTAGGGCCAGTCCTGTTTAATATCTTTATCAGTTATCTGGATGAGAGGATTGAGTGCACCCTCAGGAAGTTTGCAGAGGACACTAAGTTGGGCAGGAGTGTTGATCTGCTGGACAATAGGAAGGCCCTGCAGAGGGATCTGGACAGGCTGGGTAGATGGCTGAGACCAACAGTATGAGGCTCAGCAAGACCAAGTGCTGCATCTCACACTTGGGTCACAACAACCCCATGCAGCACTACAGGCTTGGGGAGGAGTGGCTGGAAAGTTGTTTGGCAGAAAAGGATGTGGGAGTGTTGGTTGAAAGCATGCTGAACATGAGCCAGCGTGTGCCCAGGTGGCCAAGAAGGCCAATGTTTTTCTGGCCTACATCAAAAATAGTGTGGCCAGCAGGACTAGGGAAGTGATTGTCCCTCAGTATTCGGCACTGCTGAGGCCCCACTTTAAGTACTGTGTTCAATTCTGAGATCCTCAGTACTAGATGGATGTTGAGGTGCTTGAGCATGTCCAAAGAACGTCAATGAAGCTGGTGATGGGTCTAGAGCATCTCATGAGGAGCAGCTGAGGGAGCTAGGGTTGTTTAGTCTGAAGCAAAGGAGGTTTGGGAATGACCTTATCACTCTCCAAGTACTCGAAAGGAGGTTGTAGCGAGGTGAGGGTCAGTCTTTTCTCCCAGGTAACAAGTAATACGACAAGAGGAAGTGGCCTCAAGTTGCATCAGAGGAGGTTTAGATTGGATATTAGGAAAAATTTCTTCAGTGAAAGGGTCGTCAGGCATTGGAATAGGCTGCCCAGGGAAGTGGTGGAATCACCATCCCCAAAAGTGTTGAAAAGGCATGTGGGTGTGGCCTTTGGGGATATGGTTTAGTGGTAAACACGGCAGTGCAGCAGTGCTGGTTTAACGGTTGGACCTGATTATCTTAGAGGACTTTTCCAACCTTAATGATTCTACAATTCTATGATTCTATGTTTTGTACCGCAGTAAGGCCAAGGTACAGAAAACAGGAAGCTTCCTTTCCTCTTAGAGCAGCACACACCCATAAGCTTGGAATCTTGGCAGACCAAGAGATGCTGACAGAGCTCCTGACTCCAGAGAGGACGTTACTGAGTGGGACAGAGCACTGGATGATTTTTTGCAAAACAATTTAGCAAAACAGTGCAAGGATAGTATCAACTATTTTTCAAGTTCTTTTGCAGACTACTTCCATAGATGCGTGCCATCTAGTAAGCATACATCCATATGATTAAACACCACAAGACTAACAATAAGTAAAATGGAAACATTAGAGCAAGTGTTGGTAGGCCATACATTTTCCTTGAGCTATATTGACAGTTTTATTCAATTTGCAATATTTTATTTGAATAAAGGCCACATATAAATGTTTTACTTCTTGCTTTCTCATGCATATTCATTTTATTTTTGGCATTATGGAGAATCACCAATGAATTTAAATTTTGCTTTAGAAGTATATAGACTCTGCTATTTACATGAAGATCAGTATGAGGATAAGGTTAACCTTACTACCCACATGCATACTGAACAACAATCAAATAATCAGCACTCCACTGGCAGGACAACACTATATAGTGATATAACTATACAAAGTTTCATTATTGTAAAATATAAGCCCCCAAACTCCTATGAGACTTCTAATTATACCTTTCACTCTCTTGTCCCTCCTTTTTTTTAGTTGGCACTAAAAAAACAACCAACCAAAAAAAAACCTAAGCAAACAAACCAACCAACCAACCAACCCTAAACAAAATCAAAAGCAAAAAACAACAAACTCTCTACACTTACTTCCATTAGGTTCAGTACAGGAGAAGCAAAAAGCCATTTAGTGCATAAGACTGCTGAACTGCATAGAAAAATTTTTAAATTGTCCTGATTATTTATGCCATAATTAATAATTAATTTTTTTCCTTATTATTTCTAGAACATTTTTTCATAACTCCTTAAGCACTGCAAATTATGCGTGCTATAATATCTGCCAATCTTGATATGCAACATCATATATATTAGTGTAGCTTTTAAAAAAAAATTGAACCAGAATTAGGTTCTAAGTTTATTTTTATTGTTTTTCTCAAATAGCACACAGCTGAAGGCATGCATTCTTTATGGTTTTAACTGATATCATCTGAGATGTTGAATTTTTTTGATTACAATAGTGAAACACAACCAACTTGACATAAAATTACTTTAACACAGATAATTTAGGATTGTCATAATTTTATCCAGTTTGTTCCAAAATTTCTTTAACTACAAATATTGAAAGCATTCATCTTCATAAATTTTTATGTGAATAATCTGGTATGTTTGAGCAAGTGCTTATCAACTTGATTAAGATGACAACCACTGAACTCATAATCAACACTGAATCATGAATGCCCTTGGGGAAGAAAATAGTATGGGCCAAATCAAGTTCAACTTGTACTGTAAAGTTTTAAGATTTCTTCAACTATTTGTTCAAATAAGTTTTACAAAAAGGTTTTTAACTGAGGCTTCCACTAGATGCATGCTTGAAGGGACACATTTCAAGATGGACTGACTGCAGAGTGAACACATGACAAGAGCTCTCACATTTTTAGTTACAATTTCAGCTACATATTTCATCTTTATTGTTTTGCTGAGGTAAATAGTAGAAGAGTGTTTAACCATTCTTTCTCTTCTAATCTGAAATACAGGTACTGGGGGTCCAGGATGAGTACTTTTTAACTGCAAAGAGTAACTCACAACGGATAATCTTCATAAAAATCAAAGGGTTCCTATGTGAGAAAGCTCTGGGCTAAACAATTCCTTCCTGTTAACTGCATGCAATTCACACAGATCAGTCGTGGACAGCTGATCTGGAGTGGTAGTGGGATGTTGATGTAAAAAAAACAACCAAGGAAATAACTGCAAAATAAATATGTAGAAATTGGGTAATTGAGTGTTTTTCCTAGCAAGAATCAGCTTACTGTGCTTGCCCTGTAGACCTCACCCTGTCAGTACATCCAACTGAACTGACCTACCTATGCACTAAAGATTACATTTGTGCAAGTGTACTATCTGTATGGAAGTCACACGCACTATCAATACATATTGTCCACCAACACTGAAAACACAAATGGGGTAGTGGAAAATACTGGTTAGCTGAGTCAATCCCTTTCTACCTGTGTTAGGCAGATGGTACAATTAAAAAGAGGAATCTTCTCAGTACATTCATTGTACTCCTATTGTCCATGTATTAGGCAAAAATCTATTTCTGGCTAACAGCCATCAATTAAAAGAGCTGGAAGATGATGAAAAGGAGTTTTCTAACAGTTGCATCTTATTTCTATTCAGTTGCAAAATCTATCCTTTTTTATATTCATATAATTGAAAATGTGAGAGTGGAAAGTTAAAAAGGAAGTGCATTAGAGGGGGGAGAAAAGTAAGATGGGAAAAAAAAAGGATGATGAGGGAAAGCATTAACATTTATTTATTACAAATTGACTATGCACATTCCTTCAATTTCCAAAATTAGGATTCATTTATGAAAGCTGAACCAACTCCTGTAATATGCAGAGCATGTATTTCTATATTCCTGCATAGTGGCACAAGGCACTGAGCCACAAATACATGATTCCAACATTCACTTCTACAATCATACAGGTTTTGTGGCAACCCCAAGCTAATATGATGAACACTTTAGTACAATAAAGTTATAGAGAGAGGAAACAACTTTGTGAACAGACGTGAAAACAGAGGGATAAAAGAGACAATTATCATATTCCAATTTATTTGTTTAAAGTTTTACAGCATTAAAGTAAAAAACATTAATGTGAATTTAAATACTTTAGGATCTAATCAAAGATCTATATTTAGGTTCTTAGCTGTCAAAAAGTACATCAATTTCAATAGCTAGCATATGCTGCACTAAGTATGTAAAGCAAGTAAAATAAATTAAGGCATTATTATAGGATATTTAGATTGAATTGCTCAAAATTAACAAGCATATTCAACACTTCTGGCAAAATTGACTTTCTTATGGCCTTGTAATGAGTTGCTGAGAGACAGGGATTAAAAATGGAAGGATCCCTACAGCTCACCATGTATTATTTAGACAAAGAGGACAGTTCCAATGAGATTTTTTACCTCATGGTAATCCAAGGAAGCATGTGCTGGGCATGCTACTACTGCTTTCCATTCATGACTCTGCATAGTAAATCAAATGTAAGGTTATTCTGGGGCTGCTCCTTATGAGTGTGCAAGTAGGGCAAGGGATGCAGAAGCTGAGGCAGTGGATAGTACCACAGCTCAGCATTCAGTGGGAAGAAGAGGTCTACATTCAAATCAAGGGAAGCCAGTTGATATCTTTTTGGATTTCAGTAAAACTTTCGATATGGTCTCTCACACATCCTTCTGTACAAAATGTCCAGCATACAGCTGGATAAACACATCATGCGATGGGTAAGCAACTGGCTCATGGGTTGGGCACGAAGGGTATATAATAAATGGGGTGACATCAGACTGGTGACCTGTCACTAGTGGGGTTCCACAGGGCACCATTTTAGGGCCAGTTCTCTTCAACACCATCATAAATGCCTTGGACACAGGACACAAAGGGATACTAGGCAAGTTTGCTGACAATTCAAAATTGAGAGGAGCTGTTGACTCCCTTGAAGGCAGGGAGGCCCTGCAGAGAAACCTCAACAAATTAGAGGACTGGGCAATCTCTGACTGTATGAAGTTTAACAAGGGCAAGTGTCAGATTCTGCACCTGGGACAGGGCAACCCTGGATATACAGACAGACTGGGGAACAAGAGGCTGGAAAGCAGTGCCATGGAAAGGCACCTGGGGGTCCTGGTTGATGGCAAGTAGGATATGAGCCTACAGTGCCCTGGCAGCCAGGAGGGCCAACTGTGTCCTGGGGTGCATCAGGCACAGCATTGCCAGCTGGTCAATGGAGGTGATTATCCTGCTCTACTCTGCACTGGTGCAGCCTCACTTGGAACATTGCATGCAGTTTTGGTCACCGCAATATAAGAAAGACATTAAGCTATTAGAGAGTGTCCAAAGGAGGGCAATGAAGATGATGAAGGGCTGTGAGGGGAAGCCGTATGAGGAGCGGCTGAGGTCACTTGGTCTGTTCAGCCTGGAGGAGACTGAGGGGAGACCTCATCGCAGTCTACAGCTTCCTTGTGAGGGGAAGAGGAAGGGCTTATCTCTTGTCTGTGATGACCAGTGACAGGACCCAAGAGAAGGGCCTGAAGCTGTCAGGGCATGTTTAGGTTGGATATTAGGAAAAGGTTCTTCACCCAGAGGGTGGTTGGGCACTGGAACAGGCTCTGCAGGGAAGTGGTCACAGCACCAAGCCTTCCAGAGTTCAAGAAGTATTTGGACAATGCTCTCAGGCACACAGTGGGATTCTTGGGGTGTCCTGCACAGGGCCAGGAGTTGGGCTCAATGATCCTTGTGGAAGAGTTGGATTTGGTGATCCTTGTGGGTCCCTTCCAACTCAGTATTCTGATTCTGTGAAGTAGTCTTTGGATAAAAGCTTTAAATACTTTTCCAGCACTCTTATTCATTTTAAAGTCTATTATATTAATATTTCAGTCCAACCCATTGGCATCTAACAGCATTGGGCTGCTGAATAGCAAGATGCTGTAAAAGCAGGAAATATAGCACAGACTAACACTCAAAATAGCAAGATTTCAATAAAACAGAAGAAACATTTTGAAGAACACAAGCCTTTCTGTTATTCTATAATTGGTTATGATGAAGAAAAAGTTCTAAATAGTGCAGAAAAAAATGCTTTCCTCAGTTACTGATTTTCTTTATGAACAGTGCTGGTACCAGTAATATATAATACAGAAGACTTATTCTTGTTACTCATTGCATTCATCTGCTGATGCACTGAAACAAAATTAGGAGATGGTGATAAATATAGATGTCTGAATTTTGGGTGTGATATAGTTCTGGTTAAGCACATTTTATTCAGCCTATCAAGTATCTATAAACTCAATTTTCTGAGACAAAATTAATTTATGGTAAAAGTATGCATTATATTTTTGCTCTTCATAAGGAAAAGATACTGTTGCTTCTTTACACATAGCTTATAAAAGGAATGTGTTGTATTTTGTACAGTACCATCAACTGTAAAGCCTAAAATTATGACACTGTTTTCTGTTTGGTTCCACTGTCTTTTAGCATACTTATTTTAACAAACATTGTATTAAAATTCTTTAAAACTCTGAAGCTAATATAACCCCAAACCACCACACACACACAACCCTAATGTGATCAGAGATCTAATCACCAAATCCAGAATAGGCAAAACAGGTTGTCATGGCTAAACCCCAGCCAGCAACCAAGCACTATACAGCCACTCAATGTCCCCTGGTGGAATGGGCGAGAGAACTGGAAGAGTAAAAGTGAGAAAACTCATGAGCTGACATAAAGACAATTTAATACGGAAAGAAAAAGCTGTTCATGCAGCAAAACAAGGAATTCATTCACCAGTTCCAATTGGAAGACAGGTGTTCAGCCATCTCCAGGAAGGCAGGGCTCCATCACATCTAACAGTTACTTGGGGAGACAAAATGCCATAACTGAGAGTCCCCCTCTTCCTTCTTCTTCCCCCAGCTTTATATGCTGAACATGACCCCATATGGGATGGAATATCCCCCTTTGGTCAGTTTTCCTAGCTGTGTCCCTTCCCACTTTGTTGTGCACCTCCAGCCTACCGGCTGGTGGGGTGGGGTGGGGTGAGAAGCAAAAAAGGCCTTGACACTGTGCAAGTGCTGCTCATCAATAACTAAAACATCTCTGTATTATCAACAGTTTTTCCGTACAAATTGAAAACACAGCCCCACATTAGTTACTGTGAAGAAAAATAACTCTATCTCAGCTAAAACCAGCAAAGGTGTTTAGTGAAAAAAACCTAAATTTGATACCCTGCTGAGAAATAACTGTCATTCTTAAGGAATAATGACTTAATGAGTGTTGGGGTTTTAGGAGTTCTCCTGGTTTTTTCTTCTGTTAAATAAATTTTCCCCATACGTGTTGCTAGGGGGACAAATTGCTGGGTACTTAAGAAAAGCAAAAGACCTAGCCATTGAGGAAGGGGTGCATCTGGCTATACTTTGGTTTCACCTGGGTGTGTGAACAGTCGTCCAGGCATCTGGACAGAGAGGGAGGCTGCTTTTTTCAGCTGCTTTTTTTTCCTTCTGCCAGAGAAGCCCCAGGATCCCAAGCCCAACTTCCCTGTCCCGCTGGGAGCCGGGCCATGGCCGCCCTGCCCCTGCCGTTGCTTCGAGCCTTCGCCACATTGTAGCTGTGCTCGCCCTGCCTGCCCAGACCTCCAGGGGGTTCCCACTGCAGCTCTGTAGTCTGGATACATCTTGTCTACCACCCGGGATTTGTGCTCGTCCCTGCCGTTCCAGCCTGCCATTCCAGCCTGCTGTTCCTGAGGGTCTGGCTGGACACCGGGATCAGCTGCCCAGCGGTGTGTGAAGCCTTTGTCCATTCCCTTCCTAGGATCCCAGGCCACCAGTGCTGCATGCTCCCCGAGCTCGCTCTGGAGCTCCCCCTGCAGCCGCCCTGCTCACCGGGAGCTGCCAGCACCCCTGCCAGCTGCAAGCAGAAATGCACCCAAGGGGAAAGGGCCTGACAGCCGAGAAGGCTGATTTGTGATTGTTTGCTGTAACTGCCATAGTTATTGTTGTTTGTTTGACTTGTTATACACATATAGATATATAATAGTAAAGAACTGTTATTCCTATTTCCCATATATTTGCCTAAAAGCCCTTGATTTCAAAATTATAATAACTCGGAGGGAAGGGGGGTGGCATCTGCCATTCCAAGGGAGGCTCCTGCCTTCCTTAGCAGACACCTGTCTTTCAAACCAAGACAGACCGTGGCGCACAACGTGAGGCCTGAGGGCATTAAGAGAAAGGGGTGAAAAAGGAATAACAGCTCCTGGGTAACTTAATTTTCTGTGCTGAATATAGGAACCTTGTTAGGCAGCCCTATGTGGTCTAGTTTACCCTGGTTCGGGTGGCAGGTAGTCGAGGCTATATTCTTCCCCTTTGCAGCTCCTTACCTAAACATGGGTCCTCTGACAAAGGCTACCATTGCTGTTATCCAGTTTGCACTATGGGTCGAGAAGGTGAGGAATTCATGGGCTTTTAACTTCCTCCGGAATGTGGGCACATGGATAAAGGGCTATCACACACTAGGTGCATGTTTTTGGGGTTATGCTAAAAATGGTACCTTCTGTGAGGAAATGACACCAGGGAAAGTTTTCTCCCAACCCCTCAACCAGTTCTTTGGGCCCACCCCACCAATTTTCGAAGGGTTTGGATTCCCTCTGAGTACTAACCAACTGCTGCTGGTAGGCCTACTCTATTTAGCACTCAGGGATAAGTTGAGATTGGCTTGGATAACTACCCAGACACCGGCCCCAGAGACTAGAGATCGTACCCCAGAGCCTGTTCCAGCCCCAGAGCCTGACCCTGCCCCACAGCCTCACCCTGCCCAACAGCCCACGTCAGAAAAGGACTACCTGAACTGGGTGGGGGTACTGGTGAAGGGGATGCAGGAGATGCGCCAGGAGATGGGCCAGGTGCTAAGGGAATACACCTCCTCAGCTAGTGAAAAACCCTCTCCCTGCCCCAAAGAGGATGAATCCGATGGTGCAGCAGTGGAACCCACGGATGTTACAACCGTCCAGGTTTCAGCTGAACCACAAGGACAACCACAGCCAGCAGCAGTCGCCCCTGTGCAAAGGAGGAAGTGTAAGACCAAATCAGTATGACCATTTAATGATGATGGGGAACCAGGGCCCTCACAACCAGCAGGAGAGCCAGAGCCAGAAATCATCACTGAGTCCCTGTCGTACGACAGTCTCCGTGGTATGCAAAACGACATTGTGCGAAGGGGGCGTGAGCCTTATACAACCTGGCTGCTTCGGGTTTGGGACCTTATGGGCAAAGGTGTGCAACTGGATAGTGGTAAGGCAAGGTATCTGGGATCGTTGACCTAGGACTCAAGTGTGGACCAGATATTTGTGAGGGAGCCAGGAACCCTTTCTCTCTGGGAGCGGCTCTTAACAAGTGTGAGAGAGAGGTTCATTCACAAAGACAGAATGCAGGAGTACCATCATAGAATGCAGTGGAAGACACTCAAGGAAGGGATCCAGCAGCTAAGAGAGGTGGCAGTATTAGAGGTACTCTTTGGGAGGGATGGACAGCATGATAATGACCCCAATAAGGTCAGGTGCGCAGGACAGATGATGTGGAACCTGGCCAAGCTAGGGCTGCAGCAATACACCTCCTTCATTGCAACGATTGATACTGAGAATAACCGAGAAACAGTGGGCTCTGTCGCGAACAAGCTCAGAAATTATGACAGTATGGTCAATGGTCTGCTGAAAGCTCATGTCTCTGCTGTGGTCCAGGACCTCAAAGAGGAGATGAAGGAGATGAGGAAGGAAATGAGGGAGGAGATGAAAGAGGAGATGAGGGAGGAGATGAGGAAGGTCAGTGTGGCACCAGTGCAAGTCACAGGCCCCCAAGTCAGAGCCCGTCGTCCCCCAGCTAGAGAGAGAGGGTACATCCCACGAGCTGAGCTGTGGTTTTTCCTGTGTGAGCATGGGGAAGACATGAGAAGGTGGGATGGGAAACCCACCTCTGTCCTGGCAGCGCGGGTGCGTGAACTCAAGGAGGGAGGCACTAACCGAGGGGGTTCCACTAAGGTGAAAGTAGCCTCAGCCTCCCCTGACCGAGCTGCCAAGTATTACAGAAGGGAGGATGATATGTCGGATCCCCTTGAAGGTACCTCTTGCATGTACGCCTAGGAAAGAATGTTAACCAGGGCTAGAGGGGCCCTGCCTCTAGCCAGGAAGAGGCACGGGAGAAACAGGTTTTCTGGATGGTGTGGATTCGATGGCCTGGCACATCAGAGCCACAAAAATATGATGCGTTGGTTGATACTGAGGCACAGTGTACTTTAATGCCATCGGGACATGTGGGGGCAGAACCTGTATCCATCGCTGGGGTGACCGGGGGATCACAGCAGTTGACCCTTTTGGAAGCTGAGGTGAGCCTGACTGGGAAGGAGTGGAAAAAGCATCTGATTGTGACCGGCCCAGAGGCCCACTGTATTCTGGGCATAGACTTCCTTCAGAATGGCTATTACAAAGACGTGAAAGGACTCAGGTGGGCATTTGGGAATGCTGCTGTGGAGGCAGAGGGCATTTAGGCAATTGAACACCCAGCCTGGACTATCAGAACATCCTTCTGCAGTTGGGCTCCTGAAAGTGGAAGAGCAACGAGTGCCAATTGCTACCTCGACAGTGCACCGCCAGCAGTATTGGACAAATTGAGATGCTGTGATCCCCATCCACAAGATGATCGGTGAGCTGAAGGGGTGGTCAGCAAGACCCATTCACCCTTTAACAGCCCCATCTGGCCTGTGCGCAAGTCTGAAGGAGAATGGAGATTGACTGTGGACTATCGTGCCTTGAATGAGGTGACTCCACCATTGAGCACTGCCGTGCCGGACATGTTGGAGCTCCAGTAGGAGCTGGAGTCCAAAGCAGTGAAGTGGTATGCCACTATTGACATTGACAATGCATTTTTCTCCATTCCTCTGGCAGCAGAGTGCAGGCCTCAGTTTGCCTTCACCTGGAGGGGTGTGCAGTACACCTAGAACCGACTGCCCCAGGGGTGGAAGCACAGTCCCACCATCTGCCATGGACTGATCCAGGCTGCACTGGAAAAGGGTGAAGCCCCAGAACATCTGCAGTACATTGATGACATCATTGTGTGGGGGAACACGGCATTGGAGGTATTTCAGAAAGGAGAGAGAATCATCCAAATTCTCCTGGAAGCTGGTTTCGCCATCAAGAAGAGCAAAGTCAAGGGACCTGCCCGAGAGATCCAGTTCCTGGGAGTGAAATGGCAAGATGGACGGCATCAGATTCCCACTGAGGTCATCAATAAGATCACTGCGATGTCTCCACCAACCAACAAGAAGAAAACACAAGCTTCCTAGGTGCCATAGGTTTCTGGAGGATGCACATTCCTGAGTACAGCCAGATTGTGAGCCCTCTGTACCTGGTTACCCGCAAGAAGAATGATTTCCACTGGGGCCCTGAACAACAGCAAGCCCTCGCCCAGATCAAGCAGGAAATCACTCATGCCATAGCCCTTGGCCCAGTCAGGACAGGACCAGAGGTGAAGAACGTGCTCTACTCTGCAGCTGGGAACAATGGTCTGTCCTGGAGCCTCTGGCAGAAGGTGCCTGGTGAGACTCAGGGCCGACCACTGGGATTCTGGAGCCAAAGCTACAGAGGATCTGAAGCCAACTACACTCCCACAGAGAAAGAAATCTTGGCAGCTTATGAAGGAGTCCAAGCTGCCTCAGAAGTAATCGGCACAGAGGCACAACTCCTCCTGGCACCCCGACTACCAGTGCTGGGGTGGATGTTCAAAGGAAAGGTTCTTTCGACGCATCACGCCACCGACGCTACTTGGAGCAAATGGATTGCTCTCATCACACTGCGCGCCCAAATTGGAAACCCAGGTCACCGTGGGATCTTGGAAATAATTATGAACTGGCCTGAAGGTGAGTCTTTTTGGTTATCTTCTGAAGAAGAAGAGGAAGAGCAAGTGACGCGTGCCGAAGAAGCCCCACCATATAACGAGCTACCAGAGAGTGAAAGACAATATGCCCTCTTCACTGATGGTTCCTGCCGAATTGTAGGCGCTAGCCGGAAATGGAAAGCCGCTGTACGGAGCCCCACATGACAAGTTGCACAGGCTACTGAAGGAGAAGGTGGATCGAGCCAATTTGCTGAGCTCAAAGCCGTCCAATTAGCTCTGGACAATGCTGAAAGAGAGAAGTGGCCAAAGCTCTACCTCTACACTGATTCTTGGATGGTAGCCAATGCTCTGTGGGGTTGGCTGGAAAGGTGGAATAAGGCAAACTGGCAGCGCAGAGGAAAACCAATCTGGGCTGCTGAGGAGTGGAAAGACATTGCCACTCGGGTAGAGAAGCTACCCGTGAAGGCCCGTCATGTAGATGCTCATGTCCCCAAGAGCCGGGCTAATGAAGAACATCGTAACAACATACAGGTACATCAGGCTCCGAAAATAGAGGTGTCCCAGATAGACTTGGATTGGTAACATAAAGGAGAGTTGTTCCTAGCTCGATGGGCCCATGATCCCTCAGGCCATCAGGGCAGAGATGCCACCTATAGGTGAGCACAAGACCGAGGGGTGGATCTAACCATGGAGAGTATCTCCCAGGATATCCCTGATTGTGAGACATGCGCTGCGATCAAGCAGGCCAAGCGGGTGAAGCCCCTGTGGTATGGTGGGCGGTGGTTCAAATACAAGTATGGGGAGGCCTGGCAGATTGATTACATCACACTGCCTGAAACCCGCCAAGGCAAGCGCTATGTGCTCACCATGGTAGAAGCCACCACAGGATGGTTGGAGACCTACCCTGTGCCTCATGCTACTGCCCGTAACACCATCCTGGGCCTTGAAAAGCAAGTCCTTTGGAGGCATGGTACCCCTGAGAGAATCGAGTCTGATAATGGGACTCATTTCAAGAACGGCCTTATTAACACCTGGGCTAGAGAACATGGCATTGAGTGGGTGTACCACATCCCTTACCATGCACCAGCAGCTGGGAAGGTTGAGCGGTGTAATTGCCTGCTTAAAACCACCTTGAAGGCACTTGGTGGGGGGACTTTCAAAAACTGGGAGGTGCATTAATCAAGAGCCACCTGGTTAGTTAACACCCGAGGCTACACCAGCCGAGCGGGCCCTGCCCAATCCGAACCCCTACAAACAACAGACGGGGATAAGGTTCCAGTGGTGCACATGAGAGGTATGCTTGGAAAAACTGTTTGGGTTAATTCTGCCTCAAACAAAGACAGACCCATCCGTGGGGTTATCTTCGCTCAGGGACCAGGTTGCACCTGGTGGGTGATGCAAAAGGATGGAGAGACCCGTTGCATACCTCAAGGGGATCTTGTTTTAGGGTGAACTACCCAGGGCTCTGTACCTGTATCCGTGTATCAGTATCAGCACGTATACATGTATATAATTCGGGTGATGCATGTATTTATATGGTTAAAAAGTTAAGTTTCATGTAACATGTTAGTATGGGAAAAATTCAGGGTGGATAATATTGGGGTTTTAGGAGTTCTCCTGTTTTTTTTCTGTTAATGGAATTTCCCTATATGTGTTGCTAGGGGGACAAATTGCTGGGTACTTAAGAAAAACAAAAGACCTAGCCATTGAGGAAGGGGTGCATCTGGCTACTCTTTTGTTTCACCTGGGCGCGTGAACAGTCGGTCCCAGGCATTTGGACAGAGAGGGAGGCTGCTTTTTTTCAGCTGCTTTTTTTTCCTTCTTCCAGAGAAGCCCCGGGATCCCAAGCCCACCTTCCCTGCCCCACTGGGAGCCGGGCCGTGGCCGCCCTGCATCCGCCATTGCTTTGAGCCTTCTCTACGTTGTAGCCGTGCTCACCCTGCCTGCCCAGACCTCCCGGGGGTTCCCACCGCAGCTCTGTAGTCTGGATACATCTTGTCTACCACCCGGGATTTGTGCTCGTCCCTGCCGTTCCAGCCTGCCATTCCAGCCTGCTGTTTTTCAGGGTCTGGCCAGACACTGAGATCGGCTGCCCAGGGGGTTTGTGAAGCCTTTGTCCCATCCCTCCCCGGGATCCCAGGCCACCAGTGCCGCGTATTCCCTGAGCTCGCTCCGGAGCGCCCCCTGCAGCCACGGGGGAACCATCGTACTCGCCCTGCTCACCGGGAGCTGCCAGCACCCCTGCTGGCTGCGAGCGGAACTGCACCTGAGGGGAAAAGGCCTGACATTCAGAAGGCTGGGACTGGGTTTGTGATTGTTTGCTGTTATTGCCTGTAGCGGATTCGGTTTGTAACCCGGCAGAAACACCAATTTAGTGTAGTGGTTTGGTCCATTTAGGTAGACGAGTCTCTCTTGTCCATGCTTTGAAAACATTATCACAATAAGACAGCCACCCGGGTTAGTTCTCTGCTCGCATGTGAGTCCCTTCCCTCGACTTGCAGCTTTTCCCACAACTGCTTTCGAGGGTCCAATCTTGAATTACTGGGGTACCATTTTAAGGTTGAGCCATTCAGAAACAAAAGTTCTTGTCACCCATCTCTGGGAGCATTTCATCTCTAAGCACAGAGGCCCTCCTCCTTCCCTAGGACCAAAGGGTCCTCCTCCATCTCTAGGACTATCTCTGGGAGCATCTCTAGGAACAGAGGTCTTCCCCTTTCCATGTGGAGTAAGAGTCCTCATTGCTTCCATCACTCCCTGTTCAAACTTCTCTTTAAATTTCAGCTGCGTCAGCATCTGCCTATCTCAGCACAGGTGCTTTTGCTCACAAGTTGAACGCTCCACCCCCCATGCATTCATGAAATTACAACGTGTACTCTGATACATCATAGCTTTACAACAGAATTTCAGCTTTAAGCATCTCCTCTTTCTCTTCCCTCAGGTTTTCAGCTCTTCACAGCACTAAAAGGGTTAATCTCACCTAGGCCTTGCAGCTGGAATGTTGCTTATCACTGTTGGTCACATGATCTTTGCTGGGCAGCAGGGCAGCTTCAGCTGAATCTTGGCCGCACTGGAGGGGGAGCCGGGCTGCTCTGTCTGCACAGAGCAGGGCTGTGGGGGGGTTCCGTGGGCAGAACAGGGCCCAACGGCTCCAGGATGGCTGTGGCCCAGCCCGGCCTGGCCCGAGCAGGGCCAGGGCTGGGCGTGCCGGCCCCCGTATGGGGCCCACAGCCACCTGTCCCAGCGCCGGAAACGAGAGAGCTCTTCCTGGGGTTTGTCTATTCTTAAATGCGGACCACAGTGGCGGTCACAATTTTAAGTGGCTTAAAAATTTGTCCATATTCAAACTGGCCAGCTGATAGGTTCTGTCAGGTCACAGAGGAGCTGTAAGCACCCCTTTGCAAGAACATCACTTCTGAGACTATGCTTTGCTAACCCATGACACTGCCATAGTTATTGTTGTTTGTTTGACTGGTTATACACATATAGATATATAATAGTAAAGAACTGTTATTCCTATTTCCCACATCTTTGCCTAAAAGCCCCTTGATTTCAAAATTATAATAACTTGGAGGGAAGGGGGTTTGCATCTGCCATTCCAAGGGAGGCTCCTGCCTTCCTTAGCAGACACCTGTCTTTCAAACCAAGACAATGAGACTATCTGAACACTGGAGAAACATTACTGAATACACTTAGTCAGGCATTAACCCTGACCTTAAAAGTAGGTTTGACATTTCAACCTGCATCTCAGTTATATCATTACTTTTATGCTGTCAAATCCTCTCCCAAGCATATTTATATATTTTTCCTCTCATTGAGATAGTTTTATATGAGCAATGTAATTTTTATTTCTTTCCCAAGGGGAAAGAAATCATGCAATCCAATTCTCATGTAGGTCAACCCAGCAATGCAGGACACAAAGAAAACTTACATTGGAATGTGAAACAGCCATGATTTGATTTTATGTACAAAAGGCTTCTATATATGGCATCTGTTTCAACACACTCAGACGGTTGTACCATCTGTTTGGGATGCATTCATAAAAGGCTGTTTTCTACTGCCTATCCTAGCTAGTAAATGACAGAAATTAAAAAGGACCTACTGGATTACATAAATTAATTGCAGTACAACTTAAGAAAGTAGTTCTCTTAATAGAGCCAATCTCAATGAAGAATATTAAAAATATTGTTGCTGCAGTTTTATTTGTCAGATAGGTAAAGCACCAGACACACTGCTGATTCATATGGTATCCAAGAACAGCACACAGAAAGCTCTATATAAAGACCACAAAAGATGATAAGCATCAAAGAAGGGACACATAGGGTTCTTAAAAACTTCCTGAAGGTAGTTTAGAAACTACCTGAATGCTTTGTTCTCCCTTGCAGACATCCCATTGTGCAAGAGACTCCTTTGCAACTCCTGAAAAATCTGTCCATTCACATATTCCTCAGTTTCCTCATGCATATCCTTAAAAACCTTTTCCCATGAGCAAATTTGAAACAGAGAAGTAACTCAAATTTTCTTTAGAAAAATCCATTTTATATAGTCAGCCACAGTACAAACATATACTAGTCAAATGGTCTCCATATCTTTTAGTGATATCTCAGTCCAATACTGTTAGCACCTGCATTACCACAGAACCAGTTGACCTTTTCGCTACAGATAAGGGTTTAAAAAACTATGGTAGTTTAGCAGTTTAGGGAAACTTGGCTTGATGGGCAGGTTGCTAGGCCAATTAAACAAGCTGGTAACACCTCTGTGATGTACATATTTAAGAAAGAAGAGACCAGGAGAAGTTCCTTTTCCTGCTTCCCTGCTGAGGGGTGGCAAGCGGGGGGCCCCCTTCATGAAAATGAAGTTTCAATTTCCCCTTCTCTGCTTAACTATAGCAGAGGCAAATAGGTTTTGTGGTGCTGGCGCCTAACCAGCATCAGACCGCAAAAAAAACACATGCTAGTTATGAAATGGCAGGGAGCTGAAAAAACTTTTTAAAAAAGAGAGTAAATGTTGAAATTATTTTCTTCCCCAAATTGTTACTGCACATCTAAATTAAATGTTCCACAAACTACTTATGAAAAATATTAAAAAATTTCCTTTCAGACTGACTACAAGAGAATTTATAAAATTGTATTGGGTTTTCACGGCAAGGTTTTGGTAGCAGAGGCAGTACAGTGGTGGCTTCTGTGAGAAGCTGCCAGAAGCTTCCCCTAGGTCCGATAGAGCCAATGCCAGGTGGCTCAGATAGACCCACTGCTGGCCAAGGCCAGGCCAATCAGCAACAGTGGTAACGACTCTGGGATAACATATTTTAAAAGTGGGAAAAAACCTGCTGCACACAGCAGCCAGAAGAGAGGAGTGAGAACATGTGAGAACAACTCTGCAGGCCCCAAGGTCAGTGGAGAAGGAGGGGCAGGAGGTGCTCCAGGCACCAAAGCTGAGATTCCCCTGCAGCCCGTGGTGAAGACCATGGTAAGGAAGCTGTGCCCCTGCAGCCCATGGAGGTTCATGGCAGAGCAGAGATCCTCCTGCAGCCCGTGGAGGAGACCCATGCCACAGTGGGTGGATGCCCAAAGAAGGATGTGACCCTATGGGAAGTCCATGTTGGAGCAGGGTCCTGACAAGGACCTGTGTAGAGAGGAGCCCATACTGGAGCAGTTTGCTGGCAGGACTTGTGACCCTGCTGGGGACCCATGTTGGAGCAGGCTGTGCCTGAAGGACTGCATCCTGTGGAAGGGGCTCATGCTGGAGCAGTTTGTGAAGAACTGCAGCCTGTGGGAAGGACTCATGTTGGAGAAGTTTATGGAGGATTGTCTCCTGTGGGAAGGACCCCATGCTAGAGCAGAAGAATGGGAGGATGAAGGAACAGAGAAACAACATGTGTTGAACTGACCACAACCCCAAATCCCCTGCCGTTGCTCAGGGGGAGGAGGAAGAGAAAATTGGGAATGAAGTTGAACCTGGGAAGAATGGAGGGTTGGGGGGAAGGTGTTTTAAAATTTGGTTTTATTTCTTATTATCCTACTATGATTTGATTGGCAATAAATTAAACTTATTTCCCGAGCCAAGTCTGTTTTGCCCATGATGGTAATCGGTGAGTGATCCCTGCCTGTCCTTATCTCAACTCATGAGCTGCTGTTGGAATCTGTCTGCATCCATCTTGCCACTTCACCCCTAGAAACTGAATTTCCTAGGCAGGTCCCTTGACTTTACTTTGTGTGATGGCAAAACCCACTTTCAGGAGAATCTGTGTGATTTTCTCTCCTTTCTCAAAAACTTCCTCTGCCGTGTTCCCCCATACAATTATGTCATCAATGTATTGCAAGTGTTCTGGAGCCTCACCCTTTTCCAGTACAGGCTGAATCAGTCTATGGCAAATGGTGGGACTGTGCTTCCACCCCTGGGGCAGTTGATTCCAAGTACACTACACGCCCCTCCAGGTGAAAGCAAACTGTGTCCTGCACTCTGCTGCTAGAGGAATGGAGAAAAATGCATTTGCAATGTTAATAGTGGCACCACTTTGCTGCCTTGGACTCGAGTTCATACTGAAGTTTGAGCATGTCTGTCATGGCAGCACTCAGTGATAGTGTGACTTGATTCAGGCCACAATAGCCCAGTTAGTCTCCATTCTCCATTAGATTTACACACAGGCCAAAGGGGGCTGTTGAAGGGTGAGTGACTTGCTGACAAGTCCTGTTACAGTGAGGATACTGTAACACGCGTGTATCAAACAAGGAGGCCGTGGAAAAGAAATATATATAGACCAATTCTTGATAGATATTTCAGAGAGATGTTTGTTTCTCCAGCTGCATGGCTGGGATCTGCCAAGGAACTGTTGCAGTCACGGGACCTGAGGGTCCTTGCCCGCGCAGGGGAACACAAAACAACCAATGGGGAACGAGGCTGACCAGGGGCTAGGGAAACCCCGTGCCCCTCTCCCAGGGCTACATGGTGGGGAGAAGGGACCCCGACAAAGTCCCAGGCTCTCCAGTTCACAGATCATCTTATGGATGGGAATCACATAGTCTCAGTTTGTGTGGTATTGCCGATGATGCGCTGTTCTGATGGCAATCGGTATATGATGTTCTTCAACCAACAGGAGTCCTACTGCAGAAGGATCCTCTGAGAGACCAGGCAAGGTGTTCAACTGTCTAATGCCTTTTGTCTCCACAGCAGCTATCCCAAAAGCCCACCTGAGTCCTTTTGGGTCTTTGAAATAACCACTCCAGAGGTCATCTATACCAAGGATACACAGAGCCTCTGGACCAGTCACAATAGGGTGGTTTTTTTCCCCTCCTTCCCAGTCAAGCTCACCTCAGCTTCCAACTAAATCAACTGCTGAGACCCCTCTGTCACCCCAGTAATAGAAACAGGTTCTGCCCCCACATGTCCCAATGGTATTGGAGTACATTGTGTGCCAGTGTCAACCAAAACCTTGTATTTTTGTGGTTCTGATGTGCCAGGCCATTGGATCCACACAGTCCAATAGACTCGATTTTCCCTGGTCTCTACCTGTCTACAGGCAAGGCCCCTCTAGTTCTGGCTATTGTTCCCTCCCTGGGCATACATTCTGGAGGTTCCTTCAAGGGGATCTGACATGTCATCCTGCCTTCCATTATGTCTAGCAGCTCAGTCACAAGACTCTGGAGATACATTCATTCTTGTAGGACTCCCTCTGTTAGTAGTTTCCTCATTTAGCTAATGCACCTGTGCTGTAAGGACAGAAGTGGGTTTTCCACCCCATCTTATTCTGTCTTCCCCATTTTCACACAGGAAGAACCATGGGTTGGCTCATGGAGTGTACCTCCTCTCCCTAGCTGGGTGATGTCTACTTCTGATAACAGGGGCTCTGGTCTGTACTGATGAGACTTGGAGAAGGCCCTCTTTAAGCTCCTTGCTGAGTTTCTGATGGGTCTCTTCAATCCTGTCCTCCAATTTCTGCATACGCTTGGTCAAGTCTGTTTCCACAGCCAGGATTTGGGCTCTTGTCAGGGCATGGACAGTGTCTTCATGTCTGGAGCCTTCTTGTGATAGAATCACAGAATGAACTAGGTTGGAAAAGACCTTTGAGATCATCAAGTCCAATCTATGACCAAATGCCACCTTATCAACTAAACCATGGCACTGAGTGCCACGTCCAGTCTTTTTTTAAAGATGTCCAGGGACAGTGACTCCACCACCTCCATGGGCAGACAATTACAGTGCCCAATCACTCTTTCAGTGAAGAATTTTTTCCTGATGTCTAACCTAAACTTCCCCTGGCACAGCTTAAGACTGTGTCCTCTCATTCTGTCAGTGGTTGCCTGGAAAAAGAGACCGACCCCCACCTGACTACAACCACCTTTCAGATAGTTGTAGAAAGTGATAAAGTCACCTCTGAGCCTCCTTCTTTTCCCAGGCTAAACAACCCCAGCTCCCTCAGCCTTTCTTCATAGGTCTTGTGTTCCAGGCCCTTCACCAGCCTTGTTGCCCTCCTCTGGACACGTTCAAGCATCTCAACGTCCTTCCTAAATTGAGGGGCCCAGAACTGGACACAGTACTCAAGGTGCAGCCTCACCAGTGCCAAGTACAGGGGAAGAATGACTTCTCTAGTCCTGCTGGCCACACTGTTTCTGACACATGCCAGGATGCCATTGGCCTTCTTGGCCACCTAGGCACACTGCTGGCTCATGTTCAGTCTGCTGTCAACCAGTACCCCCAGGTCCCTTTCTGCTTAGCCACTGTCCAGCCACTCTATACCCAGCCTGTAGCTATGCAGGGGGCTGTTGTGGCCAAAGTACAGGACCCAACACTTGGACTTGTTAAATCTCATATTGTTGGACTGCCCATCTATCCAGCCTGTCCAGGTCCCTTTGCAGAGTCCTCCTACCCTCCGTCATATCGACGCACGCTCCCAGCTTGGTGTCATCTGCAAATTTGCTGATGGTGGACTCAATCCCCTCATCCAGATCATCAATGAAGATATTAAACAGGACAGGGCCCAACACTGATCCCTGGGGGACACCACTAGTGACTGGCTGTCAACTGGATGCAGCACCATTCACCACCACTCTCTAGGCCTGGCCATTCAGCCAGTTCTTAACCAGGTGAAGAGTGCACCTGTCCAAGCTATGGGCTGTCAGCTTTTCCAGAAGTATGCGATGGAAGACAGTGTCAAAGGCTTTGCTGAAGTCCAGGTAGGCTACGTCCACAGACTTCCCTCACCCACCAGGCAGGTCACCTGGTCATAAAAGGAGATCAGGTTGGTCAGGCATGACCTATCCCTCCTAAACACATGCTAGCTGGGTCTGATTCCCTGGCCATCCTGTAGGTGCTGTGTGATGGCACTCAAGAAGATCTGTTCCATAATCTTGCTGGGCACTGAGGTCAGGCTGACAGGCTTGCAGTTTCCCAGATCCTCCTTCCATCCCTTCTTGTGAATGGGTGTCACACTGGCCAGCTTCCAGTCATCTGGGACCTCCCTGCTGAGCCAGGACTGATGGTAAATGATGGAGAGTGGCTTCACAAGCTCATCTGCCAGCTCCCTCATCACCCTAGGATGGATCTCATCTGGTCCCATGGATTTGTGAGCATCTAAGTGGCTCAGCAGGTCTCTGACTGCTTCCTCCTGGATAACAGGGGGGCTATTCTGCTCCCTGACACCATCTACCAGCCCAGAAGGACAGTTGTCCTGAGGACAACCTGTCTTTCTGTTGAAAATTGAGGCAAAGAAGGTGTTATGTACCTCTGCCTTTTCCTCATCTTTAGTTACTAAATTCCCTCCAGCATCTAATAGAGAATGTCCCTTCCTTTTGCCATTAATGTATTTATAAAAATATTTTTTATTATCCTTTACAGAAGTGGCCAGATTGAGTTCTAACTGGGCTTTAGCCTCTCTATTTTTTTTCCTACATGACCTAGCAACTCCCTTAAGCATTTCCTGAGATACCTGACCCTCCTTCCAAAGGTGATACACCCTCTTTTTTTTCCTTAGTTCCTTCAAAAACTCCTTGCCCATCCAGGCCAGTCATGTTCCTTGTCAGCTCATCTTTTGCCACATAGGGACAGTCTGTTCTTGTGCCTTCAAGATTTCTGTTTTGAAGCACGCCCACCTGTCCTGGACTCCTTTGTTGTTAAGGGCTGCTTCCCAAGGAACTCTCCAAATAAGTCTCTTGAATAGGCCAAAGTCTTCCCTCCAGAAGTCCAGTGTAGAAAATTCATTGATGCCCCTCTTTGTTTCACCAAATATTGAAAACTCTATAATTTCATGGTCACTGTGTCCCAGACGGCCTCCAACCACCACATCTCCCACCAGCCCATCTCTACCTGCAAACAGCAGGTCTAGCCTAGTCCCTCCCCTAGTAGGCTCGCTCACCAGCTGTGACAAGTTGTCCTCCATACACTCTTAAGAACCTCCTAGACTGCCTCTTCTCTGCTATGTTGAGTTCCAAGCAGATGTCTGGTAGGTTAAAGTCACCTACAAGAACAAGGGCTGGTGATCTTGAAACATCCTCCAGCTGCTTGTAGAATAAGTTATCCACCTCTTCTTCCTGGTTGGGTGGTCGATAACAGACTCCCACCAGGATGTCAGCCTTGTTGGCCTTCCCCCTGATTCTTACCCATAGGCACTCGACCTTATAATAATTAATCTCAATTTCCATGGCGTCAAGATCCTCCCTAATATACAGAGCTGCCCCTCCACCTCTTCTGCCTTGCCTATCTCTTCTGAAGAGCTTGTAGCCATCCATTGCAGTGCTCCTGTTATGCGAGTCATCCCACCATGTTTCCGTGATGGCAACTACCTCATAGCTTTGCTGCTGTACCATGGCTTCCAGCTCCTCTTGTTTGTTACCCATGCTGCGTGCATTAGTGTACATGCACTTCAACTGGGCTGCTGATTTCACCCCTGACTCTGGCTTACCACCCTTGGGCTTGTTTCTGGAGAGCCTAGTTGCATCCCCTTCCCCCTTCCATCCTAGTTTAAAGTCCTCTCAATGAGTCCCACCAATTCATGGGCTAGAATCCTTTTGCCCTGGTTAGACAGATGGAGCCCATCTGGCTCTAGCAGGCCAGGTGCCATGAAAATTACCCCATGATCAAAGAACCCAAAATTCTGCCCATGACACCAGTCCTTTAAGCCACTTGTTGATAATGTGGGCTCTCCTGTTCCTTTCATCATTTGTCCCTGCAGCTGAAGGGACTGAGCAGAACACCACCTGTGCTCCTGCCCCATCAACCAATCGACCTAGAGCCTTGAAGTCCCTTTTAATTGCCCTGGTGCTCTTCTTTTGAAGTTCATCACTGCCATCCTGGAGTGTCAACAGTGGGTAATAAGCAGAGGGCTGAATATGTTAAGGGAGTGTCCCAGTGATATCCTGTACCCGGGCCCCAGGGAGGCAGCAGACCTCCCTGTGGGATGGGTCCAGTCGACATACAGGGCCCTCTATTCCCCTCAGAAGGGAATCACCTACCACGACTACCCTTCTTTTCTTTTTAATGCTAGAGGTAGTGATCCGTCTGACAGACAAAGTATAATTGGGAGGCTCACTGGGAAAATTATTTTCTTCGATGCCATCTGGCTGACCCTCTGGATCCAGGGCCTCATACCTATTCTGAAGTGGCACCTGGGTAGGTGATGGGGGTCAGGAGGAATTTTTATTAACTCCCTGAGTAGGGACCCATTTCCACTCCCCTTCATCTACTAGGTATCCTCCTTCTGCCTGATGGTATGAGGCATGGGAGTCCTCTGACTCCTGGTGGGCTTCTCTCAGGGTTAAAAGGGTGAAACTCCACCAGTCTATTTCCCTTTCACTTTCCCTAATACTCCTTAGTCTTTCTACTTCCTCCTTAAGCTCCACCACCAGACAGAGCAGATCATTCACCTGGTCGCACTGCATGCAGGCATCTTTTGCACCATCCCCTGGTACTACTGACAGGCTCAAACACTCCTTGCACGAAGGGACTTGACAGAAGTGTCCTTCTTGAGGGGTTCTGTTTGGGTTGGTACACTTTTACTAGCTATAGCTTTTGATCATTTGGAGACCATTGCTGAGGAAAAAAAAACCAAAACCAACCAAACAAAACCCCAACACAAAATAAAACCCCACTACCAGGAGGATGGCTGAAACCCTGCCTGCTGGCCCTGCCTGTGCAAACTGCCGTGCAATGCCCTCAAAGATGTGTCATGCCCGTTTGCCCGCTCCTGGTCGCCACGCTCCCTAAAGCCTTCTTTAAATCACCTGCAATGGGCGGAGGAAGCCCCTCCCTGTGCCTGAATGGCTAAGGAGAGGAAGTCATAGTACCCACTGTCTCATTTTCCTTATTCCACTGCAGTGATGCTAGGAAATGAGAGTATGCCTGTGTAGTGCTAGTTTGAGCCACGTCAGTGTTGTACATTTTACCAGGTCTGGACTCTTAGTGGTTTTGTCATCATTTGAGAAAAGGATCTCTATCACAGCCCGTTCTTGCAAGCATTGGATTTGTTGCTCCATGGGCTTCCAAGGGCCTTGCTGCAGCTGGAGATCTTCTGGGAAAAGGTATCTCTCCTTCACACTGGCCAAGAGTTGCGTCCAGAGGCTGAGGGGTTCGGACCTCCTCATGATCCCCTGATTGATACCCACATGATGCAACAGAGATCCCAAGTGGCTTGCTTTAATACGGTCCAAAACTGAACCATCACCTGCAGTGTCCCAGACTCAGATCAACAAGCTCAATATAGACTTGTCAGGTCGTCAGGTGAGGTCTTTCCTGAAATTGCAGAGACTTCCTAAGAACAAAGATTTGATGATTATTTCTGGTTCTGATTCCTCTGCTTCCTGTGAGGGTCCTGCCTCCCCGTCATCATCCACCGGGCAAATGGATTTGGTTTTATACTTTCTTCTCTGGATGGGGGCAACTGCTATTGGCTTAGGCTGCCCTTCTGGTTTAACTGCAGACTGAATGACCATGGTGTCTTCCGATTTGTTCTCCTTTCCCTCTGTCTGTAGGTGCTGCTGTATGGTATCGAGTAGTGTGCAATAAGCATTAGCCAGGGCCCAGCACAGTGCAATAAGCTGCCTCTCTTTGGAACTGTCATTGCAATTTTCTTTCAGATATTTCCCTACCTCAGCTGGGTTCTGAATTTGTTCAGGGGGGAAATTCCAAACTATTGGGGCAGAGTATTTCTTCAGGACCTGGCCTATATCCTCCCACATTCCATGCCACTCAGGATTTTCTACCACTGGGGCAGATCTCTGAGCAACCATCCTGGAAATCTCAGCCCTGATTCTAAATGTGTTGTAGGCCATATAGACGAGAGTTAACAGAATTAACAACAAAAACATGGTGTCTTTAACATCTAGACAGAAATGAACATTCTCAAAAGGTGATGTGTCAGACCTGAAGGGGGAGAAGGATGTAAACAGCTGGGAAAAATCATCCCTTACTTTTCTCCCAACAGGCTGGGGGTGATTATTACTAAACCCTCAGAAGTTGCAGCTGAGACCAGGACAGGCAAAACAGCAGCAAATACACATCTCACTGCCTCTGATGTTATCTTTACATAAGCTGATATCGCAGAGTGTATCAACAAAGCAATCTTGGTTTGTGTCCCCGATCTGAAAAAGAACCATATCTTGGGCAAATTGTACCATATATATGGAGAAGTATATAAGTCTAGGTGCCACAGCCCCATGATTAAACCGGGCAGCATGTTGACCAGTGAGTTCTGTATCCAGTATAAAATGTTCCAGACAAAATTGTAAATTTTCCACTTTCTCCCTCATGCCCCTTAAGTTGGGTGCCAAATTTGTCTTGGTTTGAGACAAATTAAAGGAGAACACTCTGGAATGAGTTGCCTCCTTTTACAGGTTCAAACAAATCCCTTTCCACCAATGAGGAACAAAAACGAGTAGATATAAGTGAAACGATAACAGTTTACTAACAAGTAGAACAGCAACAGGCAAAAAACACCAAAACAACCAAACCAGTAAATAACTGCTAGATAAAAAAATTGCTAAATCTCACGGATTCCTCCCAAGAACAAAGAGAGACCCAAAATGCTGGGCACATCCCCCCAAGATGGCACTCCACAGCCGAGCATGTGGTTTGAAGGACAAAGGGAAAGATGGTGTGAGTCTTTCCCCCATGCCCCTCTCCGCTCTGCTTATCTCCTCGACAGCTGGAGCTACAACTGGTATTCTCTGGATCAAGGGCTAGAAACTCACAGAGGGACTTCACCTTCCTCGTAGCAGGAGACGACAGGAGCAGGCAAGGCAAGGCGGCTGGGTTGGGGCAGCTCGTGGTCTTCTCCCCTTGGCTGGGCACTGATGGCGAGCTGGACTGGCTTGCTGGAGCGGGGGCCACCCTGCTCAGCGCTGTGGCAACAGTTGGGAACCTGTGGAATTTGCCCCAAGGCAGTGTCTCCGAGATGAGAAAAAAACTGAAAAGAGAACCCAAAAAGGAAAAGCCTCTGCCCGTGCTGCCTCGGCTCTACAGCAAGAAACCAAGAGCCAAACCAAGCAGCCAGAGAGATCGAGCTCTGCCTAAGGCAAAACCCAAGAAGCCACTGAGGCAAAAATCACGTGTCAAAAAAAAGAGTGAGATTCCTGGGAGAAAGAGCAGACTTTAAAAGCACCTGCCCTACCATCCCCCGACCTCGTGATTCTGTTTCTGGCTGCACTGCTGGTCCTTAAAGAGACAGTAACAATTTTTTGGCACAGATGGATATGGAATACAACATTTTGCGTTACCCATGGCATGAGCGTTTCGTTATATTTTCTCTCCCCTGTCCAGCTGAGGAAAGGGAGTGATAGAGCAGCTTTGGTGGACACCTGGCATCTAGCCAGGGTCAACCCACCACAAATATCCAGTATATTTTGCGCTTTTTTGAGCAGCTTTATTTTCAATCCTTAAATGTTTTAAATTTTAAAAGGCCAAGGGAGTATTAATGTTTCAAGCTGACAGAGAAAGTAGAGGAAAGGAAAGGCGGAAAAAAAGAACCAAATGAAACCCAGAAAGTACTGGTTTCATGGGGAAAAAGTAATTAAAAGCCTTACCGCAAAAGATTTCAGCTTTCAAAAGTCCCTTTTCAATCCAGAGTTTGAATGAAGCCAGCTTTAAAAAAATGCATAGGAACATCAAAGAAAACATTAAAAATGTATATAAAATGTTTCTTAAAAATACAAATATTTCATGCCAGAAAACACACAATTTTATCAGATTACATGTTGTGAGTTAAGTAAAAAAACCCCACCCTTCAAGTGCTTAAAATTATACAAGATTCTTCCTATTTGACTGTGATATGTGCCTTTAAGTTTCGCTTTCAGAGACCGGTGCAATGAAATTATTCTGGACTTTTACAACATATGACATTATGGCTTAGATATAGAAATGGACAATTTTTTTTTTTTAATGGAATATCATCATGATTCTAACTCAATAAAAATCATAACAGTAAGGAAAACCCTTCCAAACCAAACTATTCACATCTTTTCAGTTTTTAAAAAAGAAGATTGATAACGTACTACTGATGCCATGAAGATTTTTTGCCTTTTCTTTTATACTCCTGTTATACCTTTTTTACAACTTCTGTATTCTTAGTGCTTTTTGCCTACATTCTTAGACTTGTTTGTCAAGCTGAGACACTAAACATTTTAGAAGCTTCGTAGTTAGGGATCAGTGTGCCCCAGACCCCAAGGTCCTCTCCAGAACACATTCTGTAAACTAAGATAGAACCATCCAGGGGAAGGCTCCTTGGGGAGGGGGGCTCACTAGAGCCTCTCATTGGGGAATTTTTGATAGATATGCTAATTAGTAAAACCTATAATGTTAAACCAGATTTTTGGGGGGGGGGGGGGGGGGCATTGCGGTGTGCATTTCAGTGCATTTGACCTGGACGTGTGCACCTAAGGATCCTTAAAATAAATACCAAGGTAAAATCCCTTTTCCCCTTCTAACCGTGTATGACTCTTGATTTTAAGACCAGCATCACTACCTTTGCATCCATACCCAGTTCAAAAGAAATACTGAAATACACAGCAGGGAAATTCTGTTATGTCAGAACACCTGTTAAAATACTTAGATGAGACAGGAAGCCTGTTTCTGCACAACTGTAAGTTCTAGTGTAGTCCAAGTGCACCCTGCAGGTGTAAAAACTATTCATGTTTCGTACTCAGCAGATTTGTGTTTTAAATGATCCTTGAAGGAGCTTTGAATTATTTGTGCTACTATATTTCTCCAATGTCAAGCACCTAGTTGAGCAGAACCAGCAGTAAAGAATTGTGGTGGGTTGACCTTGGCTGGATGCCAGGTGCCCAAAGCCCCTCTATCACTCCCCTCCTCAACTGAACAGAGGAGAGAAAATATAATGAAAAGCTCATGGATTGAGATAAGGGCAGGCAGAGATCACTCACCAAATACCATCATGGGCAAAACAGACTCAACTTAGGGAAATTAGTTTATTACCAACCAAATCAGAGCAGGATAATGAGAAATAAAACCAAATTTTAAAAACACCTCCCTCCCCCCCACCTCTCCCTCCTTCCTGAGCTTAAGGTTGCTAACAATTTTCTCTATGTCCTCCCCCAGCCTTGTAGGGGGACAGGAAATGGAAGTTGTGGTCAGTTTGTCACACATTGTTTCTGCTGCTCCTTCTTCCTCAGGGAGAGGACTCCTCACACTCTTCCCCTGCTCCAGCATGGGTCCCTTCCATAAGGTGCAGTCCTTCAGGAACAGGCTGCTCCCAACATGGCTACCCAACAGTTTCACAAGTCCTGCCAACAAACCTGCTCCAGTGTGGGCTCCTCTCCACAGGTCCATAGGTGCTGCCAGGACCCTGCTCCAGCACAGGCTTCCCACGCGGTCACAGCCTCCTTTAGGCATCCACCTGCTTCAGTGTGGGTCCCTTCCACGGGGTGCAGTCCTTCAGAAACAGACTGCTCCAGCATGAGTCCTCCACGAGGGTCACAAGTCCTGCCAGCAAATATGCTCCAGTGTGGGCTCCTCTCTCCACAGGTCCTGCAAGGACCCTGCTCCAGCGCAGGCTTCCCACAGGGTTACAGACTCCTCCAAGCATCCACCCGCTCCAGTGTGGATCTCCTCCACGGGCTGTAGGTGGATCTCTGCTCCTCCATTGACCTCCCTGGGCTGCAGGGGCACAGCTGCCTCACCATGGTCTTGCACCATGGGCTGCAGGGGACTGTCAGCTCCGGCGCCTGATGCGCTTCCTGCCCCTCCTCCACTGATCTGGGGGTCTGCAGAGTTGTTTCTCTCACATATTCTCACTCCTCTCTCTGGCTGCAGTTGCTGTTGCACAGGTTTTTTTCCCTGCTTAAATATGTTATCCCAGAGGTGGTACCACCATCACTGATGGGCTCGGCCTTGGCCATCAACAGGTTTCTCTTGAAGCTAGCTGGCATTGGCTCTATCAAACATAGGAGAAGCTCCTGGCAGGTTCTCACAAAAGCCACGCCTCTACCTCCCCCCTACCAAAACCTTGCCATGCAAACCCATTACAAGAATAAACTACTGGGCTACCCCAAAAATAATTAAACAAACACATTAATAGAAATGAACGCACAAAAATCTGATTTCGATTTTGTTCTAAACCTCTTAACAAATGTAAAATGACAGTGTGGCCCTATAAATGGTACAGTTAGAAAAAAAGTTTGCTGTCAGACTTTCTAAAGTCAAGGTGGTGCTTCTTTTCTGCAACATACACAGCAAACCCTCTGTAGATTACAAATAGATATAGACTAGGTAAGAAAAATATGACCAAACTAAATCCAATGTCAATAATTTTGATCTCTGTGTTTTCCTTTTTTTGAATAAACAGAAATAAAAACATAAAAATAGTCATGAAGTGGTGCAATTGGCACCCCAAGGACTGCTATGGGATTTACCAAGGTTACACAACTGCAGTGTTAATACCTCTCTACTCCAGGGCATGTTTCCATTCTGTCTCCACCCAGTATAAAGTTGCACCAGAGTCCAGAAAGGAAACAAGTGTGCCCAAGACTTCTTTTATGCTCCAGTGACAGTTACTTGACACTATCTGTGCTGTAATTATGCCTCACCTGATGGGGGAGAATTTTAGAGTCTTTGCCAGGAGTCCGAGAGACGAACGGGACTTTCAGCCTTCTCTGCTTTCAGATAATTGTTTGTTTATTAAGTCTTATCAGAGAAATAGAGCCACTTAACGTGACCCAGACATAGCACAGAGCAGAGAATGCAAGAGAATGCCAAATTATCAAGATTACACAGCCTTTCTAAAGGTAAATTAACCAATGGTCACTAAAAGTGTACATTATTTTTACTTTTCCACCAATGTATAATAAATCATCTAGTCACATAGACAGGAACTGCGGAATTCTTTATCCAATCATCCCAAACTACTTCTACTGCAGAATATGGAGAGGAGGAGGAGGAGGAGGAGGAGGAGGAGGTGGTGGTGGTGGTGGTGGTCTGGAGAACAACAATCCTCCATTTTGAAGTTTTTTGCTTTTATCTATTTACTATATTAACAAACCCAAATCTTCTAAATTTTTCACCCTGTGACAATCTTACATAATATTTTATCATCTAGTTCACACTAGTGTAGATTCTAATTCTTCCCAGAGGGTAGGCAATTTTCTCCAAGGATGAAGGTCGAAAACAATGTTGTCCAGGGGGGTAGAATCCTTCAAAACAGGCAGAGAAATATTCTCTGCACTCTGGGTTCATACATTACTTTTTTGTATAACCTGTACAATTGACAGCACTTGGTTCTCTGGTCCAAAAAAAAATAGCTGGATAAGGACTGAAGCAAGATGCAAAGAACATATGCACACCCCAAGAGTGCTCATTTATCTGCTTGTACAGCAACAATACATACTGAGTGCATATGTTCTCAAAACAAGGGTCATAGCTTATTAAAGAAAATAAAATCTAAAAATAGAGGAACATTTTCAAACAAACTACTTGTCACATAAGTTACATTTTGAAAATATTCAAGAAAAACTCCAAATTTGCAAAGCATGTACATGCAATCTATAGCTACACTGTATACAAATTAGCTAACAAGGTTAACTAAAACAAAATAAGCCAAATTTAAACTCTGCCCTATTGGTCACATGAAGAAAAATGCAAAGTCATCAACCTGAAACAAACTTAATTAGCATGAAAATACCTTAATCATAACATTTTTTTCACAGTATTACTTACCTCAGCCAAGGCATACATTTCATGAACTCTAATGCACATGAGAATTAGAGAAGTGAAAGAAGGGATTCAAAGCAACTGTCTCAGTTACCCTTCCAACCCAATACTAAGCTCTGTTTTGTCAAACTGAAGACTGTTCACAGAAGCCACTTGCTCATAACAAATCATTTTCTTCTTATCCAATATCTTAGGTCCACCATAATAATAAATAATCTACAGAAACCAGTCAAAATGTATATACTTTTTTTCCAAAAATGAGGCATGCAACAGAGGCTTTGTCATTTGTTTCTGGGAAAGCATATTGTAAAAACAAAATTAACACCAATAATCATACTTAAGATTTTTCTTTTTTTTTCTTTGCCCACCTCCTGTTCCAGAAATAAAATACTGGTTCTTTGTCTCATGCCTGACCTTTAGGTAGTCACCTAAAGTTAGATTTTGTATTCACTTTGTTGTAAGAATGGAGGTACATAGGTTCATATTCTGAAATCAGGTAGGCATGTGATCAGAATTGCATAGTGTGAATATGTTATAAACTCTAATGTTTAGATTTTATACCTACTTTAACCAGGGAGAAAAAAATGCAAGAAAAAATTCAACAATCAAAGTAATTATGGGAATACCTTTATCAGGCAATGCATCCCACTAAATACAAAACTACTAGTACTGCCACCAATAATAAAAAAACCAAACACTTGATTAGAAAAAGGCCTGGTTAATTTCTAATATTTAAAAAAACCCCACAACTAATTTGCTTAACATTTAGCCAATTTTCTAAACCAAACCTGAACTGTATAATAAGAGGAAGCTTTCTTGTATTTCAGACATTACAACTTTTACCACATAGGAAGTACAAACTAAAAAAGAGAGACCAACAAAATCTTCAGACAAATGGCCCATTTTAGCTGACAGTTTCTTAATTCATGGCAGTAAATCTTATTTCAAGCAAATCTTGTGAGTTAGTAGAAATGAACAATGAAGACATGAGACTGAAAAGCTTTTAGTAATTTCACAAAACATAAATGGAACATAACTGTATCAGTCAGTTTCCCAAAAAATGTTTACTGGGGGTAGAAAATATTTTCCAAAGTTTCAGAGAATTTAAGACAATATTTCAATCTGAAATTATTTCAAAATTGAATGCTGGATTATGTAAACACAAAATTTGTACAAATGAATGAACTAATTAGGAAGTTAACAAATATTTTGCTCTAAGAAAAAATTATATATGAATACCCATATAGCTATTAAACTACTGCTAATAAAGGAAAGAAATCAGAATCATTTCAAGACTGTAACATCTTACTCATTACCTTAAAATAAACTCCGGACCTCTATTACATTGAAAAGTTGCCCTGAGAGTATTTCACATTTTTATTGTCAGAATGCATGGTCACATGAATGTTTCTTTTCAGACACTCAATAAGAAAAATAACTGTGGCAAACATATCTAAAGTAAAAGAGAAAGAATACTTATAAAAAAGAAACAATGACCAAAAAAAAAGCTAGAAACATCTTGTATAATTATCGACCTTTAACATCTGCAGGAGCCATCACAAAATCTACAAGAATCTATAAGCAAGCATTTTAACCAGCCATTCTCTCTACTAGGAGTAAAATGGTGGAATTGGAAAGGTAAAACATGGACACCACACCCCACACGTTTTTGTATTTGACTTCTCATTTCCCATTAGCAAAGGGTAGTTAATCACTTAAAATATTATGTTGCAAGAAAGATAAAGTGCTTCTCTTAAAATATAAAAGGCGAAATGAAGAAATTTTAATGCACTGAAATTTGAGTTTTCAAATTTATGCCTACAGTATTCTATATCTGGCATATATATTAAATAATCTAGGTCCTATTCATTTCAAAATTAAATGTTAGCACATGCACGAACTTCAATGTGATTAATTCATTTAATTTTGTGGGCTTGCAGCTGTTTTAAAATGCGAACAAAAGATATTCTCAGTTCTTTGAGTGACTCTGCTAACCTATTTTACCTCTGATAGGGAATCATTTTTCCTACACTTGGAAAAAATATAATCTAAAAGTCACTTCTGTTGGGATAAAATATGAAATAGTGAAGAAGAATATAATCGATGGAAACAAATAATTTACAAAATCATTGGAGCAATACAGGCAAATGCAAGAAATTTCAGCTCTAACCAAAAGGTAAACAAAAAAGGGAAGTAAGCAATGACTTAAAAAAATTTTTTTGCTTTAAATATAATAAAAAATGAAAACAGTAGAGAGTAGGACAATATGGTCACAGGTAAACAGATAAAAACTTTATAAGGTCAAATGTAAAATAAAACTGGAGAGAGGCCATCTAGGCAAGAGAGAAGTGACTGACAGAGGAAGACAGCTAAAAAGAAAAGCAGTTAGGGGGAGACTGAGTTCTGTTTTGGATTGTGGAAGTTCATTCTTTATGAAGCACTGAAGAAAAAAATGTTCATGGCTTTACTGAAGCCCCTAAAGCTCTTTGATGCAAATCCTCATGGCAGGAAATGTAAAGCTATTGGGGAGCCAGTTTTTACTTCATGTCAAGCAAGACTCATGAACGAAAAAAGTAATCTTTAATTTCTTTATCTGAATAGATGTAATTGATTACAATACTTGAAATCTTACTACACTCTTTTCCATAGTGGCTTGCTCTTAGGTAGTCTATTTCTTGTGGAAAAAAATTGCATCAGTAGCTTCACAGTATTAGAGGCATTTAACTGACTGCAAAACTTTTATTTACTGGGTAATTTTTCTTTAGTTTTGTGTGTCTGGAGGAAGACAACTGAGAATACTAGGAGTACTAACTAACATGACTAGTATAAATCCCTTTTTCCTGTAACCTGCTTTTAAGCTCTCTGCTTCAGCTTTGAGACACTGAAGAATACTTTTTACAAAGATGGCACAGTTCAGTTTTTTATTATGTGTATTCCAGACCAATAAGCTATTCTTTAAAAGCATTTCATTTCAACATCTCAAGAATATAATAATTCTTTTTTAAGAAGGCCATAAATCCTTCAGATTCTGCATCATCTGAGAGTCAATGCATCTCACACACAGCTTGCATGCTAATGCTTGGGATTCAATCCTTCATACTCTGAATATCAGGTAAGGTATATGAGGGAGGTCCTTTTCTCCAACCTATCTTGTTCACATAACTCTAATGTTTAGACTTTATACCTACTTTAACCAGGGAGAAAAAAATGTCATGTGAAATTACTACTTTGTTGTTCAACATGAAATTTCACTGAAGAGATCCAAAACTTTTAAGACTCCACTACTTGAGATGAGAATTTATGTAATTTGACTCCATACCTGATCCTGATATCTTACTTTTGTGTGTGTTTGTTACAGTAGATTACTTCTATGGGGGTGGGGGGGAGTGGGGGTGTGGAGCTATTAACAAAGTAAACTTGGCCTTGAAGACAATTTCAGTAAGATTTTGGAATTTAAAACCATTTTCCCGTACCCGCTTATTTTAATTTTTAAACATTTCCTATAGGGAAATAGGCTTAAATAAACAAACAATTTCAGCAATGGAAACAACTTACAGCAAAATTCTTGGTCTACAATAAGACATCATTTTATGTTTTCGGTCCCTATAGTTTCTTGTAACCTGTTCTATCTTACATTAGGTATCTTGTTATAAATATTTAAGAACTCTCATGGGAAATTATGGATATGGATTCAAATAAGACTTTCTGCCTGATAACCACTGCTGAGTGACATCTTCCTGACAGTCCGTAAGAAGAGGCAACTGTCTTCTGGAAATTACATTGAAAGGGAACAATAATGGGTAAAAGTGGTAGTAGTTCTTTAGTACAGTAGTACATTTTTTTAGTAAAAGTTCTGTAACAACAGGAGACGAAAAATAAAAAGCCTTCCTTCAGCAATATTAGACATGAAGAAAGATAGAAAAGGAGAAATGGGGGACTACATTACCTGGAGCAATGACTTCTAAGCCACTATGGACAACACTGGGAACGTCAGAAGATAAAAAAATTAAAGTTAATGTTTTAATTCAGAATTTGAAAGGATTGACAGGAACATAAATACACAGGTCAGATTTCTAAAAAGACAATTAAAAATATTTTAAAATAAATATAAGATTTTTTAAAATTGAATTTGAATGTCAATGGTTGCACATGAGTTACTATTGTACATTCACAAAAACTTTGTAGACAGGCAATTTTGAGAATTGCTCAAGTCCATTTCTGTAAAAAACAGGATAGAGAAACCCCACCTAAGGCTTTTCAGTATTTTATAAACTGCTTCTTCAAAATTCAAGATGTATATAAAAAATTCAAAATTTCTGGTTAAAAAAAAATGGAAACTGTTGGGGTCCCTCCCCTGCCATGGAGCCCTGAGGGAGGCACGGGGTTTCCCTGCCCCTGCTCAGCCTCGTTCCCCATTGGTTGGTTTGTGTTCCCCTGCGCGGGCAAAGCAGCTCGGGCCCGACTGTAAGAGTCCCTCAGCAGAGCCCGGCCATGCGACTGGGGAAATAAACATCTCTGAAACATCTAGCAAGAATCCGTCCGTATATATTTGTTTCTTTTCCATGGGACTCCTGGTTTGATATATGCGTGTTGCAGTATCCCCGCTGCAACATATGGTGGAGATTTGAGGGCAGAACGATCCCCGATCCCAAAGCGACTTTGTGTGAGTAAACCCTGGAAACTTTGGATTCCTCTTCTTGGTTTTGTTTTGCTATTCCATATCTAAACTATGGAGGAACCGTGGGAAGACTCTTGGCTTTCAGAGCCGCATATGGACATTTATCTTAAACTTAAAATGATTCTTGAACAACGATTTGTAAATTTTAGCTTGATTCAAGCTCAGAAAGAACTGAAACACTTCCTGGCATGGTTGTTTAAGAACTTTTTCTATGTTTCTTGGGATCTAATTCTTACCAAGAGCTTTTGGAAGACCGTTTGGACCCAGTTAATATTTGAGTCAAAATATATGCCGATGGAAGAATATTTTCGTGAATATTATTTAATAACCGAGACTGTTGAGCAATGTCAGCTGTGTTCTGGCGAAGGGAAGCCTGGCTCAGGGACCGTGCGGCCTCGGCCACGTGGACCGAGCGCTCTCCGAGCAGCAGCGAGACGGTTCCCGTGCGCGGGCGGAGCCACGCGGGCCGCAGTGTCGGTGGCGGAGCGAGGGGCAGCAGGAGCGGCGCGGCCCGGCAGTGCCCGCCCGGCCCCGCGCAGCGCGTGGTGGAGCGAGCCCTGTGAGCGCCCGAACGAGAGGGGCGGCGCGCGGGCGGCGGCTGGCGGTGGAGCGGAGCCGTGCCCAGCCGGAACGCGCGCTGGAGCAGGGCACGGGGGGGCCATCGCTCGGGGGCCCGGCCGAGATGCAGCGCCTGGCAGTGGCAACGCAGCTGCGAGCAGAGGAGGCGACGCACGGAGAACGGAGCGGCGCGGCCCGGCCCGGCCCGCGCGGCCCCAAACGCGACCCTGGGAAAAGCGCGCCGATAGTTCCAACACAGGAGCGACCGAAAGAGAGAGCAAAGACACAGCGAGACAGAAAACAGCAGCCACTCGGAAAAAGGAAAAGACCATAGTAGCTAAGATCTTAGGGACAGTGAAATGGTATAATGTTAAACAAAATTATGGTTTTATAACAAGATGTGATAACCAGCAAGACATATTCGTGCATAGAACTGCTATTAAAAAGAATAACCCTGAAAAATGCATCCCAAGCTTGGGAGATGGAGAGGTGGTGGAATTCAAAATCATACATGGTAGAAAAGGGTTACAAGCGTCGCAGGTCACTGGGCCTGATGGTGTTTCTGTAAAAGGCAGTATATATGCAAAAAATCATAGTCATGTTAGACAATATCTCCATTGTAAACCCCCCCTACAGTCTCCCTTTCCTAATCCCACCTTTCCCTTTTACCCTATGTCCTATTATCCCCAGTGTATTCCAAATCCGTTTTTTCATCCATGGTTTCCCTCACAAAACCCTGCCTTTGCCAATTGTTTCCCCTACAATTCCTCTCCGATGCCGATGGGGGGATGAAAAGGGGGAGGGAAGAGATTGAACCCTCTCCTGCCTCAGTTTCCCCACAAAGCATGCTCAGAAAGTTCTGTCTCCCTTCTGTCAGCCCTGAGATGTTCCACAGAATTTGTTTGGACATTTAAAGACTCAGGAGGGTGGCTTGTTTTGTTTTGAAACTGTTCTTGTTATGTTTATCCAATTGTCTTCATTCTCCTTTTATTAAAATAAAACGGGTGAGATGTTGGGGTCCCTCCCCTGCCATGGAGCCCTGAGGGAGGCACGGGGTTTCCCTGCCCCTGCTCAGCCTCGTTCCCCATTGGTTGGTTTGTGTTCCCCTGCGCGGGCAAAGCAGCTCGGGCCCGACTGTAAGAGTCCCTCAGCAGAGCCCGGCCATGCGGCTGGGGAAATAAACATCTCTGAAACATCTAGCAAGAATCCGTCCGTATATATTTGTTTCTTTTCCACGGGACTCCTGGTTTGATATATGCGTGTTGCAGTATCCCCGCTGCAACAGGAAACACAGTAGCAGTTTACTCAAATGGAAACTAAAAACCCAGTCCATAAGCAACCGTTTCCTGTGTCACATCCCTAAGAGATAACCCTCACCTATTATCTTAAACCTCAGTAGAGCTCATATTCTGAAATTGACAAGACAAAAAAGTGTGATGAAAAGTGATGAAGTATGATACAATGCCTTACCATCAGTTTTGAGACATTACGATGTAAACGGTAATGTTTACATTTCTCAATTTACTTTCACTATTCTGATAATAAATATTTCAAAGTTCCTAGATTATTATCATATAGGACAATGAATTTCAGACTCTGCCTCTTTAATTATATCCGTGACTATGAAGCCAACACAGCACTAGAAGAACTAACTTCCTTAATTTACAACATGCCTCTTCCTACACTGATATTAAAATAATCCAGCCTGGATGTCATTTTTTTACACTGTACAAACATCACAACTGTCTACTTAACTGGACTTTTTGAATTTGATAAGTGTCATTTCACTCTTTTCTTTAGGCTCAGCCACACAAACATCAGCTTGAGCTGTAGTTTTCTAAGCTATTGTGCAAGACAAGTACTGTGCTAAAAATATGCTGTTACTCGAACTTTGAGATATTCTCTAGAGACCAAATTTTTTGATATGAGATTCAAATTTTTTTTTGTTTTTTGGGTTGCAAGGCTAATAAATTTACTTTCTCAATGGAGAAAAAAAGGTGGGAGGAGGAGAAATAAGTTTGCATTTTTAATTTCCTTGAATTAAAAAAATCCCCAAGTTTTTGAAGGAATTGCATCTAGTGAAGGAGGTGAGTGCAAAGATAGACTCATTTACTTTAAGTCAAGTTATTTTTATATAGAGAAATGAACAGCTCTAATTAGAAAGGTCTGGCCACACATATACAGCTATGATACATCTAATTCACTACAACTATATAAAAACAGGCTATAAAATTCAACATTCAATTTGAACAATAACTGTAGAATATGTACTTTGCAGTATAATACAAGAATAATTTATTGATTTATGATTAGGACTTTCATATACTACAGCAAAATGACTGTCAGTACCGATTCTAAAAAAAAAAAGTACGCTTCACAATGAACTAAGTTTTCAAGTCACCTTGTTAGGAAATTCAGTGCTTTATGTACAGCAAAAACATGGAGCTGAAATACACATGCAAATTTCCTTTTTAATACTAGTTATACCAGTTATACATTTGATTTTAAATGGAAAATTTCTGAATGGAACAAAAATTGAAAGAAGTCAGGTTAATCAAAGATAAACCTTACAAAATGCTTTAAATGTATTTTCTTTCTAAGTTTCAATGATGTCATCACTTTCAAAAGAATTTGCTTATTCTAAGGCCTTGTATCAAAAGTTTTATTTCATAATATACTTACACACAAGAAGATATTCCCACCTATTTTTCCAATATTTTTTTTCCTCCACATAATATTAATGGAAAACCTTAAGTAGTACTGGTACAAACCAGAAAAATTACTTAACTGCTTTGGCCAGAACATAAGCTGTGAGGAAAGGAAAAAAGATAATTAAAGTCACAGGCAAACAGCAGCCTGCCCTCTACCCTCTTGCTATGACAAACCCTGCAAACATCTTGATAAGAACAGCACCTGTGTTGTCAGAGCAGTGCAAAGGGCAGAGAACTAGAGGCAGGACTGGAAGAAGCCCTTTTCTTCTAAACTTTAGGTAGAATATAATTTGTGATTTATAATTTTTAGAAACCTTCAGTACATTTCCTAAAGATAGAAGAGGAAAAAATTCAGCTATGGAAATAAACAAAAATCTCACCTTATTATGGTCGTACTTGTATGGGATTTTGAGGGTATCCATGGCTCTGATCATGGCCTGCATTGCTGTAAATATATTCTGGTACACCAATTTTGTAAAGCCCCTTTTGTCTTCATCAGAGTAACCTGATCCATGAATGATTCTCATCTGTTTGATGAATGTGCTTTTGCCACTCTCTCCTGTGCCTGCAAGACAAATAAGAATATACTTCAGCCAATGGACACAAACATGACTTTTCTGCACAAAGTGGGCAGCTTGTTCAGTGCAGGGCAGAACACTGTCAAGTGGTTATGGTGCTTGCAAGGTGCTTGCTACAGGGATCAGTTCAATATAAAGACAGCAGTAACACAATAACAACTGAAGCAACATTGAATTAAAACTTTTATTTTGAAGACAAAATAGAAGCAGAAAAAAATAGCAATGAGTTAATAACTAAAATAAAATATACTCTCCAAAAAAATCTAGAATACACCACTGTGTATTTAAAATTATAAGCATAAATTTCCATTCCCAAAGATATAGTTCTCAACTATAGGGAATTACTATGAGATGTTCTATCACAAAAAATCATAGAGTAAGAACAAAAATCAGCTTGCATGGCCAACTTTCAGAACATTATGGTAAGCATCAATATACAACCAATACATAAATTTGTTAGAAAACCAAATAATATAACAATTAGAGTTGTGAAAACTTCAACCTCACAAATATATAAAATCAGCTTTAAGTAAAATTTGGCTCATATTTGTTAATGGAGAGTCATTACTTCCTTTAAATTTCTTTGTGTCTTTGTACTTTACATGAAGCATAAATAACTAATAAATTAATATTCTGCATGTTTAATAATTTAAAGTTAAGATTTGCTTGTTTGGAATTTTGCACAAAATATATCACACAGCATTTTTTCCTTTGGCAAAATTCAGTCTCTCTGTGATTAGCAGAGCTTACCTAAGCAAGCAAATCATATGAATACTTTATAAGAAGGAATTGAAATTTAAAAGAGTTGCACAGCCATATGAATGCTGTATGTTCACCTAACTATTTAGCTCCCTAAGAAATGCAATGCATTTAAATGCACGCAATACTTAGCCTTTCAGCCTAGATTTTATTTTGATCATTTTTATAAAGCTTTCAGGCCTCATGATATAATATTTGGCTCCCAGGACAAAGAAAGCCTTATGCTTTACATGATGTTTCAGGTGTCTCAGAGTAGTGTATTCCACAAGCAGTGCAATGCAAGGTTAAAGCATGATTCTGTGCTTGCAACTCTTAAGTCTTTCAGGTAGTACACCTCAAAATCTAACCTTGAAGTCTCTATAAGATTTTGTCTTTACTGTGTGTGACTGTTAATTCAACTCCTGCCTAAATTTTTGCCTATCACAGCTCATGCTAAGGCCTGATGTATGCTAGGAGCAGCACCATTAGGTCAGTCAAGCACTATGTAGACAGGACAGGTAGCCAAAAAAAGCTAAAGGACCATTATAAAACCATTATCACCAGCAAATTGTTGTTTGAAATGATGCCTTAGGTTTTAACTTTTATATTTTTCAAATCCTGTACTGCTTAGTGTGCAACTCTGAAGTTTCTTGTAGCCTGTTAATTTCTGCTCTCTTGTGCTAGGTAGACATAACAAAGCCTCTCCAGGCCTGCTCTCCAAGGACACCCAGACTGTCCTAGACCCAAAAAGTATAAACCAAAGAGCCTCTAAGGGGGGCAAGCGGAGGGGAAATTACATCATTAAACTGAAGTTTTAATTAGAGAATTAACCCTGATATGCAAATGAACTAAACCTATAAAAGTGTGAAGAACTCGTGACCTGTCGTCTATCTTGGGATCCATCTTGGCAATAGCCTCTGGCTCTCCAGGGGGTACCTTTGAAGACCTTTCAAATAAATACCTACTTTTATTCCCTTACTCCTGTCTAGTCTCTGTTTCTAGAAGGCCTCTTAAGGCATCACCAGGAGCTGCTATCTTGTTTGGCAGTCTTGTCAGAATGTGCTAAATTATGGAAATGGTATAGACCACATCTCCAAGCTGAAGAGTATAGAACATCAGCTTACCCAAAAAACTTTTGAAGTAGATCCAACAGCAGTTGGACTGCTGAGGCTTTCATGCTTTCTGGTGTGATACAGGAGATGCCTGCACCGTGATGGAAGAGGAAGGATGAGCATTGTCACTGTCAGCTAGATAACTAATTATTTTCTTTTCCTCATAGGTGTGTTACCAGATGATAAATGGCCTACACCTGGTGAGCTAACACAATGCTTGTTATCCAAAACTACTGGCCTATGGGAACTGCAAAACGCCCATTGTGTAAGAAGGAGAACTGGAAGTTTACCAGCCTCAGTGTCCTGCCAACTCAGCCAGGTCACCTGGAACATTGGGGTCTATGACCACCAGGGACCACCAGAAAGACCCCAGGACAGAAGAGGGGAAATATGTTCATGAATTCGGGGAAATGATTATCATATGTATGTTTAGTCCAGGACAATCAATGAATATGTATGCAAAATACAGTATATAAACAGAAACTTTCCTGTACTCAGCCTGCATGGCTTTGGGAGGAGCTATCCCCCCATGCATCTGGCCAAATAAAGAATGCCTACTTCTTAATGCTATGCTGGTGTTAAGGAGTTTTTATTTTATCAAATTTTTGGTAACAGTTTTGGTGACCCCGATGGGATGGACTCTTGAATTTCAACAGATCTGAGGGATCACAGGACATCCAGCTGGCACTAAGGGATTCTTGGGGAGAACCTTCAATCCCTGGTCCAAAGGAAATTGGAGCAAGACCCCTGGTAAGATAAAGGCATTCTTTACTCTAAAGGTGTTAACTGTTAGTCTACCTGTAAGGCGCAGCAAGCTACTCAGGGTTTGGTTTAAAGGTACCTAAGATGAGAAAAGGGAAGGGTTAGAGTCCTTTCTAAGGAGATCCTAAACAGCAATTTGTTATAATGGAAAACAAAACCTCAAAAGGGGTATCACAGGTGTCACCGCTGGGATGTATCTTGAAACATTGGAAACAAATTGGGGGTGATCCCCTCACGCGTGAAAAACTTATAAAATTTTGTAATCAATGGTGGCCACTTGACACACTGGAAGATCAAGAAAAGTGGCCTGAGGATGGAACCTTACAGTATAACACCATATTGCAATTAATGTTGTTTTGTAGAAGGGAAAATAAGTGGGATGAAGTTCCTTATGTTGACTTGTTTTTCACCCTAAGAAATCATCCGGAGTGGCAAAAGGAATGTGGGAGGACCCTGCAAGATCCATTAATTAATTTTCCGCCTGGTTACAAACCCAACCTGCTACACACTTGAAAAGGAAAAGAAAGGCAAAGGGTTGAAAAGGTAGTGTTCTGCGTGCAGCCTAGGGCAGAGGTGCTTAAAGTGTGGAAGAGAGGATGAGGATGATTTAGAGCTGATGGTTGTTCCAAAGCAAAGAGCGGGTGGGGTGAATGATGAATTGGTGGGGAATGCAGCTAGACGCATAAGTAGGTCATGGGAGAGTGGACTGGAATGGAGAGGATGCTTTAGGGGATCGCTTTAGGGGATCAGAGGATTTTAGCCCGATTGTGAGACACCCTAGAAGGTGGAAAGGAGATGTTGGGGGGAATGCTGGGGAATTCTGGTGGCTCCCCTCGGGCAGGTGGTTGGGAATCATGGTCCAGTAACAGTAAAGACCCCATTTTCAATTGTGGTCTTAATGTCATGGAGAAAGGCAGCAGGAGTTTATAGAGAGGATCCAGATAGAGTTGCTAAAGTATTCAAAACCATAATTAGGACTCAAGATCCTGACTGGAATGATATACAAGTGATGTTGGATACGTTGTTGGATAGCACAGAAAAAAGGATGGTGTTGACCATGGCCAGAAACCAGGTGGAGGGAGTACATGCTAATGGAGACTTAGAAGGAGCTGTAGATCAGAATTTTTCTTTAACAGATCCAAGGTGGAACCCTAATTTACCGGGGCTCCAAGATCATTTAACAAGATATCAGAGATGGATATTGTTTGGTGTAAAGCATGCTATACCGAAAGCCATGTACTGGTGAAAACTGTATGAGGTAAAGCAGGACTACTGAATACCCCACAGCTTTCATGAAATGACTGAAGGTGACTGCCAGAAAATATACTAATCTGGATCCTGAGAATCCAGAGAAGACTGTACAGTTAGCAACTACCTTTATTGGGCAGTCTGCCCTGGATATTAGAAAGAAACTCCAGAAACTGGAAGGAGAGGAGTCCTGTGACTTAGGAAAATTGTTAGATGAAGTGTGGAAAGCATATCACAACAGGGATAGGGAAAAAGAACTACGGCAGGCTAGAAGAGAAAACAAGAGACATGACAAACTACTTGTGACTCTGGGGGTGGCTAAGGGACCTGTGGAGGGTACTAAGAGACCAGCCAAGAGGGGAGGTCAGGTGGGAGGAACAAGGGGAAGGAGAGGTGGGAGGCTCCCACTGTTTCCCTGACAACGGTTAGGGGAAGACCAGTGTGCAATCTGCAAGGAAAAGGGGCATTGGAAGCTTTAAGAGCCTGGTAATAAGAGAAAGGCTTCAAAAAGTGCTCTGTCATTATGACTACTTATCATAATCACTTTTGAACACCTGAAAACTACGTGTGGTATGGGCCATGAGTAGCCCACCTTCAGGCCTATAAAAAGGAAGGCAAAACTGGTGCAAAACGTGGAGGGGAAAGCAAGGGGCAGAATCGCTGACCTTTGCCTTTCCTCTGCCCCCCACCACCACCGCCTGCCACAAGACACCCTGATGCCTCCGGGAGCTGACGCCACCTGCCTAGGGAGAACCCCCCAATCCTGCACCCCTGGACCGAAATCCTGAGTGAGTTGTGGAACCCCTACCCCTGATCCTGCATCCTGTGGGGAGAGCACCGCAAGTGGACCGAAGTTCAGCTGCAGCAACTGGGCACCGCGCCTGCATCTGGGAGGACGGGCTGCCGCATTCCAGCCAAACTGCTCCAGAGATAGGAGAAGGCATATAAGATGCTTCAAACAGCAGAAAAAAAAGGCAAAACTGCTCTGCTCCCCCCACCCCATCTCAGCAGCAACAAAAGTAGCACAGTGTGGTGGTGACCTATCCTATGCTTTTTAAAGTAACCTTGGCTTTTTCTAACTTTTCTCTTTTTTTCTCTTTACCTCTCTTACTATTAAATAAAAATATATCAATTTTTTGGCACTAACATCTAATCTCATTTGGTTTTAATCTCGTTTTTGGGAATACTTTGAACCTTCAAAGTTCTTTCCATTTTATACACAGAGACTTAGCTTTCTTTGCTCTTCTGGGGTTAAACTGGATTGTAACAGAAGCAAGAATACCCACAGGCTGGAAAGCTGGACCTGGTCTTACAGGCTGTTACATTAGAAGATGAAGATTGAAGGGGACCAGGGGATTCTACCCCAGATGAACCCCTGGTTACATTGAGGCTGGGAAAAGAAGAAGTGGAATTTTTGGTGGACACAGGAGCAACTTATTCTGTATAGAATACATGCAAAGGGAAACTTAGTAGGAATGTGGTACATGTAAATTGGTGCTACAGGGAAAAGCGAAACTCGGTCCTTTTTACAACCCATGAAATTTAAATTAGGAAAGAATTGGATTACTCACCAGTTTCTATAGATGCCCAAATGCCCAGTCGCCTTGCTGGGAGAGATTTATTGGGAAAACTGGATGCTCAAATAATTTTTCAGGATGGGAAAATACAAATTTAAATACCAGAATCAAAAGCCATTGAGGCAAGGATTTTTATGTTACAGGAGTCAAATGAATTGGGAAAAATCCCAGAGGAAGTAGAGAATTCTGTGACCCCGTTGGTATGGGCCACTGAAATGCCTGGACAATAAAAAGTGGCCAAGCCAGTGAGGATTACTCTCAAACCTGAAGCTAAACTGGTAAGGCAAAAATAATATCCTATTAATTGGGAGGCAAGGAAGGGGCTGGAAAAACTTACAGAAAAATTTTTTAGAATATGGGTTATTGAAGGAATGTGAATCAGAATATAACACACCAATATTACCAATTAAAAAGCAAAATGGGGAATATAGGTTAGTGCAAGATTTAAGGGCCATTAATAAAATAATACCAGATATTCATCCAGTAGTAGCTAATCCGTACACACTTTTGACAGAACTAAAAGGGGAATATAAATGGTTTACAGTGATTGATCTTAAGGATGCCTTTTTCTGCATAGCCTTGGAGGAAAATAGTCAAGCAATAATTTACTTTTGAATATGAAAGTCCCACCTCTGGACGCAAAGTTCAGTTAACCTGGACCGTCCTACTGCAGGGATTTAAAAATAGTCCAACAATATTTGGAAATCAACTAGCAAAAGAATTAGAACAATGGAAGAAAAATAACACTGGAGGAGCAGTTTTACAGTATGTGGACGACATTCTGCTGGCAGCGGAGACCCAAAACCAATGCCTACAAATGACCATAAGTCTGTTGAACTTTCTGGGACAGAATGGTTACAGAGTAACTAAAAGAAAAGCTCAAATAGGAAAGACAACTGTGAACTATTTGGGCTTCGAGATCACTCAAGGGTAGAAAATTCTTGGCCTTGACAGAAAGGAAGCAATCTGCCAAACTCCAGAACCTGGGAATATACGAGAATTACGAGGCTTTCTGGGAGTGGTCGTGTGGTGCCGGTTGTGGATATTAAACTATGGACTTCTAGTGAAGCCCCTCTATGAATCCCTAAAAGAAACAAAGAAAGGACAATTGATGTGGACTCCTGAGTGCCAAACTGGCTTCCAAAAACTGAAAAAGGCATTAATGACAGCACCTGCATTACGTCTTCCTGACTTAACCAAGCCCTTTGAACTGTTTGTACATGAGAGGCAACATTTAGCCCTGGGGTCCTGACGTAGAAGCTGGGAACCTGGAAGAGACCTGTGGGCTATTTCTCCAAACAACTGGACAACGTGAGCAAAGGATGGCCAGGATGCTTGCGAGCGGTCACTGCAACTGTTCTACTGATCCAAGAGGTCAGGAAGCTCACAACTGGACAACACATAACTGTTTTTGTCCCTTACATGGTGATATCTGTATTAGAGTAAAAGGGGGGGGGGGGGGGGGGGGGGGGGGGGGGATATTGGCTATCCCCCAGCAGGATGCTCAAATACCAAGTTGCGCTTTTGGAACGGGATGATGTGGAATTGAAGACAACAACAGCCACGAATCAAATCATGTTCCTTGATCCAAAGGCAGTGGATGAGGGAGCCCTGGCACATGATTGTCTCCAAACTATCGAACAGGTATATTTCAGCAGAACTGATTTGCAAGACGATCCAATAGAGAATCCTGATTTAGAATTATTCACAGATGGGAGCAGTTTCGTGAAGGATGGAAAACGGATGCCAGGATACAGTGGTAACCACTGCTGAAGTATTGGAAGCTCTATCTTTACCAATTAACACATCAGCACAAAAGGCAGAAATAGCAGCACTAAAACAAGCTTTGAATTTGGCAATGCAAAAGGGTGAATATTTGGACTGATTCTAGGTATGAATTTGGTGTAATTCATGCCCAAGGAGCTATATGGAAGGAAAGGGGACTGCTATCAGCTCAAGGATGAGCCATTAAACACAAAGAAGAAATTTTACAACTTTTGGAAGACATTTAAAAACCAAAAGAGGTGGCAGTGATGCATTGCAAAGCACATCAACCTGGGCAAGCTAATGTTATAGTGGGAAACTAATTGGCAGATAAAGCAGCTTGAGGAGTAGCTGAAAAAGGCATCCTAGCTTTAGTACCACAAAGACAAACTGAAATATCTGAATTTAAGCCTAATTATGACAGTGAGGATCAGTGCTTAGCAAACACATTAAAAGCCACTGAGAATCAGAAGCAATGGTGGGTAACAGACAGCCAACAGGTTATAGTTCCAACTTCTGTAATGAGGAAAATAATGGAAAAAGAACACAACAAAACCCATCAGGGAATTGAGTCCATGATATCTAGTCTCCAAAGCTCTGTACTCAGCGTAGGAATAACTGAAATAGCAAAATCAATCCTAGTGAAATGTCCAATTTGTTTAAAAAACAATCCCATATTGTCATAGGTTAGCAGACCAAACCACTACACATATATAGGAAGAGGCCATCTCCTGGAACAACTAAACAGGGAAATTCACCTGGAGATTACTGGCAAATAGATTTCTCTGAATTACCCAGACAAAATGGGTACAGGTATCTTTTGGAATCAGTAGATGCTTTTTCCAGATGGCCAGAAGCCTTTCCCTGTCACACCAATAAAGCTAGGGAAGTGGTAAAAATCATGCTTAAAAAAATCATACTGAGATTTGGGGTACCACTTGGGATGTCCTCAGAGGTCCACATTTTATAGCAGATGTGGTGCAACAGCTGAGCAGAATTCTAGGCATAAAATGGGACTTACACACACCTTGGCGACCACAATGAAGTGGGAAAGCGGAAAGGATGAATCAGACTTTGAAATGACAAATTAGCAAAATGTGTCAAGAAACTTCCTTAAAATGGCCACAGGCCCTCCCTCTGACTCTTTTGTGAGTCAGAATTCAGCCAAGGTCAAAAACCAAAGTAAGTCCCTATGAATTGCTGTATGGACAGCCATATCAAACACCATCCATTCCCGGAGAAATACATTCAAAGGGAGAAACAGATTTAAATCTATACTTAATTTCTTTAGGAAAAACTCATGCTGAACTCCATCGGTTTATAACCCTATTGGGACCAGTTGCTGTGGATGCACCCGTTCACCCATACCAACCTGGGGACTTCATATATGTAAAGACCTGGAACTCTGAACCCTTGAAAGAAAAGTGGAAAGGACTCTTTGAAGTCCTCCTGGTAACCTACACGGCACTTAAGGTGGAAGGAATCAAACCCTGGGTCCATCACATGTGGGTAAAACAATCAACCACACATTAAACACAGCAGAAACAAGATTAATTAACACCATGGAGGGTTTTTTTTGTATATAAATCCTATTGTTTTAGGTATATGATATGATTTTCTGGGGGGATATTATTTATTGGATCTAAATGAAGATGATAAATAATTGCATATTTATAATAATAATAGAAACTATGTTGTTAATCTCTGGGAAGAGAAATGTGATCTTAAAGCTAGTGCAAGATTTTGGCAGATTACAGAATGTAACCGCTATAACAGCTTGTTTGCCAACACCAACCTCCACAGAAAATCCAGTTCCATGGGGAGCTTTAATCAGCAATTTGACAAAAATTTGGGAACACGTGGGAAGGAAATACCACCCATGCAAATTGGACAGGGATGGAAGGAGAATATTCCTTACAATGGACACATAAGAATGATACTGTTGAGAATTGTGATATCTCAAAACCAGATCTGGAAATAACCTCTGGAAATATTTATTGGCAGACAGACTGCACTAATACCCCTTGGGGATGTCAAATACTGGAAATATGGAACAGCCCTCAAACGGGACAATGAGAATATATCCAGCCAGTTCAGTGGGTTCTGGACTGAGAAGGGAATCCAGGCCTCCCAGAAGACCCCTTACAGGTCGGTATAAAGTATTCTGATTTAATAAGGTCAAGGCAAAAGAATCCAAAGATATAAGACTTAAGCTGCGCCAAGGGAAATTTAGGTTGGATGTTAGGAAAAAGTTTTTTACTGAAGGAGTGATAAAGTTCTGGAATTGTCTGCCCAGGGAGGTGGTCAAGTCACCATCCCTGAATGTGTTTAAAAAAAGATTGGATGTGGCACTCAGTGCCATGGTTTAGTTGAGGTGGTGTTAGGGCATGGGTTGGATTTGGTGATCTTGAAGGTCTCTTCCAACCTGGTGATTCTGTGATTCTGTGAAGAAAAGCGGAATTGCACTCAGGTATACACTTGTACCAGTAGGAATCCTGAGATACAGCGACTCATGACTGTGGCTCAAGCTCTAAGGTTAGGATGTGTTTGTAGAAATTATTCTACCTTTTTTAATGACACCTGGTCTCACCTAACAAATAACAAGACTTGGAGAGAGATAGACTGTCAGCAGGACACAGTAAAATCATTAGGACCCACAGTATGGGTAGGAAGTAATGGAATCTGGACCACACATTTGGCCTTGGGAGAATCAAGAGTGCAATGGACACTGGGAGTATTAACATTATGTCCCTTGTGGAAGGACTCACCATTGGCAACCCAACTATGGGGAAAAGTTAAACGTGATGAGACTTGGAAACACCCCAGTACAGGAACCATAGTGGGATGGATTTTAGAATCCATCTTCACAAATATCTACCTTCAGAAACAGACTAACCATACACAATTTTTGGTAACAGGTGCACGATATTAAGAGTTATGGGTTATAAGTTATGAAACCTTATGACTTCAATGGTGAATAAGTGAATTCACGTGATAGAGTAGTCTGGGCAAAAGGGGATTGAGCCTGTTTGTTGTATTTCTTATTGAGACCATGATAAAAAGTTTAAATCACAGAGTATGTCATCCTGAAAATTTGAGATCCAAAGAGACTGTGACACTGTGGACTTTGTTTTGAAACCTTCAGCCCCACCTCCCAAGTGTATAAACCAAACACAAGTCTTCCTTACACACACATTCCCACAAAATCAAGCATAATTTTATATACAGGCCTATTTTAATTTTTTTGTGGAAACACAAATGGTTATTGCTGCAATGAAACTTCTCCAGAGTTGAAAGGTTAGACCAAACCTGCTTCCACAATCAGCCTTCACTATGATCCCCAGACTGTGATGTGATCAAGAGCAAAGCACCAAATACACAGATCATCTCTGCAGGGCATTAACTGACCACCAGGATGTTATCTACCACAGTGGAGAGAACATGGCTTTTTTTCAAGAGCTTATAAAATTACAGACCTAGGCAATGTAAAACTACTGCATACTAAAAACCAAATCTTTCAGGCTACCCACAGATCTCAGTTTTTCCCCTTCTTCTGAAACCTACCCAATAGAGTCATGTTCTTATATATATGAAGTGAAATAATGCACCATATCACACATTGCTTTAATAATTCTGTAATATTTTCCATTTTTTCCTGCAAGATATGTCACACATTTAGTACAAGAGTCTGTTCAATATGAACCCATAAAGCACAGAATAGTATATGGTATGCATTTTTGACAGTATTAACTCTTATTAAAAACTTTGCTTTAACTAACACATTAAAAAGTCATTTGCACCAAATGTCTCTGATAGGAGAAATGGGTGTTAATGTCTGCACAAACTACTAGATCTGAAAGAACCAATCAGGTTCTGGAAGAATGGGTGTGGGAGTCTTCACGAACATCAAGCCGCACAAGTTTGTTGCAGAACCCAGCACAGTCAGAACTTCTAAACTTTAGGAGAAAATGCTCAGGCTTAATGGACTTGTAAATATTAACTTCTTTGCCCAGGGTGTGCTTAAAGCTAATTTTAATGGTCATACAATGCATGATGAAGGAGGGATACATGTTAAAGGGAGAATATGTAGTAGACAGTTCCGGAAGTCTGTACCTTCCTAGTACTGCAGCCAATGGGGAAAGGAGGAGGGCAACATGCAGTCGGGAGTTTAGGATAAAAGGAGGCTGCATCCTCCAAAAACTTGAGAGAGACCCCATGAGGGTATGGCCTTGTGGACTCTCTCCCTTTATTCGAATAAAGTTGATTCTTGCAGGACTCCTCTGTCTCCTTTGTGGATGCTGGTCTTTCACAGCGTGATTTTCCACATATCTCTAAATCATTGGAATACAAAGTAACTTCCATTTTTGGTCAAAATATTGCTTCTTTAAGAGGAAATCCATATTCCTCCAAAAAAATCATAAAATACAAATTTAGCTACTGAGATGGTAAGAACATGTTTGTATTATGTACTCTGTTTTAAAATAAAATAAAACTTGAAGCTTTTAATTCTTTACTGGGAGTTTAGGTAGCAATTAAAATCATACACAATTGGAAAGAAAACATGCCAATAAAGCCATCTGCACTATATTAGAGAAAACAGTACTTCATATTATTTACTCTTTGTGAGTCTATAAAAACTACAATATATAGACGAATGAAATTTTAAAAATTCACAAAAATAAAACTGAAGGAGTCTATATCTTATTCAGCTTTCTGATTCTTTAATTGGGTGGCACTGTACTAAGGCTTTGTCAGCCTAAGGCTGATAATAAACTCTATTTGGAGATCTAAAGGTATACTAAATTTTGCAAAGATTGTGATGCAATGGTGCTGAATTAAAACTATTTTTACTCCTCTCTTCAGCTTTTCTAGAAGTCTGTAAGGGAACAGAACTGGATCCAATGTCTTTTATATAGCCACACATACACACATGCAAAAGAAAATGTAATACTAGACATACATATATAAAAATGTAATTTCTCTGTGCTTTCTCAAGTCCGTCTCTTCTTAGGTCAGTGCTCACTAAACCATCCTTTTTCTTCCCACAGACTGATCTTGTGGTTAAGCCAGCAGCAACAGTGAAGCAAATATTTCCAGCCCTCCTTAACTGCATGGAGCGTCACATCCCACACTTCAGTCATAACAACTCCATGCAACGTTATAGGCTTGGAAAGAATGCCTGGAAAGCTGCCCAGTGGAAAAGGACCTGGGGGTACTGGTTGACAGCCTTTGAATATGAGCCAGAATGTGCCCACGTAGGCAAGAAGTCCAATGGCATCCTGGCTTGTGTCAGCAATAGTGTGGGCAGCAGGACTAAGGAAGTTATTGTCCCCCTGTACTTGGCACTGGTGAGGCCACACCTCAACTATTGTGTTCAGATTTGGACCCCTATATACAAGAAAGACATCAAGGTGCTGGAGTGTGTCCAAAGAGGCACAACAAAACTGGGAAAAGGTCTGAAGTACAAGTCTTATGAGGAGTGGCTGAGGGAGCTGGGGTTGCTTAGTCTTGAGGAAAGGAGGCTGAGGAGGGACCTTATCGCTTTCTACAACTAATTAAAAGGAGGTTGTAGTGAGGTTGGTGTCAGTCTTTTCCCAAGTAGCAAGTAAATAAGATGAGGGGAAATGGCCTGAAGTTGTGACAGGGGAGGTTCAGGTTGGATATTAGGAAAAAATTCTTCACCAAAAGGGTTATCAAGCATTGGACCAGGCTGTCCAGGCATGTAGTTGAGTTACCAACCCTGAAGGGTTTTAAAAGATATGTAGACATGGTGCTTAGGGACATGACTTAGTGGTGGATTTGGCAGCATTAAGGTTAATGGTTGGATTTGATGATATAAAGGGACTTTTTCAACCTAAATGATTCCATGATTCTATGTACAGGGGCAAAGTGTGAAAAGTAATCCTAGTAAAAAAGAAATAATGGAAAATTTCCATCACAGAATGCACTAAAATAGGACAAAAGAATATGAATTAGAGATCTAATAGAAATTATGGGATTGCACAGAAATTATTAGGAAGTGAATATGTAATTTTCAGCACAATATACAGGAACTTGCAAAATCTTAACATTAATAGCTTCTCTTAGATTATTATGATCAAGGGGAAGAAAGCCAATATTTTTCTACTGTTAGTCACAAAAAAAGCACACAGAAAAAGTTTTTTTAACTATGAAATCAAATATTTCTGTAAAAAATAAATCCTCTTTAGGTGAAAATAAAGCTGCTTAGTAGTAGCAGAACATAAAATACATGCATGTCTAGGGATTTGCTCAGATACTTCCCCCACAACTAGAATAACTTGGAAGAAAAGCAGTGTTATTAGCTACAACAAAACAAGGAAAAGTTTGGATTAATGGATCTCCAAGGTTAGCTAAGCAAAGCTGCAATGATTACATCATTATTACTGGTGGATAGTGGGCTTTAAGACTATTATTATAGCACTGAAGTCAAACTATTTTTATATTTTTTTTACCTTTTAAAGTTCCATGATTGGCACTATGACAAGATCAAAGCATTGACTGATAGCACACTCATAGCAGTCAGGAAGGTAGTCAAGTTGCTTAAATGCAGCAGTAGCCCCTTATATACAAACATTATGCCCAATTTATTGCATTAATACTATTTTTTCCTGGCACACATCCTGCAGAGATGAAACTACAAAATGGTAAAGCAGAATATGCTTTGAATCATAGAATAACCTACATTGGAAGGGACCCATGAGGATCATCAAGTCCAACTCCTGACTCCACACAGGGCAACATAAATGTTAACCTAAGAGCACTGTCCAAATGCTTCTTGGACACCAACAGGCTTGGGGCCATGGCCACTTTCCTGGGAAGCATGTTCCAGTGCTTGACCACCCTGTCAGTGAAAAACTATTTCCTAATATCTTATCTTCCCCTGATGCAGCTTTAAGCCATTCCCACATGTCCTGTCACCAGACACAACAGAGAATAGTTCAGCACCTACCCTCTGCTGCCCTCCTTGAGGAAGTTGTAGACAGCAATGAGGTCACCCCACAGTTTCCTCTTCTCTAAGATGAGCAAACCTAGGTATTCTCAGTTGCTCCTCATAATTCATGCCCTCAAGGCCTTTCACCATCTTTGTTGCCCTCCTTATATTGTGGAGTCCCAAAGTGCACACAGTACTCAAGGTGAGGCTGGACCAATCCTGAGTATGGTGGTACTTCTTTCTATCAGTTAGCTATACTGTGCTTAATCCACACCAGGACATAGTTGGCCCTTTTGGTCACCAGGGCATTTTGTTGAGTTATATTGAGTTTACTATCAACCAGAACTCCTAGATCCCTTTCTGCAGGGCTGCACACCAGCCTCTTGTTCCCCAATCTATATTTACACCCAAGATTACACTGTCCCAGGTGCAGAATCCAGCATTTGTTCTTGAATTTCAATAGGCTGGCGATTGCCCAGTATTCTAATCTATCAAGCTCTCTCTCTAAGGCCTCTCTACTCTCATGGGAATCAACAGCTCCTGCTAATTTGTCCTGTCTTCCCCCTCCAGCCTCACTGACTAACATTTTTCTCCATTGAATGAAATTTCAATCATTATAACTGGAAAGGACAAGTCTGGATTTCTTGATGTTTTCTAGTATTATACGTAATTATCATGTACCAAAACATATCTAGGAAAAAAACCAAACCCACACATTTACCATAGAAATACAACTTTGTACATCTTTCTTTCATAAACTGTAGATAAAATATTTGGTACTCTATTTTCTATTTAATATTTTAAATAAGTACTATCTGGAAAGTATACTTGATATATGCTTGTATACATCAGAAATGCAAATTAAAACCCAGTATGTTATGCAATTTGTTAATTTTTAATAATATGTTAAAAACCAAAGTGCAAAAAGATAAAAGTACACTTTCCAAAGCGGGAGTTAATATTTCACATATTTTACATTTGTAAGGTCTGTTTTGACAGAGTAACATTAACTTTTGACCTCCCACTTGTATTAAGGGCCTCCATCCAGGAAATCAAAGGATACTGCAAAGAATTATGTTTCTTAAAATGTAAAAATACTTTAAAAATTGATTGCTTTATCATACCAAAGCCAGCATAAGCACCTCTTTATTGAAAACAGAAGTCATAGGAATAGGCATGCTTCTGTTACAGTGCAATCTTTATGTCAAGTAGCATTTTTTTATATTATTAAATATTATCTTAAATGAGAGACTAAGAACAGAAAGTGCTTCTTAGTACTTTCATGGTTTTTTCCCCTCACAAATTTTTGGCCACTGTTGAAGTACTAAGGCCTGAACAACAGGCCCTGAGCCAAAGTTGACCTCTAGATGAACCTTCCAATCAAATGTTATATGTATCCACTCATTAATGAAGTATTTCTAGCAATATGATATATGTATTCATTCATTGGCAAAACATATGTTTATCTTTCCATATTTAGAAACTGGAAAAGGCCACATCTGGCCTTGTTTGGGGGTGTAGGATCAAAGATAACTCCCATGGTTCCTCCTTGAGCCCTGGCCAGGCTTTGGGAGAAACCCAAAAGGAGAATGAAACCAGATGTTCCCTCACTAGACGTTATGGTAGCTTGTTTATTGAGCAGTATAAAAACAGGACCCCTCTCACAGCAAAGTCAGAAGCCTCATGGCCTGCAAGGTGGACGCACTGCAGAATTTCCCAGTTACCAGGTGTGCTGGTTTGGACAAATTTGGAAATATATCCTCTGAGAGAAGGCAGGTTACAACCAGCCCTCCCCCACCAGGTTTGGGAAAAAATAAATTTTCCTCTAAGGAAAGTGAAAGAGATAAAAACTATTTATTTAACAAACACACAGGAAAAGGATAATAATGCTAAATAATAAAACCTCTCGCTCTGCTGAGAGAAACCTGGGAAAATTTCAGAGTCCATCCATAGACCTCTCTCTCCCCCTCCTTGGAGCTGGGTCGTGGTGGTGGGCCCACCTCCAGGGCCAAGGCCTCAGTGGAAAGTCCTCCCAATGTATTCTGATGTTGAAACCGTCCAGCAGAGAAGAAGGGAAAAATCAGAGTCCCAGGAAAACAAAGTTCAACTCTCCAGAGGAAAAGGAGCTGAAAAACCAGCCGAAAGCTGGCTGGAAAGAAAGCAAGCAGGGTGCTTCCTCCCGCTCCCGCTGCTGCAGAATGCAGAGAGGAGTCTGTATCTCTGCGTGTCCTTGAACCATGAAAACAAACTGCAAAACTGCTTTGAAAGTTTTGCTCGTTTTTTTCTCTCTCCCCTCTCAGGCTCAGTTTAAAGGCATAGAAAGGCACAAAATTAATTTCTGGGCATAGAACAGCGATATGGGATACACATCATAGAGTCACCCCAAGACACCAGGTGTGTTTCTCCAGTCAGCTTCCCCCAGCTGGTTTGTGGATCTGAATGAAGGGGTAAAGTACTGAGGTACCTGGTGATGTATCTTTCTTAATGACTACAGGCATTCTTTTGTAGTAATGATTAGATGCATTGCTTTGGTTATCCTTTTGTAATTATTTGCTAATGATTTGGTGCATTGCTGTCATAGGTTAGCAAGCATAGTCCCGGAAGGGATATCCTTGCTAAGGGGTGCTTACAGCTTCCTCTGGGACCTGATAGAACCTATCAGCTGGCCAGTTTGAATATGGACAATTCTTTAAGCCACTTAAAGTTGTGACCGCCTCTGTGATACACACTTAAGAATAGACAAACTCCCACCCCAGCTCTCTCTCGTTTCCGGCGCTGGGACAGGTGGCTGCAGGCCCCGTGCAGGGGCTAGCAGGCCCGGCCAGGCCCTGCTTGGGCCAGGCCGGGCCGGGCCACGGCCATCCTGGAGCCATGGGCCTGTTCCAGCCGTGGAACCCCCCCCCACTGCCTTGCCGTGGGCGGCCAGAGAGGCTCGGAACCCCCCCCTCTCCACTGCGGCCGAGATTCAGCAAAGCGGCACCTCTGTCCGGCAGAGGTCAGGTGACCAACTGCGATAAGCCACATTCCAGCTGCAAGGCCGAGGTGAGATTAACCCTTTTATTGCTGTGAAGAGCTGAAAACCTGAGGGAAGAGAGAGAGGAGATGCTTAAAGCTGAAAGTCTGTTGTGAAGCTATGATATATCAGAGTATCCTGTTGTAATTTCATGAAGATATGGGGGGTGGAGTGTTCAAGTCATAAGCAATAGGCAGATGCTGCCGCAGCTGTAATTTCATGAGAAGTTTGGACAGAGAGAGATGAACCAGATGAACCAGATGAGGACTTTTGCTCCAAAGAGGAAAGGAGAAAAACCTCAATTCCTAGAGATGCTTCCAGAGATAGTCTTAAAGATGAAGATGACCCTTTGCTCCCAGGGAAGGAGAAGGGCCTCTGTTTTTTTTGTTTCTGAACAGCTCAACCTTAAAATTGTACCCCAGAAAACTTTCAAGAGTGGACCCTCGAAAGCAGTTGCGGGAAAAGCTGCAAGTCGGGGGAAGGGACTCACATCGTAAGCAGAGAGACTCCTCTTCCTGAATGGACTGAACAATATTTGGAAGTGGGTGGCTGTCTCGTTGTGATACTGTTTTCATAGCATGAGCAAAAAGAGACTTCTCTTTCTAAATGGACTGAACAAGGTTATTATGGAAGTGGTAAACAGACTGAACATCTTAAGGGTTGTCTTTACATTGTCAGTGGGAGAAGGGAGGAAGGTGGGGGGAGGAGGAGAGTTCTAAAGGTGGTATAATTTTTTTTTTTTCTTCTTTTAGGTCTGTTAATAAACTTCTTTATATTCATTCAAGTTGGTGCCTGCTTTGCATTTCTCCTAATTCTTATCTCACAGAAGATAAACAGTAATGAGTATTTTAGACCAAACCACTACAATTGCTTAGATTATCCTTTTGTAATTCTTTGCAATTTTGCATTACAGTAAATTATACTTATTCCTTCAGTTGGTGTCAGTGTCTTTGGTGGTGACCCTGCTCACCAGCAAAACAACTGTTTCCAGAAGAGACGTTCACTCAAATTCTAGGCTTTTGCCTAGATAGCATAAAATCATAGAATGGTTTGAGTTGGAAGGGACCTTAAAGATCATCTAGTTCCAACCCCCCTGCCATGGGCAGAGAAACTAGACCAGGTTGCTCAAAGCCCTATACAACTAGGTCTTGAACACTGACAGGGATGGGGCATCCACAGCTTCTCTGGGCAACCTGTGCCAGGGCCTCACCATCCTCACAGAGAAGAATTTCTTCCTAATATCTAAACTTTATTTAAGCTCTTTAAAACCATTTGTGTTAATAACACCAAAGTCGTGGTTTTGATCCCCGTATGAGCTGTTCACGTAAGAGTTGGACTCGATGATCCTTGTGGGTCCCTTCCAACTCAGAATATTCTGTGAAATCTTGTTGCTACAGGCACTGGCAAAAAGTGTCTCTGTTTTTCTTATAAGCTCCCTTTATATATCGAAAAGCTGCATTACGGTCTCCCCAAAGCCTTCTCCAGGCTGAATAGCCCAAACTCTCTCAGCCTGTCTTCATAGATGTGTTCCAGCCCTCTGATCATTTTTGGGGCTCTCTTCTGGACCCACTCCAACAAGCCCATGTCTTTCTTGTGCTGGGGACCCCCAGAACTTGGTGCAGTACTCCAGGTGGGGTCACATGAGAGTGGAGCAGAAGGGGAGAATCACCTCCCTTGACCTGCTGTTTAGTCATGTGAAAGAAAGAACATTATCATATGGGTTTAGATGGTCATTCTAACATGATAAACACATTTCTCCCATGTAGCTATTTGGGATCTCATTGTGCTATATAATATAGTCAATAAAATATATCAACTTATGTTAGAAACATAAAGCTATTATATATCAAATATTAGTATTCAGATGCTTGTCTTATAGTTTAGATTGTCCATAGCACCTATTTGTTCAGTCAGAACTACACCTGAAAGGATTCTTTCAAGGCTCAAACATGCTACTTCTACTTAAACGATAAAGTAATTCTTACTTCAAACAAACAAAAAAATACAAGTCCATGGTCTTGCAATCAAAGCCTTCCAACAAATTGAATCCCCATGGATAACGTGAATTTTAAAATAATATACCTTACAGTATTTTTACACACTGTATATCCTTATTGGTTTTTAAAGAGAATACATCTTGAGAGTACCATAAGGATAATACTATCTCAACAGTGTAAGTAAAATATTGTCTCACAATAAATATTTTCTTCTCATATTTAACCCTTTTTCCTTGTACCGGTGTATAGAACTTTTTCACACTCCTCTTTCTTATTAAGAAGACTGAACAAGCGATAACTATCTAGACCTACACCTACCTAGTTTCGAGGCCATTCATAGACCTTTCTTAAAAGAGCATTCATCTCACTCCCATATACTCTCATCCTGGCTACTCTGTTGTCTCAGATTTGCCTCAGTGTCTTTACATGTGATTACACAATTAAACTTTGAGGGGAGGAAAGAAGAGGTATATTAGTCATTTGATAAGGAATAAACAAAACCACTCTTCCATAAAATGAAATGAAATGAAAAAAAAATAAAAAAAATAAAATAAAATAAAATAAAATAAAATAAAATAAAATAAAATAAAATACCAAGAAAACACACAAACAGAGGAAACTTTAACTAGGAATCATATGGATAATTTTAGCCATAACCTCCAAAAGAGGAATAGAAAAGGAGGTGATTGGAGGGAGGTGGGAGGGCAAGGCTAAAGAGTATAAAACTTTCCAATTACCATCCTTGAGAATGCATTGTGAAATCCTTTCCCTCTTTCCCTTGTCATTAATGCTCCAAGGCTGCAACTGTTGCTTTCTTGGCAATGCACAAAACATAGTTCTTCCTCACTAAAGCCACTGTTCAAAGTGAATGTTTCTAACAGGATATTAATAAATGCTAAGATAAACTATGTCCCCGAAAATCTGTTCCTTAAAACTAATAGTATTCCGTCATCCTTTCTCCCCCAGTGACTATGCATAGATCAAATTGGACAAAAGTTCACAATAAGGAGACATGACATGACATAACATAGCAAGACAATGAAAACACTACTCACATTTTATTTTTCTGTCTCACATAATCTGAGGGACTCAAATGTTGAATTTGTATTCTCCCTTGGTCCTGAATTTATAGGGTCACCTAAAGTTTTATCTGTTTCTCACAACACCCACCCACGTGTGTGCATACAGAGAAATCCCTACTGGTTTCAAGAGTAACATTATAAGTCTACACAGATGGAAGCACAGTTCCAAATATTGTAGCACATTTCTTGTGACTTACAGTGGGTTGCCCTTGAGAGTGCTTTTTAATGTCTATTTCCCTTGGAGAGTCACCAGCAATTTATTTTTTGCTGTCCTCTTCTACACCTTCACAGCCATTGCAAGAAGCCCATTCTGGAGTTACACAGGAAGCCATCACTATGGAAGGCTGCAGCAGCAAGAATGCTGAGAAATGGGGGAAAAAATTGATTACACATGATCCAAAAACAGGAAAGGCATCCTGTTTGTCAAGCCTGTAAACCTTAAGAGAAAAATAACAAGCTGTCAAGCAGACAATTTATTATGAGCCTGTGACCGGTTCTGAGCAAGCTTTGAGTAAACTGCTGAACACAGCTTCTCATACTTAAATGTATAAATACTGTCTTAACTCTGCAATAAACAGATTCACTTGCTCTCAGCTTTAGTCTTTCGCATTCATACGCCACAAATGGCTCCCGATTAACAGGGACTTCATTACTACTGATGTGATCCAGTCCGGTGGTGTACTCTGACTGAACCAACGGTGGGTGTGTTCAGCTGATCACCAAGGAGCTCCTTTCATCGCTGGCTATAGATCAGGTTAGCCTTTGCGAGTGGTTGGGAAATATTTCTTATAATGGGGAAAAGCTCAACGAAATCCCAAAGACTGCATAAAGACTGTCTGTTGCATATTACCAGGGAACAAGGATATAAACTCCAACCCCAAAGACTCATACAGCTACTTATATGTCAGACAATTTTGTCCCTGGTACCCATCAGATGGTTCCTATGACCTTACTCACTGGAAAAAGGTCAATGAATGTTTGCAAATGCACCAAATTATTCATCATGATGTCCACCCTGATGATATTATTACTTGGCATGTGATATATTAGGCATTGCAACAATTTAAGGATGCAGATCATTTCCTTGCGGATGCTCCGCCTGCATTGCGGTCAGATTCTGTTGTTTTTATTAATGAAACATCACCTGAGGAGAATGATCTGCAGAAAGAGGATCCGTTTGATCCCTGTCCAATTGACCTTGGAAAAGAACCAGATTTATATCCTCCTCTAGCCCCAATACATGCTATGGCAGCAGCTGCTCCTAGTGTGGAAGAAATACTGAAAACAGCACACAAAAAAGCTGTGGCCCATATGTCACATATTAGACCACCATCTTATACCACATCCTATTCCTCTAGTGACTATGATGAGGAAACAATACCACCTATAGGACCTGAGCAGAAAAGGTTTATACAGAAATGCCTGAGGCGAGCATTGGAGGAGGGTGATATTGAATATTTTCAAGCAATGCCTGTGGTGTATCGTAATCAAAACCCACATCATGAACAATTGTCATATGAGATGGTAAAGGAACTGAGGAAATCGGTGAAAGAAAATGGTTTACATTCCTCCTTTACTATGAATTTATTGGATGCAATTGCAGAAGGATATAATATGTTACCAGTGGATTAGAAATCTCTTTTTAAGACAATTTTGGCAGGAGGGCAATACTCTGTCTGGTGGGTGGAATTTGTAGATTTGGCTCAAACTCAGGTGTTGAATAATGGTAATCAACAACCCCCCATTATTATCACTGCATCACAGCTCTCTGGCACAGACATGTACGCTACTGTTCGGGCACAACTGAGGCTCCTGCCACAAGCGTGGGATCAGTCTACTGTTATTGCCATGCGTGCACTACGAAAAGTACCTGATACAAAAAAATTAGAGTCTGGTTTTGCTGCTGTGAGGCAGGAGCCTCAGGAACCATATATTACCTTTATTGGTCGATTACAATCAGCTGCTAGGCAGCAAATTGATATGCAGGAAGCAGGTGATGCTGTTTTAAAATCTCTTGCTTATGAAAATGCTAACGACTGTAAAAAAGCCCTGGACCCGATTCATAACCATGCTAATGTTGAACTTTCTGATTATATTAAGGCATGTGCTAATATCAGCTCGGACAATTTAAAGCAGAACTAATTGCTACTGCAATAGCCCAACAACTGCAAGTGGCCAGAGCAGCTATTAAGTGCTTTGAATGCAGGGAGCTAGGACATATAAGGAAGCAATGTCCAAAGGGACAAAAAGGCAATAAAAAGCCCAGTAAACCTTGTCCTCACTGCCAAAAAGGGTTTCTTTGGAGCAATCAGTGCCGGTCTAAATATGACAAAGAGGGCAACCTTCTTCCACAGCAGGGAAACTCAAAAAGAGGTGCGTGGTCTGGTGCCCCCTAATCCAATGGGAACACAAACAGACACCAATACAAGCACAAGCCTTGCAAGGGGCGCCCCTGGCAGTGCTGGCCTGGACATGGCTGTCAGCTCTACCACAACCCCGAATGATACCTCTGTTCACCTGCTGCCCACCGCTGTATATGGGCCAATGCCATTTCAAACGTATGCTTTACTCCTGGGACGCTCCTCTACCACCCGCACAGGACTATTTCTATTACCAGGAATCATTGATGCCAACTATAAAGGGGAAATTAAAATCATGGCTTGGATGCCTAATCCACCCTGTACAGTGGCACACTGAAGTTGTTCGGCACAATTAATACTGCTGCCAGCAATTCCCAGTTCAGTGTTGCTGCCTGTCCGAAGGGCCGCCCAGCCCCGGAACCTGACCAGGCATGTCCGGACTTGTCTCTGAATCCCCTTTGTTCCAAGCGTGGGTAGAATTTGAAAGTAGCACAGACTCCCCCGAAACAGAGTCCGATTGGCTGGTTACCATGGGTCCACCCCCTATTCTGCCCTTTCCCCTCCCCCAAATAAAGGCGGCCGATCGCAGCTCGCCCGCCGCTTTTTTCTCCTGCTTCTCCCTTCTGTGAACAGATTCTCTCGTCCCTCCTGGGATGGGAGGAATAAAGAAAACAGGAATACAGGCACGGAGTCAGGGCTATATTTCTACCTCTTTGCTTCTGCTTATGACTATAGCTTAACAGCTATCACTTGCCGTGTTTCAGAGCTGCAGAGCTGGTGGATCACCTGTGTCGTCCCTCCAGGCAGCTCGAGGCATTCCAGGGCATAGAACGGTGAGTCTGCCGACTGAGCTAGCAGTGAATTCTCGTCAGTTCAGCACCTATCTTACAGCAACAACAAAATGCAGGAGGATTTGGGAGCACAGGCACCCTGCAAATATTTTGGTCAAAAGTCATAGGGATAGAACAACCATTACTCACTTGTCAAATAGAATCTAAGTCTTTTACAGGTTTAGTCGACACTGGCGCAGATGTTTCCATCATATCCCAAAAGAACTGGCCCCCCAAGTGGCCTCTAGCACCTTCAACTGCGATCCAATCCTAGCAGGTGTCGGAGGTCAGCAAATTCCCTGGCAGTCTACTAAAGAACTGAAGATAATCGGACCAGAGGGCAAGACTGCCACCTTGCGGCTGTATGTACTCCCAATTCCAGTCACTCTGTGGGGGTGACACCTGATGACGCAATGGGGTCTGATCATTTCAACACATTTCTGATAAGGGCCACTGATGAAACGCTGCTTAAGTTGACTTCGCTTTAAAACAGGCCAATCTGGATAAATCAGTGGCCCGTGAAAAATGAGCAGCTTGATCAAGCCTGAATGCTTGTACAAAAGCAATTATGTTTGGGTCACATAGTCCCTTCCATCAGCCCATGGAATACACCTATTTTTGTTATCACTAAGAAATCGGAAAAGTGGAGGCTTTTACAGGATCTCAGGATGGTCAATGCAGTCATGTCACCTATGGGAGCATTACAACCAGGAATACCTAACCTCACAATGATTCCAGAACATTGGGAAATACTGATTAATGACTGAAAAGACTACTATTTTACAATTCCCTTGCATCCTGATGATGCACCTAAATTTGCCTTTTCTTTACCTTCTGTCAATCATGACACCCCCATGGAACAATACCACTAGGTTGTGCTACCTCAGGATATGAAAAACAGCCCTACTATCTGTCAATTCATCCTTAACTCAGCAATACAACCAGTACAGCAAAAATATTCATCTGTTTTGATGTATCACTACATGGACGATATTTTAATTGCTTGTGACAATTCTCCATTAATGCGTGATTGTCTTGCTGCTTTAAAAGTAACACTTCCCAGCAGAGGCTTGTGCGTAGCCACAGAAAAAATCCAAACAGAACCTCCTTGGAAATACCTGGGTTTCAAATTATTGGAGACAACAGTCACCCCACAGCCAGTAACCCTAAAAACTGACATACACACATTGAACAATTTGCAAAAGCTATAAGGCACTATTAATTGGTTTAACCCTTAATCGGGAATCACCACAGAAGAATTATCCCCATTATTTCAACTGTTAAAAGGGGACCCAGACCTCCCTTCCCCATGGCAGTTGACAAAAACTGCCCAAAAGGCTTTAGAGACTGTACGTGATAAAATCAACAAGTCCTTTACCACACGTGGAAACCCAGATTTGCCTTTGTGAGTGTGATTCTGCAATCTTTCCAACCCTCTGCTCTTATTGGTCAATGTGTAGTGGTTTGGTCTAAAATACTCATTACTGTTTACCTTCTGTGAGATAAGAATTAGGAGAAATGCAAAGCAGGCACCAATCTTGAAAGAATATAAAGAAATTTATTACCAGACCTAAAAGAAGAAAAAAAAAAAAAAATCATACCACACCTTCAGAACTCTTCTCCTCCCCCCACTTTTCTCCCTTCTCCAAGTGACAATGTAAAAAGACAACCCTTGAGATGTTCAGTCTGTTTACCACTTCCATAATAACCTTGTTCAGTCCTTTTAGAAAGAGAAGTCTCTCTTGCCCATGCTATGAAAACATTATCATAACGAGACAGCCACCCACTTCCAAATAACTTTGTTCAGTCCATTTAGAAAGAGGACTCTTTCTGCACGCATGTGAGTCCCTTCCCCCGACTTGCAGCTTTTCCCACAACTGCTTTCGAGGGTCCACTCTTGAAGGTTTTTGGGGTACAATTTTAAGGTTGAGCCGTTCAGAAACAAAAAACAGAGGCCCTTCTCCTTCCCTGGGAGCAAAGGGTATTCCTCATCTTCATCTTTAGGACTATCTCTGGGAGCATCTCTAGGAACTGAGGTTTTCTCCTTTCCCATTTGGAGCAAAAGTCCTCATCACTTCCATCTCTCCCTGTCCAAACTTCTCATGAAATTACAGCTGCGTCAGCATCTGCCTATCTCAGCACAGGTGCTTTTGCTTACAAGTACGAGTTGAACACTCCACCCTCCATATCTTCATGAAATTACAACGGGATATTCTGATATATCATAGGTTTACAACAGAGTTTCAGCTTTAAGCATCTCCTCTTTCTCTTCCCTCAGGTTTTCAGCTCTTCACAGCACTAAAAGGGTTAATCTCACCTAGGCCTTGCAGCTGGAATGTGGCTTATCACTGTCGGTCACATGACCTCTGCTGGACAGCGGTGGGCAGCTTTCGGCTGAAACTTGGCCGCAGTGGAGAGGGTGGAGACCCAAGCCGCTCCGGCTGCCCACAGCCCTGCTGTGGGGGGGGTTCTGTGGGTGGAACAGGGCCCATCGGCTCCAGGATGGCCATGGCCCAACCCAGCCTGGCCCGAGCAGGGCCAGGGCCGGGCCCGCTGGCCCCTGCACGGGGCCTGCAGTCACCTGTCCCAGCACCGGAAACGAGACAGAGAGAGTCTGCCTCGGAGTTTCCTATTCTTGAATGTGGATCACAGAGGTGGTCACAACTTTAAGTGGCTTAAAGAATTGTCCATATTCAAACTCGCTATCTGATAGGTTCTCAGGTCATAGAGGAAGCTGTAAGCACCCCTTTGCAAGAACATCACTTCCGGGACTATGCTTGCTAACCCATGACAAGGAACATCATCTCTAGCTATTAGAATGGATTTTTCTGACACACAGTTTTTCAAAAACTATAACCACTCAACATGCTTATTCGAGTGCTGTCAATGGGACAACTCCGATGTCAGAGCCTGAAAGGATATGATCTGGCAATGATACATCTCCCTATTACTGCAGCAGTATTAGAGAATCTGTTCGGGGACTCACTGTCATTTCAAATTTCCCTTGTGGATTACAGTGGCCAATTTTTTCACACAATGCCTTGACATGCCCTGGGGTACAGTCCTTCAAAGAACTTCCCTTCCAACCGCGATGATTACAGTCAAAGACACCTATCCCTGATGCAAAGACTGTTTTCACTGATGGATCAGGAAAGACACACAAAGCTGTAACCCTGTGGAAAAATGATAAGGGACAGTGGGAACATTCGATAACCTTTCAACCTGGATCTACCCAGCTATAGTTGAACTAGCGGCTGTGATAGAAGCATTTTGCCTTTTTTCACAGGAACCTGTTAACATTGTTTGTGATTCTCTTTATGTTACAGGAGTCGTTGAGAGAATTGAGCACTCATTCCTGAAGAAAGTCTCTAACAAAGATCTTTCTGTGTTATTAACCACTCTGTACAACTTTTTACTTCACCGGTCTCATGAATATTACATTCGGCATCTTAGGTCACATACCACTCTGCCTAGACCTATAGTGAAAGTTAATGCAAGGGCGGATGCCCTCGCCATGACAGTCAGGATACCACAGAAATTAGGGCAGGCAAAACTTTCTTATGATTTCTATCATCAAAATGCCCAAGCACTAGCTAAACAGTTCAGTCTAACTTTGCCGCAAGCACGGGATGTAGTGAATACTTGCTCGCAATGTCAACAGACTCTTTCTCTGCTGCAAATGTTAGGTACAAACCCACAAGAGTTGAAACCTAATGACATTTGGCAAACAGATGTAACACACATATCGCGCTTTGGGACTTTTAAACATGTCCGTGTTTCCATTGATACCTTTTTAGGATTCATAGTAGCAACAGCACACAAAGGTGAGAAATCGAGAGATGCCACCTGACATTGGCTACGTGCTTTTAGCACGATGGGAGTGCCCCAACAGATAAAAACAGATAACGAACCCGCATATACATCTGTTGTGCTTTGACACTGGCCCAATACCAGGCACCCATGAGAGTTGCTAGCTTACCCTTCCCTGCCATAGCTGGGCAGAGGGGAGGGAAAAAAAAATTAACAAAGGGTTCATGAGTTGAGAAAAGGACCAGGAGGAACACTCCAAGGGCAAGACAGGCTCAACTTAAAGTTGCAAAGGGAATTTATTACTAACAGAATCAGAGGAGGATAATGAGAAGTAAAATAGGCTTTTAAAACACCCTTTCCCACCAAGCCCCTCCCTCCTTCCCACCGACAGCGCAGGGAGACAGGCCATGGGGGTTTTGGTCAGTTCATCACCAAGATTTCCTTCCGTGGCTCTGGGAGAGGAGTCCTTCTCCTGTGAGGCTGTGGGGTCCCTCCCACAGGAGACAGTTCTCCATGAACTTCTCCAGCATGGGTCCACTCTTGCGAGCAGCAGTCCTCCCAAACCTGCTGCAACGTGAATTTCCCCCATGGGCAAACAGTCTTCCCAAAACTGCTGCAATGTGGGTCGGTCTTCCACGGGGTGCAGTCCTCCAAGGACAGGCTGCTCCAGCCTGGAAGCAGGGACCCTCTCTCTCCACTGGGTCTTCCACTGGATCACAGCCTCCTCCAGGCATCCACCCACTCTGGCGTGGGCGCCTCCCCCACAGGCTGCAGGTGGATCTCTGCATCCCCCGTGGATCCCCATGGGCTGCAGGGGGACAATCTGCTTCACCATGGTCATCACCACGGCCTGCAGAGGAATCTTGGCTCTGGTGCCTGGAGCACTTCGTCCCCCTCCTCCTTCAATGACCTCGGTGTCATCATGTTATTTTCCCTCACATGTTCTCACCTCCTCCTCTTCTCCGACTAGAAGAAAAATTTTGTGCACTTTGTTTTGATTTTCTTCTTAAATATGATATCACAGAGGAGTTACCAACCTCTTTCGTTGGCCCAGGCTTTGCCAGCAGCATGTCCATCTTCAGAGCCATCAGGGATTGGCTCTGCTGGACATGGTGAAAGCTTCCAGCAGCTTCTCACAGAAGCCAGCTCTGTGGCCCCCCCACTACAAAAAACCAGGCCATGCAAAATCAATACAACATCTCGTAAAACACAAGAATTTTTCCACACTTGGGGTATCAAACACATTACAGGTATCGACCTTTCTTCAACAGGGCAAGTTGTAGTGGAAAGGGTTCATTATACATTGACAAACATGCTACAAAAACAAAAAGGGGGAATCCAATAGGTATGCTCCCTCAAGAGTAGCTTGACAAAGCAACCTATGTTTTAAAGTTTTTGAATCTCTCCACTAGAGATGACTTAACAGCACATCAAAGACGCCTGGGTCAGACCACTGATGCAGAAAGAGTTTACCCAGAAGTTACATACAAAGATGTACATGGCGGTCAGTGGAAAGGTCCAGTTCCACTGTTAGCTTGGGGAAGAGGTTACGGATGTATTTCTTTGCCCACGAAAACATATTGGCTCCTGGCAAGATACATCAAACCCAGCCAAGGACGACAACAATGAATCTTGTCGTCTTTCTACTGCTATACTGCCATCGAGTGGCAGAAGGAGGAATCTACTGGGCCCACATCATTCAGCCACCAATTTTTCGTCCGCTGACCTGGTGGGATCCAGAGCCTCCCCTAAGCAACAATGGAAAAATGGGTAGGAGGAACGTGGCTTCCTCCCCTAGATCAGGATACTGCAGATACATATAATATTAATACTACTTTTGCTACTGATTTACCACCTATATGCTTAACATGGAATCAAACAAGTACCTCTTTACCTTTATCTTGTGCTGACTTTTCTATGGAATTACATTTACTATATGTATGTTGGAGAATGGAGTTATTGGGATCAATAAAGGAACTGTGCAAGCTATTGAGCTGGAGGTTTTTGGGCCTGTGTGTGTGAGACACTTTCCGTGGGAAAGTCTCTGTAAAGCAGAACAGTTTCAGCCTGAGAAATTTCAGGGAGTAATGTACTTGCAGGTGTGATATCTAGGAGTATAAGGGAGGCAAGGACAAAATTCATTTGAACATAACAAGACTGTGGAAAACTGCCAGTGTAGTCCGATTGTGTAGAAATAGAAATATGTCCTGATAAGCGTCAAACCACTTAGGAGCTAACAAGCTGGTATATTATATAAGTGCCTCTAGACTGCTAATAAAGCGGAGTGTATTTTTCAGCTATATTGGCTGGTGTCTGTTTTTCTCCCCCTGCCGGGGATCCGAGCTCCCCGTCCTGCTGCGGCTTCCGATATCTGGCACCCGAACACGGCACACCGAACATGGAACACTGAACTCGGAACTTGGAACGTGGAGTACGGGACTCGAACACGGAACTCAGAATTTGGACTGGGACTGGTATTTTATTCCCTTGGACCTGGCGGGAGCCTAATGCGGTGCCGGGGCAGCGCTTGCGGGCATGGAGAGTCGGCCGACCTCTAGCCTGGGCCACCTTAACATCGGTGGTTCACCTCTTGGCTGCTAAAGGCTTGCCTGGATGCTGCAGTACCCTGATAATTGGGGAGCGCAGAGACGCGGGTGGTATCAGGGTAGTCCGCGGGTTTTACGGTTTTTAGTACGCAGTTCGAGCTGGTTCGCGGTTTGTGGTTCGCGGTTTGTCCACGGTTTTGTTTTCGCGCTGGTCGCGGGTATGGTTCGCACTGGACGCGGCTTCGCGGGTTATCCGCGGGTAATAGTTTCGCGCAGAGAAGCGGGGTTTTCGCTTTGGATGCGGTTTGTGTTTCGCGCTGAGTCGCGGGTTTGTGGACGCGGTCATGGAAACTCAGGCAGCCTTTAATGTGTTTTTACGCTTTTTAGAAAAGCAGGGAATTAAGGAGATAAACCTTTATAAGGAACTAGTTAATCCAAGATCGTTTAAAATGAAAGCTACAGAAACAAGAGCTCCCAAATCCACCTGGAGAGCAGTAATAAGTACTCTCGCAGAAGTAAAAATAGAAAAGACAGTTGCCGCGGTTGCCATAGAGACTGTAGAGAGCGGCAGTGGGGGCTTTAGCAGCTCCGCGAAAGTAACAGACGCGGGACTTACAGAGCAGGGGCCAGAGACCACGGCGGAGTCCGGGGTAGCGCGGTTCTTCTAGCTGGCCACGAGAAAAACCATTAAAAACACAGCAGCGCACGTTAGCTCATTATGAGAGTTACTAAACCCGGCAGAGCCAGATATTAACTCTCCAACGGCCGGAAGAGTAATGGCCGCTAAAGCGGAAGCACAGACACCAGATCCAGGGGGCGGGGCGCGGGCGGGCCAAAGAGACACCGGCAGCCCCGGTGCCCGGCCGAAAGCAGCAGCCCGGCCAAAAGCGGCGGAGGGTGAGCCCCCCCACGCCGAACTGCGGGACAGCCGGCAGCAGCGTGGCTTTTACAGTTTCGTCGCCTGCAATGCCAAAGCCGGCCGGGGCGACCCGGAAACAGCCCCAAATGAAAGAGAAGTACCAACAAGTAATGAAAAAAGTCATCAAAAAGCTTGCTAACTTATCTATACTAAGCATTTTGCAGGTTGTCTTTACAGCAGATGTCCTGTGTTCAAAAGCATTACATCTGTATCCTACAGTTGTTAACCCCTTCACAGTTCCTGCTCTGGGAACGAACGTGGACTGCAACACTGCAGAATGTCCTGCAACAACAGGGACAAGTCATCACTACATCACTGACCAGAGAGGTGCCCAGCAAAGTGGTGCCATGCTACAGGACCCCGAAACGAGACGGCACAGTCAGCATCAGCTCCTGAGGAAGGTGATGCCACTACCATAACAGCTGGGACTGTGAGACCTGTCCTGAGGACCCTTGAGAGAGGCTGAGACGTGGCTGAGTGAAGGAGCTGAGGACTTGCCAGATCCACCACTCTCCATAGCGGGAGAAATAATGAGACTCTGGGGCGAAAATAACAGCTGCCCTGGGTGGTTGCTAGCGACTGGTGGTGGGTGTCGGGGAACCCTTTCCAAAGACAAAACTAAGAGAAATAATTGCATGAATTTTTGGGTATATTGCAAAAAGTTTTTGAGTAAAACACCAAACTCAGAAGTAAAGTGAAAAATTGTTTCTTTTTGAATGCCTTGAAATAAGAGTACATTTAAGTTCTGCTAAGTTTACGTGATGTTAAGGTTAATTTCTGTTAAGGTTAAGTTCCTCAAGTTTAAAGTTCTGTAGGATTTAGGTAATAAGGTTAAGTTGTGTAAAGTTTAAGTAATGTTAAAGTTAATTCGTGCTAGGTTTAAGTGTTGTTAAGTTTAAACAAAGTTAAGTTTAAGTTCTGTTAAGTTTAAGTTCTGTTAAGTTTAAAGTTCTGAAGAATTTAAGTGATAAGGTTAAGTTGCGCAACGTTTAAGTAGTGTAAAGGTTAATTCATGTTAAGTTTAAGTGTTGTTAAGTTTAAGCAAAGTTAAGTTTAAGTAAAGTTAATTTTAAGTTCTGCTAAGTTAAGTTGAGTAGACTTTAAGTGATTAATAAGTTAAGTGTGTATTATTAATGTTAGACATGTAATAATATAAAGTTAAGTAGCTATTGATCTTCTGCTATTAGCCCATGGCCACGGCTGTAAAAGGTTTAAAGGTTTATGCTGTTTAAGTCTTTCTAATCATTTTTCCCATTTTACCAATAGATAAGTGAGTTACATCAATTAACCACATAATTATAGAAGAAGACGGTCTCAACTTAGAGGGATAGTTAAAGTTGTTAAGTCTAAAATTATAAATAGTTTTATTTGTGTAGCATTTGATTACTGTAGAACTGGCAGTGTGTTCGCCTTGCCTCCCAATACTTGCAGTAGATAATATATAAAGTCACTACATCTGTGACCCCTCCAGCATTGCTTGCACAAAAGAAAAACGGGGAATTTGTTGGAGAATGGAGTTATTGGGATCAATAAAGGAACTGTGCAAGCTATTGAGCTGGAGGTTTTTGGGCCTGTGTGTGTGAGACACTTTCCGTGGGAAAGTCTCTGTAAAGCAGAACAGTTTCAGCCTGAGAAATTTCAGGGAGTAATGTACTTGCAGGTGTGATATCTAGGAGTATAAGGGAGGCAAGGACAAAATTCATTTGAACATAACAAGACTGTGGAAAACTGCCAGTGTAGTCCGATTGTGTAGAAATAGAAATATGTCCTGATAAGCGTTAAGCCACTTAGGAGCTAACAAGCTGGTATACTATATAAGTGCCTTTAGACTGCTAATAAAGCGGAGTGTATTTTTCAACCATATTGGCTGGTGTCTGTTTTTCTCCCCCCGCCGGGGATCCGAGCTCCCCGTCCCGCCGCGGCTTCCGATATATGTACACTCGGAGACTGCAAGAAAATTGACTGCTATTACATTGCCAGCCATTCTGTCTACCTCCAAGAAATCTGTGGATGCCACCCCACCTCATTTCCCCAAATGTCCTTTTACACCCATCTCCGATATACGGCGTTTGGAATGGACATCGTGTATAGGACAACGGCCACAACAACAATTCTTACAGTATGGGAGGGTAATTAATTGGGGACCACATGGTATCCTTAGAGAAAGTGGGACCAATACAACCATTCTCCCATCCCAAAAGGCAAACCGCAGTATTGTTTGGCATGATGGTAGGATGGCTGGATCATTAATTCAATATTATTTTGGTAATAATCAGTCCCATGTGTATAAACATTCGTGGAAAATATTGTTACCTGCTTTTGGCAATAGGACATACCAAGTAAAATTAGATAAAAATGCTACAATTGCTAATTTAACTCTGCTGGAGGAACAATTACTAATGACTTGTACTTCTCACCTGCATGTTTTTGCTTTAGCTAATGATTTTTCAATAGATTATAGAAATGGTTTGTATTTTTTTATCTGCTGAGTCTTTTGTTTTCAAATCATGTGTAACCTATGAAGATATGCGTAACTCTTCTGTCCTTCTTCCATTTAAAAGAAGATCTGAAAATTTGACTCAGACTTGGGAAGGACAAGATGGTTTTTCACAATTGGCTCGACTAGTCCAAGAGGAAATCCAAATGAGTAAGAAACGAGTTTGCAAATTTCTGGGTTGGCTAATTTTTGCTATTGTTTCCGCCATGATAGTATTAACCACAGCTTCTGTGGCTGTTGCTGCCTTAACTCATTCCATTCAAACTTCCCATAATGTGGGACAGGCTTTAACTAATATCACAAAAGAATTACGAACACAAGAAAACATTGATAAAGAAATAATGGCCAGATTAGACACCTTGGAAAGTGCTCTTTTATGGGTAGGCGAGAGAGTTGATGCCCAAAAAACTCGTCTATCCCTGCACTGTGATTTGGAATATATCCATAATTCTTTATGTGTCACTCCTCTTCCATGGAATGACACAGAACAGAAATGGGAGACAGTTAAAAACCACCTCCAAGGGGCCTTTGACAAAACCTTGTGACAAGATATTCAATCACTTCACGCTCAATTAAAGGATCAACTCAGAACTTTACAAACTCTGGAGGAACAAAAGGTACTGACATCTGAAAATGATCTTTCTTGGCTAAATCTGAAAAATTGGTTTTCTGGGATAAATTTATGAGTTTGGGTTTTCATCGGACTGGGTTGTTTGGCAATGACATCCTTTTTAATCTTCTGTCTTTTCCTTTTCAACATAGTCACAGCTGTTAAAAGCATGCAAAAACAAGTCGTGATTACCTTAGCTTTATCTATGACCCCCATAAAAACAAAAGGGGGAGATGTGAAGTTACACAGGAAGCCACCACTACGGAAGGCTGCAGCAGCAAGAACGCTGAGAAATGGGGAAAAATGTTGATTACACAGGATCCGAAAACAGGAAAGGAGTCCTGTTTGTCAAGGCTGTAAACCTTGAGAGAAAAATAACAAGTTGTCAAGCCAATGATTTATTATGAACCTGCAACTGGTTTTGGGCAAGCTTTGAGTAAACTGCTGAACACAGTTTCTCACACTAAAATGTATAAATACTGTCTTAACTCTGCAGTAAAGCAGATTCACTTGCTCTCAGCTTGTCTCTCACATTTATACACCACAGCCCCTCTCTAAGAAAACTAGCCCCTCTATGGACTTTGTCCACCAGCAAGGAGAGGACGAAGCCCAGCCAGCTCCCCTTCACCAGCATTCCCCATGGAAGGTGGCCATGTTCCCATATAGATTAGTCAGGGCCAGCCAGCCCTCTAGCTGGACAGGAACAATACAACTTCTATATTCTCAGAAGAGACCCGAAGTCTAATTTCAACCATTTCAAACTAGGAAGACAGGTCATTAGAAAAAGTCATTAAATAAATTAATGTTTTAATCATGTTCCTTGTATATTTTAACATCAATATACCTATGTGCATACTTTAATGTGTGTTGATAGACACACACAGTGATGAAGACTTTATAGATACAAATATACCACTGGAACTCTGCATGTTTAAGAAACCAGGTAAGGGCAGTATTATCAAAGAACAAGTTTATATTTAAAATCTTAATTAGATTCTACACACACGAAGAAACCTGTGCTATTTATTAAAGAAAAAAAAAAAAGCAAATTGAATAGCTAATATCTCAGAGGACATCCTTGCTAGCCTTATGCACTATACTATATAGGTATTTTGGTGCTAAATATATGATTACTGAAATGCAATATAAATTTTTAGATGCAGCATTTGCTCATGAAAAAAAGGTTAAAACAAAATTTAAACTTGGGGGAAGGGAAGGACAGAAGCTTTTATTGGGTCACTAAGGACATGAGATTAGAAGATACCAGGGACAAATGGGCAGATTTTATCAGTCAAAACATCTGGTCACTTCATTCTGCATTTGCATTCACAACAACACAGTGAAACAGGGGGAGGAGGGGGAAGCAGAGGTTAAATTATTTGCTAAGAAGCTGTTTCTTAAAAACAATGCATACAGATTGCTCAACACTTATTGTGCCTACCAAAGAAGAATGAGAAGATAGAAGACTATTCATAAAGGAAAGGAATCTTGACCAAAGATCCTGTTTTTGAACCTAAAACTAACTTAAACCATCCTTGAAGTTTGGACTTGGGTGTACTAGTTTGAAAACAAACCAGTGAGAGGCACCAAGACAGAATAACAATTTAATGGAAATTAAAGAAAAGGAAAAGAAAGTAAAAGAAAACACTGACAGAGTCAAGATACAACCTGAGTCCCTATTAGGCAGGGTAGTGGTAGCAGTCTGGTGGAATGGTGGCTGCAATCCTCTGAAGTGGTGATCCTGTAGTAGAAGGGGTCTTCTCTTCCTCAGAAAGTCCAGTGGTGGCTGTGTAGCTCCTGTCCTCTGGAAATCCAGGGGAAAGAGTGTCTCTGGTGTTAAGAGTCCCAGATTATATCCACGATGGGATGCTTGGTTCCTCCCTCTGGGTGGAGCATCTCACAATAGGGTAATGAGTCATGAGGCCAAGTGTTGATTAGGCTTGTTAACAGAAGATAGTCCAGAGGGAGTTATCTCTGAGTCATGCAGCAGGACAATGATGGGCCATTAACAGAAAGATAGTCTGGGGGGAGGAGGCAAGGAAAACACTGCCCCACCTGATTTCAACGGCTCATGAGGATGGTAAGAGAATACACCTCAACCCAGGACATTATCCACCCATTATTCTATTACCATCTACATCATCCCAAATCAATACCTTCTTAAACTCTAAACACACATACATATATATATATATATACAATGAAACCCTACACACCGTTCTCACCTAAGATTAGGTCTCCCTGTGGTACACAACGGGTTTCTCCATCTTTTTGCATTACCCACCAAGTGCAACCAGGTCCTTGAGCAAAGACAATCCCACGGATGGGTTTGCCTTTGCCTGAGGTGGGATTAATCCAAACAGTCTTTCCTAAAATACCTCTCAGGTGTACCACAGGGACTCTATCTCCATCCACTGTGTGCAAGGATTCAGACTCGGCAGGACCAGCTCGATTGATGGACCCTCGGGTATTGACCATCCAGGTGGCCTTTGCTAAGTTCACTTCCCAATATTTGAAGGTCCCCCCACCAAGTGCCTTTAGTGTGGTTTTAAGTAGTCCATTGCAGCGTTCAACTTTTCCAGCCTGACTCTTGGGTACGTGCGCATCTACGTGTCGAACCTTCACGGTCAGCTTCTCTACTCGGGCGGCGATGTCCTGCCAAATCTCAATGGCCCAGATGGGTTTCCCTCTGCGCTGCCAGTTGGCTTTTCTCCAGCAAACCAGCCATCCCCACAGAGCATTAGCTACCATCCACGAGTCGGTGTAGAGATAGAGCCTCGGCCACTTCTCTCTTTCAGCAATATCCAAAGCCAGCTGGACGGCTTTAAGCTCTGCAACCTGACTCAATGCACCTTGTCCCTCAGTAGCTTGTGCAACTTGTGGTGTGGGGCTCCATACTGCAGCTTTCCACTTCCGGTTAGCACCTACGATTCGGCAGGAACCATCAGTGAAGAGGGCATAACGTCTTTCAGTCTCCGGTAGCTCATTATATGGTGGGGCTTCCTCAGCACGAGTCAGTTGCTCTTCCTCTTCTTCTTCAGAAGATAATCCAAAAGTCTCACCTTCAGGCCAGTTTGTTATAATTTCCAGAATCCCAGGGCGATTCGGGTTTCCAATACGGGCACGCTGTGTGATGAGAGCAATCCATTTGTGCCATGTGGTGTCGGTGGCGTGATGCGTGGAAGGAACCTTTCCCTTGAACATCCACCCCAGCACTGGTAGTCGGGGTGCCAGGAGGAGTTGTGCCTCTGTGCCAATTACTTCTGAGGCAGCTTGGGCTCCTTCATAGGCGGCCAAGATTTCCTTCACTGTGGGAGTGTAGTTGGCTTCAGATCCTCTGTAGCTTCGGCTCCAGAATCCCAGTGGTCGGCCACGAGTCTCACCAGACACCTTCTGCCAGAGGCTCCAGGACAGACCATGGCTCCCGGCTGCAGAGTAGAGCACGTTCTTTACCTCTGGTCCTGTCCTGACTGGGCCAAGGGCTACCGCATGAGCGATTTCCTGTTTGATCTGGGCGAAGGCTTGCTGCTGTTCAGGGCCCCAGTGGAAATCGTTCTTCTTTCGGGTAACCAGATAGAGAGGGCTCACAATCTGGCTGTACTCAGGAATGTGCATTCTCCAAAAGCCTATGGCGCCTAGGAAAGCTTGTGTTTCCTTCTTGCTGGTCGGTGGAGACATTGCAGTGATCTTATTGATGACCTCGGTGGGAATCTGACGTCGTCCATCTTGCCACTTTACTCCCAGGAACTGGATCTCTCGGGCAGGTCCCTTGACTTTGCTCCTTTTGATGGCAAAGCCAGCTTCCAGGAGAATCTGGATGATTTTCTCTCCTTTCTCAAATACTTCCTTTGCTGTGTTTCCCCACACGATGATGTTGTCGATGTATTGCAGATGTTCTGGGGCCTCACCCTTTTCCAGTGCAGTCTGGATCAGTCCATGGCAAATGGTGGGACTGTGCTTCCACCCCTGGGGCAGTCGGTTCCAGGTGTACTGCACACCCCTCCAGGTGAAAGCAAACTGAGGCCTGCATTCTGCTGCCAAAGGAATGGAGAAGAAAGCATTGGCAATGTCAGTAGTGGAGTACCACTTCGCTGCTTTGGACTCCAGCTCGTACTGAAGTTCCAACATGTCCGGCACAGCAGCACTCAATGGTGGCATGACCTCATTCAGGCCACGGTAATCCACCGTCAGTCTCCATTCTCCGCTGGACTTACGCACTGGCCATATAGGGCTGTTGAAAGGTGAATGGGCCTTGCTGACCACCCCTTGGCTCTCCAGTTTACGAATCATCTCATGGACGGGAACCACAGAGTCTCTGTCGGTGCGGTATTGCCGACGGTGTACTGTTGCTGTGGCGAATGGTACCTGTTGTTCTTCAAGTCTTAGCAGTCCCACGGCAGACGGGTCATCTGAGAGGCCAGGCAATGTACTCAGTTGTCTGATATCTTCTGTCTCTACAGCAGCTATCCCAAAAGCCCAACGATGTCCTTTTGGGTCCTTGAAATATCCATTTCTGAGATAGTCTATGCCGAGAATGCACGGGGCCTCCGGGCCAGTCACAATGGGGTGTTTCTGCCACTCGTTCCCAGTTAAACTCACTTCAGCTTCCAGTACAGTCAGCTGCTGGGATCCTCCTGTCACCCCACAAATAGAAATGGCTTCTGCTCCCACATACCTTGATGGCATCAGAGTACATTGAGCGCCTGTGTCAACCAAAGCCGTGTATTTTTGTGGGTCAGATGTGCCAGGCCATCGGACCCACACAGTCCAAAAGACCCGATTATCCCTTTCCTCTACCTGGCTAGAGGCAGGGTCCCTCTATTCCTGGTTCTGGTGCATGTTGCTCCCTTCCGGTGAATATGTTCCTGAGGTCCCTTCAAGAGGATCAGTCATACTATCATTCTGGTACCGTCAGGAGTTCTGTGTGCGAGAGACCGGAGCAATGTTGACTCTAGATGCGCTTCTTGTGGTAGTTGTCCCTCTTTTTAGTTCACATACCCTGGCTGCTAAGGAGGAGGTGGGTTTTCCATGCCACTTACTCATGTCTTCTCCATGTTCCTGAAGGAAAAACCAGAGATTACCTCGTGGGGTGTATCCTCTCTCCCTGGTTGGGGGACACCGGCTCCTAATGGCAGAGATTCTTGTTGGTTCTGGCGAGATCTGGTAAATCTCTTCCTTAAGTTCCTTTTTCAGTTTCTGATGGCCTTCTTCAATCAAGCCCCAGACTTGCTCAGCCAAAAGACTTGTTTCCACCGATGAGACATGGGTGCGAAACGGGACTGTGACGGTGTCCTCGTAAATCCTCAGTTTGTTCACCAAGACGCCCACTCTGTCCTCACCTTCCCTCCATTGCAGCGTTGCCAGGTAACGGGAGTATATCTCTGGTCCAAGGCGTGCAAACCTCAACCACATCTGTGATGTGCACTGGACACCATCTGGGCCCTTAGGAAATCTCTCGTCTTCTGAGAAAATGAGCTCCAGCACAGACAATTCCCTCAGGCACCGGATACCTTGTTCCATTGTGCTCCATTTTCCTTGGTGTACCTGGAGGTCTTCTTTACAAAGGTACCTGTCCCTTACACTTGTAAGCAGTCGCCGCCAGAGGCTGAGAGTTTCTTGGGTTCTCCCGATCCCCTGGTCAATGACCACATCCCGGGACAGAGATCCCAGTTGCCTGGCCTCACTTCCGTCTAGAATAGTGTCATTGGCTGCAGCGTCCCAGAAGCGGAGCAGCCAGGTCAGGATGGACTCATTCGTCTGGTGCGTGAATTCCCTCTGCAGGTCACGCAGCTCACCCAGGGATAGCGACCGAGTGATGATCTCTGGCTCTGCCTCTTCTGCTGGGTGCGAAGGTCCTGCTGCATCCTCGTCAGTCACTATGCGGACTGACTTGCTTTTAGATTTCTTCTTCTGAACGGGGGCAACTGCAATCGGTTTAGGCTGTTCTGGTTCAGTGATGGTTTGCGTGGGGATGCTGACAGTGCTTTTGGTTCCTTTCTCCACTGTGTCAGTCTGCGTAGACATGGGCGCTGTTGTCTTGCGTCTGGCTTCTTTCTCCTCTGTGTCAGTCTGCGTAGACATGGATGCTGTTGCTTTGCATTTGGTTTCTTTCTCCTCTGTGCCAGTCTGCGTAGAGATGGACACTGTTGCTTTGCGTTTGGTTTCTTTTTCCTTTGTGTCAGTCTGCGTAGACATGGACGCTGTTGTTTTGCATTTGGTTTCTTTCTTCTCTGCGACAGTCTGTGCAGACATGGCGTTTGTTGCTCTGCTCTTCTTCCCTCCCTCATCCTGAGGATGCTGTGCCATAGCTCTGATTCTGAGCATGGTGTACATGGTGCAGGCTGTACAGAGAAGACAAAGCAGAACTGACAGCAAGTTTATGCTATCTTTGACATCCAGAGGGAGTTCAATATTTTCAAAAACTGCTGTGCCTGGCCTGAAAGGCTGGAAGAAACCACTCTCTACTCCTCCCACCAGGGGCTGGGTGCGATTGTTGAGGAGATCCCAGAAATAGGAGCCCAGACTAGGACAGCCAAACAAAACTGAGTATATTTTCCAAATGGCATTCATTGCCTCGCAGGTTATTATGCTATAGACATAATAAACCATTAAAGCAATTCTCATACCATTCCCTGGTTTTAACAGGAGTAATACTACAGGCAGGTAGTTCCCCATGTGAGGAAAGATATAGAGAGCAAGATACAGTACCCATGCAGACAAGCTGAGCACCATGGTGAATACAAAATTGTAATTCTGACTTTCTCTCAGAGCAGGCCTCACATTGGGCGCCAAATTATGTACTAGTTTGAAAACAAACCAGTGAGAGGCACCAAGTCAGAATAACAATTTAATGGAAATTAAAGAAAAGGAAAAGAAAGTAAAAGAAAACACTGACAGAGTCAAGATACAACCTGAGTCCCTATTAGGCAAGGTAGTGGTAGCAGTCTGGTGGAACGGTGGCTGCAATCCTCTGAAGTGGTGATCCTGTAGTAGAAGGGGTCTGCTCTTCCTCAGAAAGTCCAGCGGTGGCTGTGTAGCTCCTGTCCTCTGGAAATCCAGTGGAGCCAGTATCTTTGGTGCTCAGAGTCCCAGATTATATCCAGGATGGGATGCTTGGTTCCTCCCTCTGGGTGGAGCATCTCACAATGGGGTAATGAGTCATGAGGCCAAGTGTTGATTAGGCTCGTTAACAGAAGATAGTCTGGAGGGAGTTATCTCTGAGTCATGCAGCAGGACAATGATGGGCCATTAACAGCAAGATAGTCTGGGGGGAGGAGGCAAGGAAACACTGCCCCACCTGATTTCAACAGCTCATGAGGATGGTAATAGAATACACCTCAACCCAGGACATTAGGTCAGGGACATAAAGAGCATGCCCAGGGAAGCAAGGTGAAAAGTTCAGAAGGAGGAAGACCCTTTACTTCATCTGAGGAAGACCCTTCACTTCATCCCAGAGACCCCTGCCCACGACCACCAGACAACACTGCGCAAGCGCAACGTGGATGTAAATGACTTTTGGGCTCATTGTAATATGAAGCCAGGCTAGACGGGGCTGGGCAATGAATATGTATAGGCGCATTGGGAAACTTAATGAATATGGAGTTTGTAACCCGATATATACCAAGCTGAATGCAGCTGTCGGCACGCATGACTTTGGAGGAACTATCCCCCATGTGTCCCAGCCCTGGAATAAACATACCTACTTTACTACTTATTCCAGTAGTGGAGTCTTTTCCGCATATCATTTTGGCGAGCCAGGAAGGAGAAACTCTGTCCAGCTGCAGGATCGGCTGAGGAGCGGACGTCCTAGACGCTCCCCAGGGCTTTCCTGGAGGAACTCCGCTGCTCGGCTCGCTCACTGCGCGGGCAGACAGCAACCTGCTGGCACTGCAGATAAATGATATGTTCTGGATTTAGGGTGCCTGTAAGTCTTATGCGTGGCCAGGGCTGCTGGTAAGCTGCGCAGAGACATCTGGTGCACAGCATAGTTCCTGTGTGGGTAAAGTTGGAGCTTGCAAGCAGCTGGCTACAGAAGCCCGGAAGGAGGAACCACCGACTGATAGAGCTGCTGCTAGGGATCCTGAGAGTGGATCAGGTGATTCCAAGGGGGGTTTCTGCCAGAACTTGTTGATGATTGTATTGGGGAAAATAAATAAGCGGGACCCTGAAGTTATTACAAGTGAATGTTATGAATATTTTGGCTACTAGTAGCTGGTTTGAGTGTTGTTGGGTTGCTTATATGTCTCTGTAGACATTGGTTGTAGTTAGACTGCTTTTATGTGCTCGCCTATTTGTTTGTAGATGGGAGATGTGTATGTTGCCATGTGTTATGTTGTATTGAAGCATTTGTTTGGAGCAGTGCTAGATTATTAAAGTGCTAATAGAATTAGAATTGTGGCTAGGCGAGAGGTTAGAAGAACCCCTCCCTGTTGCAGTGGGGATACTGTAACACGCTGTACCAAACAAGGAGTCCTGTGGAAAAGAAATATATATGGACCGATTCTTGATAGATGTTTCAGAGATTTTTATTTCTCCAGCTGCATGGCCGGGGCTCTCCCGAGGAACCCCTCAATCACAGGACTGAAGGTCCTTGCCCGCACAGGGAACACAAACCAACCAATCAGAAACGAGGCTGACCAGGGGCTCGGGAAACCCCATCTCTGTCCCAGGGCCCCTCTCCCAGGGCTACATGGAAGGGGGAGGAGACCCCGACACCTCCCCCTCAGTAGTTTAGTCTTGATTCTTGGGACCCTCAATGCCTTTCTAATATAGCTCCATCTGATTTCCCTTTTGGAATCCCGTGTTTAGTGTGTGAAAACAATTGTGAAGCTTGTATTTGTGTGCATGTATTTGTGTGCATGTATTAATTGTGAGAGAAAGTGGTATTGTACTTCTACTAGAAGGAGTGGGTGGTGTCCAAGTTGCCGGAGGAGAGAGTTTGGCATCAGACTAGAAAGAGCAGGAATAAAGAACTTGGCAGAAAATGAAGGTGTAGATAATGTTAGAGTGAGGAGAGAGTGGCAGAGAATAGTGAGAAATTTGAGAGGAGCTGGTTAGAAAAGTACAGCAGGTGTATGAAAGAAGGGATGAGGAAAAGGCAAAAGCAAAGGCAAAGGTGATGGCAGAATTTTTACAAATTGTGGACATTGTGGTTAATAGATTTAGGCATTTAGTTGCCTTTTCTGCTTGGTGTTTTGTGCAGAGCTGTAAGGCTCCTGTTACGTGGTGCTTGTGCAGAGCCGAAAGGCTTCTGTTTGGAGGAGACCCACGCCCCTGTGCCTTTTGTGTGTTTTGTTGTGAAAAGCCAAAATTGGCAGGTTTCAGTCCAGAAGCCAATCTGGAGCTCCTATTTTGTGGATAACCCCCCCACCAGTCTGTGGTTTATTGTGGAGAACTAGAAATGGCAGATTCTAATCCTGAAGCTAATTCTGCAGCTACAGCCTTGTAGAGATGATGTTGCCCCTATGCAGGTCAAGGTGTTTGTCATGCAGCCTCATCTGTGGGGGCTATAGAGAAACTTTAGGGGAAAATGCCTGTCCTGAGTGGCCAGTGAAGAAAAGAAAAAAAAAAAAAAAGAAAAAGCAATTCAAATGCCTGATTCACAGACTGCAACTCTTGCAAAACTTTTAAAAGCAGTCTCACTCCCTCCGCTGAAGAATCAATTGGAGGAAACCCCACTGAAAACCTGTGGGAAACAACAAAAGCGGTGCAACAAGCACTTCATAGAATAAAAACTAAAACTCCACTTGAATAAGTTAATGCAATTAAATTCTTGTTTCACTCAGACATATTTTTCTTTTTTTTTGAGGAAGTTTGTTTCTTTTCTCTTTTCTAAGAATGTCAAATGTCCCGGCATGGAAGATAAAGCAATTTGAGAGCAAAGAAACTGCAAGCAGCAAAATCACACCTAAATGTGATAACCATTGCTTTACTGTCACTTTGTGTTAGCCCCAACAAGTTTTACTTTTTTTATTAATCGGTCTAGTGGGCCAGATTTTCACTTTTCTTTTATAGGAATCTACCAACACATGAGATGGAGCTGTGTGAAAACCAATGAAATTTAAAGTGTCACCATAAATGCTTGCATTGTCAGTTGGTTAATGTTTGTAATTTGTGTTTCCATTGCAAGTGACTTAGTGAAAGATCAAATAGAAGTTAAAGCAGTCTACATATTCTTGAGTTTAATTTTTGTCAAACTTGTTCTGTCTTTTTTTCTGAAAAATGTTGTAGCTAAGGTCTTATAGATGTATAATTTGTCTCAACCAATATTATCCTGAGAGTTGGTATAAGAATTTATACATATTTGAAATCCTACAAATATGGACTAACCTTCCCGGTTCTGCCTCAGAAGGCTTCAAAATTATTATAATATAGCTAAATTTTTTAGATTTTCTAATTAGTCAATTAAAGAATCTTGACAAAATACAAGCAAATGCTACATGAGAAATGATTGGATCCCCCTTCCTAAACCAAAAAAGGTAGCCATGGACTGCAGATAAGACAGGAATAAAATACAGAAAAGCCTTCTACCAAGTCTCAATCTCATGTGCTGTTGAATATCATGCCATATGTCTTAAGAGAGTATTTTAACTTTGCCTCATGCCTCCTGTTTATAGCACATTCTGCAATCTTAGTTGTAGGCGCAGAATGTGATGAAGGCAATTTATTACATAAAACAGACAAACAAAACTGAAAGAAGAGAAATACCCATAGACAGTGAAATAACAGATCAAGTGATCCCTTTAGTATGAGATGTTGAAATTCAAAAGAGATCTATTGGAACAATTACAAGCAACCATTACATTTAAGAATGGGGAAATTATTCTGGAGGTAAATGACCAACAGTATGTGGAAATACTGAGCGTAATATTAACAACTAAAGGCTCTGCAGAGGAAATTAGAGAAGAGATAATGAGTCAAGTGTTCCCAGGAGTCTGGGCCACAGATGTACCTGGGAGAGCCAAAAATGCAACCCCAATACAGATCAAACTCAAAGAAGGGAGACAACCAGTTAGAATTAAACAGTACCCCCTCAAAAGGGAAGACAGAGAAGGAATTAGCCCAATAATCAAAAAATTCTTACTATTAGGACTGTTAAAAGAGTGCCAGTCTGATTTTAACACTCCTATCTTGCCTGTCCGTAAACCTGATGGGTCGTACTGGGTGGTACAGGATTTACGGGCTGTTCACAAGATAACTGAGGATCTCTATCCTGTGGTAGTGAATCCTTACACTCTATTAACATGCTTAACACCAGAACTAACTTGGTTTACCATTTTAGATTTAAAGGATGCCTTCTTTTGCCTCCTTCTCCATGAAGTCAGCCAGAAAATTTTTGCATTCGAATGGGAAAGCCCTAAGAGTGGGCGCAAAACCCAGCTCACATGGACGGTGTTGCCTCAAAGATTTAAGAACAGTCCCACCCTGTTTGGAGAATAACTTGCAAAGGATGTAGAGTCCTGGGAAGCCCCACCAGGAGAAGGGAAGCTATTGCAGTACGTGGATGATCTATTAATAGCTACCCGAACAGAGGAATCTTGCGTAGCTCTGACGATAAGCCTCTTAAACTTTCTGGGGCTCCAAGGGTACAGGCTATCTAAGGAAAAGGCTCAGGTGGTGAAACAGAAAGTGATCTACCTGGGCTATGAAGTTAGTGCCAGGAAACAAACTTTGGGGCAAGATCGCAAAGAAGCGATATGCCAAACCCCAAAACCCCAGACAGTGAAAAAGTTACAGGCTTTTTTGAGGATGATAGGATGGTGCAGATTATGGATTTACAATTACGGGCTGCTCGTGAAACTGCTATACGAGCTCATTACAAAGGAAAGCAGAGATCTCCAGTGGACAAGGGAGGCCACGCGAGCCTTCAGTCAGCTAAAGAATGCCCTCATGTCAGCTCCAGCTCTAGGACTTTCAGATGTGAGTAAACCACTCTTTCTATTTTCCCATGAGAAACAAGGGATTGCCTTGGGAATACTAGCACAGGACCTGGGCCCATACTGATGGGCAGATCCTATTTCTCTAAGCAGCTAGATACAGCAGCCAAAGGATGGCCTGGGTGCCTCAGAGCCGTTGCAGCAGTCGTACTAAACATCCAAGAAGCACGCAAATTCACCTTGGGTCAGAAAATGACTGTGCTGGTGTCCTACACAGTGTCCGCGGTGCTAGAAGTGAAAAGTGGGCACTGGCTCTCCCCACAAAGGTTCCTGAAATATCAAGCCATCATGGTAAAACAAGATGATGTAGAAATAGTGGTAACTAACATTGTCAACCCAGCTTCCTTTCTCAGTGGAAATCAAGGGGAACCGGTACGCCATGATTGCCTGGAGACTATCGAAGCCACCTACTCCAGCCACCTGGACCTGAAAGATACCCCTTTAGACTATGCAGAGATCTGGTTTACCGATGGGAGCAGTTATGTCATCAGTGGAAAGCGGCATGCTGGGTATGCAGTTACCACCTGCCAGGAGGTGATAGAATCCGGACCTCTGCCAACAAACACCTCCGCGCAAAAGGCTGAAATAATTGCCCTAACCCATGCCTTAGAGACGGCAAAAGGAAAGAAAATAAACATCTATACAGACTCAAGGTATGCATTTGGGGTTGTACACACACATGGGGCCATTTGGAAAGAAAGAGGACTACTAAATTCGCAGGGAAAGGACATCAAACATGCACAAGAAATAATGCAACTGTTGGAAGCCGTCCAGCTACCTGAGAAGGTAGCAGTCATGCACATTAAAGCACATCAAAAGGTGAGCTCAGAATTGGAAGAAGGAAATGATCTGGCCGACAGAGAGGGGAAAGAAGCAGCAAAAGGTGAGGTAACAACAACTGGAGCCTTGGTCCCAGATGGACAACTTTCCCTAGAGGGTAAGCCAACATATAACAAAAAGGACAAGAAATTGATTAAAGATGAAGGGGGAAAATTCAACCAAGAGGGATGGGCTATCACTGCAGAAAGAAAATTGGTTATTCCCTCCCATTTGCTATGGTCACTAGTAAGGGAAGACCAACAGATAATGCACTGGGGAAAAAAAATGCCTCATATATAACTACTTAATTGGGAAAATTATCACTAGAAATTTATACGAAACCATTGTGCAGGTAACCCAACAGTGTAACCTTTGCCTCCAGACTAATCCCAAAAATACCCCCAAACCAAAAATGGGTCAAATTGGGAGGATGTTGGGGAGGATAAAAGTTTGGTAAGAAAGTTTCACAGATATGTAGGCTTGGCAGAAAGATCTCTGAATGTAGAAACTGAGGATGAGATAGAAATGAAAGCAAGTTTTGACATAGAGTAAAAGATGTTTTGCTGAAACAGTGATCGATGAGTAACTGAGAAGGCAAAGGTTGGAGATGAGTTGGAAGGAGATTTTTATGAATAGGACAAAGGTATGTGACTACAAACAAAGACATGTTTTTCACCTAGTAAATAAGTCTCAAGAGGAGCATAAGTAAATAGAAAACATGTCTTAACCAAAAAGAGAGATATCGCAGGCAAACAAGAAATGTTGATGCAGGAAGAAGAAAAGAGGTCTGAGAATTTTCCACTGTAAGCTTAAATTGTAATTTACTTAGTGATTGGATAATAATGACTATAGTATGGTGATGGTAGTAGTTATGATAGGCTATAGGCAAATGTAAAGGTATTGTGTATGGAGCTTATTGGTTGTTATGTATTAAGATACTCTGCAAAGAAAAGTATATAATGCTTAGTAACTTGAACAGAAAGCAGCTTCAGTTATGCCCAAAAGCTGTAGCTGACAGCTGTAGGGCTAGCTCTGGATACCCACTCCCTGAACTGCTGTAACTTCGCCTATGCAATAAACAGCTTTCAAGAGAACCGCCTGAAGTCCAGACATCCTTCGTGAAACTTTCTCCTATAGGAGGGGCCATGGGCCTGGACAGCAGTGACAAATTGATTTTACGAAACTTCCAAGAAAAGGGGGGTATCGATATTTGTTAGTGTTGACAGATACTTTTTCAGGATGCCCGGAAGCTTTTCCTACTAGAACCACTAAAGCTCGAGAAGGAACCAAAGCGTTACTACAAAAATAATACCACGCTTCGGAGTTCCAGCAACAATGTCCTCAGAGGATCACATTTTATTTCAACGGTGGTACAACAAACTAGCCGTCATTTAGGCATAGATTGGGAACTCCACACTCCAGACAACCCAGTCCTGGTTTGAAAGACAGGTGTCTGCTAAGGAAGGCAGGACCGTCTCTTGGAATGGCAGATGCGACCCCCCTTCCCTCCGAGTTATTATAATTTTGAAATCAAGGGGCTTTTAGGCAAAGATATGGGAAATAGGAATAACAGTTCTTTACTATTATATATCTATATGTGTATAACAAATCAAACAAACAACAATAACTATGGCAGTAACAGAAAACAATCACAAACCCAGTCCCAGCCTTCTCGGCTGTCAGGCCCTTTCCCCTTGGGTGCAGTTCCACTTGCAGCTGGCAGGGGCCCTGGCAGCTCCCGGTGAGAAGGGCCGGTGTGATGGTTTCCCCGCAGCTGCAGGGGGTGCTCCGGAGCGAGCTCGGGGAACACATGGCACTGGTGGCCTGGGATCCCGGGGAGGGATGGGACAAAGGCTTCACAAACCCCCTGGGCAGCCCATCCCGGTGTCCGGCCGGACCCTCGGGAACGGCAGGCTGGAACAACAGGCTGGAGCCGCAGGCTGGAACGGCAGGGACAAGCACAAATCCCGGGTGGCAGACGAGATGTATCCAAACTACAGTGCTGCGGTGGGAACCCCCCGGAGGTCTGGGCAGGCAGGGTGAGCACGGTTACAACGTAGCGAAGGCTCGAAGCAACCGTGGGGGCAGGGCGGCCACAGCCCGGCTCCCAGCGGGGCAGGGAAGGTGGGCTTGGGATCCCGGGGTTTCTCTGGCAGAAGGAAAAGCAAAATACGAAACAGCCTCCCTCTCCTCCAAACGAAGGGCCCGACTGTTCACACACCCAGGTGAAACAAAAGAGTAGCCAGATGCACCCCTTCCTCAATGGCTAGGTCTTTTGTTTTTCTTAAGTACCCAGCTATTTGTCCCCCTAGCAACACGTATGGGGAAAATTCCTTTAACAAAAAAAAAAAAAAAAATTGAGAACTCCTAAAACCCGAACATACCCCCAGTCAAGTGGTCAAGTAGAGAAAATGAATCATTTGATTAAACAGCAAATTGTGAGACTAGGCCAAGAAGCTAACCTACCCTGGCCGCAATCCCTTCCACTTGCATTGTTATGAATTCGGACCAAGCCCAGAATTAAAGAAAAGCTAAGCCCCTTTGAAACACTTTATGGGAGACCATATGGGGTACAGAAAACCAAATCTACCCAAATAGGGGAGGAAATGTTAACCACCTATATGATTGCTTTAGACAAACAGCTTAGAGAAATTGAAAAACGTGGCTGGAACCCAAAGTCGAGGCTTGGATGGTCCTGTACATGACATTCAGCCTGGAGATTATGTATATGTTAAGTCTCTTACAGAAAAAACTCTGGAACCACAGTGGGAAGGACCATTCCAGGTGCTTCTCACCACTTACACCACGATTAAGATCAGAGAACAGAGTGCCTGGATTCACCATACTCGGGTAAAGAAGGCTCCAGAGGCCCCTTAGAAAGTGACCCCTGGTGATGATGAACTGAAATTGAAGTTTACCCGAACAAAATGAAAATGTTATGGTGGCACGCAAGTATAACCCAGAAAATTGTTTTCAGTCATAACTGTAGCCTTAAGTTGGGAAGTTATTCATAGGAGAGAAGACATATGGTCCCAAGCCTTTATGCGGGTTACTGGACTCATGGGGAAATATTCTGATTTAAAGGATTTAAACCTGCTGACTGTGGTCATGCACGGAAACCAAGTGTATACAAAGCAAGAATGGGAAAAACAAAGAACTTGGCAGCTCCAGGGAACTGTAGGAGAAAAAATCAAAATAGGATGCCGAATGATTAATGGAACTACTCATAAAAAAGTAACCCAAATTAGTGTTTCAACTACTCCTACAGACAAACTTAATGAAATCTGTAGTCATTCAAGTGAAGTAGATTGTTGGTATAATTTTACATTAGTACAGACCGTTGAAGTAGTTTGTCTTTGAGCCCAGGACAGTAATGGGCTCTCATTCAAATTCCAGATAAATCCAATGGCTAGGCCTACTATACCCTACACCTACAATAGAATCCAAACCCAGGTCATACCACTTAAGCCTGAACCAAAGATTTATGAGATTGGCCCCTATGTAGTGAGGAACACAGGCCAGCAATTACTGCTGTTTAATCCAGAGTGGTCTCTTAAGTGTATAGAACTACTAATGCAAATTAATATCTCTGAGATCCAACCAGCCTGCTCCCCTTTAATACAAATATCCTTTGAAGGGTGGACAGCCTGGCTGCAAAAGCAAAAACCCCTCAAAGGCAGAATGCAGAGAGACCTGACTGGCATGCTGGGAACAGGACTGGGAGTTATAAATGGAATTGATTCAGAGATACTGATGAATAAATTGGCCACAGCAACCAGTGACCTGACCAAATTAAAACACCCCTACCATCCTCCCTATTAGCATTAGGAAACAGTGGCAAGTCTCAAAAATACTCCCAGACTTCACCAAGACCAGTGACCTGGACCACAGATTGATATTAAACACACTTGGTGTAGCTCAAGACAATGTATCATTAGCCCTTAGCTGCCTACAAGCCCAATTATGGATGCAGTCAACAGCTTCCTTAATTATAAGAGAAGGAAATGAAGGCATTTTCCCTATTGAAATCCGAGAAGCTGTTTGGAATAATGCTACTATGTTAGAAAGAAAGCTCCAATCCTGGTGGACCTTGGTAAATCTCACTTATGACCCAATGACTAACATAGCTACTGCCTTTGTGCTGACTATACGTAATGCCCCAGTTTATGTAATTCATCCTATTGTTGCATTGGGACTAAACTATGAAGGAACAGTTTTTTACCCCTCTGAACACAAAGTATGGGCTCGGATGGTAGAAGAAAATTGGCAAATGGTAAATTTAGTATCTTCCTCCACATGGGAACATCAAGGATTTATCTGTGAAAGTAATGCACTTGATGCCAAAGACATATGTCTTGACGTAGAACAAGGCATTTGTCACTTCGAGGTCCACCCAGACACTACACCAAAAACTGTACTTGTATATATTGGGCAAGGCTGTGTGTGCTTAAAAACTACCTGCACTTTTATGATGATAGATGACAGTAATATAAATGTACCTGCCAGGAATCACTCTAATTTTTGTATTTGAAATTTTACCAAGATTGTTGGGCGTGACTTTTCGTACTTAGCACCGGTTGTGTCTCATCAATAGATAAGGTCTAACTACATGGTGTAGTCATGGGTTAGCTAGCCTAGACTCGGAAGTGATGTTCTCGCAAAGGAGTGCTTACAGCTTTCCCCATGACCTGACAGAACCTATCAGCTGGCCAGTTTGAATATGGACAATTCTTTAAGCCACTAAAAATTGTGACCGCCTCTGTGATACACACTTAAGAATAGACAAACTCCCCCCCCCCAAGCTCTCTCTCATTTCCGGTGCGGGGACAGGTGGCTGCGGGCCCGGTGCGGGGTCGCGTGGGCCCGGCCAGGCCCTGCTCAGGCCAGGCCGGGCCGGGCCATGGCCATCCTGGAGTCGGTGGACCTGTTGCATCCGTGGAACACCCCTCCCCACTGCCTTGCTGTGGGCAGCCAGAGGGGCCCGGCTCTCCCCCTCTCCACTTCGATAAGCCACATTCCAGCTGCAAGGCCGAGGTGAGATTAACCCTTTTAGTGCTGTGAAGAGCTGAAAACCTGAGGGAAGAGAAAGAGGAGATGCTTAAAGCTGAAAGTCTGTTGTGAAGCTATGATATATCAGAGTATCCCGTTGTAATTTCATGAAGATATGGAGGGTGGAGTGTTCAACTCGTAAGCAAAAGCACCTGCGCTGAGATAGGCAGATGCTGACACAGCTGTAATTTCATGAGAAGTTTGGACAGGGAGAGATGGAAGCGATGAGGACTTTGGCTCCAAATGGGAAAGGAGAAACCTCAGTTCCTAGAGATGCTCCCAGAGATAGTCCTAAAGATGAAGATGAGGAAGACCCTTTGCTCCCAGGGAAGGAGAAGGGCCTCTGTTCTTAGAGATGAAATGCTACCAGAAATGGGTGAAGAGAACTTTTGTTTCTGAACGGCTTATCCTTAAAATTGTACCCCAAAAAACTTCAAGAGTGGACCCTCGAAAGCAGTTGTGGGAAAAGCTGCAAGTCGGGGGAAGGGACTCACAAGCGCGAAGAAAGAGTCCTCTTTCTAAATGGACTGAACAAAGTTATTTGGAAGTGGGTGGCTGTCTCGTTATGATAATGTTTTCATAGCATGGGCAAGAGAGACTCGTCTTCCTAAATGGACTGAACAAGGTTATTATGGAAGTGGTAAACAGACTGAACATCTCAAGGGTTGTCTTCTTACATTGTCACTGGGAGAAGGGAGGAAGGTGGGGGGAGGAGGAGAGTTCTGAAGGTGTGGTATAATTTTTTTTTCTTCTTTTAGGTCTGTTAATAAACTTCTTTATATTCTTTCAAGTTTGGTGCCTGCTTTGCATTTCTCCTAATTCTTATCTCACAGAAGATAAACAGTAATGAGTATTTTGGACCAAACCACTACACTAAATTGGTGTTTCCGCCCGGTTAGAAACCCAACCCGCTACAACCATATACCATAAATTGCTAGCCACACCTATTGGGATGGACCTCACATTAGTAAAGCAATTGGCAAAACATCAGGACGTAATTGAGATTTTAGAAGAAATCTGAAAGAACGGGAAAAAGACCTTAGTCACCATCCATCATGAAACACAAGAAATAAGCCGAATCTTGCAAAGAGTAAAACAAGATGCACGTAATAACTGGTGGGACTCGCTTTTCGGATGGTCATCTACTGTTGGGAAATAGAATTACTGGGATCAATAAAAGAACTGTGCAAGCAATAGGCCTGGAAGCTAAAGGCTTGTGTGTGAGAAAACTTTCCATGGGAAAGTCCGTGTGTGAAAGATAACAAGCAGGGCTGGGAACAAAGAGGGAGTCTTGAGATGGTCCAGCTGTACTATCCAGGAGTGAACGAGGGAGATAGATACTGACTTCTTTTAATCATAACAAGATTATGAAAGCTTGCCAATGTAAGTCCAATTATGTAGAAATAGAAATGTTTTTTGATAAGCTTTAAGCCACTTAGGAGTTAACAAGCTGGTATACTATATAAGTGCCTTTGGATTGCTAATAAACGGAGTTAGCAGAGTTTGCTCTATCAACCATATTGGCTGGCTTGCTTCTCTTGCTCCCTCCGCCGGGGGCCCGGGCTCCTCGTCTTGCTAAGCTTCTAACAGTCTACCGCAACTGGCATTCAAAATAAGTTATGTCGCCACACAATTGTTTTATTAATTTTGGTGAGTACTTGCCTTGTGTTGTCTATTATGTTGCTTGTTTGGAGCTATAGAGTGCTAAAAAAGTTATCAGTTTTAACTACTTTGTCAAATGCGCATGGGAAAGCATTAAGAGTTGCTTATCGTAAAAGATTATTACAAAAAGAATTTGTGTATTAGTAAAAGAATTTACTATCTATAGAAAAGGGGGGACTGAATCAGGGGGAGGAGGGGGAAGCAGAGGTTAAATTATTTGCTAAGAAGCTGTTTCTTAAAAACAATGCATACAGATTGCTCAACACATTGTGCCTACCAAAGCAGAATAAGATAGAAGACTATTGATAAAGGGAAGGAATCTTGATCAAAGATCCTGTTTTTGAACCTAAAACTAACTTAAACCCGCCTTGAAGTTTGAACTTGGGCCAGGGACATAAAGAGCATGCCCAGGGAAGCAAGGTGAAAAGTTCAGAAGGAGGAAGACCCTTTACTTCATCTGAGGAAGACCCTTCACTTCATCCCAGAGACCCCTGCCCACGACCACCAGACAACACTGCGCAAGCGCAACGTGGATGTAAATGACTTTTGGGCTCATTGTAATATGAAGCCAGGCTAGACGGGGCTGGGCAATGAATATGTATAGGCGCATTGGGAAACTTAATGAATATGGAGTTTGTAACCCGATATATACCAAGCTGAATGCAGCTGTCGGCACGCATGACTTTGGAGGAACTATCCCCCATGTGTCCCAGCCCTGGAATAAACATACCTACTTTACTACTTATTCCAGTAGTGGAGTCTTTCCCACATACCATGACTTGGACATGCTTTCCCCAAGGATTTTCTGGATCCACTACCATTTTTTTCTACGAATATTGGGGGTTGATTTAAAGGGCATGAAATTACTGTGCAAATCAGGTTTTGTATAGCGTGTAGATGACTTGTTATTAGTAAGTAATGATGAGAATGCCTTTATATTAGACACTATACATTTATTTGTTTCCCTAGTAAAAAGGGGACACCGTTCATCTTCATCCAAACTTCATCTGAGTCAAAAGAAAATTTAATATTTAGGCTTTATTTTGGGAAAATGACAACAGAGTGAAAGGAGTTAAACAAAGAATCCTGTATTTTTTCCTAGTTCAGTAGTTTGTTTTACCTGTTTTTGTAGTTTGCCTAAATCATTGTAACTTTCATTTTATAATTTAGCTTCACTTACTTAATTTTGCTTAAACATTGTAACTTTTAATCTATAGTTTAGTTTTACCATATAACCAACATTTCTGGCTTTGTTTTAATTGCTATTAGCTCATATTGGAATATTGATAACAAGGGACTGAGAAGATGAGCAAACCTCGGCAGTTGTGGCTTTATCACAGTGACCTAAGACCTTCAGAGCACTAAATAAATAGAAACCTTTCCAGATGAGAGTCTTAAGTTTTGCCTTGCTGAGGCTAATTGTATGAGTCTTACGTTACCAGATAAGAACTGCACAACTCAGCACAAGAGGAATTGACACGTGCGTGAGCCTAGAAGTTCAAACAGAGGACATGATGAGGAAGACTCTGGAATCAAATAAAACACCCTGAAAGCCAAAAAAGGGGGAATGCAGTTCCAAACAATGGACAATAGGTGACAATCTTGTTCCATGAAAACACAAAGGACTGAAAATCCAAGAAATATTAAAATACATACTTATTACATAACAAGGAGGACAGACTTTGGGCACGGTTTGGGGAATTTTTGAATATTACAATGTAAATAAACCTGAGGGAACAGTGCTTGAGCCAATGTGCTTATGGAAGGGACATCCCCAACATGTTCTTGATATCGAATAAAGGAATGCTTTCCTAACAGTTTAGGCTGTCAAGTGATTATCTTTGAATCAAGAGACTAGATCTGGAAAGAATAGGTGGAACATGACACCACATGAGATGGAAATACTGGTGAGACAGTGTGTAACCCAAGCTTTGATGCCACAATAGGCACATAGATATGAACTGATCTTCCTAATAGCAGATAATGTAATCTTAAAAAGATGTAACACCTTGAATCCAGAAAGTCTAGTGCCTCTACCTGATGATGGAGAACATCACCAGTGAGCAAATTATATGTATTCCAAGTAAACAATGGACTGATTCAACTGATGTTCCCTCACATAACCCAGATCTGGTTCTATTTGCAGATGGCCCATCCTACTACCTACAAGGATAGTGATGGTCTGGGTATGTTGTGGTGAGCTGGGGGCAGGTGATAGAAGCACAACTTCCAGCAAGGATGAGCGCACAAGGAGCAGAACTAGTAGGTTTGATGCATACATCACATCTGAGAAAAGGGAAATGAGCTAACCTCTACACAAATCAGATAGAGGTGCTCATTTTACAGCAAATATAATTGAACAGCTGTATAAGACTTTGAGGACAGAGAGAAAATGACATACACTGTATCACCCACAATCTTCAGGACAAGTAGAAAAGATGAGTAGGACATTAAAAGAAAAGATAGCAAAAATATACACATGCACTAATCTGAAATGGCCAGAAGCCTTAAATTTGGCTCTTTGGGATGTCTGGAATACTCTGAGACAATCTGTAGGACTAACACCAGCAGAAATTCTCTTTTAGAGGCACTTAGCTACACCAGGGACTTACGTCCCAGCTAAGACCAGCATGTTGGAAGGAGATGAATGCCTGACTCAGTATGTTATGAATATGCAGAAAGGGTTCAAAGGGTGAAGAAAGTATGCAAAATGGTATCAGCCCAGCCCATCTGAAATACTAGTATGTGGTACACATTTGGGGATGAAGTGTTAGTCAAGATATTTTCATGAAAATCCAAATTAGAACCTAAATGGAAGTGACCATATACTGTCTTATTGTGTTCTCTATTTTGCTGTTAAAGTTTTGCGTAAGGATAACCGGTTACACCATTTTCATAACAAACAAGTAGTGAATGACCAACCAGTTGGTTAATAACGGACTTTTGAGACTTTCATGATTGTATCTTAATAATAATTTCTACCCATTATAACCTTCTTAGCCTTAATCCTGCTATGTTCATCACTTGCAATAAGGCAAATGGTTAAATGTCTTGAAAGGTGTATTTTCCCTTTTCTTTATGAGTCTTGTTAGCCTGAATCGTTATGTTTGTTACTTGTAACAATGTTGTATATAAGGGCGGTGGATAAATGCCTTGAAAGTCTGTTTCTTTTTTTTCAGTTAGTACATTATCGAGAATGCTCAGTTAAAACAAAAGGACTGCTGAGGAATACATGTGGTGCAGGTAGCTCGGTTTGCAAGCTGCAGTTCGAGATGCAGATTGAGCTCTGGGTGGGAGCTCGAGACAAGAGGCCGTGAACTGCCAACCCTTTGAATAACAAAAGATTGTAAAACCGGTGGCACCGGGCGCTAGGTGAATGGACGCTGAGAAACATAGCAAGAGCCAAGGAATCGGGGGGAAGAGACTTCCGCATGGGTAGACTGTGAGGGGATAAAAGCCATAGGGTTCCTTTGTTGGAGGTCCCTCCTCGGAGGCACCAGCTCGGGCTGTTTCTGTGTTACTGCACTATGAATAAATGGCTTTATGGAACGAGACTTCCGAGACTCTGTTAAGGGAAACCTGGTCTGACTGTATGTGAGTGGCGTGTGTAGGGAGATGAGCGGGCACCCGTCGGCTTACTGGAGCCACCCGCTTGTCACTGTTACATGCAGGGACGGCGAAGAACGACATGCACTCAGGTCAGAGAAGATGGTCGAAGCCGATCTTTTAATGCCAAAACCCCATCTTTTTATAGCATGGATCGCAAAAGAGAAATTACATGATTGGCCAATTGGTCAGTCACCTACCAAGGTGATAGGCTAAGAGGTATAACTACCCATTTCAAAATATTATTCCCAGTAAACTAAAACAATTCCACTACGTTCTCACAACAGCCTTGCACCTGCAAATGTTTACCAACTAGCACACCGTCAGACAGATAGCTTGTGTGAGAATGGAGACTTTCACATGAGACAGTAAAAAGTGGAGAATTTTTCTCTGCTAGCCTTCTCAGCATCTACACCTGCTCGGTCCCAGCAGTCAATGTCTCTGGCGTTGGGAGTGTGACTGCCAGAATGGTTCCTGAATGGTCAGATTGGGAAGTTTCCTGAACATAGGCAAACAGTGTACTGAAAGAGTAGATTTGTTGATTAACTAGGTTATTTTCAACACAGCCACACAAGGCTACAAGTGAAATAAAGGCATTTTCGTCACCTGCATTTTTGCAAACTACTGTATTTTTTTTTGCCCTCACTTTTTAATAGCTATATTTTTTTATATTTTGTTTTCTTGATTTTTGTTACTTTCATTTCCCGAACTATTGCAACTTATTGCAAACAAAACCTTTCCCTTATTCTACATGAACATTTCTAAGTTTCAGAAATATTTAAAAGTAATATTTTCTGGATTACTCTGCTGTTTTATTCATGCAAACTAGTTTTCAAAAATCTATTTATATCATTTGTTGCATCTTCCAAACAAGTCCTATTTTTTTAATGGAAGTATAACAAGTTCCCCAATATATTAAAACATGAAGCTTAGTTCAAGCATTTATGTCTGGGTAACATAAAAATCTTACTACTCCTCGGCAAGCATTTCTAGTGCAACATAAGTTAGTAAAAGCTACTGCTTTGGTACCTTTGTCTCTTTTCCATATCAGCCTATAAACTGTATGATAACAGTATCATCTACAAGAGTAATATTTTCTCCCTACTCCCCCAACTTGAATATTTAGCATCAGTATGATACTTTTCCAAACAGAAAAATTATTATATGAAAATACTGATCCATAGCTCTCAGGTAAAGGCAAACTCCTGATCATTTAGAAACAGAATCATTCAGCAGGATCAAGGCCATAGTGATGTCATGAAGATTTTTACCTTTTCTTTTATACCCCTGTTATACCTTTTTACAACTTCTGTATTCCTAGTGCTTTTTGCCTACATTCTTGGACTTGTTTGTTAAGCTAAGAGACGAAACATTTTAGAAGCTTCGTAGCTAGAGATAAGTGTGCCCCAGACCCCAAGGTCCTCTCCAGAACACATTCTGTAAACCAAGATAGAACCATCCAGGGGAAGGTTCCTTGGGGAGGGGGGCTCACTTGAGCCTCTCATTGGGGAATCTTTGACAGATATGCTAATTAGTAAAACCTATAATGTTATACCCAATTGTCATAGGTTAGCAAGCATAGTCCCAGAAGGGATGTCCTTGCTAAGGGGTGCTTACAGTTTCCTCTGGGACCTGATAGAACCTATCAGCTGGCCAGTTTGAATATGGACAATTCTTTAAGCCACTTAAAGTTGTGACTGCCTCTGTGATCCACACTTAAGAATAGACAAACTCCCCCCCCCAAGCTCTCTCTCATTTCTGGTGCGGGGACAGGTGGCTGCAGGCCCCGTGCGGGGGCCAGCGGGCCGGGCCAGGCCCTGCTCAGGCCAGGCCAGGCCGGGCCATGGCCATCCTGGAGTCGGTGGACCTGTTGCATCCGTGGAACACCCCTCCCCACTGCCTTGCTGTGGGCAGCCAGAGGGGCCCGGCTCTCCCCCTCTCCACTTCGATAAGCCACATTCCAGCCACAAGGCCGAGGTGAGATTAACCCTTTTAGTGCTGTGAAGAGCTGAAAACCTGAGGGAAGAGAAAGAGGAGATGCTTAAAGCTGAAAGTCTGTTGTGAAGCTATGATATATCAGAGTATCCCGTTGTAATTTCATGAAGATATGGAGGGCGGAGTGTTCAACTCGTAAGCAATAGGCAGATGCTGACGCAGCTGTAATTTCATGAGAAGTTTGGACAGGGAGAGATGAACCAGATGAGGACTTTGGCTCCAAATGGGAAAGGAGAAAACCTCAGTTCCTAGAGATGCTCCCAGAGATAGTCCTAACGATGAAGATGAGGAAGACCCTTTGCTCCCAGGGAAGGAGAAGGGCCTCTGGTTTTTTGTTTCTGAATGGCTCAACCTTAAAACTGTACCCCAAAAAACTTCAAGAGTGGACCCTCGAAAGCAGTTGTGGGAAAAGCTGCAAGTCGGGGGAAGGGACTCACATCATAAGCAGAGAGACTCCTCTTCCTAAATGGACTGAACAATATTTGGAAGTGGGTGGCTGTCTCGGTGTGATAATATTTTCATAACACGAGCAAGAAGAGACTTCTCTTTCTAAATGGACTGAACAAGGTTATTATGGAAGTGGTAAACAGACTGAACATCTCAAGGGTTGTCTTCTTACATTGTCAGTGGGAGAAGGGAGGAAGGTGGGGGGAGGAGGAGAGTTCTGAAGGTGTGGTATAATTTTTTTTTCCTTCTTTTAGGTCTGTTAATAAACTTCTTTATATTCTTTCAAGGTTAGTGCCTGCTTTGCATTTCTCCTAATTCTTATCTCACAGAAGGTAAACAGTAATGAGTATTTTAGACCAAACCACTACACTAAATTGGTGTTTCTGCCCGGTTACAAACCCAACCCGCGACACTAATGTTGGGGGACATTAGATAGACTCGGCGGGGTGCATCTCGATGCATATGACCTGAACGTATACACCTAAGGATCCTTAAAATAAATACCAAGGTAAAATCCCTTTTCCCCTTCTAACCGTGTATGACTCTTGATTTTAAGACCAGGAAAAGGCATCAATAGTAATTAAGTGGTTCAAAGACAAATAGAAATGTTTGCCTGACTATCTGATGATTTACAACATAAACAGACTATAAAGCAAACAGGGGAGGGAACAACAAAAAAACCCCTACCAACAAAATCCCCAACACCCAAAACCTAGATCAGCCTGAATCAGTGTTTTATTTGAGAAATAATGGTGAGTGTGGATTCATTAATTTTTCCAGGAACAAAACCTAGTGTTATTTCCAGCATTTTTCTGAAGAACTATAATTTCAATGAGATTACTGGGAGGTGAATAAGGCCCATGATATTTATCATTGAAGAGATACTGTTAGCTTAAGAAAAGAAAAAACACTCCTAGGTGACATTTCTGTCACAATATACAATTTCAATAGTCTGCATTATTAGAAAACCAATCTACCTTGCTTACTGACAGACTTAAAAGTCTACCCAAATCCAGAACAAGATTATTGTGAAAGCATTAAAAGCTTGAATTCGCAATATCAATTGGTCAGTGAGGTCGTTCATTTCAAAAACACTCAGAATCATTTTCTCTTCTCTGCTCTGAGAGAAAATGATAAGGGAAACAATTATTTCCTATCTGGTTTCAAGTCCTCTTCCTATAGATTTATTCTCTTCAACTAAATTATCCAAATTGGAAAAGAGTGAGAAAGATCCTGACCTACAATCTCCAGAAAGAGGATTCATTAGTAAGGAAATTAAATTAAAAAGGAGAATGGCAGGAAGGAAAACCTAATTTACAAATGCAAGCCTAAACTTAATTTCTAGATGTATTGGGTTTGCGTGGCAAGATTTTAGTAGCAGGGTTCCACATGTTATAAATGTATTGTGATGTTGGCTTTTTGCATGCTATATAATTGTTATGAATGTATTGTGATGATGGCTTTTTGCATGTTACTTAATGTTGGAGAAACTTTGCCTAGGTTCTATGATGGAATGTATGGTATAGAATGTCTATTGTTTATGTAGTCGGTTTGGAGAAGGTGGGCAGAGAGTCTTCACATTCCTAGGGAAGAAGACCCTAAACCAGATGGAATGGAGCCAAGGAGAAAGATTAGACTGATGGGATGATACTTAGTAACTCCAACGAATTCATGAATTATGCATGATGGTGATGAATATGAAATAAGCGATGTACTTTTAAACATGATCTTTTGGATGTAGAGGTGTGCCTTTGGCTCTGCCAAAGCACCCGGCCGTAAATACCCTTTTTGCTGTTGTCTCCTAATTGTCCCTTTGAATAAATTTTTCTTAAAATTTTACAAAGAGTGAACCTCGTTTTTCACACACAGGGGTGGCTTCTGTTCTCAAGATGTTCCCTTTCCTCTGTCTCTTCCGATAATGGAGGAACACTAGGAGAGATTATAAATTGGAATGACAAGTCACTGAAAATCACAATACTCACAACAGTATTAATAGCAAAACCAAAAAGTATACTAAAGAGAGTTTTACCCACAAAAGGGTATTCACCACTGAATGCTCCCCCCAACCCCCAATCTGAACAAAAAACAACAAAGAACTAAGACAAAACAAACCCCTCAGGAGCTTAGATCACTTGTTCCAAGCTTCCCATTATTTTCTCCGAACCAATGTGCTTGGCTGTGTTCGGAAGTGTCCGTGCAGCCACTTCCACTCTGGCTGGGGGTTTTGGGCTCTGCTAGGGCTCTCCCAGTGCTGAGTGGCAGTCCAGGTTCTCCTAGCAGAGCTCCCTGGTGTGGAACAGTGGTGTTTGGGGCTCTCCGTTGCCGACGCAAGACATTCCCCCACTGTAGTGGGGCTCTCTCCTGGTGCAAAACGGATGTGCGGTCCTGACCCCGGTGCCACACACTTTCCGGAGCGAGCCAGGCAAGATGGTGAACTTTCTGTTTCCGGCCCTGGCTTTTTTTCCTGCCAAAACCATGCCCCCAGCAATTATGTGGGTAGTATGGAATTAAACAGTGCTAGAAACTCCACCCCCCATTTTTTCTCTGTACCCAGGACAAGGCATAAACTGTCAGGCAAGTCCAGGGCTAAGTTTGGAAAGGGACTCCACTCTAACCCTTGTGACTCAATGGGAGGGTCTCCCATATTCCTTTTTATCCTTACCCTTACCCATCCCCACCCCCTTCCCTCAGCCTCCACATAGATAATTTCTGGGTTGGCTTTGGTCTTAGACTGATTTAGATTTTAGTTTGCTTTTTCCCCGCTTGCTTTTAACATCTAGTAAGTAGTACAGTGAACCTTGCCAACAACCATTATCGAACTTTGTCATAGGTTAGCAAGCATAGTCCCAGAAGGGATGTCCTTGCTAAGGGGTGCTTACAGCTCCCTCTGGGACCCGATAGAACCTATCAGCTGGCCAGTTTGAATATGGACAATTCTTTAAGCCACTAAAAATTGTGACCGCCTCTGTGATACACACTTAAGAATAGACAAACTCCCCCCTCAAGCTCTCTCTCGTTTCCGGCGCTGGGACAGGTGGCTGCAGGCCCCGTGCGGCGGCCAGCGGGCCTGGCCCAGGCCCTGCTTGGGCCCGGCCACGGCCATCCTGGAGTCGGTGGACCTGTTGCATCCGTGGAACACCCCCCCAATGCCTTGCTGTGGGCAGCCAGAGGGGCTTGGCTCTCCCCCCTCTCCACTTCGATAAGCCACATTCCAGCCACAAGGCCGAGGTGAGATTAACCCTTTTAGTGCTGTGAAGAGCTGAAAACCTGAGGGAAGAGAAAGAGGAGATGCTTAAAGCTGAAAGTCTGTTGTGAAGCTATGATATATCAGAGTATCCCGTTGTAATTTCATGAAGATATGGAGGGCGGAGTGTTCAACTCGTAAGCAAAAGCACCTGCGCTGAGATAGGCAGATGCTGACACAGCTGTAATTTCATGAGAAGTTTGGACAGGGAGAGATGGAAGCGATGAGGACTTTGGCTCCAAATGGGAAAGGAGAAACCTCAGTTCCTAGAGATGCTCCCAGAGATAGTCCTAAAGATGAAGATGAGGAAGACCCTTTGCTCCCAGGGAAGAAGGGCCTCTGTTCTTAGAGATGAAATGCTACCAGAAATGGGTGAAGAGAACTTTTGTTTCTGAACGGCTTATCCTTAAAATTGTACCCCAAAAAACTTCAAGAGTGGACCCTCGAAAGCAGTTGTGGGAAAAGCTGCAAGTTGGGGGAAGGGACTCGCATGCGAGCAGAGAGACTCCTCTTCCTAAATGGACTGAACAATATTTGGAAGTGGGTGGCTGTCTCTGTGTGATAATGTTTTCATAGCACGAGCAAGAAGAGACTTCTCTTTCTAAATGGACTGAACAAGGTTATTATGGAAGTGGTAAACAGACTGAACATCTCAAGGGTTGTCTTCTTACATTGTCAGTGGGAGAAGGGAGGAAGGTGGGGGGAGGAGGAGAGTTCTGAAGGTGTGGTATAATTTTTTTTCCTCTCTTAGGTCTGTTAATAAACTTCTTTATATTCTTTCAAGTTTGGTGCCTGCTTTGCATTTCTCCTAATTCTTATCTCACAGAAGATAAACAGTAATGAGTATTTTGGACCAAACCACTACACTTTTACGTTAAACCTGCTTTTGCCAATACCTTTGCTTGTGATTCTTTAAGCAACCTAAAACACTAATTTGTGATGTGGAAGGGACCCACACTGGGGCAGTTTGTGATGAAGTGTAGCCCATGAGAAGGACTCATGTTGGGGAAGCTTGTGGAGGACTGTTTCCCACAGCAGGGACCCCACATATGAGCAGGGGAAGAGTGTGAGGAGTCCTTCCCCTTCGAAGGAGCGGCAGAAGCAACGTGTGATTAATTGACTGAAATCCATATTCCCCATCCCCCTGTGCTGCTGGGGGGAGAAGATAGAGAAAATCAGAAGTAAAGTTAAGCCTGGGAAGAAGGGAGGCATGGGGGGAAGGCGTTTTTAAGATTTGAGTTTATTTCTCATTAAATTACTCTGATTTGACTGGTAATAAACTGACTTAATTTGCCTTGAGTCTGTTTTGCCTGTGGTTGTAATTGGTGAGTGATCTCCATGTCCTTATCTTGACCCATGAACTTTTTGTTATATTTTTGCTCCCTTGTCCAGCTGAGTAGAGGAGTGATAGTGACTTTGGTGGGCACCAGGTATCCAGCAAGGGTCAACCCATCCCACTATACTTCCTCATTACATTCCTCTCAATTAAGGAAACATGGTGTATTCTAGAATACTTTATCATAGGAGAAGATACATTCAAAAATTAACAGAATCACTATACTCGGCTGTAGGAAAAGTGCAAACCTAAAGCTTCAAGGTTTTCTCTATTTCTATTCAATAACATGGAAGTTGTGTGGGTCTTTTTTTTAATACAATTTATTCCATAGAGACAGACTGAAAGACAAATCTTTATAGCAAACAATGGCATTAGTGCATTTGAAGTGGGCTACTGGAAAAGGACAGAAAACAGATAAACCAGCATTCAAATGATTTTTTCCTTATAATTTATGAATTTTCATAAAGAAAATAGTATAGCATCACAAAGCCAACTCCACTAATAGCTATTATTGGAATCAACTAAGGAGAGCCTTTGAAATTACTTGTCATTATTTGCTTTTTCAGCTAGAGGTGCAAAGTAGTTCCACGGATTGAGGGCTTAGAAGATCACTACAGATAAAAACAAAATACAGAGATTGTGCTAGTTTGAAAACAAACTAGTGGGAGGCACCAAGTCAGAATAACAATTTAATGGAAATTAAAGAAAAGGAAAAGAAAGTAAAAGAAAACACTGACAGAGTCAAGATACAACCTGAGTCCCTGTTAGGCAGGGTGGTGGTAGCAGTCCAGTAGAATGGTGGCTGCAGTCCTCTGAAGTGGTGATCCTGTGGTAGAAGGGGTCTGCTCTTCCTCAGAAAGTCCAGTGGTGGCTGTGTAGCTCCTGTCCTCTGGAAATCCAGTGGAAAGAGTGTCTCTGGTGTTCAGAGTCCCAGATTATATCCAGGATGGGATGCTTGGTTCCTCCCTCTGGGTGGAGCATCTCACAATAGGGTAATGAGTCATGAGGCCAAGTGTTGATTAGGCTTGTTAACAGAAGATAGTCCGGAGGGAGTTATCTCTGAGTCATGCAGCAGGACAATGATGGGCCATTAACAGCAAGATAGTCTGGGGGGAGGAGGCAAGGAAACACTGCCCCACCTGATTTCCACAGCTCATGAGGATGGTAATAGAATACACCTCAACCCAGGACAGAGATATAATAGGAAAAATCAGAAGTCTGCTTGCCCTTTTTAGAAAATAATGACAAAGAGCCAAGAATGATTAATTGAAGGCTAAAAATCTCCTATTTGTTGTGGCCTGTCTTCAAGGATTTCACTGCCTAGTTATCACAAAGGCACTGAAAAGCAGTTTTACATTTAAAAAGAAACCTACACGATCTTGCAAGATCTGACTTCATAGCGCACTTAGATTAGTAAGTGTTGGGAAGCAAAGAGATGAGAATGTTAATTTCCCATGATCATTCTACTCTCTAACATTGTTCAGTACTTGTTTTGCCCATTAACTCTCCCAATTACTATCCTTATCTCAAAATCGTCATGATCTGAGTCCCAGCACCAAAAAGACTGTAGTGGGTTGACCCTGGCTGCATGCCAAAAACTCACCAAAGCCCCTCTATCATTCCCCTCCACAGCTGGACAGGGAAAAGATAACTCATCGTTTACCATCATGGGCAAAACAGCCTCGAATTAGAGATATTAACTAAATTTATTACTAACAAAATCAGAGCAAGATAATGAGAAGTAAAATAAGACCTTAAAAACACCTTCCCCCCTCCTCATTCCCAACTCTACCTCTTCCCCCCCAGCAGCACAGGGAGATGGGGAATGGGAGTTACGGTCAGTTCATCACATGTTGCTTCTGCTACTGCTCAGGGAGAGGAGTCCTTCCCCTGCTCCAGCATGGGGTCTCTCCCATGGGAGACAGGTCTCCCTGAACTTCTCCAAGGTGAGTCCATCCCACAGGCAACAGCTCTCCACAAACTGCTGCAATGTGGGTCACTCTTCCACAGGGTCAGTCCTTCAGGCACAGCCTGCTCCAGTGCAGGTCCTCCACAGGGTCACAAGCCCTACCAGGAAACCTGCTCCAGCGTGGGCTCCTCTTTCCATGGGTCTGCAGGTCCCTGCCAGGAGCCTGCTCCAGCACGGGCCTCCCACGGGGTCACAGCCTTGTCCAGGCATCCACCCGTTCTGGCATGGGCACCTCCCCCACAGGCTGTGAGTGGATCTCTGCATCCCCCGTGGTCCTCCATGGGCTGCAGGGGGACAGCCTGCTTCACCGTGGTCTTCACCATGGGCTGCAGAGCAATCCCAGCTCCGGCACCTGGAGCAACTCCTGCCCCTCCTTCTCCACTGACCTTGGTGTCTGCATAGCTGTTCCTTTCACATATTCTCACTCTGCTCTTCACTGGCTGCAATTACATCTGTGCAATAACTTGCTTGTTTTATTCTTCTTCTCAAATATGTTATCACAGAGGTGTTACCCCCACTTCTGATTGGCCCAGCCTTGGCCAGTGGCACGTCCTTGGAGCTGCCTGTCACTGGCTCTGCCGGACATAGAGGAAGCTTCCAGCAGCTTCTCACAGAAGCCACCCTATGGGGAGAAATAAGATAGAATTGGGTTGTGAGCTGTAAAACCTGCCTGCAGAGGCACATGGCAGCACAAAGGAGCACATGGTGGCCCAGAGAAGCTTGTCTCCACCGGACCCTGGGGGGAGGAGGTGTCACATGGCAGACCCCTATGGAGAGGAGCCTGCCAGGAGCTGACAGACATGTGAACAGCAAGTGATCATCCCATTGAAGGAAGTGTGTTGCTGATGTGGCAACACGGGATAGGTCATATAGTAAGGATTACCATATAAGGAAATACTGTGCCTTAAGTGTATAAAACCAGCTCATTCCTTTGAATAAATGATTCAGATTCCCTGCCGGTCTGGGTCTGTGCCTCAATCACCGACACCACCCCTGTAACCCTCCCATTACCAAAACCTGTCCATGCAAACCCAATACAGTTACTTAAAGGTTTTGTTTTGCATGCAAAGGGAATTTTCTGGCAGTAGACAGTGAGCCTCTGAGCACTGGGCAGAAGAGCTGATTTTTTTATCATGATCAAACATTATTTATCAGGAGGTGTCGGTACTGGTGTGGTATGATGCTGACCACACTGGGGTTACTGACACCAGGTCAGTTCTTAATGCCCCTTGGCTTACAGTCAACTACTTGAAGCTGCATTCTGCTTCAATCCTGTAGATGTTTAAGGCTTAGTTGAAACATAGCCCTAGGATACCTAATAGAGCTCATAATCCAAAGTAACAAGATATCATACTGTCTACCCCATGATAGACTACTAGCAGAGGCTGCTATTCCCTGAGAAGTGTGCTGGCCTACTACTGCTGGAAGTCCTGAAAACTGCAGAACTAAGGATTTCACTGATTTTCCTCAAGTAGCCAGTCATAGTGGCCCAGGAGTGTCTGCAAAATAATCTCTTATAAATCCCTAAGAACACAAGAAACTGATAGGTGAGGGGCAGCATAGTAAGATTCCAGCCATGCTAATTAAATGTCTGGGTGAACTGGCAACATAGCACATATACATCTTCAAGATGATGCTGCAGCACGCTCACTGTGAACTCACTAGCCTCAAAATCCCTGCCCACCAAGCAGAATGAGTCAGGGGTTTAAATGTTCTGCTAAACAAGGAAACTCATTTTCAGGGAGTACAAGAGCTCAGACTGCATGTATCAGCACTGGAGAGCAGGAGTCAAATCCTAGCCATGCTTCAGCTATGTTTATTCACATCTGAAAATTATACATAACCTGCTGGTCACCACAAGCACATAGGACAACATAGTCCCACAGGCTCCAAATCCTCATCTTGGTAAGATTAAGTCTGGCCATGACCAAAAGCTAGACTATGATCAAAGAGAGAAGATATACTGTAAGTGCAGGGGATTATAAATTTACTTTATAAATTTATTTATAGAATATTAGAAATTAATTGGGTAAGTTTAAGTTTGATTGTAACTTACAGTTTAGCATGAGTGGGCTCTGCTCAAAACTTAGCAGAGGTGAACTCTAAAAGAACTCTGTCAGCATGAAGTGCTAAGCAGGGGAGGAAACAGAGGAAGACTGGATACCTTCAGATAAGGGTTGAGACCCTAGAGGGCCCCAAGGCTGGCCCAAGGTGGAAGATAAGAGCAGTTAATGGCCTACCCAGGTGGACATGAAGAAAGAATCCAATGAAGTGTTAGAAGACCCCAGACCACAAATAACCATTGGATCAAGAGGCATGTGCGGGATGTGTGAAGAGTGTGTGAAGATCAGGTGCACAGACTGTGCGGGTATAAAGGCACAGGAATTTCTTTGTTTGGGGTCCCTCTCTGGAGGCACCAGCTCGAGCTGAAATAAACCAATTCTGCCTCAGAAGCCAGGGTCTGAACTTTTCTTAAACAGATAGCAACCCAGATGGGATCCTAGGTCTCATCTCTGGATCATCCTGATTCCAAATGTCCATACTGCTGGCAGACAGGTGAGTTCATGAGGGCCCTTTGCAGTGGAAGCTTTCTCTCTAGAATGAGTTTAAATTCTGAGAGGCCGGTGGGATGCAGGTTCAAATCTGGAACTCCAAGGAGGCAGGTTCGAGTCCAGCCTTACTCTATAACAGATGAGAAGGAGTTCATCTAAGAGAGGTTTAAGTCCTCTGAAAAATGGTATCTGTATTTTGGTAAAAAAGAAATTCAGCGTTCGAGTCCCTGAAATGAGGTAAAAAGGAAATTTGGGGTTAGAGTTCCTGAAACAAGGTAAAACTGGGGAATATGGCCAGAGTAGAGAAGGGGATGCCCTTGGCTGAAATCCTCCAGAATTGAAGAAAAAACAAAACAAAACAAAACAAAAAGTCTGGAACAAAAGAGCTACTGAAAAAGTGTGCTATAGAATTGTGTCAGGAGGAATGCCCATTCATCACTACAAAAACAAGGGTAAATCCATAGAAAACCTGGCCAGGTTGTAGTACACATTTGATCAAAACCATCTAACATCTTTAAGAATATCTTTAGAAAATCATCACTCTAATCATATGTGTTATTGGTTCATATGGGATAATTTAGCTTATGCAAGGAGAAAACCTAAAACAAAACTTGGAAAGCAAATGATGATTGCAATCACAGAACCGGTATCTGAAATGGGGGAGGATGTTCCTCTCTACACTGCAGCTGCTGCATCATCTGCTCCACTTGCTTTTGCTTCTACCCCCCACCTTTGCAAACTGCAACTGCTTCATCTCCTGCTTCTGTCGCTTCGCTTGCTGTCCCTTCACTTGCTCCTGCTCCTACCTCCCCGCTGCTGCAAAATGCAGGGCTGTATCCTATGTCCCTGCACATGGTGCCAAATCCCGCTGCTAATGCAACCTAGGGCTCTGCCAAGTAATGCCCCAGTGTTAGTATTTTACAACCATTATCTGTGATCCTCAGGAGAATTAACAGCTTGGGGAAGTAAAATGCCAAGGCTAAGGGAGGATGCTGTTTAGAGTTGTTTCAAGTTTAAATGCATATATAGAAGTTCATGTGCTTTATTTTCAGCTTTTGTGATCCATAAGTAAGAAGAATCTAGCTGAAATCTAGTATGGTGAAAGTGTAAACATGTAAAAAAATACTGAGTGTAGCCACGTTTGTATATGATGGAAGGGAAGAAAGGCAAAAGGTGGAAGAATGAAAGGTGAAAAGAAAGATGAAGGAACAGGAGGCGAATTTATTGGTGACAGTGTTGGCAAAAAAATTTCAGGATAGAAACAGAGGATTGGAAATAAGAGCATATGGGGAAAATGTAATAGCTGAGGACTCACCAGTGTGTCTCTTGGAAAGGGATCTATTGCAGGCTTTGGATGTAGAAATAAGGTTGGCATCAGAAGGAATAGATTTAATTGTTATGGGAATGAATGAGATAAAAGAAAAATGAAAGAAGGTATAACCAAAAATGATTTTGGAATACTCTCAGAATTTAGAAAAGTCCCAAAGATATTGTGGAGCTGGAAGACCACAGATGTGGGACTACTGAAGTTGGCACAGCCCGTGTGGATAAAAACAATGAGGCGTTAGAAGACTGTACTAGTTTGAAAACAAACCAGTGAGAGGCACCAAGTCAGAATAACAATTTAATGAGAAAATTAAAGAAAAGGAAAAACTAAAAGAAAACACTAGTTCAAACTGACAGAGTCAAGATACAACCTGACACCCTGTTAGGGTGGTGGTAGCAGTCCAGTAGAATGGTGGCTGCAGTCCTCTGAAGTGGTGATCCTGTAGAAAAAGGGTCTGCTCTCTGTCAGAAGGTCCAGTGGTGGCTGTGTAGCTCCTGTCCTCTGGAAATCCAGTGGAAAGAGTGTCTCTGGTGTTCAGAATCTCAGATTATATCCACGATGGAATGCTTGGTTCCTCCCTCTGGGTGGAGCATCTCACAATGGGATGAGTCATGAGGCCAGGTGTTGATTAGGCTCATTAACAGAAGATAGTCCAGAGGGAGTTATCTCTGAGTCATGCAGCAGGACAATGATGGGCCATTAACAGCAAGATAGTCTGGGGGGAGGAGGCAAGGAAACACTTCCCCACCTGATTTCAACAGCTCATGAGGATGGTAATAGAATACACTGCAACCCAGGACAAAGACCCCAGACCACAAATCACCATTGGATCAAGAGGCATGTGCAGAGTGCATGAAGAGTGCATGAAGATCAGGTGCACAGATTGTGAGGGTATAAAGGCACAGGGATTTCTTTTTTCAGGGTCCCTCTCTGGAGGCACCCAGCTCGAGCTGTGATAAACTGACTCTGCATCAGAACCTAGGGTCTGAATTTTTCTTAAAACAGTAAGCATCCCAGACTCTTCCACTTGCAGTTAAGTTCTGGAGCATTCAATTCCTTTGGGAGAACAAGAGCCATGCAGTTGTTAAGGACAAACGGACCCTTTGAAGAAATTGCAGAAGGCCTTCTAACAGTCCTTGAAAGTCATTGTTTCTCAAGTTGTAACAACACTTTTTTCATATTTCACAGAAATGCTAAATAGCTGCTGCCAACATTCACCAAGCATTGCTCCTTGTACAAAGACATTAGTGTATAGTCATATCATACTCATGAGGTAGAGGAGCCAGGAACACAGCACATATAGTACATAAGATAAGTCTGCAGGTATCCCAAGGGGTAGGTCCATATGGCTGGGATAGCTATTTCAATAATGTGCACTCTATTTGGATGCAAGTAAGTCCCTGACAACAGATGAAGGGACTTGCTTAACTATATTTAACACAGAAAATGACAGCAAAATTGAACATATGTGAACATGTCATCTGTGAATATCCACTGATGATACTTCAGTTTTGCTATTAAACAAATAATTACAATTCTTCCAAATAATAAATATCTAAACATTCCACATTTATTACCTTGGCATCAAATTTAAATGACAATTTTGTTACATACCAGGAGAAAAAAACCACCAGACCACCTAAAGGTAAATTCCTGGACAGGTAAAGAATATATGATAAAGCATCACTGGATGTACGTGGAAGATGGAGTTGCAGAGTTTGGATAGTTCTCATTGTTAAAATGAAAAACATTCAGAAAGACAGACTGGCCAAAGAGGCTAGAGTATCATTTCACTACTGAAAGAGAAGGATGAGAGGGAAAACAATAGTGTACTTATTTAGCAGAAAAAAATAAAAACAGGATTAAAATTGAACAAAGCATCAAATTAAAAGAAGAAATTCAACTGTCTACAAAAATGCTAGATGTGTAGGTGGTAAACCAAAAACTTGCTAATATACAAATTAAACAGGGAGGTATAATAGAAGAAAGACTTACATGAGTCAAAGTGCAGTGATTAACATTTCTGTGCTTCAAAATTGGCTTCAAGACAGTGATCTTTAAGGTTTTCACTTTAAAATCTAATTGACAGAAAGAATTGACACAAAACCTAAAACCATGTCAGATGACCAAGTCACAAGTGATTTGACAGACAACTGAGTGGGGCTCTTTAAACAGTTTAATGAAAACAGGAGGAGGTAATAGTCTCCTAGGGCAACATAACGGATGCTAAAAGTCTCAAGCAAATGACCTTGGAATGTCTGTATTTCAGAAATGATAATTTTCAAACAGAAAAGCACCATACAGAAATACATCTTATCATATTAAGAAAAAGAACTTGTGGCAGAACTGAAGTAAAAAGTAACTTTTAGAGGGAGTTATCATTACTTGATTCCATTTGTTATGTGCAAGCAAAAAAAGTCCAAAACTAGTAGTACAAATACTTCATGTTTCATGAGAGATACTTGAACAAAAGCAGACAGAATTAGGAGTGAGAACAGCTGCAATTAAATTTAAAATGGGAACAACTAAGAGGCATTTCATAACATTTCATTAAATAGCTAGATGGCCTCAATCCCACAAAACAAGAAAGCCTGAAAAACAGTAAAAGCAGTTTGGATAAGAGGAGATGTAAAAAGAGAAAGTTGAAATAGGTAAGTCAAAACCTTCAGAAGTATTAAAAATTGTTAAGGGGGAGGGAGGGGGGGAGGGAAGTCAAATGAAGAACTAAAGGGTTCCAAAGACTGGGGAGGGGAGCACTTTTTTGTTGTTTTTTAAACTTCATATTTTCATGCAAAAAAAATAATACTTAAAACTGTATTGGTCATCTACTAAATGGATATGGCTCTTCATATTAACACCAAAAAATCCACACAGTTTGGAAATATTTCTCTTTTGGTTTTAGGGAAACAAAGATCATATTTAAAGTGACAATGAACGTTTCCACTACAGCAGTTACTGAAGATGTTACAGAGCAGTTACTAAAGTTAGAACATTGTTGTTACTCAGTAAGTCAAGACACCTCTTATCAAAGGGATAACTGACCAAGAAACCCTTCTGCCTTATAAATCTTGAAATATCACAAAAAAATCTCAAAAACCCAAGGATGGGAATGGGACATGGGAGAGATTGCATACCAAGAGTTAAGCAGTTACAACAGTTCTAGTGGTTTAGTTTATAAATACAGCAGTTTTGAGGAACTAGACTTCTGCTAAGCAACTGATTTGGTATCATACCACAAACAAACAGCACACATTCATTCTTTAAGTAGTAAGTATTAAATTACATAAGAGAAAGCACGCAGGCAGCTTTGTTTCTAATAGGATCCCAGTGATACTCCCATTCTGATAAGAAACTTAAATATCTTTACCCATGAGATTAAAAGAAAACCTCTTAATTTACTACTGACAATACCTGTAGGTGACACAAAAGCTGTGAACTGGTAAATTATGAAGAGGATATGATGATGTGATGTGTATTATTGGAATAACCTGTAAACCAGGAACAGGCAGAGACTGTGCTTCTGAATACAGGTAAATGTAAGGTTAACTATATAGGAATAGAGAAAGCAGGTTGCAAATGGTGAATGAACCCACCCTGAAAAGCAATTATTTTGAAGAATATTTTAGTTATGGTAGATAGCCATTTAAACATGAATAGTTTGATGCCATAACTAAAAAGGTCATTGTTTTCCTTGTACAAATCTTAACAGTGGCATCTCAACTATCACAAGAGAAGTTTTACTTTTGCACTTGTAGTAAAGAATGTATAGACCTCAGTGCTCATTTCTCATAGTCTGTAATTCAGAAGTGATGTTGGAAAGGATGAGAAAGATAACTATAAGAATGATTAAAGGATTCAAAAATTCACCCCACAATTACCATTAGGAAATCAATTAATTTAGCTTCATGATAGATACAAAGATTAACGACTATCTTGGTCTCAGTTTCTAAGCATCCATGGGTCATATATCTAATATCAGAGGTCAAAAAAGACAAAATATAACAAGTAACTAGAAGCAAATCCTGGACAAATTCAAGGTAAGAACAGGACAATGTTTCACAGGGGAAAATTATTTTTTATAACATACCAAGAATTGTGCAAGCATGTTGATCTGTTGTTGGAGTGAAAGCTTCTCTGGACTCAGGCCCGGATGGAAGCCAAAGCACAGGGGTTGAATTAAAACCTTTGGATAAGCTGAGATACATGAAGTCACACCAAGGTGAAATAAAAATATAGATTTTTAACTTTTAGGAGAAATATATACTAAGTGCCTTAAACATTGAAAAGCTGTAGCAGAGACCTTAAACAAAGGTCTGCTGCAGCAGTGTTACCTACTCACAGAATTCTTTACTTTAGACAAAATATAGATAGAACTACACTGTTCACATTTTTTAGATAGTGTTCACATAAACAATAAGAGTTGATAGAAACTATATATGCAAATCTGTGTAATACCTATGCAATACTTATGTAAGACTTACGACTGTTAGAATTAGACCAGGATAGGTTAAGAAAACTGGAATCGTGTGTTAATCTTATTGGTCAATTAACAAATATAATCCACACTTCTTTAAAAAAAAAAAAGAATATAAAAGAAACTAGAATTAGAAGAAGCAGCTGTTTTCTGCCTGCTGTTTGCTGTTGCTGCTTGGCCTTATGTAACCCCCTTGAACTCTGCCTTCAAGAAAGCTATGAGACTATGAAATAAAGAACTTAGCAGAACAGCAGTCTCCTCTGCTCTTACCCTGGTCTGAGAAGGAAGGTTATCCCATCAAAGCTCAACAATCTGTAAGAGTTTTTAGCTCAAGAGTGCATTTTTTGCCTTTGTGGATCAAGATAAGGATACTTTACTAGGTGAAGAAAAAGCTACATGTGTAAGTAAAGCAAAAAGAGGCATTAATTCACTGTTTTGACACCTTCTGGGCCTCAGCATGTACAATACTATTTGGGAAGACAAATGCTATTTCCCCATTCCTCCTTCTTTCACAGAGCTTTTATTGCTGAGCACAACATCCTACCAGCTCCCCCCCCCCCTTATTGACTTGAGGTTGGGGATGGAGGAAGGGGGGGTGGGCAGAGTGGGGGAAAAAAAGATAAAATCTTGACACTGTGAAAGCACTGCTCAGCAATAGCCAAACCATTGATGATATTGACACTGGTTTAGTCATAAATCCAAAACACAGTATGATACAGGCTTCTATGAGGAAAAGTAACTCCATCCGACCCAGATACAGCATCGAATTTTTATTGCTAGCATTGCCCTGGTCTATGAGATGAAGTGGCACCCATAATGCTTAGTAAAGCCAAAATCAGAGTTTAAAAAAAAGTCCCATATTAGATCCTCAGTTTCCCAAGCCTGATAGGTTCCTAAAACCACCTGACACCTTTCCCAACTTTCATGCATTTGAGTTTTTCTGGCCTTATAATTTAGTATTTGCTGCTACAGAAACCTTCTGTCTTTCTGGCTGAAACCCATTTACCGAGAAACATGGATAGAAGTAGTTTCAGGAATTCTTATCCAGTGTTCTCTAACATGACCAAGAAAATTAGCATTCAGATTAACAATTTAAGAGTATAAATTGGGAGAGGAGTTGTTGCTGCCTGTTCTGAGCTTCCCCTCCCCCTCCCAAAGACATGTGCTCCTGCCACGTGCTCCGAGCTCCTTTTTGAAGCGCTGGGCAAAACCAATGTAACTCAAACCCTTCAGCAGTGTCTGATTGGCCGGTCACCCCGGGTCCTCCCCCAGTCCTCCCCTTCCCCCTTCTCTGAATAAAGGATAGTCGAGGGGAGGCTCCTCTCTCTCAGCTCAGCTTTTCCTGTGAACATCTGTGGTCATCTCTCTCTTTTTTAAGGCTTCTAACTGCAGGAAATTGAGCGGGCAGGGAGCTATATTTCTCCCTCTTTGCTTCTGCTGATGGTATTTGCTCTGCAGCTGATACAGGTACCGATTTTAGAGCTATTAAAGTGCTACATCGCCTGTGCTGCCTCTCTGGGTTGCTCGAGGCTTTCTAAGGCATTGAAATACAAGCCCTAGCCGGTATAAAGCTGAAAAGATACCATCCACATTTGGCGCCCAACGTGCTATCTCTGAACTCCGGTTCTGAGAGACTTTCAGGGTGTCCCGGCAGCTGTGTGTCTGCTGGAGTTAGCTCTGCACGTCGTGCTGTGCCAGCTCTGTGTAGCGAGCTGTTACTTTTTGCGTAACAGTGAGCCCAGAGGCTCAGCCTGTACCTCCCCCACACCACGTGGCAAGGGAACGGCTGGAAAGCAGAAGACCCTTCTCGCATGTTTTTTTTCTCCGGACCTGCTTTCCTGTGGTAAAATCCAGATTTCTGGTGAGTATCCCTGCTGGTTTAGGGGCTCCTGTCTTAAGCTGGTGCTGGTGCAAACTTTCTCTTTTTTTCCTCCTTTTGGGCGAGTTGGGTTGAGGTTTGTGGTGTTGCATTCATAATGGGATCTGAAGTTTCTGCACACCATAGAGAAATATACCACAAAGTTCAAAGCTACCTTTCCTTAACTGGGCATAAATACCCTAAAAATCTAATTCAATCTTTTGTACAATGGCTTTTTCAGTACTTTCCTAATCTTACCTCCGAAGACATAAGATCTGCTGAATTTTGGGATAAGGTGGGGAGAAAACTTTCCTCTCTTAGGCGTGCAGGAGATGAAACAGTTTCAAAATTCTTTCCTCTCCTGTTACTAAGTTATACTTTGCCTGAGAAAAAGGCAGTACATGAAAAGCCTCTGCAAGAAACCCCTGTTAATTCCCTTATACCCTCTTCCAACCCCTTTGTCCCGGACCCCTCTTCCCCTACGCTGGTAAACACAGCTAGAGCAGACTGCTTTTTAGCACAGGAGAGCTATCGTCCTCCTGGTTCACCCGTGTTTCCTCAGCACCCTGCCTCGGACGGGAATCCGGAGCCCGTCCCAGGACCTTCCCAACCCCCTTTCTCCACTCCCTTGTCCCCAGTTTCTAGCCCTCATGTTTCAAGCGTGCGAAAAAAACCCTTCTCCCCTGATCTCTTTGTTCCCAGGGACAGCCATTGCCATGTGCTCGCAGCCCGGGGAAAAACCCCTCCCCCCAACCCCTTTTCTCCGAGTTTGTTTGTCTCCAATAATGGCGGCCGCGATGTTCCTTCCTCTCCAAACTACACCTCCCACAATCCCTTTCTCCCCCATCCCACAAATCCCTTTTTGTCCCCATCCCCTCCCACTCCCGTGTCGGAACCTGACCCCGCCCCTAACCCCGCCCCCCCATAGCGTCGTGTTTCACCCCTCCCTCTGTGCCCGCCCATGGCTCAAGTACCGCCCCTGCCTCCCACAACCCCGCCCCCAACCCTTCCCCTCCTCCGGCGGTGTCCCCGCCTCCACTCTCCGCCCCTGCGCCTCCACTCCCCGCCCCTGCGCCTCCACTCCCCGCCCCTACTTCCTATTGTCCCGTCCCCGGTTCCCACAATCCTGTGAATACCTTTCTAAATCCAGGAACCTATAGCTACCAGGAAGTAACTCCAACTGCTTCTACTACACTCTCTCCTACTAGCAATGTAGCAAACCCTGAATGGAAACCCTTACCTTATTCTAATATTAAAGATTTGTGCAAGGCCATTAAGGAGTTTGGAATGCATAGTAATTATTTTAAGAGCCTTTTAAGTGCTACTTTTGCAACTCACTTACTGGTACCTCATGATTTAATTACATTGATGCAAACTCTTCTCACACCTGGTGATTTTATGATGTGGAAAAAGCAATGGAAAATAATTTTATCTGATTTATTAAAAATTTTGTGGCAAACTCCAGATAATTACCTGGACCTTGAGAATAATTATATCACATTAGACCTTTTATCTGGTGACAATAATATGGCAAATCCTCAAAAACAAGCAATGCTTATCCCTCGTCCAGTTCTTACTGAAATCACACGTGCTGCTGAAAAGGCCTTAACATTATTACCATCTCAAACTCCTAACTCTCATTATACCACCATCAAGCAATTGCCAAATGAAAATATTATTCACTTTTATAACCGTTTGTGCGAAGCTGTCTCTTCCCAGGTCCCTAATCCTGACCTCCGACAAGCGCTCCTACTCGAACTTCTCCAAGTAAATACGAATGATTCCTGCAAACAGGTCATCCTCACTCTCCCTCTTCATCCTCCTCCTACGGTTGAATCCATCCTCGAAGTCTGTACAAAGAAGGTGCAGCTGAACACAGCTGTTCCCTTTTTGAAAAAAGTGGGGATAGTTGGGGAAGTTGTAGAGAATGTTACGGGTACAAGAGAAACTCAATCGCATGGTAACCTTATATGCTATCGTTGTCAGAAAAAGGGACATGTAGCTCGCAATTGCAGAGCGATTATAACTGCTGATAAAAACTCTCCAAAGACTGTTTCCCCAGGTCAACAGCAGGGAAACTAGTGACTCAACGCATCCTAACAGCTCCGCGTTCAGACAAAAATAGGGCTGCAGACAAAGCAACTTGGACTTCTGGACTCAGGTTTAAGGTAACCTGTGCTGAAACACACCATTTCAACAACAACAAACAGACTGTAATACCCATTTCATTCCAGAATGTGGACCACATGCAAGACTTTACATACCTTTTTGTTATTGGGGACACTCGGGTAACACCTGCTGGGATAGAGGTTACACCCACACTCATGAAAGTGGATCAGAATGGGTGTTCTAACCTAATTGTACAATGTATATATCCGCCGTACTTTATGCAAAAGGGTCAAGTCATTGCACAGGCCATTCCACTGCCCAAATACCTGCCCACAGATGGTCATATCCCAGCCATCTGTTGGACTGAGGTTTTGGGAAATGACAAACCTATAATAGAATGTAAGCTCCATCACAAATCACATAAAATCAGTATCATGGGAATGATAGACACAGGTGCCGATGTGTCTGTCATTCCATTTGATAAGTGGCCTGAGCAATGGGAGCTACAATCTCAGGGTATCATACGAGGGATTGGAGGTACCCAAATTGCAAAGCAATCCAAACACACCACCCAAATTGAAGGTCCTGAAGGACAAATAGCAACTCTTCGTCCGTATGTCCTGGACACCAAATTCACCCTGTGGGGAAGGGATGCCATGTCTCAGTGGGGAACAAAAATTGATATCACCCCTAGATATCAAAATTTTCCCTTGCAGGCCCCTGAAGCAGAGTGCCATCCACAAAAATTAACTTGGAAAACAGATGAACCCATGCAAGTTAAACAGTGGTCTCTAAAAAAAGAAAACTTAGAGGCACTCAAAACATTAGTAGCTGAACAATTGGCTAAAGGAAATATAGTTCCAACTAACAGCCCATGGAACACACCCGTGTTTGTAATAAAAAAACCAGGAAAGAACAAATATAGGCTACTCCAAGATCTTAGAGAAGTTAATAAGGTTATTGAAGACATGGGACCCCTTCAACCAGGTATGCCATCACCTTCAATGCTCCCACAACATTGGCATTTAGCTGTTCTTGACATTAAAGATTGCTTCTTTCATATTCCACTCCATCCTGCAGACGCCCCTCGATTTGCATTTTCTGTACCCTCTCTTAATCATGAAACCCCCATGGAACATTACCATTGGCTTGTGCTTCCCCAAGGTATGAAAAATTCCCCAACGCTTTGCCAAGAATATATTGCTAAAATTCTATCTCCCATCCGTGCCAAAGCAGAGAAAGCCATCATCCTACATTACATGGATGATGTGCTGGTGTGTGCTCCCAATAATCAGTATCTTGAGCAGACACTTAACATGGTGATTGAGGCCCTAGAGGCCAAGGGCTTTGAATTACAACCTGAAAAAATGCAGAGAACAAGCCCTTGGAAATACCTCGGACTCAAAATCACAGAAACCTCTATCACCCCAACACCCATCACCATTAATAATAACCCGAAAACATTAGAGGAAGTGCAACAGATCTGTGGGACACTGACCTATTTAAAACCCTGGTTAGGACTCACCACAGAGGATGTAGCTCCTATTGCAAACCTGTTGCGAGGGGAAGGCGGTCCAGCATCCCCTAGATCCCTGACAGAAGAGGTAAGGCAGTCTCTCAGAAAGATACAAGAGCTCATTTCCACCAGACAAGCACACAGGTATCAGCCCTCCCTACCCTTTAAGCTTGTCATTCTAGGGAAGGCACCACGCTTTCACGGCCTCATATTTCAGTGGGACAAAGAGCAGAAGGAACCCCTCATCATAATTGAATGGGTTTTCCTTCCACTCCAACCTCCTAAAACCATCACACAGCCACAAGAATTAATAGCAAAAATTATCATGAAGGGTAGAGCAAGGCTCCGCACCCTGGCAGGATGTGACTTTGCATGCATCCACTTACCGGTAACAACAGACGCATTAGATCACCTACTCCAAAATAATATAAATTTACAATTTGCATTAGATAGTTACTCAGGCCAAATCTCCAATCATTACCCAAAACATAACATGTTTAATCTGGCATTCTCTTTCATCCCTCGAGAGATTCAAAGTAGAAAACCCCTCGATGCGATTACCGTTTTTACTGATGCCTCAGGGAAAAGTAAGAAGTCCGTGGTCACATGGAAAAATTCAAAGATGCAAAAGTGGGAATCTGACATCAAGGTAATCCAAGGATCACCACAAGTAGCTGAATTAGCAGCTGTCGTTAGAGCATTTGAGAGGTTCAAAGAACCCTTTAATTTGGTCACTTACTCAGCATATGTAGCTGGAGTAACTGTTAGAGATGAGCATGCTCTCCTAAAAGAAATCTCAAACAAAAAAATTTATGATTTGCTCTCAAAATTAATTTATCTGGTTTCCCACAGAGAGCATCCCTATTTTGTCATGCATGTGAGGTCACATACAAACCTGCCAGGATTTATTGCAGAAGGTAATCGTAGAGCTGATGCTCTGGCTATGCCAGCAGACATAGTTCTATCAGCCGACTTACCAAAGCTCCCCCAAGTTTTCGAACAGGCAAAACTGAGCCATGCTATGTACCATCAAAATATTCCTGCTCTCATCCGCATGTTCCATCTGTCGCAGACGCAAGCAAAAGCAATAGTGGCAACATGTCCCAACTGCCAGAAGCTACAGCTTCCATCACTGGGCATGGGAGTCAATCCCAGAGGCATTAATAGTGGTGAAGTGTGGCAGATGGATGTCACACATTTCCCTGAATTTGGGAGATTAAAATACGTTCATGTTTCTATTGATACCTTCTCTGGTGCTATGTATGCCTCTGCACATGCAGGTGAAAAAGCTAAGGACATTGAAAAACATCTTGTCCACGCTTTTTCTATGCTTGGTATACCTGAGGAGATAAAAACTGATAATGGACCTGCCTACACCTCTCAGGAGTTTAAAAACTTCCGTCAGCAGTGGGGATTTCAACATGTTACAGGTATTCCTCACTCCCCAACTGGACAAGGCATTGTTGAACGTGCCCATCAAACCCTCAAGCGAATGCTGCTACAACAATCAGGGACCACCAAACTCAACTCACCTGTCCTCAGACTCAGCAAAGCACTGTTTACCATAAACTTCCTGAATGGCACCTTTGAGGATCCAAACCCTCCCATCTATCGTCATTTCCAGAACACCGGGAGACAGAAAATGAAGGAGAATCCAGAAGTCCTGATCCGGGACCCAGAGACTCAAAAAATCCAAGGACCATACAAACTTGTAACTTGGGGACGTGGGTATGCCAGTGTATCTACCCCTCAAGGACTGAGATGGATCCCAGGGAAATGGGTAAAACCTTATGTCACTTCCTCAAAAATTAAGGAGGTTAAAACTGCCTCTTGGAAGAGACGCCGTAAAAAGGATCCAAATTTTGCACCCTCATGTAAACCCCCTACTGCAGATTTTGATGTTAATCCCTTAAGTTAAGTTGCACTGCTTTGCACTCAGGTTTTGCACTGTATTCTGTAAGTCTTCGTCCTGATACTCCATACCATAGATGTCCTGACTAACCCCTGAGTTTTGCTGGGGAACTAGTTTAAAGGCATCCTAGGTACTATCGAGTTGTAGGGACGATAGATTCCAATTATGTTTTGCACTGTTCTGTTACTGTTCTATGCACTTTAAGTTACTAAGAGTTACAACCCAGCTTTAAAGAAAAACAATAGGGAATTGTTGCTGCCTGTTCTGAGCTTCCCCTCCCCCTCCCAAAGACACGTGCTCCTGCCACGTGCTCCGAGCTCCTTTGTTCGAAGCGCTGGGCAAAACCAATGTAACTCAAACTCTTCAGCAGTGTCTGATTGGCTGGTCACCCCTGGTCCGCCCCCAGTCCTCCCCTTCCCCCTTCTCCGAATAAAGGATAGTCGAGGGGAGGCTCCTCTCTCTCAGCTCAGCGTTTCCTGTGAACATCTGTGGTCGTCTCTCTCTTTTTTAAGGCTTCTAACTGCAGGAAATTGAGCGGGCAGGGAGCTATATTTCTCCCTCTTTGCTTCTGCTGATGGTATTTGCTCTGCAGCTGATACAGGTACCGATTTTAGAGCTATTAAAGTGCTACATCGCCTGTGCTGCCTCTCTGGGTTGCTCGAGGCTTTCTAAGGCATTGAAATACAAGCGCTAGCCGGTATAAAGCTGAAAAGATACCATCAACAAGGAGTGGTTAGAGAATAGCCCTGCTGGGGGTTCTGGTCAGCAACAGGCTCAATTGGAGTCAGCAGTGTACCCCAACAGCCAAGAGGGCAAAACATATCCTGGAGTACATCAAACACAGCATAATCAGCTAGTCAAAAGAGGTGACTATCTTTCTGTATTTGGCATTGGGGTGCCCTCACCTTGAGTATTGTGTGCATTTCTTGGCCCCACAATTAAAAAAGGATTTGAAGGTCCTTGAAGTGCCCTCAGAGGAGGGCAACAAAGCTGGTAAAAGGGCTAGAAGGCACGTCCTGTAAGGAGCGGCTGAGGACTCCAGGTTTGTCTAGTTTGGAGAAATGGAGGCTGAGAGGCAACCTCACGGCTCTCTGAAGCTTCCTGAGGAGGGGAAGTGGAGAGGGAGGTGTTGATCTCTTCTCCCTGGTATCCAGACAGGATCACAGAATATGCTGAGTTGGAAGAGACCCACAAGGATAACCAAGTCCAACTCCTAGCCCTGCACAAGACCATCCCCAAGAGTCATACCATGTGTCAAAAGTGTTGCCCAAACACTTCTTGAACTCTGGCAGGCTTGGTGCTGTGACCACTTCCCTGCAGAGCCTGTTCCAGTGCCCAACCACCCTCTGGGTGAAGAACCTTTTCCTAATATCCAACCTAAATATGCCCTGACACAACTTCAGGCCCTTCCCTTGGGTCCTGTCACTGGTCATCACAGACAAGAGATCAGCCCTTCCTCTTCCCCTCACAAGGAAGCTGTAGACTGCGATGAGGTCTCCCCTCAGTCTCCTCCAGGCTGAACAGACCAAGTGACCTCAGCCACTCCTCATACGGCTTCCCCTCACAGCCCTTCACCATCTTCATTGCCCTCCTTTGGACACTCTCTAATAGCTTAATGTCTTTCTTATATTGCGGTGACCAAAATTGCATACAATATTCAAGGTGAGGCTGCCCCAGTGCAGAGTAGAGCAGGACAATCACCTCCCTTAACTGGCTGGTGATGCTGTGCCTGATGCACTCCAGGACACAGTTGGCCCTCCTGGCTGCCAGGGCACTGCTGACTTATATTTAACTTGGCATCGACCAGAACCCCCAGTTCCCTTTCTGCAGAGCTGCTCTCCAGCCTCTTGTTCCCCAGTCTGTCTGTACATCCAGGGTTGCCCCATCCCAGGTGCAGAATCTGGCACTTGCCTTTGTTGAACTTCATATAGTTGGTGATTGCCCAGTCTTCTAATTTGTTGAGGTCCCTCTGCAGGGCCTCCCTGCCTTCAAGGGAGTCAACAGCTCCTCCCAGTTTTGTATCATCTGCAAACTTGCTTAGTAATCCTTCCAGTCATGCGTCCAAGTCATTTATGAAGATGTTGAAGAGAACTGCCTCTAAGATGGAGACCTGTGGAACTCCACTAGTGATGGGTCAGCAGCTTGATGTTACCCCATTCACCCATGAGCCAGTTGCTCACCCAGTGCATGACATGCTTATCCATCTGTGTGCTGGACATTTTGTCCAGAACAATACTATGAGAGGATGTGTGGGAATGGTTCAAAGCTGCACCAGGGGAAGTTTAGACTGGACATTAGGAAGTGTTTCTTTACCCAGAGGGTGGTCAAACAGCAGAACAGGCTTCCCAGAGAGGTGATCAATGCTCCAAGCCTGTCAATGTTAAAGAGGCATTTGGACAATGCCCTTAATAACATGCTTTAACTTTTGATCCACTCTGAAGTGGTCAGGCATTTATTTAGACTAGATAATCATTTAAAGTTCCTTCCAATTGACCTATTCTATGCGCAAATTTAGCATGAAGGAAAAAAAAAAAACCCCAAAACCCACAGATATATATTGCTCCTAGAACTTCCCGAGGAACTTTGAAAACTTTTCAAACTATAGTTTCACTTAGACTTATGCCCCTCAGTATTAATTATCTTATTTCTTTGCACAGTGTTAACACAATACTTAAAGCCTGTTGCCCACTTACTTCTCTGATTTTAAGAATACTATTTATATGGCTTCATAGTATTTCCAATATTCGAGTGCTTCCTCAGTTTTTATATTACTTTGTTGCTCTTGATTCTTGCAAGTTAGACTTTTTAAATAAGTAGAGCAAATAACAGTTGAATATTGAAAAACTTCCCATAATTTAATTAGCAACAGCTGCATACAATCTTGTTCAAGTATGAGAACACGTTTCCTTGAGTGTTAATCCATTCAGAAGAGCAAGAAACACATCTACCTTATCATGCTCTCCCTTCCTGGGATTAATTTTGCACATTGTCATATTACTTCAAAAGAAATGCTGTTGCTTATTAAATTACCATTGCCTTTACACACGAAACATAATTTGAAGTAGCTAAAAACACAGAAATATTTCTTAACATTACAATATATACCCCAAAGTCCCTTCTCAAGAGAGTCCTCTGTTTATCATGTTTCCCTCCTGTACAAATTCAACAATGTTTTTAAAAGGAAGTACAAATTTGGGGTCCCTTGATTTTTTGACATATGAGCAAAACTAAGTTGGTCAGAATTCTTTGACTATTTAGGTTCTAAACTAATTTCCATTAACTACAGTAGATGACTTTTAAAGAAGGAGGAAAATCAAAAGAAAATAACCCAGAAGAAAATCCTTTATAAGGGCTAAAAATAAAACATTCCTTTATCATGCATTAAAAAATTAATATGCTCTTTTCCAGCAAATGTGAAATCATGATATCACATAGATATCAAGATGATGATTCATGTATTCCTCAAAACCAGTTATTTTTATAAATTGATATATATGTCTATATATAATAGATCCGTGTTTGTCATCCAGAATCAAATTACATAACCTTAGAAACAGCTTCTCCAAACTAAGATATACTTACCAATCTAGTTTCAACATATATCAACAAGAGGTATATTAAGTATTTGCTTGTTTTCTAATCATAAATACATACTGTTGTAATTACCTAAACTTATTTGCAAGTGTTCAGTGCAAGTATAAGTATGGATCAAATACAAGATAATAAGAAAAGGTTGCAATTCTCTTTCAAAATAATTACATTTTCTGCTTTAATAAAGAGCAAAGAAAATAGTCAATTAGGATATGCTAATCAATACCAACATTTTTAAATTGTGCACAAAAAATTCTGAAATGTGTATTATCAGTTTATCTACTTATATAAGTAGATGAGACTATTTGCATACATATTTCAGATTACAGCAGGGAAGGAAGATTGATTGTTGGCTTGATGGGCCCACTTCCTCTTCAAGGTTTTTGAAGTCTAAGTCTGCTAATTTACAGAGTTCTGTACACAAATCTTTCATTCAGCTACAACAGGTATACAAATAAAACCCTACGACGTATATATATCCTATAGGTTTGGAGAAAAAACAAACAAACAAAGTCTTCCACTTAAGACTAGTTGCAATTCATGCTAAATTCAAATGATTTACCTCCCACCTGTTTCCTTTGGTAACATATAGATAATGAAAAGATACTCATATTTGACACCTTGCTTCACTGATTCATCTGCTATTTCAAATGAAAAGAACACCTTTGCCTTAAGAGTCGTTTTGCACATCACAATACCTGCAAGCATTATACAAAATAGTAAACATACTGTCAAGCCCTCCAATACCTAATTTTGCCAAAGCTTATAGATATTGCTGATTATTTTCTTAGATACTCCTGATGAGATAATAATGCATAACATAAGTATATACAGTGTACAGGCATATTATGTCCAGTAGTGAAGGTTTACGGCTACAAAATAACATTTAAGCCCAAACATTGCTTTCTGAGACCAGGTAAAACTTCCACTGATGACAGTCAAAATTATATACATAGAAGGTTAGATCCCATGCCTCTTGCTACTTAACAATAAATATGTACATACATGCTTAAAATACAAGCATGCAGAATACTGTACATTGTTTGGTGCTTGCCAATATAAAACAGTAAAACACATGGGGGTTTTTTTTGGTACTATAGCAATATATGTATTTATAACAGCAAACAACAAATAAATGTTAACAACTTTATGCTCTGGAGAACAATCATAAGGTTTTACAAAATGTTCAGTAGTAATGGAATACAGAAGAATTTCAAAAATACAGGAGATAAAAACCAAATTCAGTGGAAGACTGAATTTGCTCCAAAGTACATTAAACATTGCAACCAACTTGTGCTAGCTGAACTATTTTCAGTGCATATGCTAGAGTTCTCACTTTTTAGAATTACAATAGTAACAGATACTTTGCTTAATTTTTTACAGTAGATTAGAACAGGACAATGATGTTCCATGCAGTACCTAAAAGTGGTATTTTAATGTTTAATCATGGAGAGAGTTTATTTTTAAACTAATAATTTTTTAAAATCTTACCATGCAAAACGTTTTCCAGAAATTACTTTCAACATTTTAAACTCTGATCCCATGAAAAGTAAAAACGTCATTAATACACAAGAAAGGTGCACACAGCATAATGTGTGTCACACAGTAACAGTAACCAACACATTTAGGAGGAAAATATTTCACTTTGCAAAGAAGCACTATAATTTCTACAAGTTAAGGAGGGGAAAAAAATCCTCCATTCTGACCCAGAATTTTTTCTTTATATGTGCTATGCGTGCATTTGTATGTACATCTAATTTTTAAACAAGAACAAAAAATATGGCTGTCAAACCGGGACAATGGCATAGACATGCTCATTTGTTCCTTAAAACCTTTTTATTTAATACCTTTTACTTTGCACTTGCAACAAGTTCAAAAAGCACGTGGTCAGTTAACACAGCTCAGCTTGTGTTCTCTCCTTATGATCAAAAGGATATACCTTTTGTCCCACGTTCAAAAGCCTTTAACCCACTTAGGCTTCTAAGTCCAAGAACACTTTTCAATGTGGGACTGAGAAGTTGGCACTTTTAAAAAAAGTTTGCCTTACATTTGCATAAAATAAAGCACTACTGCTACTTTAAGTTTTGATGGCTAAAGATACATAATGGGACAGTAAAGGTCAAGTCAATTAAAAAAATGGATGGCAAACAACTTCAGACATTCATTTCCCAGTCTCCCCATTTTAATTATTATTTTCCTATTTTTAAAATGGTTTTGTCCATCCCAACCATATGAATTACCCAAACAAATAACACAAGCTTAAGAACTGAACAAATGACTATGCTAGGGAAGCAGTGAGAGTGACTGAAAGTACTGTCAGATACCTAAAAGAAACCCACTAATTTAAACAAATTTTTAGAAAGATTGAGTTTTGGTTTGTTTAGGGTTTTTTAATAAATTAAAACTTGAATCTCTACCCAACCCTGTGACTTCAACAGTGGCTTACTGCTATACTGCATTTTACGATATTAACTGTTAAACAGCTGCACATGCACAAACACTTTCAATCAAATATGTGACTGCAGCTGACAAAGTGCAACACAAAAAATGTGTACACAGTAACAATTTCTATACTGATTTCCACTCAAATACGGATATGCTATTAACTATGAAGCAGAACATTTACCTCGGTTTCATGTACATCATGCTTACACATTCAGAAGCACGGCTTATACAGATACTGATATATGAAGAAAAACCTTCATACAGGCAGTGTGTTTTCTTCAAAGCTTTCTAAGTGACAGCTTCTTAACTATTTGCTCTGAAAACACTTTATTTCATTTGATCTAAAAGTAATGCCACAATTAGGCCCTAATTTACCATTACCATACATTTACCATTACCAGTAGGTGGACCTTATAAAACAATACAAGATCTGCACTACTGATTGTGGAATCAAATCTCTGAATTCCTTCTCTGTGTGGTATATGTTAGCACCATTCAGTAAGTTTCATGCATTTTTAAAAACTTGGGAGAAACCTCTAGCATTACTGCAAGAAAACCAGGAAATGCAGCAACAATTTGGACCCGAGTAATAAGTCAAACATCAACTGCCTCTCCTGTAGCAAACGCATATAGTTAAGTAATTATACTTAAACAGCCATAAAATTTTAAAAATTCAAGCTATCTGTCCTCTATTTTATCTTGGTTTTGGATCTTGAAATAGCCACAGCACACACTTCCATCAACCCAAAATTAGGCCAAAATGAGACAGAATATTATTACTGGTAGCATTGTATGTCTCCACCCCTTCTTTTTCCACATCAGTTAAGGATGCCAATACCTTTCTCCATATACAGAAGACAAACTATATTATTTAAAGTAGAAAATAACACAATCATAAGCAAGTATTAAAATAAATTCCAAGTTCCTTTCAAATCACTTTACTGTACAGGCAGTTTATTCCCCCAATATAAATAATTACTTTCATGTACCTGATCCAAGACAAAAGTCTTTGGTATAAACACCCCACATCCACTTGGAGCATTCCCATTCACCCAAATACTGGTGCAGACATATTTCAAGGCCTGCTAGTCTACAACAGAAGCTGTATTACCACAAGAACTACACAGTGTAGTAGAGTACCTCAGATACAGACAAATGTGTTTTAATTCAAAAAGATTATTTTAAAACAAGCCAAATTCCTATTAAACAAACATTGCCTTTGCACACTTGTGGCTCCAAAATAACAACCTGTTTTAATTAAAGATAAATTATACTATAGATTTAATTTCCGGAACAGTGGGTGGATTGCAAAGGTCTTAAAGATCCTGCTATTCACCAGTATACTTTAAGGTTACTCTTCACCTTCATGGGTGCATCTTGGTCTTTATGATTTCTTTCTCCTTTTGCTTTAAAAGTCAGTCTACAATCTGGGCATAAGCCCCTTATCCCATTTTACCTCATTAAATAAAAATCACAATGAAAAAAATGCAACCGGTGACCCAGCAACCTAAGACTCACAGAACAATGCACCAGAAATCTGCAAAGCAACCCCCCTGCAAGTACTTTCATTAATCTGCTTCCTAACCATCACTCTCCTACACCCATCATCGCTGATATTCCCCCAACACTCCCTCCACTGACCAGCCATCCTTTCCCTCTCCATTTTGGAAGGACGGGTTCCCTACCATATCAAACCCACCCACAGGAACCACGGTTATTTACCCAGCTACAAGCACCTCGGCAAAGCCTGCACACGAGCGCGCACACACAACGCGGTGGCGGAGGAACTACGAGCGGGTCACTGCCACCATCGCCATGGCCGCTCCGCGGTGAAGGTGGCAGGCGCCTGGGAGAAACCGAACCGACCACGCCATATAATGCACCAGGGGGCCACCCGGACAGAGCCCGGGGCGGCGATGTCTGGGCTGCACCCCCAGCGGCGCTTAAGGCGTGCGTGCTGACGGCGGCCCACACTCACCCAGCAGCAGCAGCTTCAGTTCCCGACGGGCGTCCCGCTTGTCCCGGCGCAGCTGCCGCTCGATCTCGTCGTTGATCCGCCGGGCTTCCTTGGCTTCTTCGCTCAGGCAGCACGCCATCATGGACTCCAAAGTCATTCTTCCTAACTGGTTCAGACACAACCCCCACCCTAAAAACGCGCGCGCACACACACCCCACCAGAGCACCAGCCCCGGGGGACACTGAGGCTCTCTGCCCGGAAGTCCCCACCCGGACACTGTAGGGCAAGTGCAGCGAGCTGCCTCGATGCCACACACAGATAAGGAAAAAGAGAGCGGGCCCCCAGTAGCACAAATCCCCCCGTTCCCTGCCTCAAATAGTCGCCGCTTCCAACTCCTCCTCTAAATTATGCACCAAGCAACATGAAAACATCCACCACTGCAGCCGTGGCGGCAGCAGTGCTTTCTTCGCGAGCCAAGCTGCTCAGCACAAATACCCCTCTCCCTCCTTCCCTCACTACTACTTCTGCTTCTGTCTCTGCTACCGCTGCCACCACCCGAGTGTCCCTCGCAAACTACACCCCCACCGCCCTCCGAAATAACCAGCCCCCACGGAAATGCTAATGTCTGTTAATCCCTCCCCTCCTCCTCAATAACGCTTCCCTGTCGCTCCTTCTGTCCTAAAGCGAGAGTTCGGCTCCTCCGAAAGTGGGTAAGGCCGCCGCTACCCGGCAATCTCAGCGTGCGCCTGGATGGAGAACTTCCGTACGATGAACCTTTTTTCCAGGCACGGTCGCTCGCCCCTGTCGCGAGTAGAACTGCTGCTGAAGAGCCGTCACGGCTCGTTCCTGCCCTGACAGTAAGAAAGAGAGGGGGGACGAGTACAAAAGGCTCCACCAGAGAGGAAGAGAAGGCAGGTGGAGACTGGGGCATGCACACTGTGAGCCCAGCTCGACGAGCTTTTCAATGGTTTATCTCTGCGGGCGTGGTAAGGTAGAAATATGGCGGACTGTCTCTCTTGCTGCCTCTGCCACTCATCCCCTGCGCCGCTGCGCGATGGGAATAAGTAGCTGGAGGAGCCAGGAACTCCCGGGATGCAGCTCCCGACCATGCGTGTTTTATTTGCTTTTGATACCTTTGGTTTTAGTCGATACATGCACATTTTTATTTTACCCTTGCACTCTCTTCCTAGAAGAGATGCCTTTGGTTCATAGAAAAAGGGGGAAAATGTAATAATTTACACGAAGGGGGAAGTATCTTCACCTTCAGATGGCAATTAAAATGTGGGGGATAAAAATATACTAGACACTAGTAACTTTTTTATTCCGGTAATCCTGAAAATGATACTTGAATAGTTGTCATACGTAGAAGAAATAAAAGATGTTTACAACAGATAAAAACAGTAGTATACTTCCCTTGCTTGTAAAACCCTAATATTCTATAATTTCAAGGCATTGATATACCGCATTTTATATTCTGTTGTTGTAACATTTATTCAACCAATGCTTTTAGCTACCATCCTTTTTCACAAACCCAGACCAGCTTGCCTTCAATTCCAGTACTAGAAAGCCTGTCTTTAACACATAGCCTTTAGTAGCTCCCAGAGTGATAGCACACAATTTGATGGACATATTAAGTTCTAGGTTTTGTGGATTTATAAAATATTTCAAAATTCCTACAGCTGCCCTACATTTTCCCACCTCCATATTAAATTAAATATCCGGGAATGTTGAAAAATCTCCCAGGAAAGTCATAGTAGTCTATTAGGTAGTTAGAGGGGTGCATCACTCTCCATCTTTTAGTTTCATATGCAATGCCCTCTCTAGCACCTGTTGTCATCTGTTTTGAACATCACATACTCTTTCTTACAACTGTGCAAATATGTTGTAAATATGAATTAAGTAGAGTCCACCATAAGGCATAAGACTAAGAGGAAATTAAAAAATGAAAATGTAATCGTCAATAGAATAATATAGTTTTTAGAACATGAAAATGTTTTTCATTACTTACAAAATGTGTGATTTTTGTTTAGATCTATATCAGTTTTCTATGAATAATGTATAAAAAATTTAAGAAAATTTTGAATATTTTTATAGGTATGTTTATTCCAGTAAATGAATATGTGAATTTTATTCTAAACTCTGTAATCCTATTTATTAATCAGTAATGATATTTCAGTAAAAGCATCTTCTTTATTTACCTGATGTGGATTTTAAAATTCATATGTATGTAGGCATATTTATCTATTTATCTACCTTGTGGCCCCAGATTAATGTGTTAATATTAAATTTGGTTATAAGAATTTCTATACATTGAATTATAAATATTATAAATATGATAAATATAAAAATGAAAATAACCAAAGTGGAAAAGATTTTTCTTCATTAAATAATTTTTCAACATAACAGAATTTCCTCCCCAAAAAGATGAAAATTGGTATGTGGTTCAGGTTGTGGTGCAATGGATGTTCAACTGCTCTATGCCTGAAACATTGCTGCAAACAGCATCTGACATCAAGTCTAAAGAAAGTATATGAATGGGTCAATGAATTTGCGCCATATCCATCATCTGATTAAAATCCCTACCCAAATTTAGGGCTCTTGGAGGTTAGGAGTTTTTTCCTTATATTTTCTTTTTCTCAGGGAATTTTTCTCCCATTTGTTGCCCAAGAGATGGGAACGACTGGAGGTTAGGATTTTTCTTTTTTTTTTTTTTTTTTTATTTCTCTCAGGGAATTTTGTCCCATTTGTTGCTAAGAGACGATAACGACCAGTACTTAGGAGACAAAAGAAGTGGCCAAGTTGGGGGGAGTGCAGTTGGCTGCACTCTCGTAGCTGAGGGGCATTCTCTTGGGAAGGGAAGAGATACCACGAGATTTTGGCTGGGGGGTGAGAGGCTGGGCTCAGCTCCTCTCTCTCGGGATTGGAGGGTAACGGTCGAGTTGCTGCTACTGCGGGAAGAATTCGCTCCCACCGTGGAGTCCAGCCCGACACTGCTTCTTCTTAACCGTAGGTGAGCCTCTGCTCGCAAAAGTAGCTGGTGAACTGGGACCTTATTAACAACCGATCTGACTGGAAAGGACCCTCACCATCTGCTCGGGTGCCTCAGGGAAAAGACCCGGGACCTCGACCCCCTCCCCCTTCCTGGAGGGGTACGGCTGCTACGGAGAAGCCCGGCCGCTGCTGCCCAACCCTGCTGTTTTCTGTCGTTGCCTCGGGCTTTTTTTCACTACACTCTAACCCAACACCCTGTGTACGCCCGACCCCTGCAGCTCTTGCTAAGTCTGCGGAGTTTTCTGTTACATTTTGTTTGCTGCCCTGGGTTGTGCCCACTTCTGCCGTTCCAGGCACTGCTCCGAGGTTCCTGCTACAGCTCATTTCACTATCCGGAGGGGCACCAGGACTGACTGCCCCTGTGGGTTTGTAAAGGAAGCCCCTTTTCTATCTCTCCCGCCAGTGCACCCGCCATTACTCACGTGCAGACAGGCAGCTGAGCTCGTGCCACAGCACCCCTGCAGCCGTGGGGGAATCATCACACCTGCCCTGACCAGCCGGGAGCCAACAGCGCCCCTGCTGGCTGTGACCATAACTACACCATAGGGGAAAGTGCTTGACAGCTGAGAGAAGGCTGTTATTGAGTTTCTGTCTTTGTTGTTGCTGCTGTTGTGGTTGTTTATTTGCCTTGTTATACATACATACATACATACATACATATAGATATAAGTAGTAAAGAACTGTTATTCCTTTTCCCATATCTTTGCCTGAAAGCCCTGTAATTTTGGAGTTATAATAATTTGGAGGGAAGGGGGTCACATTTTCCATTCCAAGGGAGGTTCCTGCCTTCCTTGGCAGACACCTGTCTTTCAAACCAAGACAGAGAGACAAAAGATGTGTCCAAGGGGGGGGGGGGGGGGGGGGAAGGGGTGCAGTTTGTTACCATCTCTGAGCTGGGGAGTTTTCTCTTGGGAAATGCAGAGATACTGCGAGACTGGACTGGAGGTCAGGGGCTGGGCTCAACTGTTGCTTGTTCTCTTGCTCTTGGGATCAGAGTGGACACAGCTGTTTTGGTGCTGGACTCCTGCTGCCCAGAAGATTCGCTGCCAGTGCAGGGTTTTTGTCTTTAACTACTTCTCCTTACCATGGGTGAGCTTCTGCTCACAAGAGCAGCTGTTGAACTAGGACCTTTCCAACACCCAACCTCACTGGGAAGCGGACCATGACCCCCTATTCTCCAGAGGGAGCATCTCCTGGCTGCTTGCAGTAGCTGCCTGCAGCAGCCCTTCAGCCGCTGCCCAGCCCCACTGCTTTCTGCCACTGCTTCGGGTTTTTTCCTACACTTTAACTCGACATCCCGTATCTGCCTGGATTGCCGTGGCTCCTGCCATGGCTTCGGAGTTTTTCTACACTTTGTTTGCCACCCCGGGTGTACTCACCTCTGCTGTTCCAGCCTGCTGCTCTGAGGTTCCTGCTACAGTCCATTTCGCCACCCAGAGTGGCAGACAACCACTGAGACCAACTGCTCCCCGTGAGTTTGCAAAGAAAGACCCTTTTCTCTCTCTCTCACTGGCCCAGTCGCCATTGCCAGTGGAGAGGTGGCTGAGTTCGTGCCACAGCACCCCCTGCAGCCATGGGGGAATCATGGCACCTGCCCTGCCCAGCTGGGAGCCAACAGCGCCCCTGCTGGCTGTGACCATAACTACACAAAAGGGGAAAAGGCTTGATGGCTGAGAGAAGGCTGTTATTGGGTTTCTGGGTTTTTTTTGTTTGTTGTTGCTGCCATTGTTTGTTTGTCTTGTTATGCATACACATACTAGTAAAGAACTGTTATTCCTTTTCCCATATCTTTGCCTGAAAGCCCTGTAATTTTGGAGTTATAATAATTTGGAGGGAAGGGGGTCATATTTTCCATTCCAAGGGAGGTTCCCACCTTCCTTGGCAGACACCTGTCTTTTAAACCAAGACAAGGGCACAGTAGTCCTACAAAAAAAACCTACATACCTGAAACAACATTATAACCTTCCCTAGTAGACGAACTCTGACTCAGCTTTCTTGACCAACTCTTTTATATGTTCAGTGGAGAAGGCATGACCACTGCATGTACCTCAAAAGTGAAACTGCAATTTAATTTTGCATTTTAGTGAGAAAAGACACCCCATAAATTGTATCTGTATGTACCATTCCCATTGACATCATTGTATTCAAAATCATAGAGGAAGCTGTAAGCACCTCTTTGCAAAAGAATCACTTCCGTAGCTATGCTAACCCATGACACCACTTAATAAATATCTTTGGATTTTTAATAGATGAGCCATTTAGTACTGATTCAGGCAACACCTGATAGCCATTATACTGTTTTACTCATTTGCTTTGCAACTTAGTAGAACCTAGAAGAACCCCCATAATGGACAATTATGTGATAATAAACCTATGAGGAAAATTTTTCAGCCCTCATCTCCATAATGGTTTGCTTTTGTTTTGAAATGTGAAACATTCTTTATAAATATTTTATTCTAATAAGAACTGTCAGTAAATCACAGATACAATTATTACCCATGCAGATTATTATTCATAGATATTATGCATACTGTTACCTAATCCTGTACAGATATGGTACACCCCACCCTGGTAGGGGGGTTGGAACTAGATGATCTTTAAAGTCCCTTCCAACCCAAACCATTCTATGATTCTATATCTCCTGATAAACCTTCCCTGGACCATTAATAATTTCATTATCCTCTATCCAAGTAGTCATGTCTTATAGCAAACCCACTGCCAGTGAGATGTTTTAATGTTTCTCACTGTCACAGGAGATTAAAAGTGAGACTGTCAGGGGAGCAAAGTATGATATTAAATGTGCTGCATCTTCAGTATTCTTGCCCATGGGCCAAAAAAGATTGGGGAACCATCACTCTATCATCTTTGTATCTTTCTTTGTACCAATCAAGCTCAGTCTTTCATTTCTTCCAAATACCTCAAAGATATTTATTATTTGAGATATGTTTTCTGTGATGTTTTGAAAAATTGCAACTAGCATCTGAACTTGGTACTCACATGACAGTAAACCAGGAGAGCATATATAAAAACATTGATGATTATTATTTTTAGTCAGCATCCCATCTTAAGCAATGGAATATCTTACAAGTTCTTTTTGATTGACATTGTACATTAGGAAGATGTTTTCACAGTGCTATGCACAATTATATCTGAGTCTTGAGTACTTATAGTTAATTTAGAGGCTATCAGTATGTATGAGTAGAGCAAATTACCCTTCCAGTATGCCCTCTTAATCAGTTTTATTTAAAAGAACAAATTGTATCTGCTGGTTGTCTACTGATGGATATTATTGATGTGCCTCCCTCGGGGTTACACCTGTGCCCCTGGATGACCCTCCCTGAGGGAGGAGAACTGAAGCCAGCCTCCACAGAGGGACGGCCCTGAGGAGGCAACACGTCCCTGTGGTGCAGCTGGGGTGCCACCTGCCTGCTGGAAGGCATGCCACTGCCTTGGGCAACATGGCTTCCCTGCCCACCTTCCTTCCCCTGGCTGGGGGAGGAGGGAGGAAGAACAGTGACCAAGGTGCACATGGCAACCCTGCCTTTTTACTGTTCCTGTTCCTTCTTTGAAATGGGAATAGTAACTTCAACCACTAACTTCAACCACCCTGACATCTACTGGAAAAGTAGCACGGCAAGCTGTAAGCAATCCAGGAGGCCCCTGGAATGCATGGAGGATAACTTTTTGAGCCAGATAATAGACAGCCCTACCAGAGGGGATGAGATACTGCATCTCATGGTCACCAACATAAACGACCTAATGAGGGACATCAAGATTGGAGGCAGCCTGGGCTGCAGTGATCATCCACTGGTAGAGTTTGCAGTCCTGAGGGACATGGGTCAGGTAAGAAGTAAAGTTAGGCCCTGAGGTAAAGAAATTCAGCCAAATTAAATTTAATAAAAAAATAGATTTTATTGTGTGGCCGAAAGATCGGTCACACAGAAAGCCACGATCGAGAAAAGCAGCTCCAAGCCCGGGGTCGGAGCTGGGTGAACACGCACAGATCTGATCTCTATCGCACCAGAACTCCCAAGTTCATGAATGCTGCTTCGGCTGGTCCCTTCTTATACAGTTTTTGGGCAGAGTCTGAATTAATTCTATTCTTCTCATAATTTTAGCATATTCATGAAGTTTTCTTGTCCCGGAGTTGGGCTGCACAAAGCCTTTCCTGGGTCTGATGAATTGTCGATCCTGGGTGATGAGTGGGCAATTTCTGGTGATGGAAAGGGCCATCTCTGATGATGAATAGGCCATCTCTGGTTCCTGGAACAGTTATTTTTAGTTAGGAATGTCCGATTCCTTATCAGATGAGATGTAGATATCAGAATGTGGTGATCAAGTTGTCATCATGCAAATGTCCCGGTGATAAGATCTAACCCCACCGAGGTGGAATCCTCACTTATTGTGAGAGAACTTCTTTTAGTGTTGTGAAATTTTTCTCTCAGCCAGGCTGGTGGAGGGATTTTGAAACTCTGTCTCTACATGGTCTGATTACATTCCAGTTTTATACATAATAGCACAAATTACATACTTTATTTATAACAGGCCCCAAACTTTAGGAAGGCAAACTTCCAGCTCTTCAAGGAGCTAGCAGAACAGAGCTGGCATATTTTTAAGGATGTCTTCCATAGACCACAAGAGTTAGCAATCGCAAGGAGCCAGAAATTGGGAAAGGAAGGCAAGAGAAGGCAATGAATCAGGACCTGCTGGTCAAACTAAAAGGCAGGAGGCAAATGCATAGACAGTTGAAGCTAGGACAAGTGACCCAATGTTATAAATGGTATTGTGATGTTGGCTTTTCGCATGTTACATAATTGTTATGAATGTATTGTGATATTGGGTTTTTTTTATGTTCCTTAATGTTAGAAAAACTTTACCTAGGTTCTGTAATGTAATACATGATATAGAATGTCTATTGTTTCTGTAGTCAATTTAGAAAAGATAGGCAGAGAAGGTCTTCACATTCCTGGAAAATCTTATCAGAAGAAAAACCCGAAACCAGATGGAATGGAGCCAAGGAGGAAGATAAGGCTGATGGGATGATACTCAGTAACTCCAAAGAATTAATGAATTATGCATGATGGTGATGAATATGAAATAAGCGATGTACTTTTAAATACGATCTTTTGGATGTAGAGGTGTGCCTTTGGATCGCTGCCAAAGCACCCAGCCAGCCGTAATACCCTTTTTGCTGTTGTCTTCTAATCGTCCCTTTTATTAAATTTTTCTTAAAATTTTACGAAGAGTGAACCTGGTTTTTCACAATTTGGTGGCCTGTACAGGGAAAAGGCCTCACCTCTGAGATCTCCAGGGGAACCCAGAGCAGGGGGGGTGCCCCCGCCCCCTTTTGGCGGCCTTGCCATGTATTTCCCGGCGTGGTCAGGGGGGTTTGCAGTTCAAACACCCGGAGCACAAGAGAGGAGACAAAGCAAAAAGAAAGGAAAGAAAAGGCTCCCTAAGATACCGCGGTAACTATACATGTAAAATCTTGTGCACGAAGACTCCGAGAAAGGTGAGTATTTTTTTCTTTCCTCTTTTTGGGGGGATACGGGGGATGAAAGTGTGTGCATGAGACGCGGGCTGGTTACCCCAGACCTGCGAAGCGAGTGTGGAGTCTCTGAGGCTGCAGTTCTGCTCTCCCGTGAGGGAAGCAGCCAGTAAAGAGGCGAAGCGAAAGATAAAAGGAGTGAGAGAACCCCCGGTTTAACTGGGACGAGGTTTCACGGGAGGGACTGGACTCCTTGAAGGAGGGGAGTCAAGAGTTTCCTAGTATTGGATCCGAGAAATTTAGGGTTTAAGACTGCCGGATTGAGGGTTCAAAAATTTGAGACATCCGGGCTTAATTCTGCTAAATTGAGGGTTAGTTCCAAGAAATTTAGGTTTTAAGACTGCCGGATTGAGGGTTCAAAAATTCGAGACATCCGGGCTTAATTCTGCTAAATTGAGGGATAGTTCCAAAATATTTGGGTTTTGAGACTGCTGGATTGAGAATTAAAAAATTCAAGAAAGCCAGGATTAATTCTGCCAAATTGAGGACAAATCCGAGACATTTGGGTTTTGAGGCTGCTGGATTGAGGGTTAAAAAATTCAAGAAATACAGGCTTAGTTCTGCCAAATTGAGGATTACTCCAAGAAACCTGGAATTTTGGGCCCAGGGGTGAATATTGGCCAACAATTTGAAATTAAAAGGTACCTAAGTCTCGTGTGGTTGTGACTGATAGTGCATGAGAAAGAGAAATTGGAACAATAAAAAGAAGTGAGTGAGAATGAATGAAAACGTATGTGATAGAAATGTTAAACCTTGAAATATAACTTTATTTTCTCGAGGGAGGCATATTTTATTAAGAGAAGGGAACTTTTGTATTCTAGGAGAAGAAAGGGGAAAGAGGTGATGAAGTTTGAATAGTTGTGTGTTTCGTTGGTTTTTATTAAAAAAGGTGGGAAACGAAGGCCTGGAAAGGATTGATAAGGTTCTGAGAAAATGGAACGTAAAACTAGTAAGCAAGAGTCAGGGAATAAAAAAGGGAATAGAGGTGTGCCAACGGAAATACCCCCGGAAAGCCCTCTGGGAGTTATGTTAGCTAACTGGAATACTAACCCAAGTACAAAGGAAAAGAGCAAAGTCAAAATGATACAGTTTTGTATGTTTGATTGGGCCGAGAAGGAAATAAGATCCGACCATGTATTCTGGCCCAGACATGGCTCTTGAAGTCTGGATGTGTCAGGCTTTACAAGTATTTATAAATTCAAAAGAACTCTTTAACACAGAAGAAAGCAAGTATGCTTCATGCTGGGTGGGAAACATAGAGTCTAAGGGGATAAGAATTTTTAAGTTGTCGGAGACCCAAGGAAAGGAGAAAAGGGAGAAAAAGAAAGAGAAGGGCTGGGACCCCCTGGAAGCATTGCCCCCTCCATTCCTGCCTGCCCCCCCCTCCCCAAGCCCAGGCTCCTGTTGCGCCACTCGCAGCTGCACCGCCAGTCTTGGAGCCCGAGGTCCCCCCTGTCCTGGCTCTCATGGCACCACCGGCGGCTCCACCGCTTGTCCCAGAGGCGGCGGCTCCGCCGGTGGTCCCGGTGTTCCTGCCGCCCCCTTCAGCACCCGCGGATCCAGCGACAGGCCAGTCCCCCCCCCGACGGCGTCCCGCCCGTCCCTAGCCCGGGTATCCGCTCCGCAGCAGCCCAGGCAGCCGCTTTTGGGCCCCCCCTTGCCCTGGCCCCGGCCCCGGTTCCGATGTCCGCGGCCGTTCCGCCTGCCCCTGCTGCGTTGTCGGCCACAGCTCCATTGAACCTGTCTTTAGCCCCGCGGGCTGCGCTGGGCCCGCCGGCAGCTCAGAGTCCTGCTGCCGTAGCTGCTGTGGACCGTGTGCAGAGGGTCCTCGCCAGACTCTGGTATCCGCCGGAAGAGCTTGTCCCCTTGCCGGTTCTGGCGGCACTTCCCGCCTATGCCTCCCAACTCCTGAAGGAATCAGCCTCCGAGAGGATTCCCACCTCCTACCCCCCCTCCCTTGCCTGCACCGTTCCCCTGGCAACGACCGCTGCTGCTGTTCCTCTTAAAGGAGAATCAAAACACCAACGTTCGAGCAGATCTCGAGGAACAAGCCCTTTCAGAAAGAAATAATATATGTAGACGGTTCTTCCAGATGTGTACAAAGAAAAAGAATGTCAGGGTATGCTTTAGTTGATGGGGGAACTATGCAAACCATTGAAAAAGGAAAATTGGCCTCATACTAGTCAGCTCAGACTTGTGAATTGTATGCCCTTAAAAAGGTCACTGGAATATTTAGCACACAAGAAGGGAACTATATATAATGATTCAAGGTACACTTTTAGAGTGGTGCACGCCTTTGGGAGGATCTGGGAAGAAAGAGGATTACTTGGTTCAGGGGGAAAGTGGTTGATGCATGGGCGACTTGCTTTGAAAATTTTGGAGACTTGCCTGAAGAGATAGCAATAGAAGGACACCAGAGGGGAATGACCTCAGAAACGGGAGGAGATAATTTGACAGATCAGGAGGGTGGGGATGCTGCAGAAAATGTGATAAAATGGGTTAGGTTAATTTTGACCTCGAAGAACAAAAAATTGGAGACTCCAAAATTCAGTGAAACAGAGGAGAAGGAATTAAGTAGGATGGGGGTTAAGGCCAGATGAATGTGGAAAATTGAGGCTTCCGGACGGAAGGCAGTTGCTTAATAAGTCACTCACCAGATGAAAGTTTGGTAAGAAAGTTTCACAGATATGTAGGCTTGGCAGAAAGATCTCTGAATGTAGAAACTGAGGATGAGATAGAAATGAAAGCAAGTTTGGATATAAAGTAAAAGATGTTTTGCTGAAATATTGATCACTAAATAACTGAGAAGGCAAAGGTTGGAGATGAATTGGAAGGAGATTTTTATGATTAGGACAAAGGTATGTGACTACAAACAAAGACATGGGGTTTTTTTACCAAGCAAATAAGTCTCAAGAAGAGCATAAGTAAATAGAAAAGATGTTTTTACCAGGGAGAGAGCTATCGCAGGCAGACAGGAGATGTTGATGTGGCGGGGAGAGGAGAGGTCTGGGAATTTTTCATTGTAAGCTTGAATTGTAGCTTGCTTACTCTTGAGATTGGATGATAATTACTGTGGTATGGTAGTGGTAGTAGCTGTGATAGGCTGTGGGCAGATGTGGAGGTGTTGTGTGTGGTGCTTGTTGGTTGTTATGTGTTGGGATACTCAGCAAAGAAGGGTGTATAATGCTTTGTAACTTGAACAGAAAGTGGCTTCAGTTATGCCCAAAAGCTGTGGCTGACAGCTGAGGGGCTGGCTCTGGATATCCACTCCCTGAAATGCTGTAACTTCGCCTATGCAATAAACAGCTTTCAAGAGAGCCACCTGAAGTCCAGACATCCTTCATGAACCCTTTTCCTATAGTTTGGGTTACCCTTTCTGACCACCCAACATGAAACTGCTACCTATGAAGTAGGGGAAATGAGTGTTAAAGAATATGTCAACACAATTGCAAGGACCCTTGAAGATTTGCAGTTAAAAGGGATAATCCCTCAAACCACACCTTTAGACTTTAAAATCCATAACACCCATCCAGGGGAGTGGATACTAGTAAAAACGTGGAAAGAGCAATCTTTAGCTCCACAAGGGGAAGGTCCTTTTCAGGTGCTACTGACGACTGAGGCAGCGATCCGGACCAAGGAGCGAGGATGGATCCACACCAGCAGAATCAAAGGACCCGTGGAAGAACCTAAGGATTGGAGTATAACATCTACGCCTGGTGATACCAAGTTAACTCTTAAGAGGGAACTGGGGATTAATGCACTAGGAAAACCCAAATGATTCAAGAGATACACCAAGAATCACACCTGATTGGGAAATAAGGCCAAACTTATATCAGTGGTTTCAAGTGTTTCCTGGACAAGTCCTGAGACACCTCCGATACCCTCCTTGGGGAGGAATACTTCCACTCCAAACAGGAGGATCAGGACTATTTCAGGCTGAGGGTTCTCATATTCTGGCCTTAGCCTGTGATTTATTCAAAAAGGAGGAGGAATTGCTACCTCCAACAGTGCCATACCATATACCCTGTCTAATTCATCCTAGTACCGAACATGCTAGCTGGATGAAATGTAAATGTCTAGACTGTAAAAATTATTGGTATTGTAGTTCACTAAAACGACACTCTCATTGCATGAAGTGTTGAAAGCCAAATCTATTCCCCATCCAGGTAGAGCAAAGAACAGCTGAAATAGTAACCCTGCTTTGTGGATGGGTATTACCGCAGGCCTGGTTCCTACGGTATATCACCGTGTCCCGCAGCCATAGGGAGGAGGAGGAGGAGAAGATCCAGCAGGCAGGAGTTGTGCAGCAAGATTCATTTATTTAATTATTTTACAAACTCTTTTATAGACTTTTTTCTTCTTAGTCTAATTGGACAAAGGACCAGCCACCCCTTGGGGGTGATTGGCTAAAATCCTAAAACATCCATTGTCAAAATATTTTTCTACTATACCATAAACAAGACTTTTCAAGGTTGCAGGTGTCTGGGTTGTTTACATTCCCTGCTACCTCTTCTGTGAGAAAGAAAAGTCTCTCATGGACTTAGAAAATAGCAAGAAAATCCTTGCTAGCAACATTTTTGTATCTACAATTCCCCCTTTTTGTTTTATAAGATAACAGCTCTACTATTAATGCCAAATAGAAATCTACATCAGTTATTAATTCTAAATATGTCCTTAAGGCTTTAACTCTCTGACTCCATAACAAGAAATTTAAAGTTCAGTCTCTGCTTGTAGAAGGACCATCCCAGTCTCTGCTTGTAGAAGGACCATCTGCCTGATGGTTGACATCCTGGTCATCATCAGAAGAATCATTAGGCTAATGATCTACATTCTGGTCGCCATTTGGATGATTGGCGTTCTGGTCATCATTTGGAGGTCGCCTGTTCTGCCTCTGGTGCCGTAGGTCAGGGCGAACGCATTTTGAAGGTAGCCACCGTATCCCGGCATCTGTGGAAACGCAAGCATACCCACGACCCCAACCGATGAGCTCATGAGGGCCTTCCCACTGGTTAGTGAGTAAATTCTGTACCCAGACTTTTGCCCAGGGCAGTTGTCTGTCGCCTGCAGACTGCAATGAGAGAAAATGATTCAGAATAACAGGATTATTTGAATTTTGTGGTACTGTAAGGTGATTAATTGTATACAAAGCTTTTGCTAGTCAGCTCTGTGGGGTTTCTCCATGCATTCCCATTTTCTGCTTGCCCAAAACACGCTTCAAGGTACCATGAGCGCGTTCGACAATGGCTTGGCCAGTAGGAGAATGTGGGATACCAAAGGTGTGGTCTACACCCCATAGGTGTAAGAACTGCCGCGTCTTCTCCGAGGCGTAGGCAGGACCATTATCGGTTTTCACAGAAGCTGGCACGCCCAGGACTGAGAAAGCCAATTTCCAATGGGCAATGACATCACAGCCCTTCTCTCCAGTGTGAGCAGTAGCCCACATAGCCGAGGAGAAAGTGTCAATAGACACGTGCACATATTTCAGCCGACCAAATTCTGGGATGTGAGTTACATCCGTTTGCCAAATCTGCAAGGCTTTTAGCCCTCTGGGGTTTACCCCTGCTGGCAAAGGCGCAGCGAGTCCATGACAGTCAGCACAAGTGCTTCGGTTGGTGTTAAATGAAACTGCTTCTGCAGGGTATGTGCACTTTGATGGAAGAAACCGTGTGATGCCTTGGCTTGTGCAATTTTGTCAGGCCGAGGCCCTACCCATGCAGGGTTGGCCAGCAAGTCAGCCCTGGCATTGCCTTCTGTTAGAAACCCTGGTAAACTGGTGTGGCTTCGAATGTGCAGAATGTAATACGGATGCACTCGAGCTTGAATTGCAGACCACAAGGTTTGCAACAGCGAAAACAGAGCCGCATTGTTCACCTCCTTCAGAAGGGAACAATCTAAGCGTTGGGTGATATCTGCTACATAAGCAGAGTCAGTAACCAAATTCAAAGGTTCCTGTGAGAATCGCTGAAAAGCCATGGTAACAGCCCTTAATTCAACTAACTGAGCAGAGTCTGACTCGGATTGGTGTGTTAATCAACCACCTCAAAGGCAGTGTCGGATACTGTGCGCTCTTACACACAGTGACCCCTACTAAAAATTTGTCCCAATCCGTACACCCCAAGCTGCCAAATCATCCCGTCCCCAAAGGTTACAGGAAGTGGTAGCAACATAAGGCCTAATCATAGCTGGGTGCCCCTCTGAGTCCTTCACCACCGCAGGCCGTTCGCTTAAATAACTCTGTGTGGTTCCTCCTAATCCTGCGATGGCCGATCCCACTGGGGCTAAAGGCCATGAGGGAGGCCATGCAGAGAAGGAGATAAGTTACATCAGCACCTGTATCAATCAAACCTCGAAGCTGAATCCGGGGTGGACGGGCATTCGGCAGGACCAGGGTACATGTCATCTGTGGCCTTTGGTCAGAGATGTCTGCAGTCCAGAAGGCCTGCTGAAGTCCCGTAGATCCACTGCCGTTATCTTCGTGAGTTTGTTCTACCCTGGGGACACAAGACTTAAAAGGCACTAATTTAGCAAGGGAGGTCTTTTCAGGAATAGTTACAGGGGGTTTTTGCGTGGAGACCATAGTGCAAATCTGACCTTTAAAGTCAGCATCAATAACTCCTGAGTGCACTAAGATTCCTTGATGGGCAACATCAGGTTTTCCCACCAGCATCGCACTGGATCCCTGGGCTAAGGGTCCATATGCATCCAAGGGGACCTTATAAATACCGCTAGCATCTAAGACGACTGCGGCTGCGGTGTGGACGTCAAACCTGTCTGATCCGTGGGTGCTGTCTCTAGGGTGGCTGGGTAGGCCTGTGCCTGTACCTGTGCCACTCTCTGGGGGAGTGACTGCATCGGAGAGCAATTCCCCCTCCTTGCACCCCGGCGGAAGTTTCCCGACAAAGGCCGACCATCGGCATGACTCCGGGATCTACGGTAGCCTGTACAATGGCCTGGCCTGCCACACCTCTTGCACTGGGGGATCAGTGTGTTCTCTTTCTGGCTCGGCTTACGCCGCTTCTGTTTCTTCACCTGTTTTGGTGGCTTCGGTTCACGACCAGAAGATGCGTGAACAGGCTGCAGGAAAGCAGCCAAAGCAGACCTTTTCTGGTTCCCAGCTCCCACCTTAGCACAGGCCTTGACCATGTCTGTTACCTCAGGGTCCTCTGGTAAGGCATCTATGATTTTTCTGCACTCCTCGTTTGCATTATCTCTCACTAACTGCCTTAACAACAACTGTCTTAAGCTGTCATCCTCAACCTGCTTCTTGAGAGAAGCAGCGACTTTCTCTACAAAAGAGAGGAATGACTCTGATTTCCCTTGAACCATTTCAGTATATCGCTTTCTGGGTGCAGACAACTCTATGGTTTTCAACAGGGCAGCCATGCCGACCTGCTGAGCTTGCTGCAGGATGCTAGAGGGCAAGGTACCCTGTAGACTGGGATCAGAGAAGGGACCAGTCCCCATCAAAGCATCCACTCCTGCTGTCCGTCTAGGATCAGCAGCAGGGAGCTGCAAATTTGCTAATGCAGTCTTGCCGGCCAGCTTTCTCCAGGTTTTCTCAAAAACTGTAAATTGTACAGGTTGAAATAGAATTTGACCTAAGTGTCTGATATCAAATGGAGAAAGCAAATCTGTATTTATCACCCTTATTATCTGCATAACCTCAGCAGAACCTAGTCCATATTGTGCCACCTTGGATTGGAGGTCCTGGGCAACTTTCCAGGCAATTACCTCATGCTTGTCATGCTCCCCTGAATCTGGGAGAGCCTTATACACTGGGAAAGCTTGGATCTCCCCTTTAGGGGAAGCACTACCATCCTGAACTTCTGGCACAGCCTGTGGATGGAGTGTAACAGCTTCCCGATTACCCCCAGAATCCTCAGATCCATTTGGCATTCCAAGTGTTTCCAATAACCTCCAGTCACCCTCCTCCAATGCTCGCATCTTAAGAGACTCTAAGAATCGATTATAATGCGTCGGACGCACTGTTACTGTGCAGTCCTGAAAGGTCCAGGGGTGAGACCGGCGCAGCCTTTTCCTTCGCCCCGCGGCTACAGCCGCCTGACGACCTGGGGCCAGCACCTCATCTGCCTCACTGCCTGACGAGGAATCATCAGGCAAAGGCAACTTTGTGGTACTGGGAGTGAACAGAAATGTACGTGGAGGGGCACTTGGGCTAAGTTCGCTAGAGGCAGAACAGACAGGACAGACTACAGCTGGCTGAGCGGCAGTTTTTATACCAGTGTCTATACGGGAGGCCGTCTCGGCCAGCCCCGACCGAACTGGTACTGGAGCTGCTGCCACCGTCTCTGGGGCTACAGCTGGTCTCGGCGCTGCCGCCTCTGGCACAGGAGCTGCGTTTGGCGTGGTCGCCGCTGCCGCTGCTGTTTTGCACTCCCCAGCCGCACTCGGCGCTGCCGCTGCTGGCCCGTTCTCGGCGGTCGCTCTGGGCGCTACCGCCCCTGCCCGCTGCTCCGCAGCCGCCGCCGCTTCTGGGTTTTCCCACGGCTGTGCCGCTTCCGGGTTCACCGCCGGCCGCGCCGTTTCTCGGCTGGGAGCCTCGTCTCCCGCAGATGTTGGGGGGGGCACGGGTGGTGGGGGCTGTGCTGGCGGTGCGGGCTGTGCTGGCGGGGGGGGGCGCGGGCGGCTCGGGCATCCTCCGCTCTAGCAGGCTGAGCAGTTCCTCCATCCTTCGGGATAGGTTCGGCAGCTCTGTCAGCAAAGGCAGATGCTGCATTAAGAGGTCGATGGCTCGATTCTGCGACAGCGCAGAACAGTCCAGCGCCAGGGAGGGCAGCGGACCACACCCAGGGAGTCTAGGTGCAGGCACACCCGGCCTTATGCCAGCTAAGAAGTTAGATCCAGGTCCATACGGAACCGAGCTAGGAGCCTCTCTGGGTGTCCAAGTGGCTAAGCCGCTGATCTGCAGCCCTGGATAAGCCGTGGCCGCCGCCCAGCCGAATGGCAAGGCAGGCTGTGCGCCCTGCCACTGCCCTGACCCCCCCGCCTCTGGCAGCGCGGGGTTCCTGGGGGCTGTGGAATCCTGCGATTGTGCAGGGTGAGCCGGCGCAGGCTCTGCCTGTGGAGCCGGGGGGGTTTCTCCGAATCCACCATCATTTGCCCCGGAAACCCAGTCAATGGGGCCCCCCTTGGACATTCCTCCATCACTCATCACTGAGATAGGCGATCCAGCTCTGCTGTCACAGTCAAGGTCTGTCAGCAGGATAAATAACGAACGCCAGGTTTTGTATAATTCTAACGCTGCTGGGTCCCCAGCCGGGAGCGCATGTCAGACATCACAGCCGAGTTCCTGCCATAAGGCAAAGTCCAGGGCAGTATCTCTGTCCATGGAAATCCCTTTTAAAGCAGCCCAGTCTAATAATTCCCAAACTGAGTTTTCAGGAATGGAGGTGCGCAATATGCTAAGCACATCTTTCCAGACTTGCACGACAGCGTCGTTCTGTGAGCCACTGTTTGCCATTTCTCAGTTCTGTCGGACCTCCCGGTCCCGGGGGGGAAGGGGAACAGCGTACCTCTAGAGGAATTTGGCTTGGCTCGCAGCAGCAGGACACGTCAGAGAGTGCAGATCACGTCGGGCAGCACCAAATATTACCGCAGGCCTGGTTCCTACGGTATATCACCGTGTCCCGCAGCCATAGGGAGGAGGAGGAGGAGAAGATCCAGCAGGCAGGAATTGTGCAGCAAGATTCATTTATTTAATTATTTTACAAACTCTTTTATAGACTTTTTTCTTCATAGTCTAATTGGACAAAGGACCAGCCACCCCTTGGGGGTGATTGGCTAAATCCTAAAACATCCATTGTCAAAATATTTTTCTACTATACCATAAACAAGACTTTTCAAGGTTGCAGGTGTCTGGGTTGTTTACATTCCCTGCTACCTCTTCTGTGAGAGAGAAAAGTCTCTCACGGATTTAGAAAATAGCAAGAAAATCCTTGCTAGCAGCATTTTTGTATCTACAGATGGGAATTACTAGTGCCTGTTGAATGGGAGATACATGAGGAACAGTGGGAAGTTACAATTCAGAAGTGTCAAAAGCAATTTGCCTGGAAATTAGCAAAAAGGAAGTGATGAGGAAATAGAGGGCAAGACCCAGTTGACCACTGTACCTGCCACCAAGAAGATCATATACCCCTGCTGTGGGTAGCAACCCCATAGGCACGGGAGGTGGAGGTATAAGCCATATCGGACCTCTGTTATTCCTTTATCTGTCACTCCTTTTTTGTGTCTTCCCTCTGGGTATACCGACACAGCCATGCCATAGGTGTTACCAAAAGCTGTATATGGAAAAACACTGAGGTTCCTTTTTCATTGCGCATACCCATGTCAACAGTCACTGTTATAACCCATCCAAATTAGAAAACTGTATGCAAAATGGGAAAAAGTACTGGATTGCAGAAAACCTAGGAACAAGCGGTAGCAAGTAGGGAAGCAAACGTCCAAAAGGAGAAAGATGGGTTTGTTTCACATATATTATTGGGAATAAAGTCTCAGGCTTAGTAAAAGAACAACTGGTAAATAAGGAGGTAAAGCCAGCACAACAATCTAACTCTGTATCGACCCCAATTCAAGACGTATGTGAAACTCAAACAACAAATAGAAAATGAACAGGAAATCTCAAAATTTGGAAAAAATCTGTTTGTGGACTTGGGGGAAAGGATAGGTAAGGAGCTTAATGTAACCACCTGTTGGGTCTGTGGAGGGTCTCTGATGACAGAGGAATGGCCATGGAAAGGCAGTAGCTTAAGCCCAATAGAACTCTTTAAGTGGAATCGGGCAAGGATAAGGGGAGAAAACAGACCAAAAGGGTGGGTACTAAATTCAACGGTGATAGGAGAGGAGTGTCTCTGCTGTACCGGGAACAATTTCCTCAGCAAAGTAGGAAATACTCCCTGTAAGAGATATAAGGTCAGTAATGGAACTTTTACATGGTGGGTCCCTGAGAAACCAGCTCTGTATTGGACTCAAGAAAAAAAAAAAGGAAAAGAATTGTAAGTATAATAAACAGGTCAAACTTTTTCAATGCAATGATACAAACAAATATCCTTATTTTGGGATCCCAGACATTTCAGAATTTTGGGAAAATATAAATCAGTAAAAATTTGATTACAGGAGTGCACCAGATGGCCTATTTTGGCTATGTGGAAAAAGGGCATATGGAAAGCTCCCTTCTTGGTGGAAAGGGAGTTGTACCCTGGGAATCATACACCCAGGATGCTTTCTTTTACCCGAGCCAAATGGAGATCAATTAGGAATACCAGTGTATGAGGATATAAAAAGAAATAAAAGAGAATTGATTGGAGGATCTCAAAAATGGAGAGACGAGGAATGGCCCGCTGAGCACATAATTGAAACGTATGGGCCAGCCACCTGGGGACAAGTTGGGAGTTGGGGGTATCGAACCCCAATTTACATGCTGAATCGGATTATAAGACTCCAAGCAGTTGTAGAAATAATAACGAACCAAACTGGTCAGGCATTGGAATTACTAGCTAGCCAACAAAGCCAAACAAGAGCTGCGGAGTATCAGAATAGGTTGGCTTTAGACTACCTATTGGCTGAAGAAGGAGGTGTTTGTGGAAAATTTAATACATCAGACTGATGTATTGTGATATTGGGTTTTTTTATGTTCCTTAAAGTTAGAAAAACTTTACCTAGGTTCTGTAATGTAATACATGATCTAGAACGTCTATTTTTTCTGTAGTCAATTTAGAAAAGATAGGCAGAGTAAGTCTTCACATTCCTGAAAAATCTTATCAGAAGAAAAACCCGAAACCAGGCAGAATGGAGCCAAGGAGGAAGATAAGGCTGATGGGATGATACTCAGTAACTCCAAAGAATTAATGAATTATGCATGATGGTGATAAATACGAAATAAGCAATGTACTTTTTAAGACTATCTGCACCTAACACCGTTTTTGCTGTTGTCTCTTAATTGTCCCTTTTATTAAACTTTCCTTAAAATTTTACAAAGAGTGAACCTCATTTTTCACAGTCTTTTAAGGATGAGCTGTTCTAGCCTGGAAGCAAATATCTTCAAACATCAGTCTGATGTATTAAATTTTCCACAAACACCTCCTTCTTCAGCCAATAGGTAGTCTAAAGCCAACCTATTCTGATACTCCGCAGCTCTTGTTTGGCTTTGTTGGCTAGCTAGTAATTCCAATGCCTGACCGGTTTGGTTCGTTATTATTTCTACAACTGCTTGGAGTCTTATAATCCGATTCAGCATGTAAATTGGGGTTCGATACCCCCAACTCCCAACTTGTCCCCAGGTGCCTGGCCCATACGTTTCAATTATGTGCTCAGCGGGCCATTCCTCGTCTCTCCATTTTTGAGATCCTCCAATCAATTCTCTTTTATTTCTTTTTATATCCTCATACACTGGTATTCCTAATTGATCTCCATCTGGCTCGGGTAAAAGAAAGCATCCTGGGTGTATGATTCCCAGGGTACAACTCCCTTTTAAAATAAACACAATTGCCCAATGAAAAATTTATAAAGAAATAACATTTATTATGCGACCGAAATATCGGTCTCAAAAGCCGCAATCGAGAAAAGCAGCACCGAGCCTGGGGTCGGAGCTGGGTGAACACGCATAGATCTGATCTCTAGCGCATCAGAACTCCCAAGTTCATGAGTGCTGCTTCGGCTGGTCCCTTCTTATACAGTTTTTGGGTAGAGTCCGAATTAATTCTATTCTTCTTGTATTCGTGAATTTTTCTTGTCCGGAAGTTGGGCTGCACAAAGCCTTTCCTGGGTCTGATGAATTGTCCATCCTAGATGATGAATGGGCCATCTCTGGTTCCTGGAACAGTTATTTTTAGTTCCCAGAATGTCCTTATCTGATTCCTTATCAGATGAGATGTAGATATAAGAAGGTGGGGATTGAGTTGTCATGGTGTGAATGTCCCGGTGATAAGATCCAACCCCACCTAGGTGAAATCTCACTTATTGATTACATCTGTGAGAGAACTTCTTTTAGTGTTGTGAAATTTTTCTCTCAGCCAGGCTGGTGGAGGGATTTTGAAACTCTGTCTCTGCATGGTCTACATTTCAGTTTTATATAAAATAGCACGAATTACATACTTTATTTATAACAATTCCCCCCATTTTTATATGGAAACATTAATTCGTGCTACCTTTTGTCACTATAATAAAAAATAGAAATACTGTCATCAAATATTTACTACAACTATAAAAGTATGAATATTCAAACAAAAGAATCCCTTTTATTCATAGCTATTTTGTTTTTCTTCTAACTCTAGTTTTTCTTCCTTTATCTGCCCCTCAAACATTACCAGGACCTTGGCAGCTTTACTATTTGCCTATTATATTTTCTGGGTTCATTCTGTTTTTGTTTCTTGAGAAACAGAAGATTTTGTCATATTTCAAACATGCCCTGTGGTCACTTTCTTCAAGCAGATCTAATATAACTGACTCATTGCCCAGGGTCAGTTTACCTTGATATTTTAAATTTTGCCCCACCCAGTAGGTTTTTCCATTTATAATACACATGCTTAATGTAGAGGTATCATAGCACAGATTGTTAACCTGAAAGTAGGCCACAAAAATGGGTTTCATTTTTCCTCCTATCCCAACAGTCTGATTACATTGGTTGCAAGTTGGAATAGGTTTTTGTGTGGCTTCTCTTTCATATCTATTAAGGTGGTGTCTACTCTTTAAAGGAGGTGCCCTTGATTGCCCATGCTTAGAGCTTGCAACTTGGGGGTAGCACAAAATTACCCCATTTGTTTTACATATTTGAAATTGAGTGCCATTTATATGACAGGTCCCGCCTTTCTTTCTGATTTCACAGACCTCTGGGACTTGATATGTAACCTGTTCCTTTAAGAGGCTTGGCAGACACAGCTTGCACCTCTCGGTGAGGTTTTCCCTCTCAGTGTAGGACCAGTTATCTGGCTGTAGGTTAGCTGTCTGGCATATGGCTAGGCTCAGAACCATCAGGAATCCCCACAGATGCATTCCTCTGCCTGTGCCGACTCTCACTGGGTTGCTACCAGCGGCAAGGTAGATGATCTTCTCGGCAGCAGGAATATTGTCTTGGGATCCTGTGGCCAGATCGAGCTGCATACTGCCTTTTGTACACGCCCCACTTAAGGAAGTTTAACTGTGTCAGTCCCGCAGGGTACTTTATTTAACCTGTGTTATAAATAAAGTATGTAATTCGTGCTATTATATATAAAACTGGAATGTAATCAGACCATGTAGAGGCAGAGTTTCAAAATCCCACCCCCCCCACCAGCTTGGCTGAGAGAAAAATTTCACAACACCAAAAGAAGTTCCTCACAATAAGTGAGGATTCCACCTAGGTGGGGTTAGATCTTATCACCGGGACATTTGCACCATGACGACTTGATCACCACACTCTGATATCTACATTGCATCTGATAAGGAATCGGACATTCTGGGAACTAAGAATAACTGTTCCAGGAACCAAAGATGGCCCATCCATCAGCAGAAATAGACCACTCATCACCCAGGATGGACAATTCATCAGACCCAGGAAAGGCTTTGTGCAGCCCAACTCCGGGACAAGAAAACTTCATGAATACAAGAAGAATAGAATTAATTCGGACTCTACCCAAAAACTGTATAAGAAGGGACCAGCGAAAGCAGCATTCGTGAACTTGGGAGGTCTGGTGCGCTAGAGATCAGATCTATGTGTGTTCACCCAGCTCCGACCCCGGGCTCGGTGCTGCTTTTCTCAATCGTGGCTTTTGAAACCGATATTTCGGTCGCATAATAAATGTCACTTCTTTATAAATTTTGATTGGGCAATTTTGTTTATCTCACTTTTGGTGACCCCGACGTGATGCGATTTGAGGTATCACGGACCCCTTTTTCGGTCAGGAGGCGCCCTGATAATTTTTCAAGCGGCCTGGCTGGACAGAGGATCCCGCGGACCAATCGTATCAATGAACCTAATTTAAAGTAGCACCTCGATCGAGAAAAGGAAATAAAACGAGCTCTCAGGGAACTCGGGGGGGACCCAGGGTGGGATCCCCGGAGCCGCGGCAGGGTAATTCACTCATAAAAGTCTACGTGCACGAAGAGTCCATGCAGGAAAATGGACCATAAGTATTGCATGGTTGAGTGAGGGCGACCGAGCGTGTGTGTGAGACGTGATATTATCACAAAGCGAGTGTGGGCCCCAAGATCGCAGTTCCTCTCTCCCACGAGGGAAGTTGTCGGTCACGGGGGAAGCGAAAGACACGGTATAAAAACCTAAATTCTTTTCCACGCGTCAAGCCCGAATAAATCGAGAAATTCGGGGGATCAGTCGCAAATGACTAGGGGGAAGGGTACGTCCTTTATCGAGGTCAAAGGACTGGTAAGGCCCCTTGTCTCGGACATATTTAGTCCAGGTAAAAGTCAGAATTTTGAGAGGTGTTACCGGAGGAAAACCCCCAGGGCAGTCCCCTGCGAGGGCTACTATACCGGATAGAAATTAAAATACAAATTCAACACGGTACTGAATTCAGGAACTTAGAGGACTCTGCGCAAAGTCCAGGAAAGAATTAATTTTTTTCTTTAAGATGGAACAGAAAAAAAGTAAAATCCCAAGAAAACCCCAAGAAAAATCAGGGGGTGGGAAGGAACAAGGGATACCTGAAATCCCGAGAGATAGTCCCTAAGCTGTATACTAGAACATTGGGGGGACTGTCCCGAAAGAAGAAATAAACCCAAGGAAAGGAGAAAAAGGCAAACAAGAAAGAGAGGGGTTGAGCCCCCTTGGAAGCATTGCCCCCCCCAAGCCCAGGCTCCTGTTGTGCGGCCGCTCCTGGAGCCCGAGGTCCCGCCTGTCCCGGCTCTCAAGGCACCGCCCGCGGCTCCACCGCTTGTCCCAGCGGCGGCGGCTCCGCCGGTAGCCCCGGTGTTCCCGCCGCCCTCTCCAGCCCCTGCGTGCCCGGTGGCAGACCAGCATCCCCTTACGGTCTCCCGCCCGTGCCCCTGCTCCGGCCCCGGTGGTAGCCCCAGTCTCGGCTCCGGCCCTGGTCCCGATGTCCCTGGCCGTTCCGCCCGCCCCCGCTGCGTTGTCTGACACAGCTCCATTGAACCGGGCTGCGGCCCCACGGGCTGCGCCGGGCCAGCCAGCAGCAGAGTTCTGTCGCCGTGGCTGCTGTGGACCCATGCAGAGGGTCCACCCCAGGCTCTGGTGTCCGTCAGAGGAGCTTGTCCCCTGGCCAATTCCAGCGGCACTTTCCGCTTATCCCCCCCCTCTCCTGGAAGAATCAGCCTCGGAGAAGATCCTCACCTCCTACCCCCCCCTCCCTCGCCTGCACCGTTCCCTTGGCAACGACCGCTTCTGCCGTTTCTCTTAAAGGAGAAGCAAACACCAAAGTTTGAGCAGATCTCAAATATTTAGCACACAAGAAGAAAAAGGGGTTGATTCATGGGAGAAGGATGAAAGATGAGAATATCTTTCAGGACGTCTAGTACTGTCAGAGGCTTCTCAATCTAAGGTCCAGGAAGCCCTTGATAAAACTAAAAGTCGGGCCCTTAAAGCAAGAACTAATTTTTTTGTAGACTCGGGAGCTGAACAAACCACCGTTCAGTCACTGCCGAGTGGATGTACAACAAGCAAAGATACCCCGACTGTGGTCGGAGAAAAAGGGGAATCCTTTAAAGTCCCGGTTATTAAAAACGTAGAGTTCAAATCTGAAACCAGGACATGCCTAGGGAATGTTTTGTTGATTGAAGAGGCAGACTACAATTTGTTAAGAAGAGATTGTGGCTTTGGAGGTAACCTTGATTGTTCAGGATTCACAGCTTGTAGTGAGCTTATACAAACTAACCATAGAAGATAAAGACAAGGTGAATCCGAAAGTCTAGTATACCAAAGGAGAGGCAGGCAGAATAGAAATGACACTCATTCATATCGAGATTAAAAGGCCAGAAGATCTGATTAAGGGTTAAACAATATCCTCTTCCTATAGAAGGTGAATCGTGCCACAACCGGGCCAGGAGACACTTCAGAGACAGAGTCAGAGAAGTGGGTATTTGCTTTATTCGGCGCGCCGGGTGTGGGTGTGTGGGGATCGCTCCTCCAAACACACACACCTGGTGCTCTCTACAACACAGTATTAAGGGTTAAATTATGAATATTCATCACATTCCTTGGGACAGGTGTGGTTAAACAAATTATTTCTTGGAAGTCATTAGCATATGGGCCACGCATGCGCTGTGTGTCCTGGTGGTCGCGCTGAGGAAGGCCTCTCCTCTTCCTCGGGGGTCTTTCTGATGAAGGCCAGTAGTCATCCTCGCAGTGAACCTTTCGCCTTTCTCCCTGGGCATGCGTAGTCCTTTGAGGGATGATTCAGCAATCTCTGAGATGATCCTTGTCCCGTCTATCTTGACAAGATTAGGGTGAATTCGGCTTCTCAGGCTTTGTAATTAACATCTTCTGTCTGAACTAACATTTGCTGTCTCCCAATAGTTAACTTGTGCTTACATGAGTTAGTTATTGACTGCCCCTTCTTCAAAGGGAGAAAGGGACTAAAGCAAGTAATAGATGGGGCGCTGTCCCCCACGGTCCCCTAATCCGTGCACTTTGCTGGGTGGCACCCCCCCTCAGATACCTGGTGTAGCGTGGTGGACTTGAGAGGTGCCTTTTGGACTTGTACTCTGGCAGAGGAAAGCTGGGACTGTTTCACTTTTCGGTGGGGGGGATCCAGGAGCCCGCTGGGGGCGGCGGCTCGGGTGAGCCTCCTTGCCTCAGGGGTTTGTCGACTCACCGAGCTTGTTTGGTCGAGGTCCTGAGCAATTGCTCAGCCAGTTTGTTCAGGAAGCCAGGCTGCCTCAGTGCGTGGATGGCTTGCTGGTAGCTGGACCAGCAAAAAGGGTTGTGAGAAAAGCAACTCAAAGGTTGTTAAATTTCTTAGGATACAAGGGGTTAAAAGTCTCCAAATCAAAACCCCAGTTCACTGAACCCGAGGTAGAATGCCTGGGACATTGACTAACGAAAAAAAAAAAGGGGGGGGGGAACTATTTTTACAGACTCCAAGTATGCATTTGGTGTGGTACACACTTTTGGGGAAATTTGGGAAGAAAGAGGGTTAATTAACACCAGAAGGAGAGGATTAATCCATGGGGAAATAATAAAACAGATCCTGGAAGCTGTCAGGGTGCCCGAGGCGATTTCAATAGTGCATACAGGAATGCAGTTCCCGACCCGAGGAGCTGATAAAGAAGCAAAAAAACCCGCAGCATTACTAAAGGTAAGTACCCTGGAGGTCGAGCAAGGAGAACGCAAAGAATACCCCCCACAACCCCCCCCCAAAAAAGAAGATTGAAAACTATCTAAAATAAGAGCAAAACAAGAAGAAGCTAAGTGGAGGTTACCAGATGGGAGGGAGCTACTGTCAAAGGAATACAGTAGTAAAATTTTAAAAAGACTACATCAGCAAACTCACTGGGGGGGGGGGGGGGGGGGGGGCACGAGCTCTAGCAGAACAATTAAAAAAAAAAATTTCTTAGATGTAAGAATTTATGAGTTAACCAAGCAGGAGGTACAAGGATGCATGACATGCCAAAAAGTAAACCGGGGTAAATCTCAATGAGCAGTGTTGGGAAGTTGCCCTGCAGCCCACCGGCCTTTTAAGAAAATTCAAATAAATTTTACAGAGTTGACTGAAGTGGGGAAGTATAAAAATCTGCTAGTTTAGTAGATAAATTAACACATTGGGTAGAGGCTTTCCCAACCCCTAGAAGTACAGCCCAAACCTTATAAAAAATATTATTAGAAGAAATTATACCCCAATATGGCATGATAGATTATATAGACTCAGATCAGGGGACATATTTTACCTCAAAAATTATTAAGCAATTGGCTGAAGCTCTGAGAATTCAATGGGAGTATAGCACTCCTTAGCACCCCCAGAGTTCGGGTCAAGTTGAAAAATAATGAATCAGACACTAAAAGCTCAATTATCTAAATTAATGCTGGAAACAAAAATGTCATGGGTAAAATGTCTCCCCTTAGCCTTGTTAAATATCCAAACTATGCCGCATTCAGAGACAGGGCTGTCACCTTTCGAAATGTTATACGGGATGCCAGTAGGACACCCCGGGATAGAGGATGGGCAAATACAACCATACCTATTAGAAATTAACAGGAATCTACAGAGATTGAGAAGGCATGGACTGACGCAGCAATTCGGACAGCAGAGAGAGGCTGGACGCACGCTTCTCGAGTGAAGAAAACAGAACTTCAAGAAGAGACACCTGAGTGGAGGATCACTTCTGCCCCAGGGGACTTAAAGATAAAACTGCGCTGGCCCAGCAAATGACTGGGAGGGACCACAGAAGTTGTATCGTAATTGCTTGTACGTGTTACCCGTTTGTATCTTTTGAGTGCGAATATTGTCACGAGGTTCGGGTTACTCATTGCCAAAGGGGCTATAGACTCAGAGACTTGTGTACAAAGTGTCTAGAAGAAGAACAAGACTTGACTAGCCATGTTTTACAGCTTGCTATAAATTTAGGTATAATCTAATTGGATTCTTTAAAGTGGCATCACCTATACAAAAACGAAGTAAGGAGAAAATTCGACTCTTTAGAACCAATTCTGACTGTCAAGTGTCACAGGTTTTAAATAAAGTACCCTGTACACAGTTAAACTCTCTAGGTGGGGCGTGTACAAAAGGCAGTATGCAGCTCGATCTGGCCACAGGATCCCAAGATAATATTCCTGCTGCCGAGAAGATCGTCTACCTCGCCGCTGGTAGCAACCCAGTGGCCGTAGGCACAGGCAGAGGAATGCATCTGTGGGGATTCCTGATGGTTCTGAGCCTAGCCATATGCCAGACAGCTAACCTACAGCCAGATAACTGGTCCTACACTGAGGGGGAAAACCTCACCGAGAGGTGTACGAGAGATGTAAGCTGTGTCTGCCAAGCCTCTTAAAGGAACAGGTTACATATCAAGTCCCAGAGGTCTGTGAAATCAGAAAGAAAGGCGGGACCTGTCATATAAATGGCACTCGATTTCAAATATGTAAAACAAATGGGGTAATTTTGTGCTACCCCCAAGTTGCAAGCTCTAAGCATGGGCAGTCAAGGGCACCTCCTATTAAAAGTAGACACCACCTTAATAAATCTAAAAGGGAAACCACACAAAAACCTATTCCAACTTGCAACCAATGTAATCAGACTGTTGGGATAGGAGGAAAAATGAAACCCATTTTTGTGGCCTACTTTCAGGTTAACAATCTGTGCTATGATACCTCTACATTAAGCATGTGTATTATAAATGGAAAAACCTACTGGGTGGGGCAAAATTTAAAATATCAAGGTAAACTGACCCTGAGCAATGAACCTGTTATACTAGACCACCTTGAAGAAAATGATGACAGGGCATGCTTGCAATATGCTAACATCTTTTGCTTTTCTAAGAACAAAGATGGCATGGACCCAGAAAGCACTATGAAACAGGTAGCATTAGAGCTCAAGAGACAGGAATCAGAAATAAGTAAAAAGAGACTAAAACAAGAGAGACTATTGGCATTAAGCAAACAATACGACCTACTAGAAAAGCAGTATAATGATTGGGAATGGCCAGCCCCTAACACTAACTTGTTCATAGACTTAATGCAAGAAGTCGCTACTGAGTTAGGTTTATCCGACTGTTGGATATGTGGGGGGGCTGAAATCAGCAGAAAAATGGCCTTGGAAGGGTGCAGGCTTAGCTCCAGAACAACTTCTAAAAAGAGATAAAAATCAGTTCTCAAAGACTACACAGAGGCCTGAAGGTTGGATTCTAAACCAACTAGTAATAGGAATAATTTGCATCAGCAGGGAAGGAAGTGGATATACTGAGGTTGTGGGATACACCCCATGTATATCCACCCTAGCAATATATATATAGTCAAATAATAAAAGTGAAATCTAGCAACCAGAACCCCCTGCAGGATATTGGAGTCAAGAAAGAAAAGCAAGTTGTGATTGGAATAGTAGAGTCACCCTTTTGCTGGTACAAGCAATCTGGAGCTAACCCTTACCAATCCTTAGAAGACTTAAAAGAATATTGGAGAGACCATCAGGGACCTCGCAGCTGTAACCAAAAAGGTGGCACATGTTCCAGTCCAAAAATGGAATTCCATCTTACAAGCATCATGGTGGGAACAATTGTTTGATGGTACATGGTGGAAGAAAGCAGCATTTTTTATACTTTGTTCAGTGGCCGGGGTGATATTCATACCCTGCATGATTCCATGTTTTATTAGATTAATACACTCAGTAGTACAAGATATGCAAATAGCTGCGATGCCCATGGACCCGGAACTAGCTGCTGGAGGATTAGGCAAAAACAATAAAATCTCTAAAATAATGGAATTAAAAGAAGAAGCAAATAGTAAAGCTGCCGAGGTTCTGATAAAGTTTGAAAAGCAGATAAAAGAGGAAAAGCTAGAGATACAAGAGAAACTAAATAGCTATGATTAAAAGGAATTCTTTTGTTTGAAAATTCATACCTTTATGCTTGTAGTAAGTATTTGATGATAGTTTCTATTTTTTTTTTTTGTAACAAAAGGTAGCACAAATTAATGTTTTCATATAAAAAGGGGGGGAATTGTTATAAATAAAGTATGTAATTCGTGCTATTATATATAAAACTGGAATGTAATCAGACCATGTAGAAACAAAGTGTCAAACCCCCCCCCCCCTCCCGCCAGCTTGGCTGAGAGAAAAATTTCACAACACCAAAAGAAGTTCCTCACAATAAGTGAGGATTCCACCTAGGTGGGGTTAGATCTTATCACCGGGACATTTGCACCATGACGACTTGATCACCACACTCTGATATCTACATTGCATCTGATAAGGAATCGGACATTCTGGGAACTAAGAATAACTGTTCCAGGAACCAAAGATGGCCCATCCATCAGCAGAAATAGACCACTCATCACCCAGGATGGACAATTCATCAGACCCAGGAAAGGCTTTGTGCAGCCCAACTCCGGGACAAGAAAACTTCATGAATACAAGAAGAATAGAATTAATTCGGACTCTACCCAAAAACTGTATAAGAAGGGACCAGCGAAAGCAGCATTCGTGAACTTGGGAGGTCTGGTGCGCTAGAGATCAGATCTATGTGTGTTCACCCAGCTCCGACCCCGGGCTCGGTGCTGCTTTTCTCAATCGTGGCTTTTGAAACCGATATTTCGGTCACATAATAAATGTCATTTCTTTATAAATTTTGATTGGGGAATTTTGTTTATCTCACCTGCAACACCCAACAGTCAGAATTGGTTCTAAAGAGTCGAATTTTCTCCTTACTTCGTTTTTGTATAGGTGATGCCACTTTAAAGAATCCAATTGGATTATACCTAAATTTATAGCAAGCTGTAAAACATGGCTAGTCAAGTCTTGTTCTTCTTCTAGACACTTTGTACACAAGTCTCTGAGTCTATAGCCCCTTTGGCAATGAGTAACCCGAACCTCGTGACAATATTCGCACTCAAAAGATACAAACGGGTAACACGTACAAGCAATTACGATACAACTTCTGTGGTCCCTCCCAGTCATTTGCTGGGCCAGCGCAGTTTTATCTTTAAGTCCCCTGGGGCAGAAGTGATCCTCCACTCAGGTGTCTCTTCTTGAAGTTCTGTTTTCTTCACTCGAGAAGCGTGCGTCCAGCCTCTCTCTGCTGTCCGAATTGCAGCTGGTGGTGGGGGTCAGTGGCTCTGACCCAGGAAGAGGTGACTGGTCCGGAGAGATGGTCCCGAAAGGGATCGCCTTCCCGAGGCCCAGTGTCTTCCCTCAGCTGCTGGCAGAGGAGCCCCTGCAGAGGCTATCAGCTCTTTAGTGATTGTCAGCTCGTGATTCCAGCTCAGCTCTGCAGGGCAGCCTCCAGGCCAAGCCAGACCAGAGAGAGACGAGAAGGCCCGTGTGGCTCTTTTCACACAGAGGTAGCTTTATTGTTGGTCCCCTCCGGCGAAGGGGAAAGCCAGGGACGAGCTCTCTCCCCCACACAGCCAGGGGGCTTCCTTTTATAGGGATACAGGGGATCAGTAGGGGACCAATGGGTTACAGAGGGTCTGGGACAGACCAATGGATTACAGAAAGATCTGCATAGTGTCTCTCAAAGGATTGTGGGTCCACTTTTCCTCGCCATGACCCAAGAAGTGGCTGCCTTTTCAGGGAGTCCTGCTGGGCGATTGCGAAATCTCTTGTCTCAGCAGAGATCCCTCCAGGGCAAGGGCTGGGCATATCCCACATATTCCTTTGACAGTAGCTCCCTCCCATCAAGTAACTTCCACTTACCTTCTAACTTTTCCCTTATTTTTAAATAGACTTCAATCTCCTTTTTGGAAGGTTGTAGGGGGTATTCTTTGGGTTCTCTTTTGCTCGACCTCCGGGATACTCACCTTTAATAATGCTGCGGTTTTCACCTCTTTATCAGCTCCTCGGGTCGGGAACTGCATTCCTGTATGCACTATTGAAATCGCCTCGGGCACCCTGACAGCTTCCAGGATCTGTTTTATTATTTCCCCATGGATTAATCCTCTCCCTCTGGTGTTAATTAACCCTCTTTCTTCCCAAATTTCCCCAAAAGTGTGTACCACGCCAAATGCATACTTAAGAGTCCGTAAAAAATAGTTCCTTTTTATTTTCTCCTGTTAGCCAATGTCCCAGGTATTTTACCTCGGGTTCAGTGAACTGGGGTTTTGATTTGAAGACTTTTAACCGCTTATCTCCTAGGAAATTCAACAACTTTTTAGTTGCTTTTCTCACATCCCCTTTTGCTGGTCCAGCCACTAGCAAGCCATCCACGCACTGAGGCAGCCCGGCTTCCTGAACAAAATTGGCTGAGCAATTGCTCAACAGCCCAACTAAACAAGCTCGGTGAGTCGACAAACCCCTGAGGCAAGGAGGCTCACCCGAGCCGCCGCCCCCAGCGGGTTCCCGGATCCCCCCACGGAAAAGTGAAACAATCCCAGCTCTCCTCTGCCAGAGTACAAGTCCAAAAGGCACCTCTCACATCCACCACACTACACCAGGTATCTGACGGGGGGTGCCACCCAGCAAAGTGCACGGATTAGGGGACCGTGGGGAACAGCACCCCATCTATTACATGCTTTAGTCCCTTTCTCCCTTCGATAGGAAGAGGATAATGTTTAACCCCTGATCAGATCTTCTGGCCTTTTAATCTCGATACTGTCTTGGGGTGACCTTATTATGTCTATCCCATATCGCTGCCTATGCCCAGAAATTAATTTCTGTGTCTTTCTATGCCTCTAAACTGAGCCTGAGAGAGGGGAGGAAAAAACTGAGCAAAGCTTTTTCAGGGCAGTTTGCAGCTTGTTCAAGGTCACACAGAGATAGCAGGTTTTTTTTCCAGCTGCAGCAGGGGAGCGAGGAAGCACCCGGCTTGCTGCTTTCCAGTCAGCTTTTAGCCAGTTGTTTCAGTTTCTTGTTCTCCGGAGAGAGAGAGAGACTGAGAGTTGGACTTTGCTTTTTCCTTCTCTGGAATTGCGGATTTTCTCACTTTTCTACTGGACTGCTTTCAACCTCAGAGCACATCGGGAGGACTTTCCACCAAGAACAGAGGGCCTGGCCCTGGCCCAAGCCCCAGCTCCGAGGAGACCAAAGGGAGGACTCTTAACACTTTCCCAGGTTTTTCCTCCACAGTGAAACATTTTATTATTTAGCCTTATTTTCCTTTTCCCGCGTGTTTGGTAAATAAATATTTTTATCTTCTTCACTTTCCTTCGAGGAAAATTTATTTTTTCCCGAACCTGGGAGGGAAGGGGTGGTTGTGCATTCTCTCAGAGGATATATTTCTAAATTTGGCCAAACTGGAACAGATACGAGTGGGTTTCATTTCTATTCTGCCTGCCTCTCTTTTGGTATACTAGACGTTTGGATTCACTGTCTTTATCTTCTATGGTATAGCGGGTTCAGTTCGTAACCGGGCAGAAACACCAATTTAGTGTAGTGGTTTGGCCCAAATTACTCATTACTGTTTATCTTCTGTGAGATAAGAATTAGGAGAAATGCAAAGCAGGCACCAAACTTGAAAGATTATAAAGAAGTTTATTACCAGACCTTAAAAAAAGGGAAAAAAAATTATACCATACCTTCAGAACTCTCCTCCTCCCCCCACCTTCCTCCCTTCTCCCAGTGACAATGTAAAAAGACAACCCTTGAGATGTTCAGTCTGTTTACCACTTCCATAATAACCTTGTTCAGTCCTTTTAGAAAGAGAAGTCTCTCTTGCTCGTGCTATGAAAACATTATCACAACGAGACAGACGCCCACTTCCAAATAACTTTTTCAGTCCATTTAGAAAGAGGACTCTTTCTGCTCGCATGCGAGTCCCTTCCCCCGACTTGCAGCTTTTCCCACAACTGCTTTCGAGGGTCCACTCTTGAAGTTTTTGGGGTACAATTTTAAGGTTAAGCCGTTCAGAAACAAAACCAGAGGCCCTTCTCCTTCCCTGGGAGCAAAGGGTCTTCCTCATCTTCATCGTTAGGACTATCTCTGGGAGCATCTCTAGGAACTGAGGTTTCTCCTTTCCCATTTGGAGCCGAAATCCTCATCTGGTTCATCTCTCCCTGTTCAAACTTCTCATGAAATTACATCTGCGTCCACATCTGCCTGCCTCAGCACACGTGCTTTTGCTTGCGAGTTGAACACTCCACCCCCCATATCTTAATGAAATTACAACGGGATACTCTGATATATCATAGCTTCACAACAGAATTTCAGCTTTAAGCATCTCCTCTTTCTCTTCCTTCAGGTTTTCAGCTCTTCACAGCAATAAAAGGGTTAATCTCACCTCAGCCTTGCAGCTGTGTGGCTTATCGATGTTGGTCACCTGACCTCTGCCAGACAGCGCTGCCGAGTTTGTTGAAATCTTGGCCGCAGTGGAGGTGGGGGGGGGGGGGGTTCCAAGCCGCTCCGGCTGCCCACAGCCCTGCTTGGGGGGGGGGGTCATCCTGGAGCCGTGGCCCGGCCCGGCCTGGCCTGGCCCGAGCAGGGGTCCGGCCCACTGGCCCCTGCTCCCACCCCGCAGCCACCTCTCCCAGCACCAGAAACGAGAGAGAGCCTGGAGGGGGAGTTTGTCTATTCTTAAGTGTGTATCACAGAGGCTTAAAGAATTGTCCATATTCAAACTGGCCAGCTGATAGGTTCTATCAGGTCATGGGGGGGGGGGAAACTGTAAGCACCCCTTGGCAAGGACATCACTTCTGAGACTCAGCTTGCTAACCTATGACATATGGTTAGTTTGTATAAGCTCACTACAAGCTGTGAATCCTGAACAATCAAGCTTACCTCCAAAGCCACCATCAAATCTCTTTCTAACAAATTGTAGTCCACCTCTTCAATCAACAAAACATTCCCTAGGTATGTCCTGGTTTCAGATTCGAGCTCTACATTTTTAATAACCAGGACCTTAAAGGATTCCCTGTTAGCTCCAACCACCGTTGGGGTACCTTTGCTTGTTGTACATCCGCTAGGCAGTCGCTGAACGGTGGTTAGTTCAGCTCCTGAGTCTACCAAAAAAATTAGTTCCTGCTTTAGGTGTCCGACTTTAAATTTTATCTAGGGCTTCCTGGACCCTAAATTGAGAAGCGCTTGACACCCCTAGACCTCCTGAAAGATTTTCTCATCTTTCATCCTTCTCCCATGCATCAACCCCTTTTTCTTTTTGTGTGCTAAATATTCCAGTGTGCATAGTCCCCCCATCAACTAAAGCATACCCTGACATTCTTTTTCTTTGTACACATCTGGAAGAACCGTCTACATATATTATTTCTTTCTGAAAGGGCTTGTTCCTCGAGATCTGCTCAAACTTTGGTGTTTAGCTTCTCCTTTAAGAGGAGCAGCAGAAGCGGTCGTCGCCAGGGGAACGGTGCAGGCGAGGGAGGGGGAATAGGAGGTGGGAATCCTCTCTGAGGCTGATTCCTCCAGGAGTGGGGGGGGATAAGTGGGAAGTGCCGCTGGAACCGGCAAGGGGACAAGCTCTTCCGGCGGATACTAGAGCCTGGAGTGGACCCTCTGCACACAGTCCACAGCAGCCACGGCAGCAGGAGTCTGTGCTGCTGGCTGGCCCAGCGCGGCCCACAGGGCCGCAGCCGGGTTCAATGGAGCTGTGTCAGACAACGCAGCGGGGGCAGGGGCCAGCGAAACGGCCGTGGACATCGGAACCGAGGCAGGAGCCGGGACTGGGGCCACCACCGGGGCCGGGGCACGGGTGGGGCCCAAAAGCGGCGGGCTGGGCTGCTGCGGAGCAGATACCCGGGCTAGGGACGGGCGGGACGCTGTAAGGGGATGCTGGTCTGCCGCCAGACCAGCAGGGGCTGGAGGGGGCGGCGGGAACATCGGGGCTACCAGCAGAGCTGCCGCCACTGGGACAAGTGGTGGAGCCGCGGGTGGTGCCATAAAAGCCAGGACAGGCGGGACGTCTGGCTCCAGGACCGGCGGTGCAGCGGCGAGTGGCTCAACAGGAGCCTGGGCTTGGGGGGTCAGGCAGGAATGGAGGGGGCAATGCTTCCAGGGGGTTTTCTCGAGATTTTACACCTTTTCTGTCCCATTTTCAAGAACAATGAAAAGAAGATAAAAAAATTACTTCGCTAGCGTATCTTACCTGGACTTTGCGGACAGTCCTCTAAGTTCCTGAATTTGGTACCGTTTCAAATCTGTATTTAATTTGTTACTGGCCTAGTAGCCCTCGCAGAGGACCGCTCTGGGGGTTTTCCTCTGGTAACTGCTCCCAAAGTTCTGACTTTTACCTGGACTAAATATGTCCAAGACTAGGGGGCTTACCAATCCTTGAACTCGATAAAGGACGTACCCTTCCCCCTAGCCATCCGCGATCAATCCCCCGAATATCTTTATTCGGGCTTGACGTGTGGAAAAGAATTAGGTTTTTATCCCTTGTCTTTTGCTTCCCCCGTGACTGACCTCTTCCCTCGCGGGAGAGAGGAACTGCGATCTTGGGGTCCGCACTCACTTTGTGATAATATCGCTTCTCACACACACGCTCGGTCACCCTTACTCAACCACGCGATACTTACGGTCCGTTTTCCTACGTGGATTCTTCGTGCATGTTGATTTTTATGAGTGAATTACCCTGCCGTGGCTCTGGGGATCCCACCCTGGGTCCCCCCCGAGTTCCCTGAGAGCTCGTTTTATTTCCTTTTCTCGATCGAGGCACCACTTTAAATTAGGTTCATTGATACGATTGGTCCACGGGATCCCCTGTCCGGCCAGGCCGCTTGAAAAATTAGCGGGGTGCCTCCTGACCGAAAAAGGGGTCCGCGATACCCCAAATCGCATCACGTCGGGGTCACCAAACTAAGACAAACAAAATTGCCCAATCAAAATTTATAAAGAAATAACATTTATTATGCAACCAAAATATCGGTCTCAAAAGCCGCGATCGAGAAAAGCAGCACCGAGCCCGGGGTCGGAGCTGGGTGAACACGCATAGATCTGATCTCTAGCGCATCAGAACTCCCAAGTTCATGAGTGCTGCTTCGGCTGGTCCCTTCTTATACAGTTTTTGGGCAGAGTCCAAATTAATTCTATTCTTCTCATAATTTTAGCATATTCATGAAGTTTTCTTGTCCCGAAGTTGGGCTGCACAAAGCCTTTCCTGGGTCTGATGAATTGTCCATCCTAGATGATGAAAGGACCATCTCTGAAGATGAATGGGCCATCTCTGGTTCCTGGAACAGTTATTTTTAGTTCCCGGAATGTCCTTATCTGATTCCTTATCAGATGAGATGTAGATATCAGAGTGTGGTAATCAAGTCATCATGGTGTGAATGTCCCGGTGATAAGATCCAACCCCACCTAGGTGGAATCTCACTTATTGATTACATCTGTGAGAGAATTTCTTTTAGTGTTGTGAAATTTTTCTCTCAGCCAGGCTGGTGGAGGGATTTTGAAAGTCTGTCTCTGCATGATCTACATTTCAGTTTTATACATAATAGCATGAATTGCATACTTTATTTATCACACTTTCCACCGAGGGGAGCTTTGCATATGCTCTTTTTCCACATATCCAAAATAGGCCATCTGGTGCCCTCCAGTAATCAAATTTTTACTGATTTATATTTTCCCAACATTCTGAAATGTCTGGGACCCCAAAATAAGGATTTTTGATTGTATCATTGCATTGAAAGAGTTTGACCTTTTTATTGTACTTACAATTCTTTTCCTTTTTTTTTTCCTGAGTCCAGTACAGAGCTGGTTTCTCAGGGACCCACCATGTAAAAGTTCCATTACTGACCTTATATCTCTTACAGGGAGTATTTCGTACTTTGTTGAGGAAATTGTTTCCGGTACACCAGGGACACTCCTCCCCTATCACTCTTGAACTCAGTACCCACCCTTCTGATCTGTTTTCTCCCCTTATCCTTGTCGAATTCCACTTAAGGAGTTCTATTGGGCTTAAGCCTTTCTATGGCCATTCCTCTGTCATCAGAGGCCCTCCACAGACCCAACAGGTGGTTACATTAAGCTCCTTACCTATCCTTTCCCCCAATTCCACAAACAGATTTTTTTCCAAATTTTGAGATTTCATTTTTTTAATTGTTGTTTGAGTTTCACATACATGTCTTGAATTGGGGTCGATACAGAGTTAGATTGTTGTGCTGGCTTTGCCTCCTTATTTACCAGTTGTTCTTTTACTAAGCCTGAGACTTTATTCCCAATAATATATGTGAAACAAACCCATCTTTCTCCTTTTGGACGTTTGCTTCCCTACTTGCTACCGCTTGTTCCTAGGTTTTCTGCAATCCAGTACTTTTTCCCATTTTGCATACAGTTTTCTAATTTGGATGGGTTATAACAGTGACTGTTGACATGGGTATGCGCAATGAAAAAGGAACCTCAGTGTTTTTCCATATACAGCTTTTGGTAACACCTATGGCATGGCTGTGTCGGTATACCCAGAGGGAAGACACAAAAAAGGAGTGACAGATAAAGGAATAACAGAGGTCCGATATGGCTTATACCTCCACCTCCCGTGCCTATGGGGTTGCTACCCACAGCAGGGGTATATGATCTTCTTGGTGGCAGGTACAGTGGTCAACTGGGTCTTGCCCTCTATTTCCTCGTCACTTCCTTTTTGCTAATTTCCAGGCAAATTGCTTTTGACACTTCTGAATTGTAACTTCCCACTGTTCCTCATGTATCTCCCATTCAACAGGCACTAGTAATTCCCATCCACAAAGCAGAGTTACTATTTCAGCTGTTCTTTGCTCTACCTGGATGGGGAATAGATTTGGCTTTCGACACTTCATGCAATGAGAGTGTCGTTTTAGTGAACTACAATACCAATAATTTTTACAGTCTAGACATTTACATTTCATCCAGCTAGCATGTTCGGTACTAGGATGAATTAGACAGGGTATATGGTATGGCACTGTTGGAGGTAGCAATTCCTCCTCCTTTTTGAATAAATCACAGGCTAAGGCCAGAATATGAGAACCCTCAGCCTGAAATAGTCCTGATCCTCCTGTTTGGAGTGGAAGTATTCCTCCCCAAGGAGGGTATCGGAGGTGTCTCAGGACTTGTCCAGGAAACACTTGAAACCACTGATATAAGTTTGGCCTTATTTCCCAATCAGGTGTGATTCTTGGTGTATCTCTTGAATCATTTGGGTTTTCCTAGTGCATTAATCCCCAGTTCCCTCTTAAGAGTTAACTTGGTATCACCAGGCGTAGATGTTATACTCCAATCCTTAGGTTCTTCCACGGGTCCTTTGATTCTGCTGGTGTGGATCCATCCTCGCTCCTTGGTCCGGATCGCTGCCTCAGTCGTCAGTAGCACCTGAAAAGGACCTTCCCCTTGTGGAGCTAAAGATTGCTCTTTCCACATTTTTACTAGTATCCACTCCCCTGGATGGGTGTTATGGATTTTAAAGTCTAAAGGTGTGGTTTGAGGGATTATCCCTTTTAACTGCAAATCTTCAAGGGTCCTTGCAATTGTGTTGACATATTCTTTAACACTCATTCATAGGCATCAGTTTCATGTTGGGTGTTCAAAAAAAGGGTAACCCAAACTATAGGAAAAGGGTTCATGAAGGATGTCTGGACTTCAGGTGGCTCTCTTAAAAGCTGTTTATTGCATAGGCGAAGTCACAGCATTTCAGGGGGTGGGTATCCAGAGCAAGCCCCACAGCTATCAGCCACAGCTTTTGGGCATCACTGAAGCGGCTTTCTGTTCAAGTTACAAAGCATTATACACCCTTCTTTGCTGAGTATCCCAAGACATAACAACCAACAAGCACCATACACAACACCTTTACATTTGCCTATAGCCTTTCTTAGCTACTACCGCCACCATACTATACATATACTATTGAAGTAAAGAAATTCAGCCAAATTAAATTGAATAAAGAAATAGATTTTATTCCGCGGCTGTTGGGAAATAGAATTATTGGGATCAATAAAAGAACTGTGCAAGCAATAGGCCTGGAAGCTAAAGGCTTGTGTGTGAGAAAACTTTCCATGGGAAAGTCCCTGTGTGAAAGATAACAAGCAGGGCTGGGAACAAAAGAGGGAGTCTTGAGATGGTCCAGCTGTACTATCCGGGAGTGAAAGAGGGAGATAGGCACTGAATCCTTTTAATCATAACAAAACTATGGAAGCTTGCCAATGTAAGTCCAATTATGTAGAAATAGAAACGTGTCTTGATAAGCTTTAAGCCACTTAGGAGTTAACAAGCTGGTATACTATATAAGTGCCTTTGGACTGCTAATAAACTGAGTTTGCTCTATCAACCATATTGGCTGGCTTGCTTCACTCTCTCCCCCCGCCGGGGGCCCGGGCTCCTCGTCTGGCCGAGCTTCTAACACGCGGCCAAAAGATTGGTCACACAGAAAGCCACGATCGGAAAATGGTCTGCACCGAGCCCGGGATCGGTGCTGGGTGAACACAGATCTGACCTCTATCGCATCAGACCTCCCAAGTTCACAAATGTTGCTTCGGCTGGTTCCTTCTCATACAGCTCTTGGGCAGAGTCCGAATTAATTCCATTCATCTTGCAATTTAGCACATTCATGATGTTTTCTTGTCCCGAAGTTGGACTGCACAGAGCATTTCCTGGGTCTGATGAATTGTCCATCTTCAGTGATGAATTTGTCTGTCTCCGATTCCTGGAACCCTCAATGGAGTTCCGGGAATATCCAATTCCTTATCGGCTGAGATGTAGCAAGTCATCATAGTGTTAATGTCCCGGTGATAAGATCCAACCCCATCTGGGGTGGAATCCTCACCTATTGATTACTTCTGTGCTGAAAGAACTTCCTTTTCAACTGCTCGTGTTGTGAAATTTTCCTCTCAGCCAGGCTGGTGGGAGGGTTTGAAACTCTGGCTCTGTATAGTTTCATTACAGTTCATTTTTATACATAACAACACGAATTACAGACTTCATTTATAACACTATATAACCCTAAAGTCACCACCTTCCAATCACAAGAGCAAGCAAGCTACAATTCAAGCTCACAATGGAACACTTTAAGACCTCTCTTCTTCCTGCCACATCAACATTCCTTGTCTGCCTTCGATAGCTCTCTTCCTGGCAAAAACATGTTTTCTATTTACCCACCTGGTGAAAAACATGTCCTTGTTTGCAGTCACATACCTCTGTCCTAACCACAAAAATCTCCTTCCAACTCATCTCTAACCTTTGTCCTCTCACCCATTCAGTGATCAATGTTTCAGCAAAACATCTTCCACTCTACATCAAAACCTGCTTTCATTTCTATCCCATCCTCAGTCTCCACACTCAGAGATCTCTCCGCCCAGCCCACACATCTGCGAAACTTTCTTACCAAACTTTCATCCTTTCCAACACCAACCATCATTTCGTAAGCTGACGCTCTCAGGTCTGACCTGGTTGTGTCCAAACCCTCAATAAAGCCAGAGGTTGGCATTTTACCCATGACATTTGAGTTTCAATTATTAATTCAGTTAAGGTTCTCTTTAAAGTTTGTTTCATCCTCTCTACCTGTCTTGAACTCTGTGGGTGCCATGGGGTATGTAGTTCCCACTTTATTCCCAAGACTTGAGTTAGTTGCTGTAAAACTTTTGATGTAAAGTGTGTCTATCTTATTAATCATTCCATACCTAGGAATAATTTGTTCTAAGACGGTTTTACATACTACATTGGCTGTGGTTCTGACAGTGGGAACAGCTTTCACCCAATGGGTAAGGTCTGTTATTACTAACAAGAATTTCTACCTCTGCACTTGGGGGAGTTCAGTAAAGTCCACTTGGATACTTTGAAATGGTCGGAGAGCTAACTCACGACCTCCTGGAGTTGTTTTTCTCATCACCTTTTTATTTAGCCAATTTATTTTAGATATTTGTTTAGCCAACCCATAAATTCCAATGCACCCATAATTCCTTAGAAAGTGATCACACAAAGCCTTAGTACCCCAATGAGTTTTTGATGTATGTTTTCTAATATTTTTCTGGTGAGTGATTTATTAAGTAACTGCCTTCCATCAGGAAGTTTTCATTTTCCACATTCGTCTTGGCTTTCCCCCCTTCTTACTTATTTATTTCTCCTCTGTTTCACTGAATTTTGGAGTCTCCAATTTTTCATTCTTTGAAGTCAAAATTAACACAACCCTTTTTATCTCATTCTCTGCAACATCCTCAGCCCCCCCCCCCCCCCCCCCCCCCCCCCAATCTGCCAAACTACCTCTTCTCATCTCTGAGGTCATCCCCCCTTGGTGTCCCCCCATATGTACCACAGCTATCTCTTCAGGCAATTCCAATGCCTCTAAAACCTCCAAAACAACTCCCCCGTGCGTCAACCCCTTTCTCTCTGAACCAAGCAATCCCCTTTCTTCCCAGATTTTCCCAAAGGTGTGCACCCCTCCAAAAGCGTACCTTGAATCAGTATATATATATATTTCCCTTCTTGTGTCCTAAATATTCCAGTGTGCATAGTCCCCCCATCAACTAAAGCATACCCTGACATTCTTTTTCTTTGTACACATCTGGAAGAACCGTCTACATATATTATTTCTCTTTCTGAAAGGGCTTGTTCCTCGAGATCTGCTCGAACTTTGGTGTTTTGCTTCTCTTTTAAGAGAAACGGCAGAAGCGGTCGTCGCCAGAGGAACGGTGCAGGCGAGGGAAGGCGGGGTAGGAGGTGGGAATCCTCTCTGAGGCTGATTCCTCCAGGAGTCGGGGGGCATAGGCGGGAAGTGCCGCCAGAACCGGCAAGGGGACAAGCTCTTCCGGCGGATACCAGAGTCTGGCGAGGACCCTCTGCACACGGTCCACAGCAGCCACGGCAGCAGGACTCTGAGCTGCCGGAGGACCCGGCGCGGCCCGCAGGGCCGCAGCCGGGTTCAATGGAGCTGTGTCAGACAACGCAGCGGGGGCAGGGGCAGGCGGAACGGCCGCGGAGATCGGAACCGGGGCAGGAGTGGGGGCTGGGGCCACCACCGGGGCCGGGGCAGGGGCCAGGGGGGGCCCGAAAGCGGAGGGCTGAGCTGCCGCGTAGCGGATACCCGGGCTAGGGACGGGCGGGACACCGAAAGGGGGAGGCTTGGCTGCCGCTGGACCCGCAGGGGCTAGAGGGGGCGGCGGGAACACGGGGGCCACCGGCGGAGCCGCCGCCGCTGGAACAAGTGGTGGAGCCGCGGGTGGTGCCATGAGAGCCAGGACAGGCGGGACCTCGGGCTCCAGGACCAGCGGTGCAGCTGCGAGTGGCGCAGCAGGAGCCTGGGCTTGGGGGGGGGGGGGGGGGGGGCAGGTAGGAATGAAGGGGGCAATGCTTCCAGGGGGTCCCAGCCTTTCTCTTTCTTGTTTCCCCTTTTCTCCTTTCCTTGGGTCTCCGACAACTTAAAAATTCTTATCCCCTTAGACTCTATGTTTCCCACCCAGCATGAAGCATACTTGCTTTCTTCTGTGTTAAAGGGTTCTTTTGAATTTATAAATACTTGTAAAGCCTGACACATCCAGACTTCAAGAGCCATGTCTGGGCCAGAATACATGGTCGGATCTTATTTCCTTCTCGGCCCAATCAAACATACAAAACTGTATCATTTTGACTTTGCTTTTTTCCTTTGTACTTGGGTTAGTATTCCAGTTAGCTAACATAACTCCCAGAGGGCTTTCCAGGGGTATCTCAGCTGGCACGCCTCTATTCCCTTTTTTATTTCCTGACTCTTGCTTACTAGTTTTACGTTCCATTTTCTCAGAATCTTATTTATCCTTCCCAGGCCTTTGTTTCCCACCTTTTTAATAAAAACCAGCAAAACACACAACTATTCAAACTTCATCACCTCTTTCCCCTTTCTTCTCCTAGAATACAAAAGTTCCCTTCTCTTAATAAAATATGCCTCCCTCGAGAAAATAAAGTTATATTTCAAGGTTTAACATTTCTATCACATACGTTTTCATTCATTCTCACTCACTTCTTTTTATTGTTCCAATTTCTCTTTCTCATGCACTATCAGTCACAACCACACGAGACTTAGGTACCTTTTAATTTCAAATTGTTGGCCAATATTCACCCCTGGGCCCAAAATTCCAGGTTTCTTGGAGTAATCCTCAATTTGGCAGAACTAAGCCTGTATTTCTTGAATTTTTTAACCCTCAATCCAGCAGCCTCAAAACCCAAATGTCTCGGATTTGTCCTCAATTTGGCAGAATTAATCCTGGCTTTCTTGAATTTTTTAATTCTCAATCCAGCAGTCTCAAAACCCAAATATCTTGGAACTATCCCTCAATTTAGCAGAGTTAAGCCCGGATTTCTTGAGTTCTGAACTCTCAGTCTGGCAGTCTTGAACCCTAAATTTCTCGGATCGAATACTAAGAAACTCTTGACTCCCCTCCTTCAAGGAGTCTAGTCCCTTCCGTGAAACCCCGTCCCAGTTAAACTGGGGGTTCTCTCGCTCCTTTTATCTTTCCCTTTGCCTCTTTACTGACTGCTTCCCTCGCGGGAGAGAAGAACTGCAGCCTCAGAGACTCCACACTCGCTTCGCAGGTCTGGGGTAACCAGCCCGCGTCTCATGCACACACTTTCATCCCCCGTATCCCCCCAAAAAGAGGAAAGAAAAAAATACTCACCTTTCTCGGAGTCTTCGTGCACAAGATTTTACGTGTTTAGTTACTGCGGTATCTTAGGGAGCCTTTCCTTTCTTTCTGCTTTGTCTCCTCTCTTGTGCTCCGGGTGTTTGAACTGCAAACCCCCCTGACCACGCCGGGAAATACATGGCAAGGCCGCCAAAATTGGGCAGGGGCGTCCCCCCCCTGCTCTGGGTTCCCCTGGAGATCTCAGAGGTGAGGCCTTTTCCCCGTACGGGCCACCAAATTGTGAAAAACCAGGTTCACTCTTCGTAAAATTTTAAGGAAAGTTTAATAAAAGGGACAATTAGGAGACAACAGCAAAAAAAGGGTGTTACGGTGCTTTGGCAGAGATCCAAAGGCACGCCTTTACATCCAAAAGACCGTCTTTATAAGTACATCACATATTTCATATTCATCACCATCATGCATAATTCATTAAATCTTTGGAGTTACTGAGTGTCATCCCATCAGCCTTATCTTCCTCCTTTGCTCCATTCCGTCTGGTTTCAGGTTCTTTTCTTCTGATAAGGTTTTCCAGGAATGTGAAGACCCTCCCCATCCTTCCCAAACTGACTTCACCAACTACAGACATTCTACAGCATTACATTACAGAACCTAGGCAAAGCCCCCCCCCAACAATAAGTAACATGCAAAAACCAACGTCACAATACATTCATAATAATTTTGTAATAATGTGAAAAGCCGATGCCACAGTACATTTATAACAAGACTAAACCCCATGAACTGTTATGACCCACGCTGGCAGTTGTGGGAAGACTGTGAGATTCGTGGGAGGGATTTTCACTGCAGCAGATTCAGGCGGGCTGTTGCTTGTGAAAGTTGAAACCACGCTAGAAAAGTTCGCAGAGAACTCTCTCTCATGGGAAGGATCCCATGGCACAGCAGAAGAAACTCTTTTCCTTAAACATAAAGAAAGATTCTTAAGAAATGAAATACTGACCAAAACCCTATTTGTTTCTTTGTGCGGTTAGTAGAAAGAGGGAGGACTGGGGAAGAAAGGTGTTCTGAGAGTTTGCTTTGGTTTCTCATTACTCTTTTTACTTTTAATTCTGTTAGCAATAAATCTTCTTCATACTGTTTTAAGTTTGAACCTGTTTTGCCTTGAAGTTTTCCTTTTCCTCAATAATCCTTATTTCACCTCATGAAAATGAAGTTTTAAGTTCCCCTCCTCTGCTCAGCTATAGCAGAGGCAAATAAGTGAATAGTCTTTTGTGATGCATGGCACTTAACCAGCATCAAACCACCACAGATGCTGTCCTGGTTTAAAGAGCAGGTGTCTGCCAAGGAAGGTGGGAATCAGAATCTCCCTTGGAATGGAAAGTGTGACCTCCTTCCCTCCAAATTATTATAACTCCAAAATTACAGGGCTTTCAGGCAAAGATATGGGAAAAGGAATATCAGTTCTTTAATAATATATATATGTATAACAAGACAAACAAACTGTAACAACGGCAGCAACAACAAACAAGGACAGAAACCCAATAACAGCCTTCTCTCACCTGTCAAGCACTTTCCCTTTTGTGTAGTTATGGTCACAGCCAGCAGGGGCACTGTTGGCATGGCAAGTGCAATGATTCTCCCACGGTTGCAGGGGGCGCTGTGGCATGAGCTCAGACATCTCTCTGCGTGTGGTTAATGGGTGGCTCAGCTGGTAGGAGAGAGAGAGAAGGGGCTTTCCTTTGCAAACTCATGGGGGAAGCCGGTCTCAGTGCCACTTGGGAAGCCAAACAGACTGCAGCAGGAAACCTTGGAGCAGCAGGCTGGAACAGCAGAGGCGGGCACACCCGGGGTGGCAAACAAAGTGTAGCAAAGACTCTGGAGCTGTGCCAGGAGCCATGGCGACCCAGGCGGACACGGGGTGTCAGGTTAAAGTATAGCAAAACCCCGAAGCAGCGGCAGAAAACAGCAGGGCTAGGCAGCAGCAGATGAGCTACTGCAAGCAGCAGGGAGACGCTCCCTCCAGGAAGGGATCAGGGGTCTGGGCCCCCTTCCCAGTGAGGTTGGGTGTTGGAAAGGTCCCAGTTCACAGTTCAACAGCTGCTCTTGTGAGCAGAAGCTCACCCACAGTAAGGAGAAAGCAGTGCAGGACAAACACTCTGCACTGGCAGCGAATCCTCTAGGCAGCAACAGTCCAGCATCAAAACCACGCCTGTCTCACTCTGATCCCAGGAGAGAGAGAGGAGTTGAGTCCAGTCCCTCACCTCCCCATCCCAATCTCTCGGTATCTCTGCACTTCCCAAGAGAAAGACCCCCAGCTCAGAGATGGTAGTAAACTGCACCCTTCCCCCTCCTCCTTGGCTCCATCTTTTGTCTCTCTTAAGTATCTGTTTTCCCCATCTCTTAAGCAACAAATGGGAAAAAATTCCCTGAGACAAAAGGAAAAAAAAGGAAAAATCCTAACCTCCAACAGATGCATCCCAGTGTCCTGAGGGTATTGGCTGATGTAGTTGCCAAGCCACTCTCCATGATATTTGAAAAGTCATGGCAGTCAAGGTGAAGTCCCAGGTGACTGGAAAAAGGGAAACATTGTACCCATCTTTAAAAAGAGTAGAAAGGAGGGCCCTGGGAACTACTGACCTGTCAGCCTCACCTCTGTGCCTGGGAAGATCCCAGAACAGATCCTCCTAGAAGCTATGCTAAAGGACATTGAGGACAGGGAAGTTACTTGAGACAACCATCACAGCTTCACCAAGGGCAAGTCCTGCCTGACCAACCCCGTGACCATCTACGATGGAGTGACTACATCAGTGGACAAGGGAAGGGCTATAGATGTCATTTATCTGGACCTGTGTAAAGCCTTTAACATGGTCTTTCACAACATCCTACTCTCTAAATTGGAGAGATGGATTTGATGAGTAGACTGTTTGGTGGATGAGGAATTGGTCAGACAGTCACATCCAGAGGGTAGTGGTCAATGGCTCAGAGTCTAGATAGACATCAGTGACAAGTGGTGTCCCTCCGGCCTATATGGGACCAGTGCTATTCAATGGCTTCATCAATGGCATAGAGAAAGGTATCAAGTGCACCCTCAGCAAGTTTGCAGATAACACCAAGCTGAGTGGTGCAGCTGACATGCCTGAAGGCCGGGATGCCATGTAGAGGGACCTGGACAAGCTCCAGGAGTAGGCCCATGGGAACCTCATGAGATTTAACAAGGCCAAGTGCAAGGTGCTGCATCTGGGTCGGGACAACCCCCAGTATCAATACAGGCTAGGGCAGGAATGGATTGAAAGCAGCTCTGATGAGAAGGACTTTGGGGTGCTGGTGGATGAGAGGCTGGACATGAGCTTGCAGCCCAGAAAGCCAATCATATCCTGTAGAGTCAAATAGGAAGTAACAGAAAGGAAACATTTTATGTAACTAGAGATTTTTTTTAAAGGTTGCAAGATTTTCCTTTTATTCAAGGAAATAACTGCGACTGTGCTATTTTTGATTCTGTTATAGTATTTGGTTCATTTTTCAATTAAAATCAGAATAAATTTCCATCAGTTCCTAAAACTAGTTCTCAAAAACTAAGCTAAGTGTTGGTCTGAAATTTTGTGCATTATACAAATCAGTAAATATTGGTGCATATACACAGGTGATAAATTTCATTTATTTAGCAAGATTGCTTTCAAAAAGCCTGATTTATTATTTTTTAAGACAAATGATTGGAGAACTCTCACAAGGTTGAAATTTCTAATAAATGATTACTCTCAAATCTACTTTTTGATATCATCTGCTTTACTGTCAAGTAAAAAAGATTAAGACTTAAATCTGATCCTTATGCTCATTCACATGAATGCATTTCACAGAAACTAAATTTTAAATGTCACTTGCTGGATTTATTTATAGCATAAATTCAGAGTTCAAGATTGCAATCAGTACTCATGATCAGAATGCTTTTGTCTGTTTATTAGCATGTTCTTTGTTAAATAAGACCTTTTTTTTCCAATTAAAAAAGTTAGCCTATCTTTGCACAAACACAGAGCTATATTTTAGAGTCTAGGCTGCAAAATAGTAATGTGCGAGATATCTCAGCCATTAATGGTTATCATATACATCTTCATAAATTTTCTGCTAGACTCTTCATAAGTGACCTTAAGGTGATGGTGCCTTAATCAACAATAATTGGCTAAAATTCTCTAGTATATCTTGTATATTGGTACTTATCTTTACATTTCTCTATTAAGTTCAAAATTATTTTAATGAAATCTCCTATTTCTTTGGCCTCATAGCACCAAATATCAGCTTCCTGCACTCTTTTCAAAATTATTGTTATGAATGTACTGTGATGTTGGCTTTTCGCATGTTATATAATTGTTATGAATGTATTGTGATATTGGTTTTTTCATGTTCCTTAATGTTAGAAAAACTTTACCTAGGTTCTGTAATGTAATGGTGTAGAATGTCTGTTTGTGTGGTCAGTTTGGGAAGGATGGGTGGGGGGGGGGGTCCTTCACATTCCTGGAGAATCTTATCAGAAGAAAAACCCAAAACCAGATGGAATGGAGCCAAGGAGGAAGATAAGGCTGATGAGATGATACTTAGCAACTCCAAAGAATTAATGAATTATGCACGATGGTGATGAATATGAAATAAGCGATGTACTTTTAAAGATGATCTTTTGGATGTAGAGTTGTGCCTTTGGATTTCTGCCAAAGCACCCGGCCGTAATACCCTTTTTGCTGTTGTCTCCTAATTGTCCCTTTTATTAAATTTTTCTTAAAATTTTACAGAGACTGAACCTCGTTTTTCACAATTATCATGTTGCTGGTTTAGTCATTTGTGCTAGTTAATGAAAAATAGACCAGAAAAAAAAGGTGTTTTGCAGCCATGTTGAGATTTCATTAGAGAGATCTCTCTCCAAGGTTCATAAAGAAGTAATTTGCTTGTAACCTCAGATCATTCACAAATTTACAGTTTTATTTCTGATTTTCTGCTGCAAAAGTACCTAGTTATACTTTTTCTTTATACCTGTATGATTTCTGGTTCAAGCATTGAACTGAAGGAGTAGATTTCTTTTTTTTCCCTGTAATTCTGTTTGTTGTCTAGTACATTGGGATTGCAGTCATAATTGGTGGTAGAAGCTCTAGTATAAATGTATATGAAGCCCTTTGTGCTAATACAGGTATTTCAACAAAATTCATTTTCACATTGGATACATTTCCTTCATATATCTGTATGAATCTGTACCACACAGACAGGGGTACAAATCGAGTTCAGAGAAAACTTCAGCCATGCTGCAAATATGCACAGAATAATACATCTAATACATATACTCTAACAGTTACTGTGTTCAGATGATACTGAATTCCTAACACTTTAACATATTAATATTTAAATTAAATGTATGTTGCTATTCATTACTTATTGGTACTTGAGTGGTAGATAGGATTTTTAAATAGAGATATTGTTGGGGTTTTAGGAGTTCTCCTAGGTTTTTTCTGTTAAAGGAATTTTCCCCATACTGTTGCTAGGGGGACAAATTGCTGAGTACTTAAGAAAAACAAAGACCTAACCACTGAGAGAGGGGTGCATCTGGCTACTCTTTTGTTTCACCTGGGTGTGCGGTCAATCGGTCTCTCTGGCGTTTGGACAGAGAGGGAGGCTGATTTCTTCAGCTGCTTTTTTTTCCTTCTGCCAGAGAAGCCCTGGGATCCCAAAGCCCGCTTTCCCTGCCCCTGTCGGAGCCGGGCCGTGGCCGCCCTGCCCCCGCCGTTGCTTTGAGCCTTCGCTGCATTGTAGCCATGCTCGCCCTGCCTGCCCAGGTCTCTGAGGGGTTCCCTGTTTGGATACATCTCGTCTGCCACCTGGGATTTGTGCTCATCCCTGCCTTTCCAGCCTGCCGTTCCAGCCTGCTGTTCCCGAGGGTCCGGCCGGACACCGGGATCAGCTGCCCAGCGGTCTGTGAAGCATTTGTTCCATCCCTTCCCGGGATCCCAGGCCACCGGTGCCATGTGCTCCCCGAGCTCACTCCGGAGCGCCCCCTGCAGCCGCGGGGGAACCATCGCACCTGCCCTGCTCACCGGGAGCCGCCAGCGCCCCTGCCGGCTGCAAGCAGAACTGCACCCAAGGGGAAAGGGCCCAACAGCCAAGCAGGCTGGGACTGGGTTTGTGATTGTTTGCTGTTACTGCCATAGTTATTGTTGTTTGTTTGACTTGCTATACACATATAGATATATAATGGTAAAGAACTGTTATTCCTATTTTCCCACATCTTTGCCTAAAAGCCCCTTGATTTCAAAATTATAATAACTCGGAGGGAAGGGGGTTGCACCTGCCATTCCAAGGGAGGCTTCTGCCTTCCTTAGCAGACACCTGTCTTTCAAACCAAGACAGATATTGACTGGAATTTGCTTTTAGTGGGTGCCCTGGTTTCAGCTGGGGTGGAGTTAATTTCTTCTCAGTAGCTGGTACAGTGCTGTGTTTTGGATTCACAATGAGAATAATGTTGATAACACACTGATCTTTTGAGTTTTGCTCAGTCCTGTTTATCCAAAGTCAATGACTTTTTTTTTTTTTTGCTTGTTTTGTGTCTCATGCTCTGAAGTGAGGAGGTACACAAAAGAAAAGAAACTAGGAGGGAATATAGCTGGGTGTCTTGGTTTAAGACAATTTTAAGGAGCAGACACTAAAATGAGTTACCTCCCCTTTAGTTTAACCAATCCCTTTCCACCAATAAGGCAAAATGAATACAGGTAGATATAAGTGAAAAAACAACAGTTTACTAAAAAACCAAAATAGCAAGAGGCAAAAGATAACAGTAATAGTTACTAGTTACAAAGTTGCCAAAATCTCATGGACTCCCTGGGAACAAAGAAACTCAAAACGGCAGAGTAAGCCCTCCCTCCAAGATTGGACCCTCTGCAGAGAACCGCGCATGCGGAGACAAAGGGGAAATGGCAGACAAACCCCGCTCTGCTCAACCTTCTCCCTGGAACAAAAAACTGGGAAGGTAGGAGCTTACAAAGCAGTTCTAGTGGCAGATGGGAATTGCTCTGGTGTGTGTGAGGTCAGTGCTGCTGCTTGCTGCAGCCTCCTGCCACCTGCTGGACTCCACTGGTATTGCTGCTGCTCTCTTAGGCCCCTGTTCTGATTGGGAAGAGGGCAGGGGGAAACGGACTCTTGAGCACTGACAAGTGGTGGCCCAACCTCAGACTGGTTCTGGCTCCATGCTACCAAAAGGTGTTGCAAATTTCACTCTGAAACAGTTTTTGATTGTGAAATGCAGCTTTTTGGGTTGTTACTGTTGCAAGTAGAGGGAAGAGGCAAGAGAGTGCTCTGCTTGAGCGACCAGACTTTAAAAAGACTGGCACCTGCTGGCCGGCAATCCCCTTTTTGGCTGTAGGGTCTTAAAGAGACAGTAACAGTTTTTGGGCACAAATAGATATGGAATGCAATAACATTTTGGGTTCCCCAGGACATTATCCACCCCTTATTTGATGCCATGAAGATTTTTTGCCTTTTCTTTTATTCCCCTGTTATACCTTTTTACAACGTCTGTATTCTTAGTGCTTTTTGCCTACATTCTTGGACTTGTTTGTCAAGCTAAGAGACTAAACATTTTAGAAGCTTCGTAGCTAGGGATCAGTGTGCCCCAGACCCCAAGGTCCTCTCCAGAACACATTCTGTAAACTAAGATAGAACCATCCAGGGGAAGGCTCCTTGGGGAGGGGGGCTCACTTGAGCCTCTAATTGGAGAATCTTTGATAGATATGCTAATTAGTAAAACCTATAATGTTATACCCAATCTTTTGGGGTGGATATTTGGCAGGGTGCATTTCAGTGCATATGACCTGGACGTGTGCACCTAAGGCTCCTTAAAATAAATACCAAGGTAAAATCTCTTTTCCCCTTCTAACCGTGCTTGATTCTTGATTTTAAGACCAGGAAAAGGCATCATATTCCATATGACCTATATCATGCTCAAGTTAATACCTTTCAACTGTACGCATATATACATATAACTATATACAAACACAATTATTATTTCAGTAGCCACTGACCATCCTCTAGGATATGTATTGAGTTCATTTGGTCCATGACTGGTAAAACGGGAGCAGTCCATTCTCATTGTCCATGGTAGTTACGACATGAAGTGGCAGTGCCATTCAGCAACCCATGGTAGATATGCAATTAAACATTACAGGCTGTTCTCATCCAAAATCAAATCCCCCTGAGGTACAGAACCTGTATCTCCATCCCTCTGCATTGCCCACCAAGTGTAACCAGGTCCTTGAGCAAAAACAATCCTATGGATGGGTCTGCCTTTGCCTGAGGCAGAATTAATCCAAAATGTCTTTCCTAACATACCTTCCAAATGCACAACGGGGACTTGATCTCCCTCTGCTGTACGCAATGGTTCAGAGTGAGCAGGGCCAGCTCGGTTAGTGGAACCTCTGCCATTGACTAACCAGGTAGCCTTTGCTAAATGCAGATCCCACTTCTTGAAGGTCCCACCACCCCCTGCCTTCTGTGTTGTTTTTAACAGTCCGTTGTACCATTCGACTTCCCCAGCAACTGGTGCTTGATAGGAAATATGATACACTCACTCAATACCATGTTCTCTAGACCAGGGGCTGAAAAGGCTATTTTTGAAATGAGTCCCATTGTCTGACTCAATTCTTTCAGGGGTGCCATGTTGCCACAGGACTTGTTTTTCAAGGCCCAGTATGGTGTTGTGGGCAGTGGCGTGCATTTTGCCAGTGGGTAGGGTCAGAGACACGCAGACACAGACAGACACAGACACAGACACAGACAGACAGACACAGACAGACACAGACACCAACTGCAGAGATCCACTTGCAGGCCATGGGGGAGGTGCCCACGCCAGAGCAGGTGGATGCCTGGAGGAGGCTGTGATCCTGTGGGAGACCTGGTGGAGAGAGGGGGCCTCTGCTTCCAAGCTGGAGCATCCTGTCCTTGCAGGACTGCACCCCGTGGAAGAGTGACGCACGTGGCAGCAGTTTTGGGAGGACTGCTGCTCGTGAGATTGGAACCATGCTGGAGAAGTTCACGGAGAACTGTCTCCCATGGGAGGGACCCCACGGTGTAGCAGGGGAAGGACTTCTCTCCCTGAGCAGTGGAAGAAAACCTCAGGTGACGAACTGACCAAACCCCCCACCCCCTGTCTCCCTGTGTTGTCAGTGGGAAGGAGGGAGGAGTTGGGGAAATAAAAGATGTTTTTAAGGGCTTATTTTACTTCTCATTATCCTTCTCTGACTTTGTTAGAAATAAATTCACTTTGTACCTCTAAGCTGAGCCTGTTTTGCCCTTGGAGTGTCCTTATCTCAACTTATGAACCCTTCATTTATTTTTTTCTTTCCTCTGCCCAGCTGTGGCAGGGGAGGGTGAGTGAGTGACTTTCGTGGGTGCCTGGCATTTGGCCAGCATCAAACCACAACACAGCCTAAGGAAATATTACACCCAGTGGCCTGTTGTATCTATATTAAGTTGGTTGGTCCGAATCTGGGATGCTGCAGGCGATGGTACGATTCTGGATGGTACTGAAGTGAGGCATTTGGGATCTCTGTCACATGATGCGAGTATTGACTAAGGGTAGACAAGGGGGCCCGAAGCTCTGAGTCTCTGGACACTGCTCTTAAGAAACATGAAAGAAAGATAAGGAAAGATACCTGTGCCAAAATCTCCAGCTGCAGCAAAGCTCTTGGAAGACTATGGAACAAGGGATTCAATGCTTGAGAGAACTGGCAGTGATAGAGAACCTTTTTTCAGATGACCAAACAATTAGGAGTCCAGACATGGTAAAATGTACTCCAGTGATGTGGGTAAAACTTGCACGACTTGGGCCACAAGAATACGTCCCTGCTTTAGCAATGATGAAGTGGAATGAGGGGAACGAGACAATGAATACTATGGTGAAGAGGCTCAGGGCATATGCAGACACCGTGCACGGCCCAACACAAGCAAGAATCTCAGCTGTGGAAACAAGTCTGTCAGAATGCCTACAGAAAATGGAAAAGAAGATTGAGGAGGCACCATAAACTCAGGAAGGAGATTAAAGAGGACCTTCTCCAAATTTTGTTGGTAAAGACCAGAGACCTTGTTATCAGAAGCAGATGTCACCCAGCTAGGGAGAGGGGGTACAACTCACAAACTGACCCATGGTTCTTTGTTGCTGTGACCCAGCCCACTGCGGGGCTGGGGCAGCGTGATGCCAATCAATCCCAGCCCATCCCCTGGATCGAGTTTCCCGAAGAGGCAGACTCAGAGGGTGGGTCGATGGGCGGCTCAGAAGCCTAAGCCTCACCCCCCCAGGTGGCGCCCGGGTACAAGCCGCCTCCCCCGGTTCGGGAAAATTCCCGGTTACTCGGTTGTTCACTGGTTCTTTGTTATAACTCCCGCCTCTCCGTTTCTCCCAGTGGTTCTTGTTAAATTGTATCCTCCCCCTGGCTTGTAACTCATTGGTTGTTTTCCCCTTTCACCGGTGTTTTCAAATTCCCTATAAAACTGAGGACAAGCTTCGGGGGAGGATCCCATCGCATTCCATGCCTTCAGAGCTTGTTCGGGTTTCGAAACTTCTAACAATAAACCTGTTAGGAGTCAGACCAGAACAGCCTCTCTCTTCCTTTGTCTCCAAGCTAACGTGGGCCTGTACTAACAAACAGCTCCTGCCGTGTTCCCTCTGCAAAGAAGCCAGCTAGATAGCTCAGCCAGCAGCACCTTTCTTGATGCTGAAGTCGCTTCAGCGATGCACAGAAGTAACACAGCTGGACTCTCTATGACCTGGGGCATGCCAGAGCTTGTGCCTCGAGCACAAGAACTGCATTAGTTCTTCCTGTGTGACCATTCGGAAAATATGAAAAGGTGGGATGGAAAAGCCACTTCTGCCCTGGCAGCATGGGTGCATGAATTGAAGGAGGGCAATACTCAGAGAGGGAGTTCCGCCAGAAGGGAGGTAGCTCCAGTTTCCCATAGCCAAGCTGCCAGGCATAATGGAAGGGAGGATGACATCTGATCCCCTTGAAGGAAGTTCTAGAATGTATGCTCAGGGAGGGGATGATAGCCAGGGCTAGAGGGGCCCTGCCTCTAGACAGGTAGGGGCACAGGAGAATTGTGTCTTTTCTGTGTGGATCCAATGGTCTGGCACATCAGAAACACAAAAATACAAGGCCTTGGCTGACACTGGTGTGCAGTGCATGTGTCATAGGTTAGCAGGCATAGTCCCGGAAGTGATGTCCTTGCCAAGGGGTGCTTACAGCTTCCTCTGTGACCTGACAGAACCTATCAGCTGGCCAGTTTGAATATGGACAATTCTTTAAGCCACTTAAAATTGTGACTGCCTCTGTGATACACACTTAAGAATAGAAACCCTGAGGCAGAGTCTCTCTCTCGTTTCTGGTGCTGGGACAGGTGGCTGTGGGCCCCGTGGGGGGGCCAGCGGGCCCAGTCCAGGCCCTGCTCGGGCCAGGCCGGGCCGGGCCATGGCCATCCTGGAGCCATGGGCCTGTTCCACCCACGGACCCCCCCCTCCCCCACAGCGCTGCTGTGGACAGCTGGAGCAGCTCAGCTCCCCCCCCCTCCACTGCCATAAGCAACATTCCAGATGCAAGGCCTAGGTGAGATTAACCCTTTTAGTGCTGTGAAGAGCTGAAAACCTGAAGGAAGAGAAAGAGGAGATGCTTAAAGCTGAAATTCTGTTGTAAAGCTATGATATATCAAAGTATCCTGTTGTAATTTCATGAAGATATGGGGGGTAGAGTGTTCAGTTCAACTTGTAAGCAAAAGCACCTGCACTGAGATAGGCAGATGCTGAAGCATCTGTAATTTCATGAGAAGTTTGGACAGGGAGAGATGGAAGCGATGAGGACTTTTGCTCCAAATGGGAAAGGAGAAAACCTCAGTTCCTAGAGATGCTCCCAAAGATTTCTTAGAGATTAAATGCTCCCAGAGATGGGTGAAGAGAACTTTTGTTTCTGAATGGATCAACCTTAAAATTGTACCCCAAAAACTTCAAGAGTGGACCCTCGAAAGCAGTTGTGGGAAAAGCTGCAAGTTGGGGGAAGGGACTCACATGCGGGCAGAGAGAGTCCTCTTCCTAAATGGACTGAACAAAGTTATTTGGAAGTGGGTGGCTGTCTCGTTGTGATAATGTGTTCATAGCATGAGCAAGAGAGACTCCTCTTTCTAAATGAACTGGACAAGGTTATTATGGAAGTGGTAAACAGACTGAACATCTCAAGGGTTGTCTTTTTACATTGTCACTGGGAGAAGGGAGGAAGGTGGGGGGAGGAGAAGAGTTCTGAAGGTGTGGTATGATTTTTTTTTCTTTCTTCTTTTAGGTCTGTTAATAAACTTCTTTATATTCTTTCAAGTTTGGTGCCTGCTTTGCATTTCTCCTAATTCTTATCTCACAGAAGATAAACAGTAATGAGTATTTTGGACCAAACCACTACAGTCCAATTGGGACATGGGATCAGAGCCCCTTTCTATTGCTGGGGTGACAGAGGGATTGCAGCAGTTGACCCTGCTGGAAGCTGAGGTGAGCCTGACTGGAAAAGAGTGGAAGAAACACCCTGTTGTGACTGGTCCAGAGGCCCCATGTATTCTGGGCATAGATTTCTTCCAGAGCAGGTATTTGAAAGACCCAAAGGGACTCAAGTGGGCTTTTGGAATATCTGCTGTGGAGGCAGAGGGGATTAAGCAATTGAACACCTTGCCTGGGCTGTCAGAAAATCCTTCTACAGTTGGACTTCTGAAGGTGGACAACCAACAAGTACCGATTGCCACCTTGACAATGCACTGCTGGCAGTATAGGACAACTCAAGATGCTGTGATCCCCATCCAAAAGACCATCTGTGAGCTGGAGAGCCAAGGGGTGGTCAGCAAGGCCCACTCACCCTTCAACAGCCCCATCTGGCCTGTGCGCAAGTCTGATGGGGAATGGAGATTGACAGTTGACTATCATGGCTTGAATGAAGTGACTCCACCATTGAGCGCTGCTGTGCCGGACATGTTGGAGCTCCAGTATGTGCTGGAGTCCAAGGCAGCAAAGTGGTATGCCACTACTGACATTGCTAAATCATATTTCTCCATTCCTCTGGCAGCAGAGTGCAGGCCTCAGTTTGCTTTCACCTGGAGGGGCGTGCAGTATACCGGCAACCAACTGCCCCAGGGGTGGAAGCACAGTCCCACTGTAGAGGGATTCCTCTTGGAACAGGGGCATATGATACCCCAGGACAGTCTGGGCAGTCTGGGCACCCCAGGGTTGCTGCAGAAGAACCCCTGAACTGGCCTCAGGCTGCAGGCAGGCCTGGAAGACACCTGGCTGCAGGCAGCCTTGAACAGCCTTGGGAAAAGCTACACACTGGTCGACTCCTCTGCTGCTTAGAGGCTGTCCCATGGGAATAGGGCATGAAGGTTTGTAAAGCAAGCACGATGCTCAAATCGTATTGGTGTTCGTATCATGACTTTGGCCGGCTCCCCTGTGCTCGGAACCCCCCCCCCCCCGCTAAATCCCACCATTTGCCATGGGCTTATCCAGGCTGCACTGGAAAAGGGTGAGGCTCTGGAACATGTGCAGTACATTGATGACATCATTGTGTGGGGAGACTCTGCAGCAGAAGTGTTTGAGAAAGGAGAGAGAATCATCCAGATTCTCCTGGAAGCTGGCTTCACCATCAAAAAGAGTAAAGTCAATGGACCGGCCCGAGAGATCCAGATCCTGGGAGTGAAGTGGAAAGATGGACGACGTCAGATTCCCACCGAGGTCATCAATAAGATCACTGCAATGTCTCCACCGACCAGCAAGAAGGAAACACAAGCTTTCCTAGGCGCCATAGGCTTTTGGAGAATGCACATTCCCTAGTACAGCCAGCCTGTGAGCCCTCTCTACCAGGTGACCCACAAGAAGAACAATTTCCATTGGGGCCCTGAACAGCAGCAAGCCTTCGCCCAGATCAAGCAGGAGACTGCTCATGTGGAAGCCCTTGGCCCAGTCAGGACAGGACCAGAGGTGAGGAACGTGCTCTATTCTGCAGCTGGGAGCCATGGTTTTCCTGGAGCCTTTGGCAGAAGGTGCCTGGTGAGACTCAAGGTCAACCACTGGGATTCTGGAGCCAAAGTACAGAGGATCCAAAGCCAACTACACTCTCACAGAGAAAGAAATCTTGTCAGCTTATGAAGGAGTCCAAGCTGCCTCAGAGGTAATCGGCACTGAAGCGCAGCTCCTCCTGACACCCCAACTGCTGGTGCTGGGGTGGATCTTTAAAGGATGGCTTCCCTCTACCCACCACACTATCAATGCCACACGGAGTAAATGGATCGCCCTCATCACACAGCGGGCCTATATTGGAAACCCAAATCACCCTCGGATCTTAGAAATAATCACAAATTGGACTGAAGGTGAAAACTTTGGTCTTATTGATGAAGAGGAGCAGGAACAGGTGACACGTGCTGAGGAAGCTCCACCATATAACCAACTGCCATCAGAAGAAACATGCTGTACTCTTTTCACTGACTGTTTCTGTCGCATCGTAGGGATGAACCGGAAGTAGAAAGCAGCTGTATGGTGTATGGTGTTACTGCCTGCCCCTGAGGTGCAGCCTGGCCCCAGGACTGACCAGACAAGTCCAGACTTGTTTCAATCATGTGCTCTGAATCCCCTTTGTTCTGAGCGCGGGTGTCTTGGTTTGAAAGACTGGTGTCTGCTAAGGAAAGGCAGGACCCTCCCTTGGAATGGCAGATGCAACCTCCCTTCCCTCCGAGTTATTATAATTTTGAAATCAAGGGGCTTTTAGCAAAGATGTGGGAAAATAGGAATAACAGTTCTTTACTATTATATATCTATATGTGTATAACCAGTCAAACAAATAACGATAACTATGGCAGTAACAGCAAACAATCACAAACCCAGTCCCAGCCTTCTCAGCTGTCGGGCCCTTTCCCCTTGGGTGCAGTTCTGCTTGCAGCCGGCAGGGGCGCTGGCAGTTCCCGGAGAGCAGGGCAGGTGTGATGGTTCCCCCGCGGCTTCAGGGGGCGCTCCGGAGAGAGCTCGGGGAGCACGCGGCACCGGTGGCCTGGGATCCCGGGAAGGGAATGGAACAAAGAAGCTTCACAAACCCCTGGGCAGCTGGCCCCGGTGTCCGGCCAGACCCTCGGGAACGGCAGGCTGGAACAACAGGCTGGAGCGGCAGGGACTAGCACAAATCCCGATGGCAGATGAGGTGTATTGAAATGGAGAACCCCCCAGAGGTCTAGGAAGCCAGGGCGAGCACGGCTACAATGTAGTGAAGGCTTGAAGAAACGGCGGGGCAGGACGGCCACGGCCCATCTCCGAGCGTGGCAGGGAAGGTGGGCTTGGGATCCTGGGGCTTCTCCAGCAGGGAGGAAAAAGCAGCTGACGAAAAACAGGTTCCGTCTCCCACATTCGGGACCAAACTTCCCACACACCCAGGTGAAACAAAAGAGTAGCCAGGCGCACCCCACACCCAGTGGGTAGCTCTTTATTTTCCTTAAATATCCAGCGATTTGTCCTCCTAGAAACAGTATGGGGGGAAAATTGTCTGATTGGCTGGTCACCCCGGGTCCGCCCCCAGTCCTCCCCTTTCCCCTTCTCTCAATAAAAGAGATGATCGAGGGAGGTCCTGCCCTCTCTTGGCTCAGCTACCATCCTGTGAACGTCTCTTGTTGTCTGTTTCTTTTGAAAGCTTCTAACTGCGGGAAATTGAGCAAGCAGGGAGCTATATTTCTCCCTCTTTGCTTCTGCGGATGGTAGTTGCTTTGCAGCTGATACAGGTATCGATTTTAGAGCTACTAAAGTGCTAGATTGCCCGTGCTACCTCTCTAGGCTGCTTGAGGCTTTCTAAGGCATTAAACCACTAGCCTAGCCAGTAAAAAGCTGAAAAGATACCTTCCACAGGTCTCCAGCTATCCAGTGGTGGCTTCTACCATCGTGAGCACATAGCGCTTGCCTTGGCGGGTTTGAGGCAGTGTGATGTAATCAATCTGCCAGGCCTCCCCATACTTGTATTTGGACCATCGCCCACCATACCACAGGTGCTTCACCCGCTTGGCCTGCTTGATCGCAGCGCACACCTCACAATCATGGATCACCTGGGAGATACTGTCCATGGTTAGATCCACCCCTCGATCTCGTGCCCACCTATAGGTGGCATCTCTGCCCTGATGGCCTGAGGCATCATGGGCCCATTGAGCTAGGAACAACTCTCCTTTATGTTGCCAATCCAAGTCTATCTGGGACACCTCTATTTTTGCAGCCTGATCTACCTGTTTGTTGTTACGATGTTCTTTGTTAGCCCGGCTCTTGGGGACATGAGCATCTACATGACGGAGCTTCACGGATAGCTTCTCTGCCTGAGTGGCAATGTCTTTCCACTCCTCAGCAGCCCAGATTGGTTTTCCTTTGCGCTGCCAGTTTGCCTTATTCCACCTTTCCAGCCAACCCCACAGAGCATTGGCTACCATCCATGAATCAGTGTAAAGGTAGAGCTTTGGCCACTTCTCTCTTTCAGCTATGTCCAGAGCTAATTGAACGGCTTTGAGTTCAGCAAATTGGCTCGATCCACCTTCTCCTTCCGTAGCCTGTGCAACTTGTCATGTGGGGCTACATACAGCAGCTTTCCATTTCTGGCTAGCGCCTACAATTTGGAGGGAACCATCAGTGAAGAGAGCGTATTGTCTTTCTGGTAGCTCGTTATATGGTGGGGCTTCTTCGGCACGCGTCACTTGCTCCTCTTCTTCTTCAGAAGATAACCCAAAAGTCTCACATTCTGGCCAGTTCGTAATTATTTCCAAGATCCCAGGGTGACTTGGGTTTCCAATTCGGGTGCGCTGCGTGATGAGGGCAATCCATTTGCTCCAAGTAGCATCAGTGGTGTGATGCTTGGAAGGAACCTTTCCTTTGAACATTCACGCCAGCACTGGTAGTCAGGGTGCCAGGAGGAGTTGTGCCTCTGTGCCGATTACTTCTGAGGCGGCTTGGACTCCTTCATAAGCTGCCAAGATCTCTTTCTCTGTGGGAGTGTAGTTGGCTTTGGACCCTCTGTAGCTTCAGCTCCAGAATCCCAGTGGTCGGCCCTGAGTCTCACCAGGCACCTTCTGCCAGAGGCTCCAGGACAGGCCATTGTTCCCGGCTGCAGAGTGTTACAGCGGGGATTACTGTAACACGCATATATCAAACCAGGAGTCCCGTGGAAAAAGAAATATCTATGGACAGATTCTTGATAGATGTTTCAGAGATGTTTATTTCTCCAGCCGCATGGCCGGGGCTCAGCTCAGGAACTCTGCAGTCACGGGACCCCGGGACCTTTTGCTCATCCCGGGGAACACAAACCAACCAATGGGGAACGAGGCTGACAGGGGCAGGGAAACCCCGTGTCTCTCCCCCCCAGGGCCCCTCCCCCAGGGCCCCATGGCAGGGTGAGGGACCCCAACAGCAGAGTACAACACATTCTTCATCTCTGGTCCTGTCCTGACTGGGCCAAGGGCTATGGCGTGAGCGACTTCCTGCTTGATCTGGGCGAAGGCTTGCTGCTGTTCAGGGCCCCAGTGGAAATCATTCTTCTTTCCAGTAACCAGGTAGATAGGGCTCACGATCTGGCTGTACTAGGGAATGTGCATTCTCCGAAAACCTATGGTGCCTAGGAAAGCTTGTGTTTCCTTCGTGTTGGTCGGTGGAAACATTGCAGTGATCTTATTGATGACCTCAGTGGGTATCTGATGCTGTCTGTCTTGCCGCTTTACTCCCAGGATCTGGATCTCTCGGGCAGATCCCTTGACTTTGCTCTTCTTGATGGCGAAACCAGATTCCAGGAGAATGTGGATGATTGTCTCTCCTTTCTCAAACTTTTCTGTTGCGGTGTTCCACCACAGAATAATGTCATCAATGTACTGCAGATGTTCTGGGGCCTCACCCTTTTCCAGTGCAGTCTGGATCAGTCCATGGCCGATGGTGGGACGGTGCTTCCACCCCTTGGGCAGTCGATTCCAGGTGTACTGCACACCCCTCAGTCGGTGTGAGGAATGAGACAACTCTTAGTAAAAATTAAAATAATTTATTAAAACGGAAAAATTGAAAAATTACAGGAATTAGAAAAATATAAAAATTTGGGATCCTAGTGGCTCAGGAGGTATGCCCCAGGAGGGCAGGGGTTAGAGATCTTCAGGCTTAGAAAGCACTGGACCTCTGGTGGAAGAACTTGCAGTGCTGGACTGACTTTTAGCTAATCCAAAAGTCAAAGGTAAAAATTATTAAAGGCTCCTTAAAAGGAGTAAGGCTTAAGTACCCAGCACTGGTGTCCACTACAGCTGATCTGCACTGGTCTCTGTGTGCATCGCTGTTTTATAGTGCCTTTGCTCCGCCCCAGTCCGCCCACAGCCTGCCCACAACCCGCCCACAGCACACCCCTTTGGTCTAAAGTGATTGGTGCTTTCTTTTTGACAGATCATCTCTGTCTACTAATAGTTCGTCGTTGTCAGGGGGGTAGTAACTGCTGAAGTAAGGGTGGTAACATGCCTTCATTAAGATTTAGGTTGCTATGGAACTTACTTGCAGAATAACGGCTATGGGGCTAAAAATAGCAATTGGCTGTTAGGACTGGGGTTTTGGAGTTAGTCCCGAGACTAAAGTGCAAAGTAAAACCCTCAAAAAAAAAAATTAAAATACATCTAATACCTCCCAAAACATTCACAAAAGCAGACAATGAACATAGGAGAAACAACTCTTACAGTGTACAAGTGGTTTAGTTTGAGAAAAGGGATTTTTAACTAGGAAACTTTTAACTGGGAATTTTAACTGGGACTAGTGCAAATACACTGTTTTGAACAAGTGAAATCACTAATAATGAAACTTGATAGTGAAAACCCTAATAATAAAGCTTGATTTTTGTACCTGGGTTGATGGGTTAACTTTATCATTCAATTAAAAGAACTGTTTAACTCAAAATTAACTAATTAAGGCACTTAACATGCAAAGACCAAGCTAATTAGGGATTTCATGTATGACAGTTGGGGTCTCCTCCCCCCTGCCATGTAGCCCTGGGAGAGGGGCCCTGAGCAGACAGACACATGGGGTTTCCCTGCCCCTGGTCAGCCTTGTTCGCCATTGGTTGGTTTGTGTTTCCCTGCACGGGAAGGACCCTCGGGTCCCGGACTATGAGAGTTCCTCGGCAGATCCCGACCACGTGGCTGGAGAAATAAACATCTCTGAAACATCTATCAAGAATCGGTCCTTATATATTTCTTTTCCACGGCCTCCTGGTTTAATACACGCGTGTTGCAGTATCCGCACTGTAACACCCCTCCAGGTGAAAGCAAACTGAGGCCTGCGCTCCGCTGCCAGAGGAATGGAGAAAAATGCATTGGCAATGTCAATAGTGGCATACCACTCCACTGCCTTGGACTCCAGCACATACTGGAGCTCCAACATGTCCGGCACAGCAGCACTCAGTGGTGGAGTCACTTCATTCAAGGCACGATAGTCCACGGTCAATCTCCATTCCCCATCAGACTTGTGCACAGGCCAGATGGGGCTGTTGAACGGTGAGCGGGTCTTGCTGACTACCCCTTGGCTCTCCAGCTCGCAGATCATCTTGTGGATGGGGATCACAGCATCTCGATTTGTCCGATACTGCTGGTGGTGCACTGTCGAGGTGGCAATTGGCACTTGTTGCTCTTCCCCTTTCAAGAGCCCAACTGCAGAAGGATTCTCAGATAGTCCAGGCAGCGTGTTCAATTGCCTAATGCCCTCTGCCTCCACAGCAGCAATCCCAAATGCCCAGCTGAGTCCTTTCACGTCTTTGTAATAGCCATTCCGGAGGAAGTTTATGCCCAGAATATACGGGGCCTCTGGGCCGGTCACAATCAGATGCTTTTGCCACTCCTTCCCTGTCAGGCTCACCTCAGCTTCCAAAAGGGTCAACTGCTGTGATCCCCCGGTCACCCCAGTGATGGATACAGGTTCTGCCCCCACATGTCCCGATGGCATTAAAGTACACTGTGCCCCAGTATCAACGAATGCATCATATTTTTTTGGTTCTGATGTGCCAGGCCATCGAATCCACACCATCCAGAAAACCCGGTTCTCCCGTGCATCTTCCTGGCTAGAGGCAGGGCCTCTCTAGCCCTGGTTATCATTCTTTCCCTGGGCGTACATGCTCGAGGTACCTTCAAGGGGATCTGACATATCATCTTCCTTTCCGTAATATATGGCAGCTCTGTCACGGGAGGCTGAGGCTACTTTCACTTTAGTGGAACCCCCTCGGTTAGTGCCTCCCTCCTTGTGTTCATGCACCCGCGCTGCCAGGACAGAGGTGGGTTTCCCATCCCACCTTCTCATGTCTTCCTCATGCTCACACAGGAAAAACCACAGCTCAGCTCGTGGGGTATACCCTCTCTCTCTAGCTGGGGGACGACGGGCTCTGACTTGGGGGCCTGTGACTCGCACTGGTGCCACACTGATCTTCCTCATCTCCTCCCTCATCTCCTCCCTGATCTCCTTCATCTCCTCTTTGAGGTCCTGGACCACAGCAGAGACATGAGCTTTCAGTAGACCATTGACCATACTGTCATAATTCCTGAGCTTGTTGGCAACAGAGCCCACTGTTTCTCGGGTATTGTCAGCATCAATCGTTGCAATGAAGGTGGTGTATTGCGATGGCCCTAGCTTTGCCAGGTTCCACATCATCTGTCCTGTGCACCTGACCTTATTGGGGTCATTATCATGCTGTCCATCCCTCCCAAAGAGTACCTCTAATACTGCCACCTCTCTTAGCTGCTGGATCCCTTCCTCGAGTGTCTTCCACTGCATTCTATGATGGTTCTCCTGCATTCTGTCTTTGTGAACGAACCTTTCTCTCACACTCGTTATGATCCACTCCCAGAGAGAAAGGGTTCCTGGCTCCCTCACAAATATCTGGTCCACACCTGGGTCCTCGGTCAACGATCCCAGATATCTTGCCTCACCACTATCCAGTTGCACACTTGTGCCCATGAGGTCCCAAACCCGAAGCAGCCAGGTTGTATAAGGCTCACGCCCCCTTCGCACAATGTCTTTTCACATACTACGGAGACTGTCGTACAACAGGGACTCAGTGATGATTTCTGGCTCTGGCTGTCCTGCCGGTTGTGAGGGCCCTGGTTCTCCATCATCATTAACTGGTCGTACTGATTTGGTCTTACACTTCCTCCTTTGCACAGGGGCGACTGCTGCTGGCTGTGGTTGTCCTTGTGGTTCAGCTGAAACCTGGACGGTTGTAACATCCGTGGGTTCCACTGCTGCACCATCGGACTCATCCTCTTTGGGGCAGGGAGAGGGTTTTTCACTAGCTGAGGAGTTGTATTCCCTTAGCACTTGGCATATCCCCTGGCGCACCTGGCCCATCTCCTGGCATATCCCCTGGCGCACCTGGCCCATCTCCTGGCATATCTCCTGGCGCATCTCCTGCATCCCCTTCACCAGTACCCCCACCCAGTTCGGGTAGTCCATTTCTGAGGTGGGCTGTTGGGCGGTATCAGGCTGTGGGGCAGGGTCAGGCTGTGGGGCAGGATCTCTAGTGTCTGGCACCGTGTCAGGCTCTGGGGCAGGATCAGGCTCTGGGGTAGGATCTCTAGTCTCTGGGGCTGGTGTCTGGGTAGTTATCCAAGCCAATCTCAGCTTATCCTTGAGTGCTAAATAGAGTAGGACTACCAGCACCAGTTGGTTAGTACTCAGAGGGAATCTAAACCCTTTGAAAATTTTTGGGGTGGTATAGATACAAAAATGCTGCTAGCAAGGATTTTCTTGCTGTTTTCTAAGTCTGTGAGAGACTCTTCTCTCATGCAGAAGAGGTAGCAGGGAATGTAAACAACCCAGACACCTGCAACCTTGAAAAGTCTTGTTTATGGTATAGTAGAAAAATATTTTGACAATGGATGTTTTAGGATTTTAGCCAATCACCCCCAAGGGGTGGCTGGTCCTTTGTCCAATTAGACTATGAAGAAAAAAGTCAATAAAAGAGTTTGTAAAATAATTAAATAAATCAATCTTGCTGCACAATTCCTGCCTGCTGGATCTTTTCTCCTCCTCCTCCCTATGGCTGCGGGACACGGTGATATACCCTAGGGCCCAGGCCTGTGGTAATAGGGTGGGCCCAAAAAACTGGTTGAGGGGTTGGGAGAAAACTTCCCCTGGTGTCATTTCCTCACAGAAGGTACCATTTTTAACATAACCCCAAAAACATGCGCTCACTGTGTGATAGCTGTTTATCCACGTGCCCACATTCCGGAGGAAGTTAAAAACCCATGAATTCCTCACCTTCTCGACCCATAGAGCAAGCTGGATAACAGCAATGGTAGCCTTTGTCAGAGGACCCATGTTTAGGTAAGGAGCTACAAAGGGGAAGAATATAGCCATGATCACGTGCCACCCAAACCAGGGTAAAATAGACCACATAGTGCTGCCTAGCAAGGTTCCTATACCTAGCACACAAAATTAAGTTATCCAGGAACTGTTATTCCTTTTTCACCTCTCTCTCTTAATGCCTTCAGGCCCCACGGTTGGGCGCCAAGATCTGTCTTGGTTTGAAAGACAGGTGTCTGCTAAGGAAGGCAGAAGCCTCCCTTGGAATGGCAGGTGCAACCCCCTTCCCTCCGAGTTATTATAATTTTGAAATCAAGGGCTTTTAGGCAAAGATGTGGGAAAATAGGAATAACAGTTCTTTACTATTATATATCTATATGTGTATAACCAGTCAAACAAATAACGATAACTATGGCAGTAACAGCAAACAATCACCAACCCAGTCCCAGCCTTCTCAGCTGTCGGGCCCTTTCCCCTTGGGTGCAGTTCTGCTTGCAGCCAGCAGGGGCGCTGGCGGTTCCCGGAGAGCAGGGCAGGTGTGATGGTTCCCCCGCGGCTTCAGGGGGTGCTCCGGAGAGAGCTCAGGGAGCACGCGGCACCGGTGGCCTGGGATCCCGGGAAGGGAATGGAACAAAGAAGCTTCACAAACCCCTGGGCAGCTGGCCCCGGTGTCCGGCCAGACCCTCGGGAATGGCAGGCTGGAACGGCAGGGAAGAACACAAATCCCGATGGCAGACATGATGTATCCAAACGGGGAACCCCCCAGAGGTCTGGGAAGGCAGGGTGAGCACAGCTACAAACTAGTGAAGGCTTGAAGAAACGGCGGGGCAGGACGGCCACGGCCCATCTCCAAGCGCGGCAGGGAAGGCGGGCTTGGGATCCTGGGGCTGCTCCAGCAGGGAGGAAAAAGCAGCTGACGAAAAAGAGCTTCCCTCCCTCACGTTCGGGACCAAACTTCCCACACACCCAGGTGAAACAAAAGAGTAGCCAGGCGCACCCCACACGCAGTGGGTAGCTCTTTGTTTTCCTTAAATATCCAGCGATTTGTCCTCCTAGCAACAGTATGGGGGGAAAATTTCTTTAACAGAAATAAAACTAGGAGAACTCTTAAAACCCCAACAGTGGGTAAAAACTTGAAAGTATCTCGGACTCCCCCGAAACAGAGTCCGATTGGCTGGTTACCCTGGGTCCACCACTAGCTCTCCCCTTTCCCTTCCTCCAAATAAAAGGTGACCAAAGCGGGCTCTGCCCCCTCTTGCTCTGCCCCCCCTTCTGTGAAGAGCTGCTCCTGTCTCTCTCTCAGGACAGGGGGAATAAACAAACAGGATTGAGGCACAGTGTTTGAGCTTTATTTCTACCTCTTTGCTTCTGCTTTTGACATTAGCTTTACAGCTATGACTTGCTGCATTTCGGAGCCACTGAGTCGCTGGATTGCCCGTGCCATCTCTCTAGGCAGCTCGGGGCTTTCTAAGGCACAGAACGGTGAGCTGAGCTACTGAGAAACCTGAGAACATCTCCACAGTATGGAGCCCCATACGACAGGTTGCATTAGCTACTAAAGGAGAAGGTGGATCTCGCCAATTTGCCAAACTCAAAGCTGTTCAACTGGCCCTGGACATTGCTGAAAGAGGGAAGTGGCCAAAGCTCTACCTCTACACTGGGTCGTGGATGGTAGCCAATGCTCTGTGGGGTTAGCTGGAAAGGTAGAAAATGGCCAACTAGCAGCACAGAGGGAAGACCAATCTGGGCTGCTGATGAATGGCAAGACATTGCCACTCGGATAGAGAAGCTACCTATGAAAGTCCATCCTGTGGATGCCCATGTCCCCAAGAGCCGGGCTAATGAGGAGCACCAAAACAATGAACAGGTAGATCAGGCTGCAAAAAATAGAGGTGTCCCAGATAGGCTTGGATTGGCAACACAAAGGGGAGTTGTTCCTAGCTCGATGGGCCCATGATGCATCAGGTCATCAAGGCAGAGGTGCCACCTATAGGTGGGCACGAGACCGAGGGGTGGATCTAACCATGGACAATATCTCCCAGGTTATCCATGATTGTGAGGTGTGCGCTGTGATCAAGCAGGCCAAGCGGGTAAAGCCCCTGTGGTATGGTGGGCGATGGTCCAAATACAAGTATGGGGTGGCCTGGCAGATTGATTACATCACACTGCCTCAAACCCGCCAAGGCAAGCGCTATGTGCTCACAATGGTAGAAGCCACCACTGACTACAGCCCGGAACACCATCCTGGGCCTTGAAAAGCAAGTCCTTTGGAGGCATGGTACCCCTGACAGAATTGAGTCCAACAACAGGACTAATTTCAAAGATAGCCTTATAAACACCAGGGCTAGAGAACATGGTATTGATTGGCTGTGCCATATTCCTTATCATGCACCAGCTGCAGGCAAAGTTGAGTGGTGCAACAGACTGCTTAAAACCACCTTGAAGGCACTGGGCAGGGGGACTTTCAAAAATTGGGATCTGCATTTAGCAAAGGCCACCTGGTTAGTTAATACCAAAGGCTCTACCAACCAAGCTGGCCCTGCCCTGTCTGAACCCCTGCATACAGCAGATGGAGACAAGGTTCTGGTAGTACATTTCAGAGGGTTGTTAGGGCAGAATGTTTGGATTAATTTTGCCTCGAGTAAAGACAAACCCATCCGTGGGGTTTTCTTTGCTCCGGGACCTTGTTGCACTTGTGGGTAATGGAGATGGATGGGGAAACCCATTGTGTACCTCAGTGTAGAGGAATTCCTTGTGGAACGGGGGCATAGGATACCCCAGGAGAGCTTGGGCATCCCAGGGCTGTTGCAGAAGTACCCCTGATGGGGCCTCAAGCTGAAGATAGGCTTGCAAGGCACCTGCTAGCCCGCAGCCTTGAACAGCCTTGGGAAAAGGTATACACTAGTCAGCTCCACCACTGCTTAGAGGCTTTCTCATGGGAATGGGGCATGAACTTTGCAAAGTATAACTTGGTGTAAGTAAACAATAAAACTGAAGCACAATGCTCAAATCGTATCAGTGTCTGTATCATGTGTCCGGCTGGTTCTCCTGCACCTGGGATCCCTTCCCCCCCCCACTAAACCTGGAGCCCGAAAGGCAGGGACTTGACTCCAAGCTAGTATTCTCTGTAAGAGAGGTGAGATCGTGAAAGACCGAGATCTCAATGCCCTCTTTACGTGGGCCCAGGAACATGGGTGTGTGAAATACACTTCACTTTTGTTTTCAACTGAAGTGTGGTGGGAAGTAGGGAACAAATTGTGGCTGTCCATGATTGAGGGAGGAAAGGAAGCAAAAGAAGCAAAAGCTCTCAGCTTAATCTGGAGAGCAGTAACTGGCACTCTCACAGAGATGAAAGCAGAGAGGACAGTGGCCACGGCCGCCACGGAGGCGTTAGGGAGTGGCGCCTCCGGGTGTGGTGGCTCCGGGAAGGGAACAGACGGGGCTCTTACGAAGCGGCGGCCGGGGACCAGGGCGGAGTCCAGGGTTGCGCTGTTCTTCGGGCTGACCGCGGGCAGACCGATTAAGGGCACAGCAGCACCCGTCCGCTTGCTGCAGGAGTTGCTGGACTTGGCGGGGAAGGAAGTTACCCCTCTGACGTCTGAGGGAGAAATGGCTGGGAAGGCGGAAGCAGAGCCTCCTGACTCAGGGGGCGGGGCACAGGCAGGCGAAGGAGAAACAGGCAGTCCTATCTCCCAGCCGAAAGCGGCGGCGGAAATGAGTGGTCCTAATGCCCGGCCAAAAGCAGCAGAGCGCAACCCCCCTCTGCCGGAAAGCGGAGCAACGTCCGGCAGCAAAGTGGCTTCTGCGGTTTCGTCGCCTGCAGAGCCGGATCCAGCCAGGGCTGCCGGGGGTCAGCCCCAAGAGGAGGAGAACCACCGAGAGATGATGCAAGAAGTAATCAAAAGGCTTGCTGACTTATCTACATGGCAGGACACGCTGGAGTCCAAAGCTTGGGATATTACACCATCAGCACTGTGGCGTCCTGTGGTCCCACCAGTCAAGTTAGCACCCAGAGTTCCTACTTTCCTGTGGGGAGAATCAGGCACAGTGCCTACAGCCCCTCCCTTCCCGCGAGGTGCAGCCATTGTTTCCATCAGCCCCGATGGGGACGACTGACCCATTGCGAAGGAGATGGAATGGAGTTATCGGTGATGCAATTATTGAAGGTGACTGGCACGCCTTAGATGCCCTCGCCTGCCCTGTACAGATACAAGGGGACACTGCAAAGTGGGAACCCCATGACTGGAAGATCTTGCAGCAAGCCAAGCAAACAGTCACCACGCATGGCTTGCGGTCTGAAGCTGCACGAAGCATTCTGCAGTTTATCTTTACAGCAGATGTCCTGTGTCCTAATGATTGCATCAGCATCGCACAGTTGTTATTAACCCCTTCACAGTTCCTGCTCTGGGAGCGAACATGGAAGCAGCTAGCACAAGAAGAAGCTAGCAAACACCAAGGTGACACACAAGACTCACTGTATGCACTCCAGGCTGACATGCTAACTGGGAGCGGGGCTTATGGAGCGACAGTGACACAGCTGACCATGCCCATAGTCATTCATCAGTTGTCACAGACTCTTGCTCACAAAGCCTTGTTGTCAGTACCTGAAAAGAAGAAGTCTCCCCCGTATGCAGCAGTCCGACAGGGGCTGTCAGAGCCATATGGTCAGTTCATCGACCGTTTGTCAGCAGCCTTAAAGGACGCAAGTGAGCTCTCTGAAGAGCTCCAAAAGCAAATGTTCCAAACACTTGCCTTTGAAAATGCTAATAGGCAAACTAAGACAATTCTTTCCACGCTGCCCCAGGGAGCAGGAGTAGACGAGATGCTCGTGTGTGCTACCCGTGCAGAACAGTCATCTCAAACAGCTGCTTTTACTGCAACACTGCAGAATGTCCTGCAAAAACAGGGACAAGTCATCGCCGCAACACTGACCAAAGGGGCGCAAAGAAAAAAGGGGGTGAAGGCTGCTGGCCCACCTCCTGGTCCCCGGACGGGCAAAGTAACCTGTTTCCCATGTGGTGAAGAGGGGCACCTGAGGCGCACTTGCCAGAAACCGGTGTGGTGCCACAACTGCAATTCCGGCAACCATGCCACCATGGCATGCCGTCGTGCGGGAAACGGCCAGTGCAGCACAGTGGGGTCTTGCACCAAGACACAAATGAGTGCCCCAAAGAGTCATGAGTCGAGTGCAACCCTGGTGGTTTCCTTCTCCAGAACCAGCCAGCCACCCAAGGGAGCCTCGGAGTGGACGTGGCAACCTCAATAGAAGCCATGCTGACAGACCGCCAGGTCACCCTGATCCCAACCATAGCCAAGGGCCCCCTGTCATCAGACGGCCCTCGTCTGGGTGGCCTACTCGTGGGGCAGTCATCAACCAGCTGGCAGGGAGTAGTGGTGCTCCCTGGAGTCATCGACGCCGACTACACCGGTGAAATTAAGATCATGGCCTACGCGCTGCAACCGCCCGTGACTATCCCGCAGGGCAGTCGCATTGCCCAAATCGTCCCCATTCCCCTAATGACCAACGGGGGGACCAGCAACAACAATGTCCGTGGAGACCACGGTTTTGGGTCCTCTGGGTTTGATGTGTTTTGGACATTAAACCTGGCCCAGAGACCTCAGTGGCAAGTGATCCTGCAAAAGGGGGGCAGAAGCCATCAAAATACAGCTGCTTTTCGACACAGGTGCTGACATTACCATAATCAACCAGGGGGTATGGCCACCTGGTTGGGGACTGGAAAAACCAGGGGCCACACTGGTCGGGGTGGGAGGAACACAAATCCCCCAAGTAAGTGGAACCCCACTTACCCTACAATTTGAGGACAATCAAACCATTGTGTGTCACCCCTATGTTATGAAGCTGCCTCAGACCCTGCAAGGCCTGATTGGACGTGACATCCTCGTGCAGCTAGGCCTTGTGCTCACCACAGACCAGCATTTATGCTGATGGCCGCTGCAGATCAGCCGCCCATACGGGCTCTCACCTGGTTAACAGATGACCCTGTTTGGGTCGAGCAGTGGCCGGTAACAGACGAAAGGCTGAAGACAGTAGAACAGCTTGTTGCAGAACAGCTAGCGGCAGGATACATCAAGCCGTCGGTCAGCCCATAGAACACCCCCATCTTCGTGATCCCAAAGAAGTCAGGAAAATGGCTCCTCCTTCACGACCTTTGCCAAGTGAATGTGGGCATGCAAGCTATGGGGGCACTGCAACCTGGCCTATCGGCTCCTACAATGATTCCAGAAGGATGGCAAATCACTATAATTGACCTAAAAGACTGCTTTTTTACAATCCCACTGCATCCAAAGGACACAGAACATTTTGCCTTTACAGTGCCGACAAAGAATTGCAGTGAGCCTGCTAAGCGCTACGAGTGGGTTGTCCTACCCCAGGGAATGAAAAATTCCCCCACGCTGTGTCAGCTATATGTTGACTGGGCACTACGTCCAATTCGACGGTGCTACTCAGAAGCACTCATCTACCATTACATGGATGACATCCTGATAGCTACTGCCACAGAGATCTTAGACCAAGAGATGCAATGGGTCAGAGTACACCTGCAGGAGATTGGATTAGAGATCGCCCCCCAGAAGATCCAGTGGACTGCACCATGGAAGTACCTGGGCTGGGTCATATCAGACTCACAAATTAGGCCCCAAAAGATGGAGCTAAACACAGAAATCTCCACCCTCCATGATGCTCAACAGCTGTTAGGAGATCTGCAATGGGTCGCGGGAATCACGAACGCCGACCTCGCCCCCTTCCTGCCATGGCTGCATGGGACAAACACTGCCGAGCCTCAAGAATGCTCCCCAGACCAAGCAGCGGCTCTTGCCAAGGTCGCAGATAAGCTGCAACACGCATGGGTATCATGCAGAGAAGAAGGAGTCCCACTTGCCATCCTTATCACCCTGATCAGTGCAGCAGGTTTACATGCCATCATCCATCAATGGCAAAAGAAAAAGGGGGAGGACATCCGGATTCTCGAATGGATCTTCCCACCGACTCAGCCACTCTTCAGACTGCAGTCCAGGGTGGAGATGGTGGCGTTTTTAATCCGAAAGAGTCGTGATCGAGTGGTGGAGTTGGACGGCAGAGAGGCAGAGGACATCAGTATACCGGTCTGGACAGGGGACTTGGAGTCCATCATGCGGAGGCACTGCAAGAAGCTCTGCTCGGATTCACTGGCGTGGTCCATAACAAGCGCCCACAGGGAAGGCTGGCGCAGTTGCTGGGGCGCTATGAGTGGCTGGACCGCCAACTAAATGTAGAACAGCCGGTACTAGGGTGCACAGTGTTCACGGATACGGGGAGGAAGACGAAGCGGGCCACCTGTGGGTGGAAAGAGAATGACCACTGGAAGAGTCATATCATAGAGGGAGAACCGGCCGACATCTTGCAAACACTCTAACTGCGCGCTGTGATATGGGCCTTACAACAGTGGTCGAAGGAACCAGTGAATGCAGTCAGCAATTCCCTATATGTCGTTGGAGTAGCCAAACAGATCCGTGATGTAGAAATCCGGCATACTAACTACGAACATCTGGGTAGACTGCTCATTACATTGCGGCATACCCTGCAACAGCGGACACACCCCTACTGTATCCTGCACATTCGAAGTCACCAGTGGAACATCGTGCTGGGATAGGGCAATGCCCGTGCAGACGAGGCGGTGACCTGTGCCCCCATAGTGCATCTCCCACCTGTGAACACTTTTGAGCAAGCCAGATGTAGCCATTATTTATTCCATCAAAACGCAAAATCTCTGCAGAGACAGTTTAAGATTCCGCTGATAGAAGCGAAAGGCATAGAGCGGGCTTGTCCCCGCTGTAGCCATCACGACCCTGGGTTGGGTGTGGGACTTAACCCCAAGGGTTTGAAAGCCCTTGAGCTCTGGCAAATGGACGTCACTCACGTCCCTGAGTTCGGCCGACAGCACTATGTCCATGTAACAATTGACACCTTTTCACACTTCCTGTGGGCTACCTCTCAGACAGGAGAGAAGGCATTGCATGTGGAGCGGCATCTGCTCTCTTGCTTTGCAGTAATGGGGATACCAAAAAAGATCGAAACGGACAATGGGCCAGCATGCACCAGGGGTCGGCTAGCCAGATTTATGCACCAGTGGGGGGTAGAACATATCATGGGGATCCCACACTCGCCCACCAGTCAGGCAGTGGTAGAGAGAGCCCATCGTACACTAAAAGAATATCTAGACCGACAGAAAGGGGGAGAGAGGGAGAGACGGAACCAAGTAAGTGGTTAAGCAAGGTGCTGTTTACATTGAACTTCCTCTCTCTGGCTGGGGATAGGGAGGAGCCTCCAGTGGCAATCCATCATCAGACAGTTCATAGGGGAATTGAGCAGACCCTTCCAGGAATAAGTGTTTTGTACTGTAACCCTCAAATGGATTTGTGGGAGGGTCCCAGCCCAGTGCTATTTAATGGCCGAGGATATATGTGTGTTTCCTCCCCTGAAGGACCATTGTGGGTGCCCAGCAGGTGGTGCCGTGCGACACATACAGGACCCCGAAGCGAGAAGGCGCAGTCAGCATCGGCTCCTGAGGAAAGTGACACCACTACTTTGACAGCTGGAATTCCGGGACCCTCATCCCGAGAAGCCTTGGGAGAGGCTGCAGACGCAGCTGAGTGAAGGGGCTGAGAACTTGCCAGATCCACCACTGTCCGTAGCAGGAGAAATAGCAAGACTCTGTGGCGAAGGTAACAGCTGCCTTGGGCAGTTGCTAGTGACTTGTGGTGGGTGTCGGGGAACCCTCTCCAAAGGCAGAACCAAGAAGGGGAATTGTGTAGATTCTCGTGCATAGCACCAGACACAGAGATAGAGTGGAGAATTGTTTTGACTGTCTTGAGACAGGGGCATTGGCGGACATCTTTGATCGGCTGTCCGCCCATTTAGATCTAGTAAAGGCAGTACAGAGTGTTGCAATGTTAGGGTGAGAGAGTAGCACACAGGTTCCTGTCCTGCGGCATGTGGTGGCCCCTGAGCGCGTGGAATGGGGTTCCAGCCAGCCCACATGGGGGACCGTGCTACTTAGGGAAACTCACCCTGTTCCATCCAGGCCTGCATCAACTCAAATATCACCCACCTCACTAAAACCAGGGTGCGGCATTCAATCCATGAGCTCCAATGTAAAAGAAATGAAGAGCCTGTCTTTTGGAGTATAATTTGGCTAGCATCTATGTTTGTACCTGGTGCTTCAGCAGCCAGGGCTCACGCTATTTTGCATAAACTTGCTTTCTGGGCAAGGGATGAGCTAAACATAACTTCGCAGATGCTTGATGAGCTAAGCGCAGATGTTGCTAGTGTTAGACATGCAGTATTACAAAATCGGGCTGCCTGCCATTGATTTTCTACTACTAGCTCACGGCCATGGCTGTGAAGAGTTCCAGGGTATGTGCTGTATGAATCTTTCTGACCACTCTGTCCCCATTCACAAGCACCTCTCTGACCTCCAGAGGGGCCTACACAACCTTTGGGAGACAGACGACCCTATTGGAGATTGGCTTAAGGGTCTGGGTATCACTGGATGGCTGCGTACCTTGGTAGTAGAAGGCTGCCGATTGCTATTTGCAGTTATATTAGGCTTAATAATACTTGGGTGCATTTTTTTTGCCTTAAAGCGGGGCTGTGAAAAATCATCGACCAGACCTGGGTTGCCCAAAAAGAAAACGGGAGATATGTAGAGGAATTCCTTGTGGAACGGGGGCATAGGATACCCCAGGAGAGCTTGGGCATCCCAGGGCTGTTGCAGAAGTACCCCTGACGGGGCCTCAAGCTGAAGATAGGCTTGCAAGGCACCTGCTAGCCCGCAGCCTTGAACAGCCTTGGGAAAAGGTATAGACTAGTCAGCTCCACCACTGCTTAGAGGCTTTCTCATGGGAATGGGGCACGAACTTTGCAAAGTATAACTTGGTGTAAGTAAACAATAAAACTGAAGCACAATGCTCAAATCGCATCGGTGTCCGTGTTGTGTCTCTGGCTGGCTCCCCTGCACCTGGGACCCACCCCCCCCCCCCCCCCCCCCCGCTAAACCTCAGGGGGATTTGATTTTGGATGAGAAACCCTTGTAATGTTAGAATGCCTATGTACCACTGGTTGCTGAATGTCACTGCCACTATTTGTATATAGTTATATGTATATATGTAGAGATGTGTGTGTTTAGAGTTGAAATGTATTAATTTGGGCATTAAGCCGACAATATGGAATAAGGGGTGGAATGTCTTGGGGTGATTTTATGATGATAGTCTATTCCTGATCGTCTGCTTTATGCCCAGAAATGGTTACTGTAACTTTAAGGTGAGTCTGGGGGAGGGGCAAGAGCCTTGGGGGTTCTTGCTCAGGCTTTGTTTAAAGCCTCACTCCCGGACGTGCTTGGTGCGGTGCAGAGGGGCGTTACTTTGTTGCTTAGCTAGCTTGGTTGCTTTGTTAGCTGTCTTGGTTTGAAAGACAGGTGTCTGCTAAGGAAGGCAGGAGCCTCCCTTGGAATGGAAAATGTAACCCCCTTCCCTCCGAATTATTATAATTTTGAAATTAAGCGGCTTTCAGGTAAAGATATGAGGAATAACAGTTCTTTACTAATATATATATAACAAGGCAAACAAACAACAATAACTATGGCAGTAACAACAAAAAGAACCAGGAACCCAGTGACAGCCTCCTCGGCTGTCAGGCCCTTTCCCCTTTGGTGCAGTTCCGGTCACAGCCGGCAGGGGTGCTGGGGGCTCTTGTGAGCAGGGCAAGTGCGATGATTCCCCCGCGGCTGCAGGGGGCGCTCCAGAGCAAGCTCAGGGAGCACACTATAATGCGGCTGAAAAGCTTGCCTTACAAACCCCCTGGGGCAGCTGATCCCGGTGCCCTAGCAGGACCCTCGGGAACAGCAGGCTGGAACACCAGGGAGAAGCACAAAATCCTGGGTGGTAGACAAGATGTATCAAACTCCAGAGCTGCAGCGGAAACCCTGGGACATCTCGGCAGGCAGGGGGTGCGGAGCTACAGTGTAGCAAAGGCTCAGAGAAGTGGCAAAGGAACGGCAGGGGCAAGAGAGCCGTGGCCTGGCTGCCAGCGGGGCAGGGAAAGGTGGGCTTGGGATCCCGGGGACCCCTGAGGCACCCAAGCAGATGGTGAAAAGGTCCCTCTTTTAGTGAGGTAGGGTGTTAAATAGGGTCCCAGTGCAACAGCCACTTCAGCGAGCAAGCTCCACTTATGGTAGAAGGAAGGCAGCAGAAGGCAGAAAGCTGTAGCGGTGACGAATTCTCTCCACGAATTCTCTCCACAACGACAGCAGCCTCTGTCCCCTCTTAACGCCGGGAGAACAAGAGAGCTAGGGGCTCCACCCAACCTCCTTTTCCCAGTCCAGATCTCGCAGCATCTCTGCCCCACATGAGAAAACCCCAGGTAAAAGAGGGTAGCCAGCTAGACCCCTCCCTGTGTGGCCAGGTCTTTTTGTCTCTCTTAAGTATCCAGTAATTATTGTCTCCTAGCAACATGTATAGGGAAAATTCTTTAAGAGAAGAAAAACAAAAGAACTCCTAAAACCCCAACATTAGCTTAAGCAAGAAGTTTCTTTTTCCCCTTTCCCTGGCCTTGAAGAGACTGCAGCAGAAATCCTTCATTGGCTTTTGTTTTTTCTTGATCTGTTCAGCTTGGTTTTGGTCCGAGATCAGACAGGAGACGGTCAGCCGGGACCTGTGGGAGCCAACAAGAGAAAGGACACCTAAATCCACCAGCTTCATCTGCTGTGAGGAAGAGACCAACACCAAAGGTTCAACAGGTTCCCATCTGTTTTGCCCTAGCTGCTGCGTGAATTTTTTTTCCTTCTCTGAGACAAGAAGCTGGTACCATTTTGTTCCCCCTTGCCACATGGCCAGTCTGTTTGTTTGTTCCCCTGGCATTTTGGTTTTGGTGGGGTTTTTTTGCTTGTTTTGTTCTGCTGTAGGTGTGTGTGTGTGTGGGGGGGGGGGGGGGGGGGGGTTGAGATTCTGACAGTTCAATATCTAGCATTTATTCTTTTGGTTTTTTCCCATGCCGTGCGGGCACTTTGTCAATAAATAGTTGGGGGTTTTTCACTTTCACCCACTGGTATTCATTTTGTCATTGGCAGAAAGGGATTGCTAAAGCCCTTTTCTTTAGAGGAAACACTAATTCCAGAGTGTTTTCTCCTAAATTCGTCTCTAAACCAAGACAGAGACTAAGGTCATAGAGGCCAGAACTTTTATGTTTACAGGGTACACAGAAACCAGAGAATTCTGGAGGAATACTGGAAGCCATAGAAAATGCAGTAACACCCTTGGTTTGGACCAGAAAAGCTCCAGGATGTTCCCAATGAGCTCAGCCTGTAAGCATTACCCTAAAACCTGGACCAAAACTGGTAAGTCAGAAACAATATCTGTGGATACAAATATTGCTGCTAGCAAGAATTTTTCTTGCTTCTTTCCAGTTCCGTGAGATACTTCTCTCTCTCACGGAAGATATTTGTAGAGTTCTATAAACAATGAACACCTGCGACCTTGCAAAGCCTTGTTTATAGTACAGTAGAAAAATATTTTGACAATGGATGTTTTAGGATTTTAGCCAATCACCCCAAGGGGTGGCTGATCCTTTGACCAATTAGACTATGGAGAAAAAAGTCTATAAAAGAGTTGTAAAATAATTAAATAAAGGAATCTTGCTGCACAATTCCTGCCTGTTGGATCTCTCTTCCTCCTCCCTGCCACTGTGGGGGCACTGTAATAAATATCCTTTAGAATTAGAACCTAGAAGGGGAATCAAGAGCCTAATAGAAAATTTCAGGGAATTTGGATTATTGATAGAATGTGAATCAGAATATAACACTCCTATTTTGCCAGTTAAAAAGCCTGGAACAGACAGGTACAGGTTCGTACAAGACCTACAAGTGATCAATCAAATAGTTCAGGATACCCACCCTGTTGTAGCCAATCACTATACCCTGTTAACATCCCTTACAGAATATTACCAATGGATTACAGTAATAGATTTGAAAGATGCCTTCTTTTGCATACCTCTCGATAAACAAAGTCAGAGAACTTTTGCCTTTGAATAGGAAAATCCCCAAACTGGTCAGAAGACTCAGCTTGCCTGGACTGTGTTACCACAAGGATTTAAAAACAGTCCAATGATTTTTAGGAATGAATTGGCAAAAGAATTAGAGACCTGGAAGAAAGAGAACCCTGAAGAGTTGGTCCTGCAGTCTGATGACATCTTACTAGCAACTGAAACTAATGAAAAGTGCATGTAATTGACTATCAGTCTTCTAAATTTCCCAGGCCAAAGAGTCTAAAAAGTATCTTGTGCACTAGCTTGAAAGCAAACCAGTGGGAGATCCCAAGTCAGAATTACAGTTTAATAGGAAAATTAAGATAAAGGCAATAATATAGAAACTGGCTTAAACTGATGGTCAGGATACAACCTGACACCCTGCCGGGCAGGGTGGTGGTAGCAGTCCGATTAAATGGTGGCTGCAATCCTGTTGAGGTGATAGATGTGGTTCTGTTGAAGTGGTGATCCTGTAGAAGGGTCTGGTCTTCCTCTGAAGGTCCAGTGGCAGTTATGTAGCTCTTGTCCTCTGTGAATTCAGTAGGCAAGGCTGGCTGTGGTGTTCCAAACCTCTGATTATATCCAGGTAGGAATGCTTGGTTGCTCCCCCTGGGCAGAGCATCTCACACCGGGCTGATGTAATTTTATGAGTCACGCAGTGAGACTTGATGGCCCATTAACAGAAGATATCCCTGGGAGGGAGTTATTAGAGATGTGTCATGGAAGAGATAGAGAACACTGCCCCACCTGGTTTTAACAGCTTATGAAGATGGTGAGGGAATACATACTTTTGGTTACATCTTACATTGTAACCTAAGACACCTTGGGAAAAAGCTCAAATCAGGAGGCAGAAAGTTACCTACCTAGGGTTTGAAATAATTCCAGGACAGTGGAAATTGGGAATGGACAGAAAAGAGGCCATCTGCCAGGTACCCAACCTGCTACTGCCCGAGATTTAAGAGCATTCTTGGGCATGGCTGAGTGGTGTAGATTGTGGGTCTCGAATTATGGATTTTTAGCTAAACCACTGTATGAGCTTTTAAAGGAGGCCCCGGGAGGACCTTTAATTTGGACTCCTGAGAGTGAACATGTGTTCCGTAACTTAAAGATGCCCTGATGTCTGCACCTGCCTTAGGACTTCCGGACCTAACAAAACTCTTTGAGCTTTTTGTGCATGAACGACAGCCCTTGGAATTCTGGCTCAGAAGGTAGGAGATTTCAAGAGGCCTGTGGGGTACTTTCCAAAACAACTTGACAATGTCAGCCAGAGACGGCCCAGATGCCTGCGAGCTGTAGTAGGAACTGTTGTCCTCATCCAAGAGGCCAGGAAATTGAGTTTGGGACAAAAGATAGTAGTGTACACTCCACACGCTGTAACCCCTCTATTAGGCTAAAAAGGGGGGCATTGGCTTTCCCCAAGCCATATGCTGAAATATCAGACTGTTCTAATGGAGCAAGATGTGGAGTTGAAAGTAAGCACAGCAGTAAATCCAGACCAATTCCTGAACACCTCAATGCAAGGGGAAGAGCAGCTAACCCACGATTGCTTACAGGCAATTGAGCAAGTTTATGCAAGCCGACCAGACCTACAAGATGTACCCACTGAAGATCCAAAGAAAGTTTTTTACAGACGGAAGTAGCTTTATGCAAGATGGAAGATGAAAAGCTGGCTACGCTGTAGTCACGTCAACCGAGGTAATAGAAGCTGCACTGCTGCCTGTGGACACCTCAGCACAAAGGGCAGAACTCATAGCGCTCTGAAGAGCTCTGGATTTGGCAGCAGGAAAAAGAGTAAACATATGAACTGACTCAAAATATGCTTTTAGCATTGTTCATGCCCATGGAACTATATGGAAAGAAAGAGATCTATTAACAGCACAGGGATCTTGGATTAAATATAAACAAGAAATACTGTCCCTCCTCGATGCTATCCAACTGCCCAAAGAAGTGGCCTTACTACACTGCAAAGCACACCAACGTGGGGATTCCCAAATTCATAAAGGAAATAGACTTGGAGATAAAGCTGCACGAGAGGTTGCGTAACAAGGCATCCTGGCATTAAAACTATTTCACTTCCAGAAATTAGCCATGGATATAGTCTAGCAGATTTAAAATTAGCTACTTATCTAAAAGCCCAGAATAAAGAGGGTGGATGGCTAGTAACTCCTATTAACCTGGTCATAGTCCCACCACAGCTAATGTTAGAAATTGTAAAGGAGAAACACCAGCAAACCCACTGGGGGATCAATGCTATGGTGACAAGTCTACGGACTCAGATAGTGTCCGTATGACAAAAATTGCCAAGTCTGTGACAGAAAAATACCCAATATGTTTTAAAAATAATCCTTTGAATTTAAAAAGACCTCCTCCAGGGATCATTAAAAAAGGAAACACTCCCTGAGATTACTGGCAAATTGATTTTTCTGAGTTACCATATCCACAAAGATAAAGGTATCTCCTAGTGTTAGTAGATACCTTTTCTGGGCAGCCAGAAGATTTCCCTTGCTGCACCAACAAGGCTAGGGAAGTCACTAAGGTTCTTCTCAAAGTGATCCTACCCAGGTTTGGGGTGCCTTTAGGGGTGTCATCTGATACGGGACCCCATTTTATATCTGAAGTATTATAGCAATGTAGTAAACAGTTGGGTGTAAGTTCGGATTTACATACTCCATGGAGACTGCAATCTAGCGGAAGGGTTGAGCAAACAAATCAAACTTTAAAGAGACAAATTAGCAAAATGTGACAGGAAACTTCCTTGAAATGGCCGCAGGTGTTACCATTAGCTTTATTATGAATTAGGGTGCAACCCCAAGCTAACCTGAAAGTGAGCCCATATGAGTAGATGTTTGGGAGACTGTATTCTGTTACAACTTTCCCTGGATCTGAGGAACAAATCGGGAAACAGGAAATGGAACAGTATTTAATTTCATTGAGAAAATCTTTGAATGAACTAAAAAGGTTTATCATTCTCTCAGAACCTCTTACCCTAGACACTTGTGGTGGTGCATCTCCCCCCTCCTTTTCTTCCAGGCCACACGGTGACCTGAGAAATGCTCGTTAGGCCTCGGCCATGACAAACACCACCTAAGCTCAGCTCTTCTTGAGCTTATCAGAAACACTCTCTTGCTCCCAGGAACCGCTGTTGTCTAAGGAGCTCCTGTTTTCTTTATGAACAGCCTTGGAAACTATTTTTCTTCTCTGAATGGCAGAACATTCCTGGTCTCACACTTTCAAAGAAAGTGTCAACCCAAACTGTAGCCAGGATGAAACATTGTTCTGACTAATTCTTGTGACCCTATAAACAGCGGTCCAAAATGAGACCCTTTGAGCTCTTCTGGACCGCAGCAGGCTGGGACCAGCAACCTGCTTCTGAGTGGGACACCTCTCAGAGCCAGCAAACTCTCAAGTTTGCTATACTTAGAGTCCTGGGCTGATATCCCCACTTGAGGCCTGCCCCTTGGGGAGATGCAAAGGCATCTGAAGTGAGTATTTCACTTACCCTTGAGGGGAATCATTCATTGGTAACCTGCACTGACTTTTTATGTCTGGGTGCATACACGTGCGCATATGCTATAGCAAATCTGGGAGAAATGCTGCTTTGTTAGATGTTTAAGTGCCTTAGATATCAAAGTAAGTCAGGCCTGTAAGTAAGGTGTCTTGGGGTGACTTTATGATATGTATCCCATATCGCTGCCCTACACCCAGAAATTAATTCTTGTGCCTTTCTATGCCTCTAAACTGAGCCTGAGAGGGGGAAGGAAAAACTGAGCAAAACTTTCTCAAAGCAGTTTGCAGCTTGTTCAAGGTCACACAGAGATAGCAACTTTTTTTCCAGCTGCGGCAGGGGAGCAAGAAAGCACCTGGCTTGCTGCTTTCCAGTCAGCTTTTGGCCAGTTGTTCAGTTTCTTTTTCTCCGGAGAGAGACTGAGAGTTGAACTTTTTTTCCTTCCCTGGAATTTTGGATTTTCTCCCTTTTCTACTGGACTGCTTCAACATCAGAGCACATTGGGAGGACTTTCCACCAAGAACAGAGGGCCTGGCCCTGGCCCAAGCCCCAGCTCTGAGGAGACCAAAGGGAGGACTCTAACACTTTTCCCAGGTTTTTTCTCCACAGCGACAGATTTTATTATTTAGCATTATTTTCCTTTTCCCGTGTGTTTGTTAAATAAATAGTTTTTATCTCTTTCACTTTCCTTCGAGGAAAAATTATTTTTCCCGAACCTGGTGGGGGAGGGGTGGTTGTGCCTTCTCTCAGAGGATATATTTCTAAATTTGGCCAAACCAGAACATAAGGTTGTCATAAGTTATAAACTAACTTAAATGCTGCTAAGCGTTGTTCTTTTGATAAGCTGCTAAGTTTAACTTTGAAGTTATAAGTTAGGTTAAATGCTGTTAAGTGTTATTCCTCTGTTAAACTGTTAAGTTATAAGTTAAGTCAGGTATAAGTCAAATGTTGTTCTTTTGTTAAATTGTTAGGTTTAAGGTATAAGTTAAGTTAAAGTACTGTTAAGTGTGAGTGCTGTTGAGCTTTTAGGCCAAATTCCTTTTATCCTTGCCCTCACTATCCTTTTGTCACACACACCTAAACACCCCCACACGTATACCCTAGGTAGTTCTCGGTTCATTTCTGTTTTGATTTCCTGGATTTTGTTTGGTTTTGTTATTGCTTGGTTTTCCTTGGTGTGCCTTAACTGTCCTGTAAGCAGTAGAGTGAATCTTGCCAACGAACTTTGTCATACTGTCATTTAATATTAAATCTGGTTTTTGCTGATACCCTTGCTGGTGATTTTTTAAGTGATCTCAAACACTCATTCATAACAACACTCCATTCATTTCAGCCTGGGGATCACGTATATATCAAGACCTTGAAATCTGAACCACTTCAGGAGCAGTGGAAAGGACCTTATCTAGTTCTGTTGACTACAAGAATGGTAGTAAAGGTAAAAGGACTTAATTCCTGGATTCACTGCACCCAAATTAAGAGTGAACAGTGGAAAACACCAGACCCCTACAGCTGAAAATCTCGAAGACATCTGTAAATGAGTAGTGAAATGTATAGACTAATGTTTATGGAAATATTTTTGTCTTTAGTGGGAGGGGTTGAAGAAAATTTAGTATTAGCTTTAATCCAAGGGTTTGGTAAAATGTGTAATCTGTCCAGCATTACAGCCTGCCTCCCTATTCCCAGTTCAGCAGGAGAACCTATTCCTTGAGGAATTATCCGTACAGCTCTGTCAATCGTAATTCAAGATGATAATTTGACTAATGGGATAGCAAAGGCAAATATCACCTACTATTTGGATGAGAAGGAAATAGTATTCTTGAGAATCCAATAGCTTGGAGGCCAGGAGATAATAGAACTATTTTTGGGGAAAAAGGAGGTAAGGAGTGTCCAACAGGGTCCCATAGTCTTGACCAACGTTTTTCTGGATTTCACCTTAGCAGCCTCAGAAGGCCAGGCAGCCAGGTTATTGGATTTATGTTACTAAAAATCACACCCAAAATGTTTCAGACTTGCCAGAGTGTCAAACTCTCTGAAGCAAGCCTCATACCTGGACAAAGCCCTCAGAAGGATGATGGAAATACTTGGGGAAGGTAAAGCGGTGTCTGGATTTGGGAATAACACATATGTATAATGTAAATAAGAGCCAATGGAGGTGTGGAGAAAAACAAAACAATGAAAGTCGGTCTAGCACCGTAAGGTGGATGGCCAAATTAGTTCTAAATTGCAGTAACCAACCTTTGAATTGTGTTAAATCTCTGTAAGTTCCTTCCCCAGGTTACACTGTCTGGGCTACTTCAGATGGATTTTGGACCACCTGACTCCTGCTTCAACCAACCACCTGGCAAGTAACCTTAGGGTTATTAACCTTATGCCCAACTTGGAGAAGAAGCCCGTCTTGGGGTGACATATGTAAATTGCGAGAAGCGTCATTAGTCTAAAAGACTGTCCATCAACTCAGGTTCAACTCACTACAAAGCCCCATAAAAGTCCAATATTGGAGTAAGGTAAAACGAGACACCGAGGATGAATGGACAGGGCCTTCAGCTTCAACGCAGTTTGAATAGCCTTTACAGAGCTTTCTCTTACCAAGACCCATGGCTCCAGAAAACAGAATTTTGTTAGAAAATCTAACGTGGCAAGTAAGGAAACTATCCAAAGCCACAGAAAGGGGATTTCAAATTATAAATAGTCAAATACAGGCAAATACTAAATTGACATTAAAAAATAGGCTGGTTAAAGAAAAAAGGGTTTGTGGATATTTAAAATTGGATAGAGAACATCATTGTGTACACAGCCCAAATGTAACAGAAGATCTCCAAAACCAACAAAATTTGGTAGGTTGCTGAGGATAGCCATGCTATCCAAAAGGCCTCTGAAACTTAATTGGTTCAATAAAATTCTTCAAGGAATAGGGGGATGATCCCTGAGAGGATGGCTGGCTGAAATACTGGAAACCATCATAATTATAGTTGTAATTATAGTAATTATCAGTCTTGCTATTGGCTGTGTTCACAAAATGATCAATCGTAACCTTGCGGGAATGTATGCGACTATAGATAGACATTGAGTTGAAACTTATCAAATGGCCTTAAGGAATTTGAGAAGTTTCAAAGGGGGGAATTGATACCAAAAAGGTTTGTTGCTGCCTGCTCCGAGCTTCCCTTCCCCCTCTCCAAGACAAGCCAGGACTTGCCTCTGCCATGTGCTCTGAACTCCTTTGTTCCAAGCACGGGCAAAACCAAATGTAACTCAAAATCTTTAGCAGTGTCTGATTGGCCAGTCACCCCAGGTCCGCCCCCAGTTCTCCCCTTTCCCCTTTTCCTAATAAAAGGACACGAGAGGGGGCCTGCCCTCTTTGGCTCTGCACCCCTTCTGTGAACAACGTCTGTGTGTCTCTGTCTCTTATTGAAAGCAGGACTATAGCTTAAGCCAAGAGCTATTTCCCCCTCTTTGCTTCTACTGGTGGTATTAGCTTTGCAGCTACCATTTGCCGCTTTCAGAGCTACTGAAATGCTAGATTGCCTGTGCTACCTCTCTAGGCTGCTCGAGGCTTTCTAAGGCATTGAACTACGAGCGCTAGCCGGTAAAAAGCTGTGAGTATTCCACAAAGGTTAATTCAATTTCTACTCTGACTGTGAACTTTTAGCAGAGAAGACAATGTGTCTGCAGACCTTTAGCAGAGAAGCAAGGCATGCAGAAATTGCTTTCCAAGCAAGTACATTAGAAGATAAAGAGAAGACATCTGGCTCAGGAATGCAGCTACAGCCAAAACAAGGACTGAGTTTGGGAACTTGGAGAACATGGGAAGGGGTTTTATGGCAATGGGCAAATTATAATATGCATGTAGTGAGTGTATATTAGCAACACACTTGTAGAAATCAGGAGGCATATTAGGAGATATCCCCCATGCCCTTCCAGGCGTTTTCTTTAACACAGAAAAATTGATGTTGATGCCATGAAGATTTTTTGCCTTTTCTTTTATACCCCTGTTATACCTTTTTTACAACTTCTGTATTCTCAGTGCTTTTTGCCTACATTCTTGGACTTGTTTGTCAAGCTGAGACACTAAACATTTTAAAAGCTTCGTAGTTAAGGATCAGTGTGCCCCAGACCCCAAGGTCCTCTCCAGAACACATTCTGTAAACTAAGATAGAACCATCCAGGGGAAGGTTCCTTGGGGAGGGGGGCTCACTCCAGCATCTCATTAGAGAATTTTTGATAGATATGCTAATTAGTAAAACCTATAATGTTATACCCGATCTTTTGGGGGGTGCATTGGGGTGTGCATTTCAGTGCATTTGACCTGGACCTGTGCACCTAAGGATCCTTAAAATAAATACCAAGGTAAAATCCCTTTTCCCCTTCTAACCATGTAACTCTTGATTCTAAGACCAGGAAAAGGCATCAGTTGCTGGCGACCATGAAGAGACCCTAAAGACCTTGAAACTCGCAGTCTTGGGTTGGAACACATCTTGCTTTGCTCCTCTCTTTGCCGGCAAATTACAGAGGGGCCGGAGTGACGATCCAGGACTGTGACCAGGACTTTAGGACCCAGCACGGAAAAGCAGAAGCACAGAAAGGGAGGTGATGTAAAAGAGGACCGATATTACCAATATTGTGCTAACACTAGGAAAAGAGATCTCCGAGAGGGTTGGAAAGGTTGGGGGCAGAGAAGCCCGCGAAAGGGGAAAGTTTAAACTTTTCCCTGCAAACTGTGGAAAGGAGGGGACGCCCTCTGTGGAGTCCACAAGAGCCCAGAGGCTGCACTCCTCGCAGCCGCAGGAGTAGCTCAGAGGGTGGGTTACTTGGTTGGTTAGTTGGTTGGGATGTCGGGAGGCTGTGGGATCAAATCCTGTTGAGACCAGGTTTTTGCGTGTGCCTTTACTGTTTGCTAAAACTAGTTGCTTTTTAGTATTTTAAAGTGCTGTTTTGAAGTGTTTGTGTAGTAAGCTAGATAAACTGCCCGGGATGTCGGAATTCCGAGGCCAGATTGCAGGCTGAATTCCGGAGTTAAAAGCTTCCCTCTGGCAGAGTTTTTTTGTCTGTGAGCAAACATGGGTGGTGTTTTTTCAGATTAAAATGAAAAAATCACTCCTAATAGCCCATTAGTGTTGAAAATAAAACACTGGAAATGGCTGCCAGAGCAAAAAACTACTTTGGACACCCGAGAATTGATCAGACTGTTCACACGGGTTTGGTTGACTTTAAAATTAAGTCAAGGAAATTGGCCTCGCTATGAGAGTTTGGAAAGTAACATCATTACTTGTTACAGTGGGGATACTGTAACGCCTATATCAAACCAGGAGTCCCGTGGAAAAGAAATATATATATGGACGGATTCTTGATAGATGTTTCAGAGAGATGTTTATTTCTCCAGCCGCATGGCCGGGCTCTGCCGAGGAACTGTTACAGTCAGGACCCGAGCTCCTTTGCCCGCGCAGGGGAACACAAACCAGCCAATGGGGAACGAGGCTGACCAGGGGCAGGGAAACCCCTTGTGTCTGTGCCCGCAGGGCCCCTCTTCCCAGGGCTGCATGGCGGGGGAGGGACCCCGACATTTCACCCGTTTTATTTTAATAAAAGGAGAATGAAGACAACTGGATAAACATAACAAGAACAGTTTCAAAACAAAACAAGCCACCCTCCTGAGTCTTTAAATGTCCAAACAGATTCTGTGGAACATCTTAGGGCTGACAGAAGGGAGACAGAACTCTCTGGACATGCCTGTGGGGAACTGAGGCAGGAGAGGGTTCAATCTCTTCCCTCCCCCTTTTCATCCCCCCATCGGCATCGGAGAGGAATTGTAGGGAAATGGAATTGTATAAGGAAGCCATGGGGTGAAAAATGGATTAGGAATAAACTGGGGATGGGGTAAACTTAGGAAAGGGTTCATATTGGGTATAGGGTAAAAGGGGAAATTAGGCTGTGGGTAGGGAAATTGCTGGAATGGATATTGTTTATAATTTTGTGCATAACGGCTGCCTTTGACGGGAATACCTCCAGGCTCAGTAACATTCGCTGCTTGTAAACCCTTCTTTCCTTGCACTATATCAAATTGAACAACTTCCCCATCTCCTACACTTTGCAGGTAATTTTTAGGGTTATTCCTTTTAATGGCAGTTCTATGGATGAATAAATCTTCCCCTGTATCATCTCGTGTTATAAATCCATAGTTGTTTTTTACATTGTACCATTTCACAGTTCCTGTGATTTTCGTTGCTAGAACGTCTCCTATCACATGCTTGAATGTTTGTCGTGGGTGCCGGTCCTGCATGGCCGCCGCCTCGCTGACTCCGACGTCTCGGTCAGGCCCCCACGTTGCGGCTGCTCTGCGCTCTCTGAGTGGCGCTGCTCCGGCGCGTGTCTGGGCTCTGCGCGGCCCCGCGCTGCCATCGCTGCTGGCTCCGTGGCATGTGAGTGGTTCCGCTCCGCAAACTCCACGCTGCTTTGAGAGCGGCCCCGTTTCGGCTCGGCGCTGCACTGCGTGGCTTCTCGTGTCGCTGTAGAAATCGCCGCTTCTCCCTGCATAGGGCTCTCTGAGCCGTATGCACAGAGCGGGCTTCCATGCTGACCTCCGGTTCCTGGCTGCTCGTGGCCCACGGCACCCATGGTGCCTGCGGCGTCGCTCCCTCACTCGCGGCCACGTGGCCAGGGACCCCGAGACAGGGATGGGGTCCGCGATAAGGCGTGCGCTCCCGAGGGGGCCGGGCGCATCCAGCACAGGCACCTCCGCCGGCACGGCTGCAGTCATACGCTCCTGGGGTGGCCGCCATGCGGTCTCGGCCACGGGAGAAGTATGATCTTCTGCTTTAGGGGTAATGGGACCATACAAATGCTCCTGAAGAGCGTCACTGATTATAAAGGATCCACGGAGAGCTTCTATCGCTAGTCCATCCCTTAGCTTATTGCCGATCTCTTTCCAGAAACACTCCTGATAATATCCAGGAGGTTTGATATCAAATAGTAAGTCTCGAGAAATATAGGGGAACCCTTTGAAAAGCCAGATAAAAAAGTGTTCAAGATCTCCCAGTTCCAATACTTTTTTGTTTTGTTGTTCAAGGATTCCGTTTACTTCTAGATACATTTTTTTTCTGTGGCTCAGAGAGCCCCATTTCCCACGATTCTTCCATAGTCCAGATATGGAATAGCAAAACAAAACCAAGAAGAGGAATCCAAAGTTTCCAGGGTTTACTCACACAAATCAGTCGCTTAGGGATCGGGGATCGTTCTGCCCTCAATTCACCACCATTATGTTACAGTGGGGATACTGTAACGCCTATATCAAACCAGGAGTCCCGTGGAAAAGAAATATATATATGGACGGATTCTTGATAAATTTTTCAGAGAGATGTTTATTTCTCCAGCTGCATGGCCGGGCTCTGCCGAGGAACTGTTACAGTCAGGACCTGAGCTCCTTTGCCCGCGCAGGGGAACACAAACCAGCCAATGGGGAACGAGGCTGACCAGGGGCAGGGAAACCCCGTGTGTCTGTGCCCGCAGGGCCCCTCTTCCCAGGGCTGCATGGCGGGGGAGGGACCCCGACAATTACTGACCTAATGGTAGAATTGAGATCATTACCTAGGTTTGATGAACTAAGATATGCAGAACTTTTTACTATGTATCTGAACAGGGAAGAAGCATATGTAGTAGACAGAAGAAATATGGAAATGACTTTGAAGAGGAGAAAGGGAAAGAAAAAGCAGCAGCAAGCTAGCTTGCATACTAATACGGACAGAGAAACTGATAGATCTAGATATGGTGGCCCCAGCTTTGCGCGATGTGGGGGGGCCTCCCTCCCCCGTTCAACCACCGAGGCGGCCCGCACAGGTGGGGGACAGAGGAATGGGGCAGCCTGCACAAGGGGGGGTGGGGGCGGGTGGTGGAGGGCCAGTGGCTTTGCCGCCCCCACCGCAGCCTCCGCCGCCTCCGCCGCTGTCCGAGCAGGGGCGGGGGAGAGAGTGAGCGGCCAGCTCCAAGCCAGAGGGGCGGCGCGGGGCCTCCCTCCAGCCAGCCTTGTCAGGGACGGAGGGCAGGCACGGAGGTGGGAGAGATGCGGGTATGCCACCACCCCGTGACTGCCCCAGAGGCGGAGAAGGGGTAGAATGGCCACCGCCCCCTGACTTTTCCAGAGGCGGAGAAGGGGCAGACATGCCACTGCCCCCTGACCGCCCCAGAGGCAGAGATGGGGAAGGGGGAGGGGAAGAGGCTGGCTGGCCACCTTTCCCCGAGTACCCCGAACACGGAAGTGAAGGCAGAAATGGGCACGGGCAATTCCGAGTACCTTTACCAGGGCATGGCATTTCAAGTTTCCGAGCCAGAGACAAGAGGAGTCGCTTGCTCTCTCCACCCTGCGGCGCGGCCAATGTTAAAGCTGAGGGCAGACGGGATGGCCCTGACCCAGGCGCCTCTTGCGGAGCTAGGGACGGGAGAACCTGCTTACAGCCCCTGCCTCCCTACCACTCCACTGCCGAAAAAAGTGAGACAGTTCCTGATCAACATTCAGCTGGAAGAATCTTTAAAAACAGTGAAGCAATTTCAATTAAAAGCGAATGGCATGATTCTGATACAGATGGTTCTCAGGGGAGGATGGTAGAAGAAGGGGCAAGATAGCCTGAGAAGCTATGAAAGCAGTCAGTCCCATCGCTAAACACACAAGGTCCAAAGCAGATAAAGGGGGAGAGGAAGAACTTGCATTAGAAGCACCTCTGAGACAGGCTGTGAGAAATCAAGGAGTCATTTATATAAAGAAACCGTTTTCCCTCGGAGAATTACAGCAGTGGAAAAACTTAATTGGGAAGTACAAGGACAATCCAGAGAGAGTAGCTATGCGTGTAGAATCGGCCATAAAATCCTAAAACCCAGATTGGGGTGATCTAAATGTTATGCTAGATGAATTATTTGATAAAACAGAGAGAGAAATGGTCAACAAAGCTGCTATATCTGCTATAGAAACTCAAATTGCAACTAGGAGTCTCCAAGGGTCAGTTAATGACATCTATCCCCTAGCAAACCCTGGCTGGGATCCCAGTGTCCCAGAAAAAATGGAAAAGCTGAAGCAATACCAGAAATGGGTGGTTGTTGAGTTAATAACATATTCTGTGTTAAATACTTTAAAAGGTAAACTGAGTCAAGACACTGTGGGTGTGATCAGAGCTACAGGGGTAAGTGAAACAAGGCCTTTTTTCCAACCTTTAAAATTTAAATTGGGAAAACACTGGGTCACTCACCAGTTCCTGTATATGCCAAATTTCCCAGTGTCATTATTGGGCAGAGATTTATTGGAAAAATTGGAAGCAAAAATTAAGTTTTCCAAGGAGGGGGGAATGAAAGTTATAATCCCAGAATCTAAAATTATCGAAGCAGCTGCTATACTTGTACAGGAATGCCATAGAAAAATTCCCAAAGAAGTTGAAGAGGCTGTCATTCAAATAGTGTGGGCCAATGATTCTCCTGGGAGATCCAAAAAAGCTGAACCTGTGAGTATCACACTCAAAGCAGGGGCTACGCCAGTAAGGCAAAGACAATATCCTCTGAAATTAGAAGCTCGCAAGGGATTAGTACCTGTGATTGAAAAGTTTCTCAAATTTGGGTTGTTAGTGGAGTGTGAATCCAGGTACAACACACCAATCTTGCCAGCAAAGAAAACTGATGGTAAAAGCTACAGGTTGGTACAGGATTTGAGAGAAATCAACAAGATAACAGAGGACATACACCCAGTGGTAGTGAATCCTTAGATACTTTTGACAACACTAACAAATGAATTAGGATGGTTCACTGTTTTAGATCTCAGGGATGCCTTTTTCTGCATTCCTGTGCATAAGAATAGCCAAGAACTCTTTGCTTTTGAGTGGGAGAATCCAGAAACAGGGAGGAAGACCCTGCTCACCTGGACAGTTTTACCACAAGGATTCAAAAACAGCCCGACCATATTCGGAAACCAGCTGGCAAAGGAGCATGAGGACTGAAGGAAACAAGGACCAGGAGGAGCGGTTCTCCAGTATGTTGATGACATCTTGATAGCAGCCACGACGAGAGATGACTGCATAAAGCTCACTGTAAGTCTGTTGAACTTTTTGGGCCAAAGTGGGTATCGAGTCTCGAAAAAGAAAGCACAGGTTGCCAGGGAAACAGTAGTATACCTGGGCCTGGAAATTTTCCATGGACATCGCCAACTCAGCAGAGAACAGAAGAAAGCCATCTGTCGACTTCCAGAGCCCCATACCGTAAGGGAGATGCAGTGCCTTTGTGTCCTCTATGAACAGTTCCCACTCAGCCCGGTCAGCTCGGGACACAGCAGGCTGCGGGGGCCAGCCTCTGATATTGGAGTGATCGGAGGTCTGGCTCGTGGGTCCTTCCAAGGGACCGCGGCGATAAAGGCAGACGGCGGAGGAAAGGGGGCAGGCTCAGAGTTGGGTTAAATCCAGAAAGTTTATTGGCCCTCCGAACGGGGGGGCCTCAACCACCAGGGGGTGCCCAATTCTGCGCACCTGCAGATCTCGTGCAAGGGATTTTATGGGGGGGGGGGGAGACAAGGGGGGGGGAATACAGATCAACCAACCAGGGAAGGGAAGGGTGTGGCAAACAGAACGAGGGACACATAAGGGAACCAACTGTAACAGGGGAAGGGAGGGACTCCTTTCCCAGGACCAATCACCTGGCCCCCTGGCTAGAACTTTCCAGAAGCCTAGGAGGGGTGCCAGAGTGACAGACAGCGTCCTGGGAGGAGACAAAACTGTCATATAGGGTGATTTTAATAAAACAGGGGGGGCGCCAACTGGGGTACACCAAACTTAAAGAACATAGAGGGGAGACCCGGACTGAACCAAAGCAAACACACTCCCACATCTCCTCCTTTTTTGTTTTTTTAAGATGACATAAATTCGGGTTGGGGACAGTACTCTGAGTCCGGGTACAGGTCCCCGAACCATGTCATCTCCTGGGCCATAGGCTCGAGTTCAAAGTCTTTGGGGAGCTCTGCTTGGTTGATGTCTGCAGGGGAGGATGAGCTCATAATCATGTTGGTTAGCAGTTTTTTCAGCAGTCCGAACATAATTATGACAACCAAGAGAATAAAAAACAAGATCAGTCCGGTTCGGAGAATGGATCTAGTCCACCTGGATAATCCCCATCCGCTGATGATGTTGCCGAGCCAGTCACCAGTCTCTCTTTGAATCTGCTTCACCATGGCCTGCATCTTATCGATGGTCTTGTGGACATTCTCAGCCCTCGATGATTGATTGAGGCAGCATAGTCCTTTGAACTCCTCACACCAGTGATCATGGAGGAGGAGTAGGAAGTCAATGGCCGCCCTATTTTGTAGGGTGGCTTGTCTGGTCAGTTCCTCGTCTTTTAAGAGGTCACTTAAGGCGCTTGAAGTAAGGTTTGCTGGCTTGGCGACCCAACATTCTAAGTGGCCTAATTCCCCTAAAGCTTTGGCTGCAGCCACCCATGGCAAGAGCACGGTGATTGCAACCCCTTTTGGTCTGGACCAATGGATTTCTTCTGAATCACAATTCTGGTCCAGTTCGGCCAATTCACGTTTTTTGATTGCCAATTCGGAGGTTTGGTATGTTTTCTTCTCCCAATTACTGACTACTGTTTGGTTGGGTGTCAGCAGCGTCAAACGGCCTATTGTGCATGGGCCTCCTAATAGGCGAGAGGGGATGCCTGCCCACGCCCTGTCGCCGCAAATGAGGAACAGTCCCCGGGGTAACCTTTTCGGACGTGACCGGTGAGGATTTTCAGTGGTCACTTTACTGACGGCCAGGCACCATTTGGCTGCTTTGTACTCCCGGTGATTTGGGGCAATGATCTTAAAAGCCTCCAGATCTGGGGACAGCCCGAACTGAAACTGGATGCAGTAGCGAGCCGGGTATGACCCCAGAAGGTCTAATTCCTGGGGCTCGCTACTGGCCCTTGGGAGCCAGGGCAGCCATTTTTCAAGGGGGTTGTCGGTGTCACACTTTCCCCTGCGGTGCCAGCTGAATGGGGGCCATCTCCGATAAGGTACCCGGGGACGGTGCAAGTCGACAGGCGGCTTGGCAACAGAGGCCTTACCCGTATTTGATGAAGCTTGCATGGGCTCGAGCTTTTCGGGAAGAGAAGTAAATTCTTCTTGCTCGAGAGGGATCCCCACTAGACACGTAGCCATGGGGTTTTGGGCCGCAGCGGTGGATAGGCATATGTGGTCCTGACCCATGGTACGTGCTAGAACTGACCATACGTTGGCTGCTGGTTGAGGAACTATCCACGAAGACACAAGCCATGGGAGCATCTGCAGGGTGATGACGATCTGCAGAACCTCCGCGACGGCTCGGATTGACGGCACAGGACCCATCTCCGATGTCTCCAAACTAAAACAAAACTTAGAAAAATGAGGTTGAAACTGGGGATAACAACTGGGATAAACTTGGGGCTCAGGGCTCAGAGAGGCACACGACTAACCTACCCCGGTCTTTGGGGGGTATTTGATCTCCCTTCCTGACGGTTTGGGAGATACACGGTTTCACCCACTTTGATGGGATCCACCTAGGGCCCTCGGGGGTGGATACACATGCGTACCCTTTCCCCCAGGTAACTAGTCCATAAGGCCCTTGTATCTCCCTAGTCTCCGGGTCCTTAACCAACACCGGAGACCTTTCTTTCATTTGCAACCGCTGAGACCGCCCAAAGTGCCGCACGATTGGTGGGTTCAGGTTCTCAAAGGCACAGTTGAGGAAATTTAGGGTGAACAATGCCTTTGAGAGCCTGACAGCAGGTGACTCTAGCTTTTTTGAGGAGCACTGGCGCTGGAGCATTCTTTTGATGTTTTGGTGGGCCCTCTCTACAATGGCTTGACCTGTCAGGGAATAGGGGATGCCAGTCTTGTGTTCTATTCCCCATTGCTGCAGGAAGGTCCTGAACTCCTTGGACGTATACGCTGGGCCATTGTCCGTTTTGATGACTTTGGGGATGCCCAGGGTAGCGAATGCCTGCACTAAGTGCTTTTGGACATCGCTAGCCTTTTCCCCTGTGTGGGCAGAGGCAAAAACTGCTCCCGAGAAGGTGTCAACCGACACATGTACGTACTTCATTCTGCCGAATGAAGCAACATGTGTCACGTCCATCTGCCACACTTCGCAGCTGTTAAGTCCATGGGGGTTTGCGCCAGTACCAATGGCAGGAAGAGCTAGCTGGTGGCATTCTGGACATGCAGCCACAATCGCCCTTGCCTGGTCGTGCTTTAGATCGAATTGACGAACCAGGGCAGAAGCGTTCTGATGGAACAGCTGATGGCTGATTTTGGCCTGCTCAAACACGTTTGGAGTCGGGGCCATCGCAGCTGGCGCAGCGAGGGCATCTGCCCTCCTGTTGCCTTCTCCGATGAACCCGGGCAGGTCCGTGTGTGACCTGACGTGCATCACGTAAAACGGTTGCTCTCGGTGGGAGACTAGATTTATTAACTTTGAGGGCAACTCATACAAGGCCATGTTGGAGACTTCACGCAAAATGGCGTGCTCGGCTCTGGAGACTACCCCTGCAACATATGCAGAGTCTGTTACCAAATTTAGGGGTTCGGGGAACCTTTCGAAAGCCCTGATGACTGCGTCCAAACCAGCAACCTGAGGCGATCCTTCCACCTCTTTGATGTCAGCCTCCCACTGCTGAGTTTGGGCGTTTTTCCAAGTCGCCCCGGAGGCGTCAGTAAAAACTGTCAAGGCCTTTAGAGGTTCCTTGCTCCGAACACTTACTGTATTTAACTCGAATTGGATTTCTGAATTGAATATTTTGTGGGCTGGCCTATGCAAAGAAATTTGGCCTGTGTAGCCCTCCAGAGCAAACTGCAATGCTTCACAATCTTGAAGCAGACTCTCCAACATCGCCTTAGTAATTTGGCCCATTTTTGTCCTAATTGGAGCATGGATGCAGTCAAAGTCACATCCTGATAACTCTCTGATCCAGATCCTAGCCTTCTGGATCAGTTCAGCCATCAGCTCTTGTGGCGGTGTCATCCTCTTGGACCGATGATGGCTGAGAAATACCCACTCTATGATTAAGAGGGGATCCCTCTGGTCCTGGTCCTTTTTGCTCTTCTTTTTGTTGTCTTCCCATTGGAAGACAACCCCGTGCAAGTGTGGCAGGTTACCCAGGATGATGAATTTGAATGGCAAGTCAGGCCTACACCTGCTTGCCTGCCTGGTGGACATTAGATGTTGCACCTTCTCCAGAGCTGTTTGCGCCTCTGGGGTGAGTGTCCGGGGAGAACTAAGCTCCTCTCCCCCTTTTAGTAAATCAAAAAGGGGGACTAGGTCTTCGTTGGACAGACCCAGCCATGGCCTCACCCAATTTAAAGACCCACACAGCTGGTGGACATCTGCCAGAGTCTTGATGTTAGTATTAATAGCCAATTTTTGCGGCACAATGGTCCGCTTTGTAATTTGTAGGCCCAGGTACTTCCAAGGTGGCATCCGTTGAATCTTTCCCTCTTGGAGCTCGAACCCTGCAGCAACCAATGCATTGATTGTCAGGTCGAGCACACTGGCAAGCATGTCATTGTCGAGGGCACACACGAGGACATCATCCATATTATGGAAGATGATGGCCTCTTTTGCTGCTGCGCGAACTGGGGCAAGCAAGGAAGAGACATACCATTGGCAGATGGTCGGGCTGTTCTTCATACCCTGTGGCAACACCTTCCAATGGTATCTTTTCCTTGGGGCTTCTCGATTGATAACAGGAATCGAGAAGGCAAAACGCGGGGCATCGTCAGGGTGCAGGGGAATTTGGAAAAAGCAGTCTTTAATATCAATTACTGCCAGATTCCAATTTTGAGGGAGCATCGTTGGGGATGGCATCCCTGGTTGGAGAGAGCCCATGTCCTCAATAACATTGTTAATTTGACGAAGGTCCTGGAGGAGCCGCCATTTGTCTTTGTTAGGCTTTTTGATAACAAAGACAGGGGAATTCCAGGGGCTGTTGGATTCCATGATATTCCCCTTTTCAAGTTGCTCCTCCACGAGCTTCTCGAGCGCCTTCAACTTCTCACCATAGAGCGACCACTGCTCCACCCAAATGGGGTGATCAGTTTTCCAATTTAGCTTTTTAGTAGGGCGCTTTTCAGTGGCCGCAACCCAAAAATTTTTCGGGGGGTCAGGTAGGTCAATTGTGACTCCCCACTGCTGCATGAGGTCTCTCCCCAAGAGGGGTTCCTTGTAGTCTAATACGAACGGACGTATGTTTGCCCATTGTCCGCTCGGTCCCTTGATTTGCACGATGCTCTTTGATTGTTTGGCCAATTGAACGCCCCCAACACCTTGCACGTGTCCAGCCACGTTCTGCAATTCCCAATGTGCCGGCCATTCCCGTGTGGGAATGATCGTCACATCTGCCCCTGTGTCTAGAAGCCCTCTGAGGTGCTGGACTTCCTCCCCTCTGTTGACCTTGCAGCCTACCCGAGGCTTCTCCGTCCCTATAACATGTGTGGCACACACCGTTGGGGGTGGCCTTTCTACAGGGATAGACTGGGTGACTGTCTGCCCTCTGGGCAGGAACAGAGGTGGGTGGACACAGCGCAGCAAGAGAACGGGTCCTTCGGGACTAGATGTCATTAGTCCCGGAGCGACTTCGATCTCTTGTGGTGTGCAGGTAACATTTCCGAATATGACATACCTGACAGGGCCTTGGTCTTCTGCCCACAGCTCACCACCAGTGCTTACCGGTGCGGTATGCCACTCGCTGGTCTTTAGGTGGAGCGGTGTCAACAGCTGCAACCTGAAAGAACCATCAGAAAAGAAAGTCAAATCTGGTTTTAAAGTTGTGTCCGATAGTTTGGTCTCTCTAAGTTTCCCCCCCCCCCTCGCATCCCGTCCCTTTTTTGTCTTCACGCGGGGCGGGCGTGCGCTCCCCATTCAGTTTTTTTGTTGCAGTTGGCCCTCCTGTCCCCCAGGTTCATGTTCCTTTTTAAATTGCTGGAACTGCCACTTGAGCGGGCAGTCCCTTGTCCAATGTCCAGGCTGGTCACATAGGAAGCAGGTGTTCCTGGCCTGCGGGGCTCGCTTTTGGCCGTTTGCAGTTGGAGGTGGTTTGGTGTTCAGGCCCGTGGTCCTCCTCTGGTCCGCTGCAGGGCGATGCGTTGCTGTTCCCACTGAGGCCATTCCTCTGGGCCGCTGTCTCTCTGAGCTGGTAGGTTGCAGGTATGGTGCCTTCGCAGCGCAAACTTCCAACATAGTCTGTATGGTCGGCGGGGGGTCCAGGGGGAGGCTCAGGATGGCTGTCTTGCATTGAGGATTGGCATTCACCATAGCCATCTCTGCAATGTCCTCTTTCCTGGCCGCCGGCTGCTTGACCTGCAACTCTACAGCTCGGGTTAGTCTCTCCACAAACTTTAGGAATGACTCAGTGGGTTGCTGCTGGACCTGCGAGTAGGATTCTACGGGCACATCAGGCCTCAGACCAAGGAATGCCTTGCTGGCCGCTTCCTTGACCTGTTGCAAGACCTCCAAAGGCAGGCCTTGGGCCTGCTTCGGCGCCAAAGCCCAATCTCCTTCGCCGCTTAGATGGTCCAATGTAAGTTCCTGATTGTCAGCATCAACGGCCGTATCAGAACCTTGCAAGAGCGCTGGAAGGAGTCTGCGGAGCTCCCTTTCCCACGCTGCCTTTCAGAGCAGAAACTCTGCTGAGGAAAGCAGGCATGAGAATAGCTGACGCAGATCGAAGGGTGTCATTACTGCTCCAGAGAGATTTGCCTTTAAAAGGCCACGAAAATATTCGCTTTCTCTCCCAAACTCCTTCTGCGCCTTGCAGAGTTCCTTTGTTGTTTGGTGGGAGAGGGGTTCCCAATTGACATGGGTTGTTCCTCCTCTCCGGGCCCTCTGATAAAAAACCAGAGCGGCTGAGGGAATGGAATCCAGTTCCAGGTTCCGGTCCTCGGGCCCCCCCCCTTCCGGCCAGACACCGTGGGAACCGGAAGGGCAGGCGTGGGAACTGGAAGCAGGAAGTGGGTGGCAGCCGGGCATGGAACTGCGATTTCTGGGGGCGGGGCACGGGGGCGTGCACTGGTGACAAGCGGGAGGGGCAAGAGGGGTGGACCCAACTTGGGAGTAGGAGGGGTCGAGGCGAAAGGGGTTGGGCCTCGGGAGAAAGGGATTTCGGGGCGAGGAGCAGGGGGGAGGGCAAGAGGGGGTTTCTGCCACGTGGCGCCCACCATCTTGTCCTCCTTGGGCAGGGAGGGCATTTTCTAAACTCTCTGGATAGCTAAACCGAACTCAGGGTCTAACAACCGGGGAAGCCGGGGAACGGGATAAGCCTCAGGCAGTCTGGCCGGGACTGTCCGAGTGGGGGCTTTGGGAATCCCAAGGAGAGCCAGGGAGACGGTAGCAGCCCTGCGCATCGCGGTTTGCTCTCTTCAGGATGCCCGTTTGAGGGGACACGGGTTTGGGGGACATGGGTTTGGGAGTAACAACTGGGGAATTCGGGGTTGTTTGTCCTTCCCTCTCCCTTTTTTTATTCAACGCCGATATAATTTGCAAGTACAGAAAGGAGAAATCTTTCTCTTTGGCAGAATTAGATCGCACCAGTTTTTCTCCCGCGGCGTTCCAAAAGGAAACGCTCAAAACCGAATCCTGAGAGCACTGAGGGAAGTGCAGAAACAGCCACTGAATAAACCGTTTTAAACATCCCTTTGAAAAACTTATTCCCCCACCCTCAAGGAGTCCCGCAACTTGGAGAAATACCCCCATCTGTGCTGTGGAGAGTTTGGCCCCCATAGCCGACAGCACAGCGTCTGGAGCTAAAAACTTCAAGCCTAGAACGCCGGTTTCCCAGAAACCAACCGGAGACAAGCTAACCGCACTTGTCCCGGGGCTGCGCAGCCTACGTTCGGCTCTTCGAGCCTTTACCGGCTTCAAGGTAAGTTTTCCCCCCCCCCCCCCGGGGAAAAATACTTATCTGACTGGCGTCCAGGTAAGCTCCAGGCGACCGGCTCCTCCACCGAGGACAACTCTGCTGGCGTGGGCGAAGCTACCGTCCTCACCCCCAGGAGCACAGCTCACTAAAACGGAGCGTGCTGCAACTGGGGTAGCTTGACGTCCCAAGGACGCGCTTGCCGAAGCAATCAGTCCCTTCCGTGGGGTCCGATGGAAGCAGGGGGCCCCATGCCTGGGCGCCAAGCTGCCTTTCCCAAGGACGCCCCTTCCGTGGGGTCCGATGGAACAGGGAGCCCCACGCTTGGGCGCCAAGCTGCCTTTGTGTCCTCTAGGAACAGTTCCCACTCAGCCCGGTCAGCTCGGGACACAGCAGGCTGTGAGGGCCAGCCTCTGATATTGGAGTGATCAGAGGTCTGGCTTGTGGGTCCTTCCAAGGGACCGCGGCGATAAAGGCAGACGGCGGAGGAAAGGGGGCAGGCTCAGAGTTGGGTTAAATCCAGAAAGTTTATTGGCCCTCCGAACGGGGGGGCCTCAACCACCAGGGGGTGCCCAATTCTGCGCACCTGCAGATCTCGTGCAAGGGATTTTATGGGGGGGGGGGGAGACAAGGGGGGGGAATACAGATCAACCAACCAGGGAAGGGAAGGGTGTGGCAAACAGAACGAGGGACACATAAGGGAACCAACTGTAACAGGGGAAGGGAGGGACTCCTTTCCCAGGACCAATCACCTGGCCCCCTGGCTAGAACTTTCCAGAAGCCTAGGAGGGGTGCCAGAGTGACAGACAGCGTCCTGGGAGGAGACAAAACTGTCATATAGGGTGATTTTAATAAAACAGGGGGGGGGGCCAACTGGGGTACACCAAACTTAAAGAACATAGAGGGGAGACCCGGACTGAACCAAAGCAAACACACTCCCACAATGCAGGCCTTCCTGGGAATGGTAGGTTGGTGTTGCCTATGGATATCAAACTACGGTATACTGGTGAGACCTTTATATGAGGTCCTTAAAGCAGCTGAAAAAGGGACAATCATGTGGACAGAGAATGCCAGGGCTGCATTTAAACAGCAGAAACATTCCCTGATGTCAGCCCCAGCTCTGGGGCTGCCAGACTTGAGTAAACCTTTTGAACTCTTTACACATGAGCGACTGAATGTTGCTCTGGGGGTACTGGAACAGCACCTTGGAGACCAGCGAAGAGCTGTGGCCTATTTCTCAAAACAACTAGACGATGTAGCCCAGAGTTGGCCAGGATGCTTGAAAGCTGTAGCAGCAACAGTCCTTCTGATACAGGAGGCCCAGAAATTCACCTTTGGGCAGCACATCGTCATGTATGTACCCCATGCAGTGATAAATGTGCTGGAGCAAAAGGGGGGACACTGGCTCTCCCCTAGCAGGATGCTCAAATACCAATCTGTTTTATCAGAGCAGGATGATGTTACTCTAAAGACAACTTCTGTGGTAAACCCTGCAATGTTTTTATCATCCACATTACTTGACAGTGTACCTGAGCATGATTGTTTGCAGACAATAGAGGAAACTTATTCCAGCAGACCAGACCTGAAAGATGTTCCTTTGAAGAATCCAGACTGGGAATTGTACACTGATGGGAGCAGCTTCATGAACAACGGTAGGAAGATGACCGGTTACGCCGTAACCACCTCAGATAAAATCATTGAGGCAAAAGCCTTGCCTCTGGATGTATCATCACAGAAAGTTGAACTCATTGCACTAACGAGAGCTCTAGAACTGAGTGAGGGGAGGAAGGTGAACATATGAACTAATTCCAAATATGCCTTCAGTGTTGTTCATGCCCATGGAGCTATTTAGAAGGAACGTGGCCTGTTGACTGCTCAAGGTAATGAGGTTAAGCATGCTAAACAGATTCTTGCACTTTTACAGAGCATTTGGAAGCCTACAGAAGTGGCTATCATGCATTTCCATGGTCATCAAAAAAGGAAAACAGCCCCTGAATTGGGAAATCATTTTGCTGACAAAACAGCCCAGGGGATTGCAGAAAAAGGCATTTTTGCAGTGGTACCACAGAAAGAGATAGATTTGTCATCATTTACCCCAAAATATGATCAGAGGGATCACAAATCAATTAAGTTCCTTAAGGCTGAAATCAAAGAAGGTGGGTGGGCTGTTACCCCAGTAGGACAAGTCATAGTTCCACCCCTGATCCTTTGGGAAATAGCCCAACAAGAGCATGAAAGTACCCATTGGGGAACAGAAAATCTTTTCAAACATTTGAGGAAAGTAGTAATAGGGAGAAGGATGACTGATATTGTACAATCTGTAACAAGCAAGTGTGAAACCTGCTGTAAAAACAACCCTGACACAAGCAAGAGAGTTGTGTTAGGAGTGACAAAGACAGGAGATCTCCCGGGAGATTATTGGCAAATAGATTTTGCTGAGATGCCACTCAAAGAGGGATGCAGGTATAGTACTGGTTGACACCTTCAGTGGATGGCCTGAGGCTTTCCCCTGTTGCACCAACACAGCAAAAGAAGTAGTGAAAGCTTTGCTCAATCATATAATACCAAGATTTGGGGTTCCTTTGGGAATGTCATCAAATAGGGGACCACATTTTGTTGCAATGGTGGTTGGGGAAGTTAGCAGGATTCTGGGACTTACCTGGGACCTGCACACACCATACAGTCCCCAGGCAAGTGGTAAAGTTGAACGCATGAACGAGACCCTCAAAACCCAGATTTGCAAGATTTGTCAAGAGACATCCATGACATGGCTTCAAGCCCTGCCTATAGCCTTGCTGAGAGTCCGCATACAGCCAAGGTGAAGGGACAACATAAGTCCCTGTCTTGGGGTGACTTTATGATGTGTATCCCATGTCATCTTCCACCCCTTATCCCATATCGTTGGCTCAATGCCCAAATTAATATATTCTAACTCTACACACACACATCAATAAATACATATATATATACACAGCTATGTACAAACAGTGACCCTCAGCAAGCAGTGGTATACAGGCATTCCACATTATAGATGGTTTTCACCCAACAATCAGATCTCCCTGTGGTACACAACGTGTTCTTCCATCTTTCTGCATTACCCACCATGTGCAACCAGGTCCCTGAGCAATGACAACCCCACGGATGGGTTTGTCTGTACTCAAGGCAGAATTCATTCACACAGTCTTTCCTAACAGACCTCTGACATGCACTACTGGGACCTTATCTCCATCTACTGTATGCAGGGATTCAGATTGGGCTGGACCAGCTCTATTGGTGGAACCTTGGGTGTTAACTAACCAGGTGGCCTTTGCTAGATGCTGTTCCCAATTCTTGAGAGTTCCCCCACCAAGTGCCTTTAGGGTGGTTTTCAACAATCCATTGCACCGTTCCACTTTGCCTGCAGCTGGTGCATGGTAAGGTGTGGGGTATGCCTAGCCCCTGCCCTGGAGGGATCTCTGCTGAGATAAGAGATTTCATAATCGCCCAGCAGGACTCCCTGGAAAGGCAACCACTTCTTTGGTCATGGCGAGAAAAGACAGACCCACAATCCTTTAGGAGACCCTATGCAGATCCTTTGTAACCCATTGGTCTTCACCCATCTCCTGTATCCCTATAAAAGCTAAGGCCTCTGCCCCCGTGTGAGATAGTTCTCGTCCCTGGCTTTCCCCTTCACCGGAGGGGACCAACAATAAAGCTACCTTCTGTGCGGAACCAGCCACACGATCCTCTCGTCTCTCTCTCTCTGGTCTGGTCTGGCCTGGAGGCTGCCCTGCAGAGCTGAGCTGGAATCACGAGCTGAGAATCACTAAAGAGCTGACAGCCTCTGCAAGGGCCCTCCTGCCAGCAGCTGAGGGAAGACACTGGGCCTTGGGAAGGTGATTCCTTTTGGGACCATTTCTCCGGACCGGTCACCTCTTCCTGGGTCAGAGCCACAGGCCCCATCACCAGCTGTAATAGTAAGGGATATGATACACCCACTCAATGCCGTGTTCTCTAGCCCAGGTGTTAATAAGGTTATTCTTAAAATGAGTCCCATTGTCAGATTCAATTCTCTCAGGGGTGCCATGCCTCCACAGGACTTGCTTCTCAAGGACCAGAATGGTGTTCTGGGCTGTAGCATGAGGCACAGGATAGGTCTCCAACCATCCTGTGGTGGCTTCTACCATTGTGAGCACATAGCGCTTGCCTTGGCGTGTTTGAGGCAGATTGATTACAGTCCCTATGAAATATTATGTGGCAGGCCATACCAGGTTCCACATATCCCAGGGGAAATTCATATGAGAGGTAAAAATGATTTGCAGAAATATTTAATGGCTCTGAGTTCCACTTTGCAGAAGCTCCAGAGATTCGTCGTGTTATCCAAACCAACAACATTAGACACAACTGCTCATCCATTCCAGCCTGGAGATTAGGCCTACATGAAGTGGTGAGACAGTGACCCCTTGCCAGCCAAGTGGAGGGGACCATTCCAAGTTTTGCTGACCACTTTTACTGCGGTCAAGGTTGCTGGCAAGGGACCGTGGATTCATTACTCCAGGGTGAAAAAAGCTTTTGCTCCCTGTTGGGGTTTTAGTTTAGTCCTATTTTTTTTTCTGTTAGAGGAATTTTCTCCCATATGCATGTTGCTAGGGCACAAATGACTGTACTTAAGAAAGACAAAAGGGGCCTGTCCAAGCTTTTTGTTCTCACCTGGCTGGCAGTTCAGTTCGTTCTCAGCGTCTGGAGGGAGAAGGTGCAGAGAAAGGAGCTGCTGGTTCCCGTTTTCGGCGTCTTTCCTTTCTGCTGGAAACAACACCGGGGATCCCAAAGCTGCTTTCCCTGCCCTGCTGGAGCCTGGGCTGCGGCCGCCCTGCCCCGCTGCTGTTTTGAGCCTTCGTTACGCTGTAGCCGTGCTCACCCTGCCTGCCTGGAGCCCCGGGGGGTTCCCCTTTTGGATACATCTCGTCTGCCACCCGGGATTTGTGTTTGTGCCTGCCGCTTCAGCCTACCAGTCCAGCCTGCTGTTTCCGGGAACCCGGGACCAGCTGCCCACCGGTTTGTGAAGCTCCTTTGTTCCATCCTTCCCCGGGATCCCAGGGCACCAGAGCAGCCGCGTGCTTCCCGAGCTCGCTCCGGAGCGCCCCCTGCAGCCGCGGGGGAACCATCGCACCTGCCCTGCTCACCGGGAGCCGCCAGCGATCCCTGTCGGCTGCGAGCGGAACTGCATCCGAGGGGAAATAGCCTGACAGCCGAGAAGGCTGGGACTGGGTTTGTGTTTGCTGTTACTGTCATAGTTGTTGTTGTTTTGTTTGACTAGTTATATATATATATATATATATATATATATATATATATAGTAAAGAACTGTTATTCCTATTTCCCACATCTTTGCCTAAAGACCCTTGATTTCAAAATTATAATAACTCAGAGGGAAAGGGGTTATATCTGCCACTTCAAGGGGGGCTTCTGCCTTCCTTAGCAGACACCTGTCTTTCAAACCGAGACAGATCTTGGCGCCCAACCGTGGGGCCTGAGGGCATTAAGAGAGAGAGGTGAAAAAGAAATAACAGTTCCTGAATAACTTAAGTTTGTGTGTTGGATATAGGAACCTTGGTAGGCAGCACTATGTGGTCTACTTTGCCCTGGTTCGGGTGGCATGTGGCCGTGGCTATATTCTTCCCCTTTGCAGCTCCCTACTTGAATATGGGTCCTCTCACTAAGGCTACCATTGCTGTTATCCAGCTTGTGCTGTGGGTCGAGAAGGTGAGGAATTCATGGGTTTTTAACTTCCTCCGGAATGTGGGCACGTGGATAAACGGCTATCACACACTGAGCGCATGTTTTTGGGGTAATGTTAACAATGGTACCTTCTGTGAGGAAATGACACCAGGGGAAGTTTTCCCCCAACCCCTCAACCAGTTCTTTGGACCCACCCCATCAATTTTTGAAGGGTTTAGATTCCCTCTGAATACTAACCACCTGCTGCTGGTAGGCCTACTCTATTTAGCATTCAAGGATAAGTTGAGATTGGCTTGGATAACTACCCAGACACCAGCCCCAGAGACTAGAGATCGTACCCCAGAGCCTGACCCTGCCCCAGAACCTGACATGGCCCCAGAGAGTAGAGTTCCTACCCCAGACCCTGATCCTGCCCCGGTACCTGACACAGCCCCAGACACTAGAGATCCTACCCCAGAGCCTGATTCAGCCCCAGAGCCTGACACAGCCCCAGACACTAGAGACCCTGCCCCACAGCCTGATACCGCCCAACAGCCCACCTCAGAAATGGACTACCCGAAATGGGTGGGGGTACTGGCGAAAGGGATGCAGGAGATGTGCCAGGAGATGGGCCAGGTGCGCCAGGAGATATGCCAATTGCTAAGGGAATACACCTCCTCAGCTAGTGAAAAAACCTCTCCCTGCCCCAAAGAGGGTGAGTCCGACGGTGCAGCAGTGGAACCCACGGATGTTACAACCGCCCAGGTTTCAGCTGAACCCCAAGGACAAGTACAGCCAGCAGCAGTCGCCCCTGTGCAAAGGAGGAAGTGTAAGACCAAATCAGTACGACCAGTTAATGATGATGGGGAACCAGGGCCCTCACAACCGGCAGGACAGCCAGAGCCAGAAATCATCACTGAGTCCCTGTCGTACGACAGTCTCCGTGGTATGCGAAACGACATTGTGCGAAGGGGGCGTGAGCCTTATACCACCTGGCTGCTTCGGGTTTGGGACCTCATGGGCACAAGTGTGCAACTGGATAGTGGTGAGGCAAGGTATCTGGGATCATTGACCCAGGACCCAGGTGTGAACCAGATATTTGTGAGGGAGCCAGGGCCCCTTTCTCTCTGGGACCGGCTCTTAATGAGTGTGAGAGAAAGGTTCATTCACAAAGAAAGAATGCAGGAGTACCATCATAGAATGCAGTGGAAGACACTCGAGGAAGGGATCCAGCAGCTAAGAGAGGTGGCAGTATTAGAGGTACTCTTTGGGAGGGATGGACAGCATGGTAATGACCCCGATAAGGTCAGGTGCACAGGACAGATGATGTGGAACCTGGCAAGGCTAGGGCCATTGCAATACACCACTTTCATTGCAACCATTGATGCTGACAATAACCGAGAAACGGTGGGCTCTGTTGCCAACAAGCTCAGGAATTATGACAGTATGGTCAATGGTCCACTGAAAACTCATGTCTCTGCTGTGATCCAGGACCTCAAAGAGTAGATAAAGGAGATAAGGGAGGAGATGAGGGAGGAGATGGAGGAGATGAGGAAGGTCAGTGTGGCACCAATGCGAGTCACAGGCCCCCAGGTCAGAGCCCGTCGTCCCCCTGCTAGAGAGAGAGGGTACACCCCACGAGCTGAGCTCTGGTTTTTCCTGTGTGAGCATGGGGAAGACATGAGAAGGTGGGATGGGAAACCCACTTCTGTCCTGGCAGCGCGGGTGCGTGAACTCAAGGAGGGAGGCACTAACCGAGGGGGTTCCGCTAAGGTGAAAGTAGCCTCAGCCTCCCGTGACCGAGCTGCCAGGTATTACAGACGGGAGGATGATATGTCAGATCCCCTCGAAGGTACCTCTAGTATGTATGCCCAGGGAAAGAATGATAACCAGGGCTAGAGGGGCCCTGCCTCTAGCCAGGAAGAGGCACGGGAGAACCGGGTTTTCTGGACCGTGTGGATCCGATGGCCTGGCACATCAGAGCCATAAAAATATGATGCATTGGTTGATACTGGGGCACAGTGTACTTTAATGCCATCGGGACATGTGGGGGCAGAACCTGTATCCATCGCGGGGGTGACCGGGGGATCACAGCAGTTGACCCTTTTGGAAGCTGAGGTGAGCCTGACTGGGAAGGAGTGGCAAAAGCATCCGATTGTGACCGGCCCAGAGGCCCCGTGTATTCTGGGCATAGACTTCCTCCAGAATGGCTATTACAAAGACCCAAAGGGACTCAGGTGGGCGTTTGGGATTGCTGCTGTGGAGGCAGAGGGCATTAGGCAGTTGAACACCCTGTCCGGACTGTCTGAGAATCCTTCTGCAGTTGGGCTCCTGAAAGTGGAAGAGCAACGAGTGCCAATTGCCACCTCGACAGTGCACCGCTGGCAGTATCGGACAAATCGAGATGCTGTGATTCCCATCCACAAGATGATTCGTGAGCTGGAGAGCCAAGGGGTGGTCAGCAAGACCCACTCACCCTTCAACAGCCCCATCTGGCCTGTGCGCAAGTCTGATGGGGAATGGAGATTGACTGTGGACTATCGTGCCTTGAATGAAGTGACTCCACCGCTGAGCGCTGCTGTGCCCGACATGTTGGAGCTACAGTGCGAGCTGGAGTCCGAAGCAGCGAAGTGGTATGCCACTATTGACATTGCCAATGCATTTTTCTCCATTCCTCTGGCAGCAGAGTGCAGGCCCCAGTTTGCTTTCACCTGGAGGGGTGTGCAGTACACCTGGAACCGACTACCCCAGGGGTGGAAGCACAGTCCCACCATCTGCCATGGACTGATCCAGGCTGCACTGGAAAAGGGTGAGGCCCCAGAACATCTGCAGTACATTGATGACATCATTGTGTGGGGGAACACCGCAACAGAAGTGTTTGAGAAGGGAGAGAGAATAATCCAAATTCTCCTGGAAGCTGGTTTCGCCATCAAGAAGAGCAAAGTCAAGGGACCTGCCCGAGAGATCCAGTTCCTGGGAGTGAAGTGGCAAGATGGACGGCGTCAGATTCCCACTGAGGTCATCAATAAGATCACTGCGATGTCTCCACCAACCAACAAGAAGGAAACACAAGCTTTCCTAGGCGCCATAGGTTTCTGGAGGATGCACATTCCTGAGTACAGCCAGATTGTGAGCCCTCTCTACCTGGTTACCCGCAAGAAGAACGATTTCCACTGGGGCCCAGAACAACAGCAAGCCTTTGCCCAGATCAAGCAGGAAATCGCTCACGCCGTAGCCCTTGGCCCAGTCAGGACAGGACCAGAGGTGAAGAACGTGCTCTACTCTGCAGCCGGGAACAATGGTCTGTCCTGGAGCCTCTGGCAGAAGGTGCCTGGTGAGACTCGGGGCCGACCGCTGGGATTCTGGAGCCGAAGCTACAGAGGGTCCGAAGCCAACTACACTCCCACAGCGAAAGAAATCTTGGCAGCCTATGAAGGAGTCCAAGCTGCCTCAGAAGTAATCAGCACAGAGGCACAACTCCTCCTGGCACCCCGACTACCGGTGCTGGGGTGGATGTTCAAAGGAAAGGTTCCCTCCACGCATCACGCCACTGATGCTACTTGGAGCAAATGGATCGCCCTCATCATGCAGCGCGCCCGAATTGGAAACCCAAGTCGCCCTGGGATCTTGGAAATAATTATGAACTGGCCAGAAGGTGAGACTTTTGGGTTATCTTCTGAAGAAGAAGAGGAGCGGGTGACGCGTGCCGAAGAAGCCCCACTGTATAACAAGCTACCAGAGAGTGAAAAACAATATGCCCTCTTCACTGATGGTTCCTGCCGAATTGTAGGCGCTAGCCGGAAATGGAAAGCCGCTGTATGGAGCCCCACACGACAAGTTGCACAGGCTACGGAAGGAGAAGGTGGATCGAGCCAATTTGCTGAACTCAAAGCCGTTCAATTAGCTCTGGACATAGCTGAAAGAGAGAAGTGGCCAAAGCTCTACCTTTACACTGATTCATGGATGGTAGCCAATGCTCTGTGGGGTTGGCTGGAAAGGTGGAATAAGGCAAACTGGCAGCGCAGAGGAAAACCAATCTGGGCTGCTGAGGAGTGGAAAGACATTGCCACTCGAGTAGAGAAACTATCTGTGAAGGCCCGTCATGTAGATGCTCACATTCCCAAGAGCCGGGCTAATGAAGAACATCGTAATAACAAGCAGGTAGATCAGGTTGCGAAAATAGAGGTGTCCCAGATAGACCTGGATTGGCAACATAAAGGAGAGTTGTTCCTAGCTCGATGGGCCCATGATGCCTCAGGCCATCAGGGCAGAGATGCCACCTATAAGTGGGCACGAGACCGAGGGGTGGATCTGACCATGGACAGTATCTCCCAGGTCATCCATGACTGTGAGACATGCGCTGCGATCAAGCAGGCCAAGCGGGTGAAGCCCCTGTGGTATGGTGGGCGGTGGTCCAAATACGAGTATGGGGAGGCCTGGCAGATTGATTACATCACACTGCCTCAAACCCGCCAAGGCAAGCGCCATGTGCTCACAATGGTAGAAGCCACCACAGGATGGCTGGAGACCTACCCTGTGCCTCACGCTACTGCCCGGAACACCATCCTGGGCCTTGAAAAGCAAGTCCTTTGGAGGCATGGTACCCCTGAGAGGATTGAATCTGACAATGGGACTCACTTCAAGAACAGCCTTATAAACACCTGGGCTAGAGAACATGGCATTGATTGGCTGTACCACATCCCTTACCATGCACCAGCAGCTGGGAAGGTTGAGCGGTGTAATGGACTGCTTAAAACCACCTTGAAGGCACTGGGTGGGGGGAGTTTCAAAAACTGGGAGGTGCATTTAGCAAAAGCCACCTGGTTAGTTAACACCCAAGGCTCCACCAGCCGAGCAGGCCCTGCCCAATCCGAGCCCCTACATATGACGGATGGGGATAAGGTTCCAGTGGTGCACATGAGAGGTATGCTTGGAAAAACTGTTTGGGTAAAGTCTGCCTTGAGCAAAGACAAACCCATCAGTGGGGTTGTTTTTGCTCAGGGACCAGGTTGTACCTGGTGGGTGATGCAAAGGGATGGAGAGACCCGATGCATACCTCAAGGGGACCTTGTTTTAGGGTGAACTACCCATGGCTCTGTACTTGTATCAGTATCAGCATGTACATATGTATATAATTCGGGTGATGCATGTATTTATATGGTTAAAAAGGTTAAGTTTCATGTAACATGTTAGTATGGGAAAAAATTCGGGGTGGATAATGTTGGGGTTTTAGTTTAGTCCTATTTTTTTTTCTGTTAGAGGAATTTTCTCCCATATGCATGTTGCTAGGGCACAAATGACTGTACTTAAGAAAGACAAAAGGGGCCTGTCCAAGCTTTTTGTTCTCACCTGGCTGGCAGTTCAGTTCGTTCTCAGCGTCTGGAGGGAGAAGGTGCAGAGAAAGGAGCTGCTGGTTCCCGTTTTCGGCGTCTTTCCTTTCTGCTGGAAACAACACCGGGGATCCCAAAGCTGCTTTCCCTGCCCTGCTGGAGCCTGGGCTGCGGCCGCCCTGCCCCGCTGCTGTTTTGAGCCTTCGTTACGCTGTAGCCGTGCTCACCCTGCCTGCCTGGAGCCCCGGGGGGTTCCCCTTTTGGATACATCTCGTCTGCCACCCAGGATTTGTGTTTGTGCCTGCCGCTTCAGCCTACCAGTTCAGCCTGCTGTTTCCGGGAACCCGGGACCAGCTGCCCACCGGTTTGTGAAGCTCCTTTGTTCCATCCTTCCCCGGGATCCCAGGGCACCAGAGCAGCCGCGTGCTTCCCGAGCTCGCTCCGGAGCGCCCCCTGCAGCCGCGGGGGAACCATCGCACCTGCCCTGCTCACCGGGAGCCGCCAGCGATCCCTGTCGGCTGCGAGCGGAACTGCATCCGAGGGGAAATAGCCTGACAGCCGAGAAGGCCGGGACTGGGTTTGTGTTTGCTGTTACTGTCATAGTTGTTGTTGTTTTGTTTGACTAGTTATATATATATATATATATATATATATATATATATATATATAGTAAAGAACTGTTATTCCTATTTCCCACATCTTTGCCTAAAGACCCTTGATTTCAAAATTATAATAACTCAGAGGGAAAGGGGTTATATCTGCCACTTCAAGGGGGGCTTCTGCCTTCCTTAGCAGACACCTGTCTTTCAAACCGAGACACTCCCGAAATCACCAAGAAGACAGAGACTGATACAAATCAGAAAGATGCAGTTTAAACTGTTTTTTACATGTTTGCTGTTTGCCCAACTGGTAACCATGGTTCCGGGTTCACCCCATGATTTGCATAAGACTGTGGTCCAAAATGTGTCCAAAATTCTTAATAAGAGCGATTGCTGGATCTGTACTCAGTTACCACCCCTAGATGGGAAGGGTCACTGGCCATTGATTGGCATTTTAATGGAAGAGAATTGCACTGAAATGTGAGAACCAATTAATAGCACCCTTCTGCCCCCATACCCCTGAGTGGCCTGGTAGAGTGTGCAAACTATAAGGTTCCTTGTGCAATCGTAAACGCCACAGGAAAAGCTGTTCTTCCTTCATATTGTCATCAGACCCATTTCAGAGAAATAATAGATCCAAGAATTGCAGCAAAGATGAAATTGACAGGGTAGAGACTGGCTCAGCCATTTGGGACAGGGTTATATTGTATATGTGGTGATAAGGCCTGCAAAGTTATGCCCGTGAACAAAGACCAGGCTTGTGCCATTGGGGATGTGGTCCCAAATATAACAATATTTGACCATCTTGAAAAACCAAATGAGAGGAGTAAAAGATCTCTTAATCCCCTCATTGCATGTCCCACACTTTTCCATAGCATAATCAGAGCCCTTGTACCCACTTACGGAGTAGTTGAACTGGAGAAAGCAATTGTAAACATCTTGGCTATCATTGAACATATTGAGCAGCATACTGCAGATGCAATTTCAGCCTTACAAGATGTCATGGTTTAGTATAGTTTGGGTTTTTTGTTAGAGGTTTCCATCAGCCACAGAAGTGATTCTCTTGCAAAGAGGTGCTTACAGCTTCCTCTATGACCTAACAGAACCTATCAACTGGCTAGTTTGAATATTGGCAACTTTTTAAGCCACTTAAAGAGCTTGACACGCCTCTGTGGTCCGCATTTGAAAATGAACAATCCCAGGGAAAGCCCTCTCTTGCTTCCGGCCTTTGGACAGGCACCTGGGGGGGGGGTCCCATGCAGCCCAGCGGGGCTGGGCCCTGCTTGGCCGGGTCCGGGCCAGTACACAGCCATCCTGGAGCCGTGCGGCCCTGTTCCATCTGAGCCCCCCCCACCCCCCCCCCCAGCCCCGCTCTGTGCAGGCAGCCCCTGGTGCGGCCAGGGCTCGTCTGAGATCGCTGCCCCTCTGTCCGGCAAAGATCATGTGACCAACAGCAACAAGCGAACTCCAGCTTCAAGGCCTGGGTGAGATTAACCCTTTTAGTGCTCTAAGTTTCCTCCAGAACAGATGAAGCCTGCAGACATCAATTCTCTCCCGAGTCAACGCCATAAAGACACCAAAGTCAATGAAGGAGGAAGAGCTGAAACCCCGAGGGAGGAGAAAGAGGAGATGCTTCAAGCTTAGAAGTTGAAATTCTGTTGTAGGCTATGGTGGTTATGGACTATGATATATCAGAGTACCTGTTGCAATTTCATGAAAGCATGGGGGGTTGGAACGTTCAAGCTGTAATTGTGAGCAGAAGTACTTGTGCTGAAATAAGCAAATGACAGTAGCAGTAATTTGATGAGACCACTTTGCTCCCTGGAAAGGAGGAGAGCCTCTATTCCTAGAGATGAAAGTGATGAGGACCCTTTGCTCCCAGGGAAGGGGGAGGGCCTCTATTCCTAGAAATGAAGATGCTCCCAGAGATGGGTGAAGAGAACATTTGTTTCTGAACAGCTCAACCTTAAAATAGTACCCCATTAGCTCAAGATTGGACCCTCAAAAACAGTTGTGGGGAAAGCTGTAAGACGAGGGAAGGGACTTTCACATGCAAGCAAAGAACCAACCTGGGTGGCTGTCTTGCTGTGATACTGAAGCCATGAGAGAACTTCTTGTGGAGATGTCTCCATAGCATGAGCAAGAGAGACTCCTCTCCCTAAGTAAGCTGAAAAAGATTATTATATGTAGAGGGATTCATTGTGAAATGGAGGCATATGATACCCCTAGAAAGATTGGACAACCCAGGGTTGCTGAGGAAAAACCCCTGAACTGGCCCCTGGCTGCAAGCAAGCCTGGAAAGCACCTGGCTGCAGGCAGCCCTGAAAGTCCTTGGCAAAGTTATATACTGGTCGTCTCCCCCGCGGATTAGAGGCTGTCTAGAGGGATTGGGCGTGAATCTTTGCAAAAGTAGATATAAGCCTGTATAGGTAAACAATAAAGGGAGAACAATGCTCAAATTGTATCAATGTACGTGTCGTTACTATGGCCAGCTCTTCAGACTCAGTCCTTAAAAATTATAGAGGTGGTAAACTGATTGAAAACCTCAAGGGTTGTCTTTTTACATTGTCAGTGGGAGAAGGGAGAAAGGTGGGGGGAGGAAAGTGTTCTGAAGGTTTTGTGTGATTTTTTCCCCTATCTTTTAGGTCTGTAATAAACTTCTTTATATTCTTTTAAGTTTTGTGCCTGCTTTGCTTTCTCCTAATTCTTATCTCACAGAAGCAAAATAAGTGAGAAGTAGATATTTTGAACAAACCACTACACAAGAAAAAGTTAACAGCCTGTCCCATGCAGTTATGCAAAACAAAATAGCTCTCAATTTCATACTTGCCACACAAGGAGGTGTATGTGCTATTGTCAATACCACCTGTTGTTCTTATGTGGACCAAAATAGAAGAATTAAGAAAGATTTAGATGAAATTTGAAAGAGAACTCAAATTCTACATGAAGTAGCTTCTAGAAATAACACCTTAAATTTTGATCATATTTTTGATACCCTCACCTCATGGTTACCAGACTGGGCCTGGGTAAAATAAATATTCATAATAGCTGTAATTGTAGTTATTATCTGTGTAATAACCTGTGGAGCAGCCAGTTGTGTAAACTGGTTCTGCGAGTAAAGAATAGAGACTAGACAAGGTAGAGTTTTGTTAGTCTCTAAAAGGGGCAAAATGATGCCATGAAGATTTTTTGCCTTTTCTTTTATACCCTTGTTATACCTTTTTTACAACTTCTGTATTCCCAGTGCTTTTTGCCTACATTCTTAGACTTGTTTGTCAAGCTGAGACACTAAACATTTTAAAAGCTACTTAGTTAGGGATCAGTGTGCCCCAGACCCCAAGGTCCTCTCCAGAACACATTCTGTAAACTAAGATAGCAACATCCAGGGGAAGGTTCCTTGGGGAGGGGGGCTCACTCCAGCATCTCATTAGAGAATTTTTGATATGCTAATTAGTAAAACCTAAAATGTTAAACCAGATCTTTTGGGGGTGTGCATTGGGGTGTGCATTTCAGTGCATTTGACCTGGACGTGTGAACCTAAGGATCCTTAAAATAAATACCAAGGTAAAATCCCTTTTCCCCTTCTAACCATGTATGACTCTTGATTTTAAGACCAGGAAAAGGCATCAGTGTTAAGGAGTTTTATTCAATCATTTTCAGTAATTTGGTGACAATGGCAAAACACCCTTTCAGGATAATCTGGATTATTATCTCCTCTTTCTCAAAAACTTCCTCTGCCATGTTCCCCCATACGATGATGTCATAGATGTACTGCAGATGTTCTGGAGCCTCACCCTTTTCCAGTGCAGTCTGGATTAGTCCATGGCAAATGGTGGGACTGTGCTTCTACCCCTGGGGTCGTTGGTTCCAGGTGTATTGCATGCCCCTCCAGGTGAACGTGAACTGAGGCCTGTACTCTGCTTCTAAAGGGATGGAGAAAAATGCATTAGCAATGTCAATAGTGGCATACCATTTTACTGCCTTGAACTTCAGTTCATACTGAAGTTCCAGCATATCTGGCATAGCAGCACTCAGGGATAGTGTGATTTGATTCAGGCCATGATAGTCCACTGTCAGTCCCACTCTCCATTAGACTTACGCACAGGCTATAAAGGGCTACTGAAGATTGAGCAAGTCTTGCTTACCACTCCCTGGCTCTCCAGCTCACAAATCATCTTATGGATGGGAATCACATTGTCTCGGTTTGTGCAGTATTGCCGATGATGCACTGTTGTGGTCGCGATCAGTACCTGTTATTCTTCCACGCTCAGGAGTCCTACTGCAGAAGGATCATCAGAGAGACCAGGTGAGGTTTTCAAATTACTAATGTCTTGTCTCCACAGCAGCTATCCCAAAAGCCCACCTGAGTCTTTTTGGGTCTTTGAAATAACCACTCCAGAGGAAATCTATGCCAAGGATACACAGGGTCTCTGGATCAGTCACAGTAGGGTGTTTCTGCCACTCCTTGCCAGTCAAGCTCACCTCAGCTACCAGCAGAGTAAACTGTTGAGACCCCTCTGTTACCCCAGTAATAGAAACAAGCTTTGCCCCCACATTTCCTGATGGTATTAGAGTACACTGTGTGCCAGTGTCAACCAAAGCTTTGTATTTCTGTGGCTCTGATGTGCCAGGCCATCAGATCCACACAGTCCAATAGACTTGTTTTTCTGTGGCCTCTACCTGGGTAGAGGCAGGGCCCCTCTAGTTCTGGCTATTGTTCCCTCCCTGGACATACAATCTGGAATTCATTTCAAGGGGATCTGACATGTCATCCTCCCCTCTGTTATGCTGAGGAGCTCAGTCATGAGAAACTGGAGCTACAGTTGTTCTTGCAGAACTCACTCTGTTAGTAGTTTCCTCTTTTAGCTTATGCACCCGTGTTTCTAGGACCGAAGTAGGTTTTCCATTCCATCTTCACATGTCCTCCCCATGCTCACACAGGAAGAACCACAGGTTGGCTCATGGGGTGTACTCCCTCTCCCTAGCTGGGGAACGTCGGCTTTTGATAGGAGTGGCTCTGGTCTGTCCTGACCAAACTTGGAAAAAGTCCTCTTTAAGCTCCTTGCTGAGTTTCTGATGGGTCTCTTCAATCCTTTCTTCCAATTTCTTCATATGCTCCGTCAAGTCTTTTTTGACTGCAAGACTTGGGCTCGTGTCAGAGCATGGATAGTGTTCTTGTATGTCCAGAGCCTTCTTGTCATAGCAACCACTGTATCATTTCCCTCATTCCACTGCAGTGACCACAGGAACTGGGAGTACACTTGTGTCCTGAGTCATGCGAGTTTGAGCTACATCAGTGTTGTACATTTTACTAGGTCTGGACTCTTAGTGGTTTGGTAGTTGTTACATTCTGGTCACTCAAACCTAGGGCTAAACCAAGGTTCTTTTGCTCTGGGTAGGCACAAAGGAGAAAATTCCAACCAAATATTCTCAAGAGGTAAAAACACACAAAAGTTTACTGGCAAACTATAGAAAATTAAGGAACATTCGCAAAAGAGTAAATACAACATAACATCACTTATCCCAGCATAGCCTTAGCCCATTGAACATAGAAAACCTTATAACCCATTCGATGTTACATTCTGTGAGAAGAAAGTTAGAAGAAGAAGAAGTAAGGGAGAAAAACAGAAAGACAGGAAAGATATAGAAAAACAGACATAGCTACCAACTCCTGGGTTCCAGTGATGTAAAGCTCCAAGATGAAGGTAGGGTTAAAGGACAACGTGCTTGCTCATGGTCAGGCTTCTTGTCTTGGTTTGAGAGACAGGTGTCTGTCAAGGAAGGTGGGAACCTGCCTTGGAATGGAAAATATGCCCCCTTTCCCTCCAAATGATAACTTTGAAATTAAGGGGCTTTCAGGCAAACATATGGGAAAAGGAATAACAGTTCTTTACTAGAAGATATATGTATAACAAGGCAAACCAACAACAATGGCAGCAACAACAAACAAAACCAGAAACCCAGTAACAGCGTTCTCTCAGCTGTCAAGCACTTTCCCCTTTGGTGTAGTTGCAGTCACAGCTGGCAGGAGCGCTGTTGGCTCCTGGCCAGGAAGGGCAGGTGCAGTGATTCTCCTGCAGCTGCAAGGGGCGCTGTGGCGCGAGCTCAGCCACCTCTCTCATGCGGTTAATGGCGGGTGAGCCAGCAGAAGGGAGAGAAAAAGCGCGTCCTTTAAGACCTCACAGGGGCAGCCAGTCTCAGTGCCCCTCTAGATGGTGAAATGGGCTGTAGCAGGAAACCTCAGAGCAGTGTCTGGAATGGCAGAGGCGGGCATACAGCAGGAGAAACAAGTAACGGAATGGACTCCATGGTTGTAGTGATAGCAGCAGCTTGACCACTCCCTCCGATCCCGAGAGCAAGAGAGCCAGCTGCTTAGCCCAGCCCCTGACCCCCCAGCCAAAATCTCGTAGTAGCTTTGCCATTCCAAAAGAATGACCCTCAGCTAGGAGAGTGCAGTTGCACCCTTGCTCTCCACCTTAGCCACTTTTTTGTGTCTTAAGTATCTGTTGTAATTGTCTTTTAATAACAAATGGGACAATATTCCCTGAAAGAAAGAAAAAAAAGGAAAAATCCTAACCTCCAATAATTCTTAAGGCCTTGGCCCATCCTGGGCCTTCTTCCCAGGTGGGACTTCGGTCTCTCAGCCACTCAGGGACTGGGTTAGGCAAAACTGGGGCTGCCTCCAGTGTGCCATGATTGACAGACACTGATGCAGCAATGGGGAACAAAGACACATGGACCTCCTTCTTGCTTGCTCTGAAGAAGATAATTTATTGCAACAAACCAATCCTTTTTATGTTCTAAACTTAACCAAAACTAGCAGGCGTTGGCTGCCTTCCACTGCAATGTTGCTTTTCATGCGTCCTTTTACCCAACCAGCACTCTGATCACGTGGTGTCCACGTGTCTTGCCAACCAATCACTGCCTCACACACAAGGCGACCACATGCCAGCCATGCAACCTGTTCTCTGGTCATATGACCTGTTTTTTACCTCACTGTTAGCTGAACCTTTCCCAGAGTACTTTTTGGTGAGCAAGAGTTAACAGAAGTTAACAGGATTTCTTATCTCCCACACTGTGGGGCTGAGGCATATGGGGGGCAGGGCACTACTAACGCAACCGGGGGCTTGTAACCACAAGCCCCGGCGTGCCCTCGGGCAGAGGGCACGCAGCATTAGCCTCCACAGCATCCTCGCTGGACGGCTCAGTGGAATCGGCATGGGATGGGTGCTTGCGCTGGCTCCTCCTCAGAGGAAACACGTCGGGCAGCCGATGATCAGGCTCGCGTTAGCCCGGAGGCAAAGAAGGCGGGAGGGGCTTCTGGTGTGAGTTCCAACAGGTTTATTTGCAGGAGGGTCCAGGGACCAGCAAAAGCCCCCAGGAGATGCAGGCTAGCCCCTTTATGGGGGGGGGTGGAGTAAGGCAGGGAAAGACAAAACAACCAATGGGGTACAAGCAGAGGGGAGGATACAATTTTTCAGAACAAATGGGGAAAATAGGGAGGCAGGAGTCATAACAGGGAACCAATTAATAACTAGAAAAGGGAGAACTTTCTGGAACAGGAGGAGGTAATTTAGGATTGGGAGCCACCCAGGGGGAGGTAACCTAGACCTCAGTGATCTCGTCTGGTCTGCCTTCTGATCCACTGTCCTGGGTGGGGAAATCCACCCAGTGGATAGCCCTGGTTTTACTGACATTTGATGGTTTCAGCCCGAGAGCAGGCTGATCCACCCCAACACACTACCTCACCAGGTCAAGGTCTGACCTATCCCCTACCACACATTCCAAGCTCCGAAGATGTCTTAAACAGATTACCTTTTCCAGTCTCTGACAGTTGTCATTTGAGTAAAGGATCTCTATCACGGCCAGTTCTCGCAAGCTTTGGATTCCTTGCTCCATGGTCTTCCAAGGGCCTTGCTGCAGCTGGAGGTCTACTTCAAAAAGGTATCTCTTCTTCACACTTGCTAAGAGTCACAGAATCACAGAATTGCTGAGTCACAGAATCACAGAATCACTTAGGTTGGAAAAGACCTTTGAGATCATCAAGTCCAATCTATGACCTAACACCACCTTGTCAAATAGACCATGTGCAACATCCAGTCTTTTCTTAAATATCTCCAGGGATGATGAATCCACCACTTTGCTTGGCAGCCCATGCCAATGCCCAATCACCCGTTCTGTGAAGAGCTTCTTCCTAATGTCCAGCTTAAACCTCCTCTGGCACAGCTTAAGACTGTGTCCTCCTGTCTTATTGCTAGTTGCCTGGGAGAAGAGACAGCCCCCCATGTGGCTACAACCTCCTTTCAGGTAGTTGTAGAGAGGGGTAAGGTCACAACTGAGCCTCCTCTTCTCCAGACTAAACAACGCCAGCTCCCTCAACCACTCATCATAGGACTTGTGTTCTAGACCCTTCACCAGCCTTGTTGCCCTTCTCTGGACATGCTCCAGCATCTCAACATCCTCCCTAAATTGAGGGGCCCAGAACTGGACACAGTCTTCAAGGTGCGGTCTAACCAGTGCCAAGTACAGGGGAAGAGTCACTTCCCTAGTCCTGTTGTCCACACTATTCCTGATCCAGGCCAGGGTGCCATTGGCCTTCATGTTCAGCCTGCTGTCAATCAGTACCCCCCAGGTCCCTTTCTGTCTGGCTGCTGTCCAGCCACTTGTCGGGGTCTCCTCCCCCTGCCATGTAGCCCTGGGAGAGGGGCCCTGAGGGGACAGAGACAGGGTTTCCTAGGCCCTGGTCAGCCTCATTTGCGATTGGTTGTTTTGTGTTTTCCGGCGCGGGGAAGGACCCTCGGGTCCGGTGATTGTAGGAGTTCCTCAGCAGAGCTCCTGCCATGAGGCTGGAGAAATAAACATCTCTCTGAAACATCTATCAAGAATCTGTCCTTATATATTTCTTTTCCATGGCCTCCTGGTTTGATACACGCGTGTTACAGAATCCCCACTGTAACAAATGGCGGAGAATTGCTGGCAAGACAACGATCCCTAAGGACAGGAAATTAGTGAGTAAAAACTACTCTAGATCTCTCTCTTCTCACCTTGGTTTGGATATTCTCTCTGGACTATGGAAGAATCGTGGGAAATGTGGCTCTCTGAGCCACAGAAAGAAATGTATCTAGAAGTTAAAGGAATCCTTGAACAACAAAACAAGAAAGTATTTGTTCCGGGAGATCTAGAACATTTTTTAACTGGCTTTTCAAAAATTTCTTCTATATTTCTCTAGACTTAATTTTTGATATTAATCCTCCTGAAAATCCTGAAGCTTATTAAGAGTGGTTTTGGCACAAGATCTTTTTGGAGATGAAGGATCAAACAAAACATGCATTAGTGAGTGAACCCCTGCGTGGATCCATTGTGGTCAGTGAAGCTATTCAGGAGCATTTATATGGTCCCACTACCCTTAAAGCAAAGGATGGCCATAATCCCTTGGCCGAGACCGCGCGGCCGCTATCCCAGGAGTGCGTGACTGCAGCCGTGCCCGCGGAGGTGCCTGCGCTGGATGCGCCCGGCCCCCTTAGGAGCACGCGCCTTACTGCGGACCCCATCCCTGTCTCTGGGTCCCCTGCCATGCCACAGAAGCCGTGGGTGCCGTGGGCCATGAGCAGCCAGGAACCAGGGGTTGGCGTGGAAGCCCACTCTGAGCATATGGCTCGGAGAGCCCTGTGGAGGGAGAAGCGGCGGTTTCCATAACGACACGAGAAGCTGCGCAGCACCCAGCCGAAACGGGGCTGCACTCAAAGCAGCGTGGAGTTGGCGGAGCGGAAGCGCTTGGAGGGCGTGGGGCTGGCGGCGATGGCAATGCGGGGCTGCGCAGAGCGCAGACACGCATCAGAGCAGTGCCACTCGGAGGCCACGGAGCAGCTGCAATGGGGGGGCCCGGCTGAGACATCGGAGTCAGCGAGGCGGCAGCCACATGGGACCAGCAGCCACGACAAACACGCAAGCACGTGATAGGAGAAGTTGTAGCAACGAATGTCACAGGAACTGTGAAATGGTACAATGTAAAAAACAACTATGGATTTATAACACGAGATGATACAGGGGAAGATTTATTCATCCATAGAACTGCCATTAAAAGGAATAACCCTAAAAATTACCTGCAAAGCGTAGGAGATGGAGAAGTTGTTCAATTTGATATAGTACAAGGAAAGAAGGGTTTACAAGCAGCGAATGTTACTGGGCCTGGAGGTATTCCGGTCAAAGGCAGCCGTTATGCACAAAATTATAAACAATATCCATCCCAGCAACTTCCCTACCCACAGCCTACTTTCCCCTTTTACCCTATACCCAATATGAACCCCTTCCTAAGTTTACCCCATCCCCAGTTTATTCCTAATCCATTTTTCATGCCATGGCTTCCCTATACAATTCCCTTTCCCTACAACTCCTCTCCGATGCCGACGGGGGGATGAAAAAGGGGGAGGGAAGAAATTAAACCCTCTCCTGCCTCAGTTTCCCCACAAAGCATGCTCAGAGAGTTCTGTCTCCCTTCTGTCATCCTTAAGATGTTCCACAGAATCTGTTTGGATATTCAAAGACTCAGGAAGGTGGCTTGTATTGTTTTGAAACTGTCCTTGTTGTTTTCAATGTTAAGTTTTACATCTCTTTTGTTAAAAATAAACAGGTGAAATGTTGGGGTCTCCTCCCCCCACCATGTAGCCCTGGGAGAGGGGCCCTGAGGGGACAGAGACAGGGTTTCCTAGCCCTACAGTTAGGAGTTGTTATAGCCAAAGTGCAGGACCCAGTATTTGGTCTTATTGAACATCTGTCGTGGTTTGACACTGGCCAAACGCCAGGCACCCATGAAAAACCATTCACTCATTCTCCACTGCTGTAGCTGAGCAGAGGATGGGAAAAAAAACAAAAGGCTCATGAGTTGGGATAAGGACCAGAAGAAAACATTTTAAGGGCAAACAGGCTCAAACTTAAAGGGATAAAGTAAATTTTATTAACAGTCAGAGGAGGATAATGAAGAATAAAATAAGCCTTTAAAACAACTTTTTCTCCCCAGCCCCTCCCTCCTTCCCACCGATAGCACAGGGAGACAGGGCATGAGGGTTTTGGTCAGTTCTTCACTCAAAAATCTTTCTTCAGTTCGCTTAGGGAGGGGAGTCTCTTTCCTCTGATATGCCATGAGGTCCTTCCCACGGGAGACAGTTCTCTGTGAACTTCTCCAGCGTGGTTCTAATTTCATGAGTAGCAGTCCAACCAGACCTGCTGTAATGTGAGTCCCTCCCACAGGCAAAACAGTCTTCCCAAAACTGCATGGCATGGGTCATTTCAGTCCATGGGGTGTAGTCTTTTAAGGATAAGCTGCTCTAGTTTGGAAGCAAGGGCCCTCTTTCTCTATCTCTGGAAGCAAAGGCCCTCTGTCTCTGTTCGGGTCTCCCACTGGATAACAGCTTTTTTAAGCATCCACCCGCTCCAGCGTGAGCACCTTTTCCCACGAGCTGCAAGTGGATCTTGTGTCCCTGTCTTGGGGTGACGTTATGATGTGCATCCCATATCGCTGCCTATGCCCAGAAATTAGTTTTTGTGCCTTTCTATGCCTCTAAACTGAGCCTGAGAGGGAGAAGAAAAAAATGAGCAAAACTTTCTCAAAACAGTTTGCAGCTTGTTCAAGGTCACATAAAGATAGGAGGGGTTTTTTTTCCCAGCCGCGGCAGGGGAGTGAGGAAGCACCCGGGCTTGCGGTGTTCCAGTCAGCTTTTGGCCAGTTGTTTTCAGTTTCTGGTTCTCCGGAGAGAGACTGAGAGTTGGACTTTGCTTTTCCTTCTCTAGAATTCCGGATTTTCTCCCTTTGCTACTGGACTGCTTTCAACCTCAGAGCACATCGAGAGGACTTTTCATCGGGCACAGAGGGCCTGGCCCTGGGCCAAGCCCCAGCTCCGAGGAGACCAAAGGGAGGACTCTAACGCTTTCCCAGGTTTTTCCTCCACAGCGAAAGATTTTACCATTTCACCTCATTTTCCTTTCCCGTGTGTTTGTTAAATAAATAGTTTTATCTTCTTCACTTTCCTTCGAGGAAAATTTTTTTTTCCTGAACCTGGTGGGGGAGGGGTGGTTGTGCCTTCTCTCAGAGTATATATTTCTAAATTTGGCCAAACCGGTACAGTCCCCCCATGGACTTCATGAATTACAGGGAGACAGTGTTGTATTATAGTCCTCACCACGGCTTGCAGAGAGATCTCGACTCCAGCGCTTGGAGCACCTCCTCCCCCTTTTTCTTTCCGCTGACCTTGGTTTTGCCATGTTTTCTTCTGCCACATGTCCTCACTTCCTCCTCCTTCTCTGACTAAGAAGGAAAAAACTGTTGCTTGTAAGTACCATTGCCAACAAATTCCACCAGTTCAAAGATTTCTGCATGATTTCACAGTGCCAAGAAGCCAATTTTGTCCAAATTCTGCATCGGGGAACCACTCGCCATACCTCCCCTGCCGGCCATGTGGTCCCCCCTGCCACCGCGCTGGCGGTGCTGGCCGCTGTGGTGCCAGTGCCATTCAATGCATCTCTTCATGCAGGGCAACAAAAAGGAGAAGCCGCTGCAGCCGCCCCTGCCCTTCTGCCCACAGCATGGCTGGCTTAAAGTGGCCAAGCAGGCAAAATTTGCCACTGGACATGCCAAGATGGCCCTGGCCACATGGCCACAGCAGCCGCTTGGTTGCTCGAGGTGCCAGGATGGCCCCGGTGCCTCGCCACCCCTCGGAAGAGACGGTTTCAAAGGCTTTGCTGAAGTCCAGGTAGACAACACCTATAGCCTTCCCCTCACCCACCAGAGGGGTCACCTCATCATAAAAATAGATCAGGTTGGTCAGACAGGACCTGCTCCTCCTAAATCCATGCTGGCTGGGTCTGATCCCCCAGCTGTCCTGTAGGTGCCATGTGATCACACTCAAGGCGATCTGTTCCATAACCTTACCAGGCACCAAGGTCAGGCTGACAGGCTTGAAGTTTTCCAGATCCTCCTTCCTACCCTTCTTATGGATGGGCATCACACTGACCATCTTCCAGTCATCTGGGACCTCCCCAGTGAGCCAGGACTGATGATAAATGATGGAGAGTGGCTTGGCGAGCTCTTCTGCCAGCTCTGTCATCACTCTCGAATGGATTCCATCTGGTCCCATAGACTTGTGAGCATCTAAGTAGGTCAGCAGGCTAGTAACTGCTTCCCGGATTACAGGTGGGCTATTCTGCTCCCTGTCCCTGTCTACTAGCTCAGGAGGTCAGCTGTCCTGAGGACAACCTGCCTTATTCTTGAAAACTGAGGCAAAGAAGGTGTTAAGTACCTCAGCCTTTTCCTCATAGTTACCAGAGGATAACTATATTCCCCCCCCAATAAAGAACAGAGGTTTTCCTTGCCCCTCCTTTTGCTAATAATGTATTTATAAAAACATTTTTTATTATTTTTTACAGACATGGCCAGGTTAAGTTCTGTTGGGGGTTAGGTTTTTTCTCTTTTTTATTTCTTTCTCTCAGGGAATTTTCTTTTCATTTGTTGCCCAGAGATGATGGATGGACGGTACTTAAGAGACAAAAGATGTAGCTGGGCATCTTGGAATTCCATTGAAATAGTTCTGGGGAGGAGGGGGGAAGCGGTGCTGCAGTCTCTTAGGTGGGGGGAAAGGGAGTCCTTGCCTGGCTCAGAGGGCAGACGGTTCTGGTTGTGGTGTTGGACTGCTGCTGCCCAGAGGATTCACTGCTACTGCTGAGGTTTTTTTCCTTCACTGCTTCACCTTACCGTGGGTGAGCCTCTGCTCACAAGAGCGGCCATTGAACTGGGACCTTTCAACACCCGAGCTCACTGGGAGGGAGCCTCACCATCTGCTTGGGTGCCTCAGGGGAAACCCGGGCCCTCCACCTTCTCTCTCTCGGGAGGAAGAACCGCCCGGTTACCGCCGCCTGTCACCAGGACATCACACGGGACATGTGAGAGCCAGGGGGAACCCGAAACAACCCCTCCCCTCAACCTTCTCTCTCTTCCCGGGTTCGCCCGGCCCCCGCTGTTTCTGCCGCTGCTCTGGGGTGACTTTATGATGCTGTATTCCCTATCACTGCTCTATGCCCAGAAATTAATTTTGTGCCTTTCTGTGCCTTTAAACTGAGCCTGAGAGGAGGGAGAGGATAAAAACCGAGCGAACTTTTCAAAACAGTTGTTCAAGGACACAGATACACACTCCTCTGTGTTCTTCTGCTGTGGCAGCAAGAGCAGAGGAGGAAGCACCCTTCTTGCTTTTCAGCCAGATTTTGGCTCCTTTTCCCTGGAGGGAGATGGAGAGTTGAACTTTGTTTACCTGGTACTTCAGTTTTTCCCTTCTTCTCTTCTACGCTGTTTCAACATCAGAAAGCATCAGGAGAATTTTCCACCGAGGCCCCGGAGGTGGGCCCACACCGACCCAGCTCAGAGGAGGAGGAGAGAGACCACACCTACGGAAGGACTCTGAAATCTTCACGGGTTTCTCTCCACAGCGAGAGGTTTTATTATTTAGCATTATTATCCTTTTCCTGTGTGTTTGTTAAATAAATAGTTTTTTTTATCTCTTTCACTTTCCTCTGAGGAAAATTTCTTTTTTCCCGAACCTGGTGGGGGAGGGCTGGTTGTAACCTGCCTTCCATCAGAGGATGTTTTCTTCCAAATTTGTCCAAACTGGCACAAATATTTAGTGGCACCCAATGTGGGGCTCGAAGGAAAGTTGATTTACCAAAATATGAATATCGATCTAATATCGATATCCAACTGAGACGGATAAAAACTCTCTAACAGTTTAGAGTTAGAAAGTGTATGTTTTATTTGGCACCAGGCACTGCATGGGATAGCTCCCTAAGGCGCAGGGCCCTGATACAAGTAAACACAAAGCATTTTATTTACAAAAATTATGAATATCCAAAATACAAATGCATATTCATAACATTAACACCTCCCATTCTCCGCTCCGTATGGAAATGAGCTTAAATGTCATTAAGCATGCGTAGTGTGTGCTCTGAATTGAGTCGGTGGTCTTGAATTGGGTCAGTGGTCCCAAAAAGATGAAGTACGCTTATCTTCCTCATTTTGACCTTTTTGCCTTTCTGAACTTTAACAATCCTAATGACTTTAGAGACCTCTAAGTTTCGTCTTGCGTGACTTTTGAACGGGTTCCCACAAAGGGAGGAAATTGGTAATTGTCCTTGTTCCCTAGACCAACTTATCAATGTTTCTGTTCCTTGTTCTAAGCACAGATAAGCAAACATACAAATGACAGATCATCAGTTATTTGGTAATCAGTTACTAACATCTTAAAACCCATTTCAGGTCCAGCTCTCTTAACTATTTTAATTAACTTTAGCTGGGCCCAAATTCCTTCCTATTCTAACTAATTTCAACACAGCTAGCCTATAACTAAAATCTTTATGTTTCTTCTAAATCTATGTTTCAAAGTGAAAAAACCTGTACTAATTACATTTTGGTTTGAATTTAATTACTTTGTGCTGGGGTAAAGTAGTCACCATATTGGTTGAGTTAATAATGTTGCTCTGTGTTGATGTACTAATGTCTTCCTGGTCCCCAGGCCTGTTTGCCTATCCACAGATTGCTCCGATCTTGTCCCTGATACGCAACTTTTACTGAGCAGGGGCGCGAATCCGGATTTCTATTTTGCTGTGCTTGGTGATAATGATTTATAAGAAGTTAACAGAGTGTGTATGATATGTGGTTTCTCCATCCTAATCCCAGTCCTAGCTTCAGTAGCCTGTTTTGGGAATTTATTAGTAATTGCACCCAGTTTGTTAGAAGAGGAGGAGATGAAGTTTCCTAGCCTTTCATCTCCTTCCCCTTTAAATTTGATAGGTTATCTTTTGAGAATGTTCAGTTTCCCCTCGATGTTAAAGAGATCACCTTCCTGGTATTTTATCTAGTAAGCTCCCTCTATGTGGTTTGCATCTTATCTAGAATAAAAGCTCAGATTTCCAGGGTGACTGATGATACACCTGACCCGGAGGTGGAAAATCCTGAGTGGTGTGGGGAATGGGAGGATATGGGCCAAACCCCGAAGAAATTCTCTGACCCAATAGCTTGGAATTTTCCCCCTGAACAAATTCAGAACCCAGCTGAGGTGGGGAAAGATCTGAAAGAGAAATACAATGTCAATTCTAATGAGAAAAAGCTCATTGCAATATGCTGGGCCTAGGCATATGCCTATTGCACACTGCTAGGTACTGTAGAGCAGCAGATAAAGGCAGAGGGGCAGGAAGATAAATCAGCAGACATCCCAGTCACTCAGGCTGCAGCCAAACCAGATGGAGAGCCTAAGCCACTGACAGTGGCTCCTGTCATGAGGAAAAAGCACACAACCAAAACTGATCACCCAGTAAAAGATGATGATGAAGCAGGAGAAAGAACCTCAAAGCCACCAACTGACTCGGGCACAGAAACCATTACTGAGTCCATGTCCATAAAGGACCGTTGTAGCTTAAGAAAGGACTACACCCGACGGTCTGATGAATCCATAATAAGTTGGATGGTCCGTATTTGGGATGCTGCAGGTGATGATATAATGCTGGATGGTGCTGAAGTGAGGCATTTGGGATCCCTGTCACGTGATCCAGTGATCGACCAAGCGATAATAGGAGGGCTGACTCTGTCAGTCTCTGGACATGGGTCTTGAATGGCGCGAGGGATAGATATCTGTGTGGAGATGATTTCTATATGCAGCAAACCCAGTGGAAGAGCATAGAACAAGGGATCCAATGCTTGAGAGAACTAGAGGTGGTAGAGATTGTCTACATGAATGACCCAGGATTGAGGAGTCCAGACAGGGCCAGAGTTGACCCAGTGATGTGGTGTCTTGGGGTGACTTTATGATGTGTATCCCATATCGCTGCCCCATGCCTAGAAATTAATTTTGTGCCTTTCTGTGCCTTTAGACTTAGCCTGAGAGGGGGGAGGAAAACCTGAGTAAAACTTCTTCAAAACAGTTTGCAGCTTGTTCAAGGTTACACAGAGATAGAGACTTTTTTCAACAGAGAGAGAGAGGGGAAAGCACCTGGCGTGCTTTCAGCCAGTTTTTTTCAGATCCTTTTTTCTTTCTCTGGAGAGAGATGGAGAGCTGAACTTCTGTCTTCCTGGGACTTTGTTTTTTCCCTGCCAAACTGTTTCAACATCAGACTCCATCAGGAGGAATTTCCACTGAGACCTTGGCCCTGGAGGTGGGCCCACCACCCCGTCCCAACTTCAAGGAGGGGGAGAGAGAGATCTACGGAAGGACTCGGAAATTTTCCCAGGTTTCTCTCAGCAGAGAGAGAAGTTTTATTATTTAGCATTATTATCTTTCTCCCGTGTGTTTGTTAAATAAATAGTTTTTATCTCTTTCACTTTCCTTCGAGGAAAAAGTTTCTTTTTTCCCAAACCTGGTGGGGGAGGGCTGGTTGAAACCTGCCTTCTCTCGGAGAATATATTCCTAAATTTGGCCAAACCAGTACATGTGGCAAAAATTCATATCACTTCGGCCACAAGAATATTTAGCGGGGGGGGGGGAGTCTCGGATGCAGGGGAACCAGCTGGAGACATGATATGGACACTGATATGATTTGAGCATCGTGCTTCAGTTTTATTGTTTACTTACACCAAGTTATACTTTGCAAAGTTCACTCCCCATTCCCATGAGAAAGCCTCTAAGCAGTGGTGGAGCTGACTAGTGTATACCTTTTCCCAAGGCTGTTCAAGGCTGCCGGCTAGCAGGTGCCTTGTAAGCCTATCTTCAGCTTGAGGCCCCATCAGGGGTACTTCTGCAACAGCCCTGGGATGCCCAAGCTCTCCTGGGGTATCCTATGCCCGCATTCCACAAGGAATTCCTCTACAAGAATATGCTTATGCTTTAGCAATAATGAAACCAGATGATGGTGGGAATGAGACCGTGTGGGATATGGCAGTGAAGCTCCGAGCATATGCAGATGCCGTGCATGGTCCAACACATGCAAGAATCGCAGCTGTGGAAACACGTATACAGAAGTTTGAAGATAAGGTGGAGAAGGATCACCAGGAACTCAAGAAGGAGATTAAAGAGTGCCTTCGCCGAATCTCAGCAGTACAGATCAGAGATTCTGCTACCGAACGCAGACGTCCCCCAGAAAGAGAGAGAAGGTACATCCCACGAAGTGAGCTGTGGTATTTCCTGTGTGATAGTGGGGAAAACATGAAGAGGTGGGGTGGGCAACCCACTTCTGCTCGGGCAGCACGAGTGCGTGAATTGAAGGAGTGCAAGACTCAGAAAGGAAGTTCAACCAAAAAGGAAGTAGCTCCAGTTGCCTGTAGCCAAACTGCTGGAAATGATGGAAAAGAAGATGACATGCCCGATCCCCTTGAAGAAAACCTCTAAGATGCATGCCCAGGGAAAGAAGGATAACCAGGCATAGAGGGGCCCTGCCTCTAGCCAGGTAGAGGGCAGGGAAAACAGTGTTTTTTGGACTGTGTGGATTCGTTGGCCTGGTACATCAGAACCACAAAAATATGATGCCTTGGTTGACACTGGTGTGCAGCGCACAATAATCCCATCGCAACATGTGGGGGTAGAATCTGTTTCTATTGCTGGTGTAACAGGTGGATCACAAGATTTGACCCTGGTGGAAGCTGAGGTGAGCCTGACTGGAAATGAGTGGAAGAAACATCTCATTGTGACTGGCCCAGAGGCCCCGTGCATTTTAGGCATAGACTTCCTCCGAAGCGGGTATTTCAGAGACCCAAAGGGACTCAAGTGGGCTTTTGGAATAGCTGCTGTGGAGACAGAGGGCATTTGGCAATTGAACACCTTGCCTGGACTACCAGAGAACCCATCTGCAGTGGGCCTTCTGAAGGAGGAAGGACAAAGAGTACCAATTGCCACTGAGCGTGCATCGCCGACAATACCAGGACAACTCGAGATGCTGTGATTCCCATCCACAAGATCTCTGCCTTGATAGCCTGAGGCATCATGGTCCCATTGAGCAAGGAATGACTCTCCCTTGTCTTTCCAATCTAAGTCTATCTGCAACACCTGTCTTTGCAGCCTGAACTACCTGTCCATTGTTTCAGTGTTCCTCATTAGCCCTACTCTTGGGGACATGGGCATCTACATGGCAGACTTTCACAACTAGCTTTCTTACTCGGGCAGCGATGTCTTTCCACTCTTCAGCAGCACAGAATGGTTTTCCTCTATGCTGCCAATTAGCCTTTTCCACTTTTCCAGCCATCCCCACAGAGCATTGTCTACCATCCATGAATCAGTGTAGAGCTAGAGCTTTGGCCACTTCTCTCTTTCAGCAATGTCCAGGGCCAGTTGAAAGGCTTTGAGTTCAGCAAGTTGGCTTGATCCACCTTCTCCTTCAGTAGCTTCTGCAACCTGTCGTGTGGGACTCCATATGGCTGCTTTCCACTTTCATTTCATATCTATAATGCTACAAAAACCGTCTGTGAAAAGAGTGTAGCATGTGTCTTCTGATGGCAGTTGGTTGTATGGTGGAGCTTCTTCAGCATGTCACTTGTTCTTGTTCTTCCTCGTCACTGAGGCCAAAGTTTTCACCTTCAGGCCAGTTTGTGATTATTTCCAAAATACCAGGACGATTCAGTTTTCCGATATGGGTGCGCTGTGTGATGAGAGCAATCCATTTGCACCATGTGGCATTGGTAGCGTGGTGGGTAGAGGGAACCTCTGCTTTGAACATCCACCCCTGCAGCGGTAGTCAGGGTTCCAGGAGGAGTTGTGCTTCAGTGCCGATTACCTCTGAGGCAGCTTGGATTCCTTCATAGGCTGCCAAGATTTCCTTCTCTGTTGGGGTGTAGTTGGCTTCAGACCCTCTGTAGCTTCGACTCCAGAATCCCAGTGGTCGGCCCCGAGTCTCACCAGGCACCTTCTGCCAGAGGCTCCAGGACAGACCATTGTTCCCGGCTGCAGAGTAGAGCACGTTCTTCACTTCGGGTCCTGTCCTGACTGGGCCAAGGGCTACTGCATGAGCAATCTCCTCCTTGATCTGAGTAAAGGCTTGTTGCTGTTCAGGGCCCCAGTGGAAATTGTTCTTTTTGCGAGTAACCAAGTAAAGAGGACTCACAATCTGGCTGTACTCAGGAATGTGCATCCTCCAAAAGCCTATGGGACCTAGGAAAGCTTGCGTTTCCTTCTTGTTGTTTGGTGGAGACATTGCTGTGATCTTATTGACGACCTCGGTGGGAATCTGACGCCGCCCATCCTGCCATTTCACTCCCAGGAACTGGATCTCTCAAGCAGGTCCCTTGACTTTGCTCTTTGTGAGAAATGAGACAACTCTTAGTTAAAAATTAAAACAATTTATTAAAATGGAAAAATTGAAAAATTGCAAAAATTAGCAAAATATAAAAATTTGGGATCCTAGTGGCTCAGGAGGTATGCCCCAGGAGTGCAGGGATTAGAGATCTTCAGGCTTAGACAGCACTGGACCTCTGGTGGAAGAACTTGCAGTGCTGGGCTGACTTTTAGCTAATCCAAAAGTCAAAGGTAAAAATTATTAAAGGCTCCTTAAAAGGAGTAAGGCTTACCCAGCACTGACCTCTACCTCAGCAAAGCTGGAGAGAGAAAAAAAAAAGGGGCATGCCTTTCTCGGACGCCTTGTTTTATAGTGCCTTTGCTCCACCCACAGCCCGCCCACAGCCCACCCCTTCGGTTTAAGGTGATTGGTGTTTTCCCTTTGACAGATTATCTCTGTTCACCAATGGCTCATCCTTGTCAGAGGGGTGGTATTAGTTGAGATAAGGGTCATTAAAATTCAGGTTGCCATGGAGCTTACAGGGTAATGGCTATGGGGGCTGGGCTGTTTGTTGGAACTGGGGTTTTGAAATCTGCCTTGGAACCAAAGTACAAGTAAAAACATAAAAAAAAAATACATCCAACACATCTTAAAACATTTGTAAAAGTATACAGTAAACACAGGAAAGATAACTCTTATGGTGTACAAGTGATTAATGGAACTTAATTTTTGGTACCTGGGCTGATGGGTTAATTTTAACATTCAATTTAAAAATATTTAACTCAAACTTAATTAATTAAAGCACTTAATATGCAAAGACCAAGCACAAATAGGGATTTCATGTATGACATTCTTGATGGCGAAACTGGCTTCGAGGAGAATCTGGATTATTTTCTCTCCTTTCTCAAACACTTCTGTTGCGGTGGTCCCCCACACAATGATGTCATCAATGTACTGCAGATGTTCTGGAGCCTCACCCTTTTCTAGTGCAGTCTGGATCAGTCCATGGCAGATGGTGGGACTGTGCTTCCACCCCTGGGGCAGTCGATTCCGAGTGTACTGCACACCCCTCCAGGTGAAGGCAAACTGAGGCCTGCACTCTGCTGCCAGAGGAATGGAGAAAAATTCTTTAGCAATGTCAGTAGTCGTGTACCATTTCACTGCTTTTGACTCCAGCTCGTACTGGAGCTCCAACATGTCTGGCACAGCAGCGCTCAATGTTGGAGTTACCTCATTCAAAGCACGTATAGTGGGTTGAACCTGAGTTTATGGACAGTCTTTTAGACTAATGATGCTTCTCACAATTTACATATTTAAACCGCTCAGAAAGGCAGGAATTCCCTTCTCTTTCAGCTCACCTGCTGGAAGGTGGGGGGGGCCTCTGAGCCTCTGGCTCCCGTCGGCCTGGGCCAGGGCCCCTCCCCCCCCCTCCTCTTTTCCCAACGCCACGGCATGGACCCTAGGTCGCTGGAGGGGAAACTGTCTCAGAGCCGCGGGCAGCTAAAACCAGCCATGGGCTTCCACACAGCTAACCCCATCCAGCGCGGCTTCTTGGGACCGGCGGGTCCTTCTCTCCACCGCTGAGCTGGCAGAGCCAACGGGAGCTGGCATAGCCTTCTGTCTGCAGCCAGCATACTTTGTGCCAAACTGAAGAAGACACCATGCAGCCAGCAGCACAAAGGGAGTGAGGCTTTCTCTACCGTAAAGCCTGAACAAGAACACTTTTCAACATGGTGGCTTCAGAGTCAGAGAGAAAGAGAAAGTGAGTCATGTGAGACGAAGTTGAAAATGGCAACAGGAGAAAAGAGGGCGGTGCCGCATTTCTCATGCGTAGCTTAAAAAACTGCTTGCATGCCATGGTAAGAAACTGTAATATCACAAACTGTTTGTCTCTTTAATCCATTTGAAGTACATGGGGGGATGGAGATATCACGTGTGGCCCATGAAGATTGTGAAGAGTGCCTATGCCAGGCTGTATAGAAGCAGTGAGAGGCTTTTAGAGACTTGTGGTGAAGAAAGCCTTTGTGTTCGGGCCAAAACAACTCATCTTTAAAAAGATTAATAACCCCATGTGATGGCTCATGTTTTGCAGTGTGAAGGAACTGTGAGATTTTTTCATGGGAGAGATGATTTTTACCACAGCAGATTGTTTCTTCCTGGGTGGGTCTGCTATTGGCAGCAGTTTGGGAACCATGTGAAGCAGAAGAAAACACTTTTTTTTCCTTAAGCATAAGAAAGAGACTTTTCAAGAACTGCAACACTGACTAAAATCCCATGTTCTGTTATTCTTTGTGCGAGTTGGGTAAAAGGAGAGAAGTGCTGGAGGGGTGGGGGGTTTGCTTTAATTTCTTGTTATTTCTTTTTACCTTTAATTCTATTAGTAATAAAACGCTTTCTTTGTACTGCAACTGTTTAAGTTTGTACCTGTTTTGCGTTCTCCTAATTCTTATCTCACAGAAGGAAAATAAGTAAGTAATGGATATTACCCCCGCGGGTCGGCTGTGGCGCGGCTTAGCTGAAGATCTCAGCCTCTTCTGCTCACCAGACGCCCAGCGCAGACCCCTCAGTGTGGGGCAGGCCGGCCTGGAGGCGGCCGGCCCTGGGGCCGTGCGGCCCTGTTCCACCTGCAGCCCTGCTTTGTGCAGGTCGGCCCCCCCGCCCTGCTCCATGCAGGCGGCCCTGAAGTGCAGGTCAGCCAGGCTGGCCCCCCTACCCCCCCAGTGTTGCCAAAAATTCATCAGAGGCCACCGCCCAGAGAGTCCACAGTCAATCTCCATTCTCCTTCAGATTTGCGCACAGTCCAGATGGGGCTAGTGAAGGGTGAGTGGGTTTTGCTGATCACCCCTTGGCTCTCCAGCTCATGGATCATCTTGTGGATGGGAATCACAGCATCTCGAGTTGTCCGGTACTGTCGGCGATGCACGCTCAGTGGCAATTGGTACTCTTTGTCCTTCCTCCTTCAGAAGGCCCACTGCAGATGGGTTCTCTGGTAGTCCAGGCAAGGTGTTCAATTGCCAAATGCCCTCTGTCTCCACAGCAGCTATTCCAAAAGCCCACTTGAGTCCCTTTGGGTCTCTGAAATACCCGCTTCGGAGGAAGTCTATGCCTAAAATGCACGGGGCCTCTGGGCCAGTCACAATGAGATGTTTCTTCCACTCATTTCCAGTCAGGCTCACCTCAGCTTCCACCAGGGTCAAATCTTGTGATCCACCTGTTACACCAGCAATAGAAACAGATTCTACCCCCACATGTTGCGATGGGATTATTGTGCGCTGCACACCAGTGTCAACCAAGGCATCATATTTTTGTGGTTCTGATGTACCAGGCCAACGAATCCACACAGTCCAAAAAACACTGTTTTCCCTGCCCTCTACCTGGCTAGAGGCAGGGCCCCTCTATGCCTGGTTATCCTTCTTTCCCTGGGCATGCATCTTAGAGGTTTTCTTCAAGGGGATCGGGCATGTCATCTTCTTTTCCATCATTTCCAGCAGTTTGGCTACAGGCAACTGGGGCTACTTCCTTTTTGGTTGAACTTCCTTTCTGAGTCTTGCACTCCTTCAATTCACGCACTCGTGCTGCCCGAGCAGAAGTGGGTTGCCCACCCCACCTCTTCATGTTTTCCCCACTATCACACAGGAAATACCACAGCTCACTTCGTGGGATGTACCTTCTCTCTCTTTCTGGGGGACGTCTGCGTTCGGTAGCAGAATCTCTGATCTGTACTGCTGAGATTCGGCGAAGGCACTCTTTAATCTCCTTCTTGAGTTCCTGGTGATCCTTCTCCACCTTATCTTCAAACTTCTGTATACGTGTTTCCACAGCTGCGATTCTTGCATGTGTTGGACCATGCACGGCATCTGCATATGCTCGGAGCTTCACTGCCATATCCCACACGGTCTCATTCCCACCATCATCTGGTTTCATTATTGCTAAAGCATAAGCATATTCTTGTGGCTGAAGTCGTATGAGTTTTCGCCACATCACTGGGTCAACTCTGACAGGGTCTGGACTCCTCAAACCTTGGTCATTCGTGTAGACAATGTCTATCACCACTAGTTCTCTCGAGTGTTGGATCCCTTGTTCTATGGTCTTCCACTGGGTTTGCTGCATATAGAAGTCGTCTGAACACAGATATCTTTGATTCATGCCTGTCAAAAGCCCTGTCTAGAGACTGACAGACTCAGCCCTCAAGAGCAGAAGAAGGGAAAAACGGAAGTCTGAGGAAAACAAAGTTCAACTCTCCATCTCCCTCCAGAGAAAAGGAGCCGAAAGCTGGCTGAAAAGCATGATGGGTGCTTCCTCCGCTCTTGCGACTGCAGAAAGCAGAGGAGTGTGCATGTGTGTCCTTGAACAACCACTTTCAGAAGTGTGCTCGGTTTTTTTTTCCCTCTCCCCCCCTCTCAGGCTCAGTTTAAAGGCACAAAAAGGCACAAAGTTAATTTCTGGGCATACAGCAACGATAGGGGATACAACATCATAAAGTCACCTGAAGACAGTGGCCTTTTGGAATAGCTGCTGTGGAGACAGAGGGCATTAAGCAATTGTATACCTTGCCTGGACTGTCAGAGAACCCAGCTGCAGATGGCCTTCTGAATGGGGAAGAACAAAGGGTAACAATTGCCACTTTGAGAGTGCATCGCCGACAGTACCGGACAACTCGAGATGCTGTGATTCCCATCCACAAGATGATCCGTGAGCTGGAGAGCCAAGGGGTGATCAGCAAGACGCACTCACCCTTTAACAGTCCCATTTGGCCTTTGTGCAAATATGAAGGAGAATGGAGATTGACTGTGGACTATCGTGCCTTGAATGAAGTGACTCCAGCATTGAGCGCTGCTGTGCCGAACATGTTGGAGCTCCAGTGCGAGCTGGAGTCCGAAGCAGCGAAGTGGTATGCCACTATTGACAACGCTAATGCATTTTTCTCCATTCCTCTGGAAGCAGAGTGCCGGCCTCAGTTTGCCTTCACCTGGAGGGGTGTGCAGCACACTCGGAATCGACTGTCCCAGGGGTGGAAGCACAGTCCCACCATCTGCCATGGACTGATCCAGACTGCACTAGAAAAGGGTGAGGCTCCAGAACATCTGCAGTACATTGATGAGATCATTGTGTGGGGGAACACCACAGCAGAAGTGTTTGAGAAAGGAGAGAAAATAATCCAGATTCTCCTGGAAGCCAGTTTCGCCATCAAGAAGAGCAAAGTCAAGGGACCTGCTTGAGAGATCCAGTTCCTGGGAGTGAAATGGCAAGATGGACGGCATCAGATTCCCACCGAGGTCGTCAACAAGATCACAGCAATGTCTCCACCAAACAACAAGAAGGAAACGCAAGCTTTCCTAGGTCCCATAGGCTTTTGGAGGTTGCACATTCCTGAGTACAGCCAGATTGTGAGTCCTCTTTACTTGGTTACTCGCAAAAAGAACAATTTCCACTGGGGCCCTGAACAGCAACAAGCCTTTACTCAGATCAAGGAGGAGATTGCTCATGCAGTAGCCCTTGGCCCAGTCAGGACAGGACCCGAAGTGAAGAACGTGCTCTACTCTGCAGCCGGGAACAATGGTCTGTCCTGGAGCCTCTGGCAGAAGGTGCCTGGTGAGACTCGGGGCCGACCACTGGGATTCTGGAGTCAAAGCTACAGAGGGTCTGAAGCCAACTACACCCCAACAGAGAAGGAAATCTTAGCAGCCTATGAAGGAATCCAAGCTGCCTCAGAGGTAATCGGCACTGAAGCACAACTCCTCCTGAAAAGCGGAAAGGACTCCACTACTAGAATAAGTAGTAAAGTAGGTATGCTTTATTCCAGCGCTGGGACGCACGGGGGATCGCTCCTCCAAAATCATGCGTGCCGACAGCTGCATTCACCTCGGTATTTATCGGGTTACAAGTTCCATATTCATTAAGTTTCCTAACAAACTCATACATATTCATCACCTAGCCCCGTCCAGCCTCGCTTCGTATTATAATGAACTCAAAAGTCATTTACATCCGCATAGCGCTTGCGCAGTGTTGTTTGGTGGTTGTGGTAGGGGTCTCCCGGGGGGTCTTGTGATGAAGTCAGGGGAGTCTTCCTCGTCTGAACTTTTCACCTTTCTCTCCTGCGCATGCTCTTTTATACCTTTGGCCTGGGTTTAAGCTTTGGGACTGGTTTGAGCTAGTTTGGGGATGAGGCAGGATGTCTGTCCGAGACTCCCGCTGGTCTTATCAGAGGTCTCTTATCTTTTTCTTCCTGCTCTGGTATGCTGACCAAGCTAGATGCATTGTTCCTGACAAACGAATTCTTCTGCTCCCCATCCCCCTGATTCAGTCCCCCCTTTTCTAAAGAGTTAGTAAATTCTTTTACTAATACTTAAATTCTTTTCCTAATGAATGTTTTTGGTAGGCATCTCTTAATGTTTTTCCGTGTGCGTTTGACAAAATAGTTAGAACTGATAGCCTTTTTAGTACTCTATAGTTCCAAATAAGTAACGCGATAGACAGCACGAGGCAGGTACTAACCAAGGTTAATAAGACAATGATGGGGTGACATAACGTATTTAGGATACCAGTTGCGGTAGGTGACCACCCGAAAAGTGAGTCCCACCAATTATGACTTGCGTCTTGTCTTACTCTTTGCAAGATTCTGCTGATTTCTTGTGTGTCATAATGGACAGTGACTAAGGTCTTTTCCCTGTTTCTTTGGATTTCTCTCAAAATCTCCATGAGGTCCTGATGTTTTACTAATTGCTTTACTAATGTTAGGTCCATCCCAATAGGTGTGGGTAGCAATTTATGGTAAACGGTATAGTTAGACCTTATTAATTGATGAGATACGACTGGTGCTAAATACGAAAAGTCACACCCAACAATCTTGGCAAAATTACAAATACAAAAATTAGAGTGATTCCTGGCAGTTACATTTATAACATTGTCATCTATCATCATCGAAGTGCAGGTAGTTCTTAAGCACACACAGCCTTGACCAACATATACAAGTACAGTTTTTGGTGAAGTGTCTGGGTGGATCTCAAAGTGACATATGCCTTGTTCTGTATCAAGACATATGTCTCTGGCATCAATTGTATTACTTTCACAGATAAATCCTTGTTGTTCCCGTGTAATACAAGATTCTAAATTCACTGTTTGCCATTTTTCTCTTACCATCCAAGCCCATACTCTATGTTCAGAGGGGTAGAAAACTGTCCCTTTATGGTTTAATCCCAATGCGACAATAGGATGAATTACATAAACTGTGGCATTTCGTATCGTAAGGACAAAGGCAGTAGCTATGTTAGTCATTGGGTTATAGGTGAAATTTACCAAGGTCCACCAGGATTGGAGCTTTTTTTCTAATTTAGTAGCATTGTTCCAAACAGCCTCTCGGATCTCAATAGGAAATACACCTTCGTTACCCTCTCTTATGATTAAGGAAGCTGTGGACTGCATCCATAATTGAGCTTGTATGCAGCTAAGGGCTAATGAGACATTGTCCTGAGCTGTGCCAAGTGTGTTTAATATCAGTTCGTGATCCAGGTTGCTAATTTTCGCAAGGTCTGGGAGTATTTTTGAGACTTGCCACTGGCTGTTTCCTAATGCTAATAGGGAAGATTGTAGGGGTTGTTTTAATTTGGTCAGGTCACTGGTTGCCGTGGCCAATTTATTCATCAGTATCTCTGAATCAATCCCATTTATAACTCCCAGTCCTGTTCCTAGCATGCCACTCAGGTCTCTCCGCATTCTGCCCTTGAGGGGGGTTTGCTTTTGCAGCCAGGCTGTCCACCCTTCAAGGGATGTTTGAATTAAAGGGGAGCAGGCTGGTTGGATTTCAGAAATGTTAATTTGCATTAGTAGTTCTACACGCTTAAGAGACCATTCTGGGTTAAACAGCAGTAATTGTTGGCCTGTGTTCCTTACTACATAAGGGCCAATCTCATAAACCTTTGGCTCAGATTTAAGTGGTGTGACCTGGGTTTGGATCTGATTGCCAGAGTAGGTCATAGTAGGCCTAGCCATGGCATTTATCTGGAATTTGAATGAGAGTCCATTACTGCCTTGGCCCCAAAGACAAACCACTTCAACAGTCTGTACTAATGTAAAATTATACCAACAATCTGCTTCACTTGAGTAACTACAGATTTCACGGTGTTTGTCTGTAGGAGTAGTTGAGACACTGATTTGGGTTTCTTTTCTGTGAGTAGTCCTGTTAATAATTCGGCATCCAATCTTGATTTTTTCTCCTACAGTCCCCTGGAGCTGCCAAGTTCTTTGTTTTTCCCATTCTTGCTTTGTATACACTTGGTTTCCGTGTATGACTACAGTCAACAGGTTTAAATTTTTTAAATCAGAATATTTCCCCATGAGTCCAGTAACCCGCATAAAGGCTTGAGACCATATGTCATCTCTCCAAGGAATAATTTCCTGGCTGAAGGTTACAATTATAACTGTGAGAAAAACAATTTTCTGGGTTATACTTGCGTGCCACCCTAACATTTTCATTTTGTTCGAGTAAACTTCAATTTCAGTTCATCATCCCCAGGGGTCACTTTCCAAGGGGTCTCTGGAGCCTTCTTTACTCGGGTATGGTGAATCCAGGCGCTCTGTTCTCTGATCTTAATCGCGGTGTAAGTGGTGAGGAGCACCTGGAATGGCCCTTCCCACTGTGGTTCCAGAGTCTTTTCTGTAAGAGACTTAACATATACATAATCTCCAGGCTGAATGCCATGTACAGGACCGTCCAGGCCTCGACTTCGAGTTCCAGCCACATGTTTTCCAATTTCTCTAAGCTGTTTATCTAAAGCAATCATGTAGGTGGTTAGCGTTTCTTCCCCTATTTGGGTAGATATTCCTTTCTGTACCCCATATGGTCTCCCATAAAGTATTTCAAAGGGACTTAGCTTCTCCTTAATTCTGGGCTTGGTCCGAATTCGTAACAATGCAAGTGGGAGAGATTGGGGCCAGGGTAGGTTAGCTTCTTGCCCTAATCTCACAATTTGCTGTTTAATCAAATGGTTCATTTTCTCTACTTGGCCACTCGACTGGGGATGGTATGGAGTGTGGAGTTCCCAGTCTATGCCTAAATGTCGGCTAGTTTGTTGTACCACCCTTGAAATAAAATGTGGTCCCCTATCTGAGGACATTGTGGCTGGAACTCCAAAGCGCGGTATTATTTCTTGTAGTAACACCTTGGTTACTTCTCGAGCCTTAGCGGTCCTAGTAGGAAAAGCTTCTGGCCATCCTGAAAAAGTATCTGTTAGCACCAGTAAATATCGATACCCCCCTTTTCTTGGAAGTTCTGTGAAATCAATTTGCCACTGCTGTCCCAGCCCATGGCCTCTCCCAATCTGGCCCAATTTTGGTTTAGGGGTATTTTTGGGATTAGTCTGGAGGCAAAGGTTGCACTGTCGAGTTACTTGCATAACAGTTTCGTATAAGTTTCTGGCGATAATTTTCTCAATTAAGTAGTTATATAAGGCATTTGTTCCCCAGTGTGTTTTCTGGTGTTCCTCTCTAACTACGGCCCATAGCAAATGAGAGGGAATAACTACTCTTTCTCCTGCAGTGATAGCCCATCCCTCTTGGTTAAATGTTCCCTTTTCATCTTTAATCAATTTCTTGTCTTTTTTATTATATGTTGGCTTACCCTCTAGGGAAAGTTGTCCATCTGGGATCAAGGCTCCAGTTGTTGTTACCTCACCTTTTGCTGCTTCTTTTGCCTCTCTGTCTGCCAGTTCATTCCCTTCTTCCAATTCTGAGTTCACCTTTTGATGTGCCCTTATGTGCATGATTGCTACCTTCTCAGGTAGCTGGACTGCTTCCAACAGCCGCATTATTTCTTGTGCATGTTTGATGTTCTTTCCATGCGAATTTAACAGTCCTCTTTCTTTCCAAATGGCCCCGTGTGCATGCACAACTCCAAACGCATACCTTGAGTCTGTATAGATGTTTATTTTCTTTCCTTTTGCTATCTCTAAGGCACAGGTTAGGGCGATTATTTCAGCCTTTTGCACAGAGGTGTTTGTTGGCAGGGGTCCGGATTCTGTCACCTCCCGGCAGGTGGTAACTGCATACCCAGCATGTCGTTTTCCACTGATGATGTAGCTGCTCCCATCAGTAAACCAGGTCTCTGCGTTGTCTAAAGGGGTATCCTTTAGATCCGGGCGGCTGGAGTAGGTGGCTTCGATGGTCTCCAGGCAATCATGGCGTACCGGTTCCCCTTGATTTCCACTGAGAAAGGAAGCTGGGTTGACAATGTTAGTTACCACTATTTCTACATCATCTTGTTCCACCATGATGGCTTGATATTTCAGGAACCTTTGTGGGGAGAGCCAGTGCCCACCTTTCACTTCCAGCACCGCAGACACCGTGTGGGATACCAGCACAGTCATTCTCTGACCCAAGGTGAACTTGCGTGCTTCCTGGATGTTTAGCACGACTGCTGCAACAGCTCTGAGGCACCCAGGCCATCCTTTGGCTGCTGCATCTAGCTGCTTAGAGAAATAAGCAACTGCCAGTCGGTATGGGCCCAGGTCCTGTGCTAGTATTCCCAGGGCGATCCCTTGCTTCTCATGGGAAAATAGAAAGAATGGCTTACTCACGTCTGGGAGTCCTAGAGCTGGAGCTGACATGAGGGCATTCTTTAGCTGGCTGAAGGCCCGCATGGCCTCCTTTGTCCACTGGAGATCTCTGCTTTCCTTTGTAATGAGTTCATATAATGGTTTTAGGAGCAGCCCGTAATTGTAAATCCACAGTCTGCACCACCCTGTCATCCCCAGAAAAGTCCGTAACTCTTTCACTGTCTGGGGTTTTGGGGTTTGTCATATCGCTTCTTTGCGATCTTGCCCCAAAGTTCGTTGCCCAGCACTGACTTCATAGCCCAGATAGATCACTTTCTGTTTCACCACCTGAGCCTTTTTCTTGGATACCCTGTACCCTTGGAGTCCCAGGAAGTTTAAAAGGCTTACCGTCCAGGCTGTGCAAGCTTCCTCTGTTCGGGTGGCTATTAGGAGATCATCCACGTACTGCAATAGTTTCCCTTCTCCTGGTGGGGCTTCCCAGGACTCTATGTCTTTTGTGAGCTGTTCTCCAAACAAGGTGGGACTGTTCTTAAATCCCTGAGGCAACACCGTCCATGTGAGCTGGGTTTTGCGCCCACTCTTAGGGCTCTCCCATTCGAATGCAAAAATTTTCTGGCTGGCTTCATGGAGAGGGAGGCAAAAGAAGGCATCCTTTAGATCTAAAGCAGTAAACCAAGTTAGCTCTGGTGTTAAGCATGTTAACAGAGTGTAAGGGTTTGCCACCACAGGATAGAGATCCTCAGTTATCTTGTTAACAGCCCGTAAATCCTGTACCACCCGGTAAGATCCATCAGGTTTACGGACAGGCAGGATAGGAGTATTAAAATCAGATTGGCACTCTTTTAACAATCCCAACTGTAAGAATTTTTCAATTATTGGGCCAATTCCTTCCCTGTCTTCCCTTTTAAGGGGATACTGTTTAATTCTAACTGGTTGTCTCCCTTCTTTGAGTTTGATCTGTATTGGGGTTGCATTTTTGGCTCTCCCAGGTACATCTGTGGCCCAGACTCCTGGGAACACTTGGCTTATTATCTCTTCCCTAATTTCCTCCGCAAGGCCTTTGGTTGTTAGTATTAGGCTCAGTATCTCTCATTACTGTTGGTCATTTACCTCCAGAATAACTTCCCCATTCCTAAAAATAATGGTTGCTTGTAATTGTTCTAATAAGTCTCTTCCCAAGAGTGCTTTTGGAGAATTGGGTAAATATAGAAACTTGTGAATACCCCATTGTTTCCCAATTTTATATTTCAATGGCTTACAAAAATAAGCTTTTTCAGATTGGCCAGTTGCTCCATGTACCACAATATAGTCATCCCCCACAGGCATTAAAGCTTTATTTAAAACTGAATATGCTGCCCCTGTATGGACCAAAAATTCTATTTCTTTTTCCTTGTCCCCTAGCTTCATTATAACCAGTGGATCTGCTAGGGTGGAATCCCCCGGTCCTCTTCAATCTTCTTTCACATGTGCAACCACCCTCCCCCTTCCTCGGTTTCCCCTATTCTGGTGGTCTTCTTGTCTTCTTTCTGGGCACTCATTTTTCCAATGGACGGACCTTCCACAAATCGCACATTGGTCTCTACCTAGCGGGGGTGGGCCCTGTCTGGGAGGTCCTCGTCTGGGGGGTCCTTGTCTAAGTTTTCCTCTATTCCCTTCTTCTACTACTGCTACTAATCTCCTCATCCCTTGCTTGTAACTTTCTTCTCGATTACTGAATACCCTCCAAGCTGCATCTAATAGAGTTTCCAGGTTCCTTCCTTCTGGCCCCTGAAGTTTCTGTAATTTACGTCTGATATCTCCTGTGGATTGCCCTAGAAACAAAGATACCAGCTGTTGTACCCCTACCTCGGTCCCAGGATCCAGCGATGTGTTACGGCGCATTGCATCCCTCAGACGATCCAGGAATTCGGATGGTGACTCGGAAGGACCCTGTCTTATTGCGTACAAAGCTGACCAGTTTAGGGTCTTGGGAATAGCCCTTTCCACCCCTTTTGCTATCTATTCTTGATAACTTTTTAATTTCTTTAATTCAGCTGTTCTATTCGGATTCCAGTGTGGTTCCTGGAGTGGGAAGTAATCTTTTACATCTAATTGTTGCGTTTTGTAATAATCCTCTGCCAAGTCTCGAGCTGTTTCCAAAACTAACTGTCTTTCTGTCTCTGTTAGTCCACCCAATAATAATTGTATATCAGCCCAATCTGGATTATGCTGTTTAATTATAAGTCGCAAGCGCTTAGCAGTACTTGCTGGATCATTTCGGTAATTTTTGGCAATATTATACCATGCATCTAGGTCAGCAGTAGAGAAAGGTACTCTAATCAACACTGTGTCCCCATCAGGTGCCACCGCCTCTCTCAGGGGTGCCATCAGTACCTGTTTCCTGGTTCGGGACGAGACAGGACTGCCCGGGGGAGAGGGGGTTGGCGCTGGTGTTCCTTCCGAGTCCGCATCCTCTTCCTGTCTCCTAAGGGGAGGCTTAAGCAAATCGGTTAATTCATCATCATCTTGTCCCTGAGCTGCTGTTTGATAGACTTTATCTGACCTTGTGCATCTGTGGCCTATGCTGCACGACGAACAGCAGCACTTAATTCTTCTTTGGCCCTTTTTATTTTCTTTTTCCAGAGCTAACACCATAGGATCACTGGGGGGTTTGATTCCACAGTCTCTCTGCCATTCAGGGTGTTTTCGGAGAGAGAAAAATGCATCAGCGTAGGAAACTTCTTCCCATTTACCTTCTCGCCTCAGAAACAGCATTAGCTGAAGCAAGGTATTATAATCTAAAGTTCCGTTAGATGGCCATTTAGCTTCATTTTCTAATTTATACAGTGGCCACCACTGGGTACAATATTTTATAAGGGTTCTTTTATTTTCTGTGCTTCCAGCTCCTACTATCTCCTTCCAATGGGCTAGAATACAGCTGAGCGGGCTTGCTCTGGGGATTTCCTTACTTTGTCTGGTTCCCATCCTATTTGAGCTTACTCAAATACTGTGCCACCCCCTTCGGGTTACCTGTATCCTATGCCTTTTGCCAAGGCTGCTTTGCTGCTTGAAATCTCCCCCTTCTTTTTTTTTTTTTTTTTTTTTTTTTTTTTTCCCGACTTCCACAAAATCTACACTGAGCTTACACCCACACACCAAGCAGGGAGTCCTTTCTATCACTCGAGCAGATAGGACACATGAATGGAGAGAGTTTCGTCCCCTAGCGTTATCTTGTTTCCACCCAAATCTTTCTTCACACTTTCTCACAATTCTTTCCCAATTTTCTTCCCGAACCTCCCAAACCTCAGGCAGCAAATGCGACTTCCCACACACAATCTTTAAAATCTCAGGCTCAAAATACAAACTTTACACTGCATTAATACCCATGCAACCTGCCACCCTCCTGTTGAATAAAAGGTTCTGATACATCCACAAGAGCAAGCTATCCCACATACTCTTTCAAGCTCTAAATTCTCTGCTGCTGGTTGTTCTCAATCAAAAGCCACTAATCTTCCTGCAGAGGCTCTCCCAGTCAAGATTCCAAATTCAACAAGCAAGCACCCTCCCAAACAAATGTCTTAATATCACACTCTCAAACAACACACGGCAGCTTAATATCACACTCTCAAACAACACACGGCAACACGCACGCTTCCTGTTTTACAAACGAATAGGCGACCTAATACACATCCACACCCATAAAAGCAGTCCGACAACAACCAATGTCTGCACAGACATATAAGCAACACAACATTCAAACCAGCTACTAGTAGCAAAATGTTCGTAACACTCGCTTATAATAGTTTCAGGGTCCCACTTATACTTTCCCAACACAGTAACAAGTTCCACCGGGACCCCCCCTGGAATCACCCAATCCGCTCTCAGGATTGCTAGCGGCCGCTCTATCGGTCGGCGATTCCCCCTTGCCGGCTCCGTAGCCGGTTGCTTGCAAGCCCCACCTTTACCCTCACAGGGACTATGCTGTGCGTGGGACGTCTCCTCACGGCTTACCAGCAGCCCTGGCCAGGCGTACGACTTACAGGCACCTTAAATGCAAAACATACCGTTTGTCCGCAGCTTTAGCAGGTCATTGTCTGTCCACTGCAGTGAGCGAGCCGAGGGGAGGAGATCCTCCAGGAAAGCCCTGGGGCGCGCCTAGGATGTCCGCTCCTCAGTCGATCCTGCAGCCGGGCAGAGTTTCTCCTGGCTGGCTCGCCAAATGAAAAGCGGAAAGGACTCCACTACTAGAATAAGTAGTAAAGTAGGTATGCTTTATTCCAGCGCTGGGACGCACGGGGGATCGCTCCTCCAAAATCATGCGTGCCGACAGCTGCATTCAGCTCGGTATTTATCGGGTTACAAGTTCCATATTCATTAAGTTTCCTAACAAACTCATACATATTCATCACCTAGCCCCGTCCAGCCTCGCTTCGTATTATAATGAACTCAAAAGTCATTTACATCCGCATAGCGCTTGCGCAGTGTTGTTTGGTGGTTGTGGTAGGGGTCTCCCGGGGGGTCTTGTGATGAAGTCAGGGGAGTCTTCCTCGTCTGAACTTTTCACCTTTCTCTCCTGCGCATGCTCTTTTATACCTTTGGCCTGGGTTTAAGCTTTGGGACTGGTTTGAGCTAGTTTGGGGATGAGGCAGGATGTCTGTCCGAGACTCCCGCTGGTCTTATCAGAGGTCTCTTATCTTTTTCTTCCTGCTCTGGTATGCTGACCAAGATAGATGCATTGTTCCTGACAAACGAATTCTTCTGCTCCCCATCCCCCTGATTCACTCCTGGAACCCCGACTACCGCTGCAGGGGTGGATGTTCAAAGCAGAGGTTCCCTCTACCCACCACGCCACCAATGCCACATGGAGCAAATGGATTGCTCTCCTCACACAGCGCACCTGTATCGGAAAACTGAATCGCCCTGGGATTTTGGAAATAATCACAAACTGGCCTGAAGGTGAAAACTTTGGTCTCAGTGACGATGAAGAACATGTGACACGTGCTGAAGAAGCTCTACCGTATAACCAATGGCCAGCCGAAGACACATACTATGCTTTTTTCACCGATGGTTTTTGTCGCATTATAGGGATGAAACGAATGTGGAATGCAGCCATATGGAGTCCCACATGATGGGTTGCAGAAGCTACTATAGGAGAAGGTGGATCAAGCCAACTCGCTGAACTCAAAGCCGTTCAACTGGTCCTGGACATTGCTGAAAGAGAGAAGTGGCCAAAGCTCTACCTCTACACTGATTCATGGATGGTAGCCAATGCTCTGTGGGGATGGCTAGAAAAGTGGGAAAAGGCTAATTAGCAGCATAGGGGAAAACCAATCTGGGCTGCTGAAGAGTGGAAAGATATTGCTGCCCAAGTAAGAAAGCTAGTTGTGAAAGTCCGCCATGTCCCCAAGAGTAGGGCTAATGAGGAACACTGAAACAATGGACAGGTAGTTCAGGCTGCAAAGATAGGGGTATCACAGATAGACTTAGATTGGAAAGACAAGGGAGAGTCGTTCCTAGCTCGATGGGCCCATGATGCCTCAGGCCATCAGGGCAGTGATGCCACCTATAGATGGCCACAAGACCGTGGGGTGGATCTAACCATGGACAGTATCTCCCAGGTGATCCATGACTGTGAGACATGCGCTGCGATCAAGCAGGCCAAGCGAGTGAAACTCCTCTGGTATGGTGGGCGGTGGTCCAAATACAAGTATGGGGTGGCCTGGCAGATTGATTACATCACACTGCCTCAAACACGCCAAGGCAAGCGCTATGCGCTCACGGTGGTAGAAGCCACCACTGGATGGCTGGCGACCCACCCTGTGCCTCATGCTACGGCCCGTAACACCATCCTGGGCCTTGAAAAGCAAGTCCTTTGGAGGCATGGTACCCCTAAAAGAATTGAATCTGACAATGGGACTCATTTCAAGAATAGCCTTATCAACACCTGGGCTAGGGAACATGGCATTGAGTGGGTGTACCATATCCCTTACCATGCACCAGCTGCAAGCAAAGTGGAACGGTGCAATGGATTGTTGAAAACTACCTTGAAGGCACTGGGTGGGGGGGTGTCACAATCCGTTAATACAAGCGAGGGTCATGATGGTTCGTTTATAGATCTCAGAGTGCAAAAGGACACAAGGGATTTCAGTCTTAATCAAAACAGTACACCTTTATTAAGTTTCCACAACACGGTAATGCGAGAGAGGAGAGAAAGAGAGAGAGAGATAAAGAAAACAAAGTAAAAGGGTAGAGAGGAAGAAAAGCGGGGGGAATAGCTACCAACGGATGAGACTAAGTCCTCGTGGTCTTCTGACAATAGATTCATCTTCTTTCTGTGGGGAGATCTCATCTCAGTTAATTTAGAAAGTCCCGTTATAGGTCTTTTCAAAAGTGAGGGGCAACTGGCCAAGAGGTGGGGAAATCTACAACCATTGTTATGAGGCCCATTGCTCTGGGAAATGGGTACAGGATAGGTGTACAGGACAGGTCATTCCTTTCCACTTCATCGCAGTCCTTCGCGACTTGGCAGCAAGAACGGCACAGTCCACTGTGACTGGCACTAGTTTCCTCAGGAATGCGTACCAGTTCTCAGCGGGCACACCTGCAGGCGACACTTGGCAGACATCCCACCTCAGCCAGGCTGGGACTCCTGTGTTCAGTCTCTGTCCTTGGCGATGATCGTGAGGCAGATGAGGGATCTTCGGACCATCTCTTACAGTGGGGGAACTTTCAGAAATTGGGAGCAGCATCTAGCAAAGACCACCTGGTTAGTTAACACCCAAGGTTCCACCAATAGAGCTGGTCCAGCACAATCTGAATCCCTGCATACAGTAGATGGAGATAAGGTCCCAGTAGTGCATGTCAGAGGTCTGTTTGGAAAGACTGTGTGGATAAATTCTGCCTCGAGTACAGACAAACCCATCTGTGGGGTTGTCTTTGCTCAGGGACCTGGTTGCACATGGGGGTAATGCAGAAAGATGGAACAACACGTTGTGTACTGCAGGGAGATCTGATTGTTGGGTGAAAACCATCTGTAATGTGGAATGCCTGTATACCACTGCTTGCTGAGTGTCACTGTCACTGTTTGTACATAGCTGTATATATGTATGTATTAATGTGTGTGTGTAGAGTTAGAATATATTAGTTTGGGCATTGAGCTGACAATATGGGATAAGGGGTGGAATGTCTCGGGGTGACTTTATGATTTCGTATCCCCTATTGCTGCTCTATGCCCAGAAATTAATTTTGTGCCTTTCTGTGCCTTTAAACTGAGCCTGAGAGGGAAGAGAGGAAAAAAAAGAGTGAACTTTTCAAAGCAGTTGTTCAAGGACACAGATACACATTCCTCTGTGTACTCCAGCTGCGGTAGCAATAGAGGAGGAAGCACCCTTCTTGCTTTTCAGCTAGATTTTGGCTCCTTTTCTCCGGAGAGAGATGAAGAGTTGAACTTTGTTTTCCCAGGACTTTGGTTTTTTCCCTTCTTCTCTTCTGGACTGTTTCAACGTCAGAACACATCGGGAGAATTTTCCACCGAGGCCCCAGAGGTGGGCCCACACTGACCCAGCTCAGAGGAGGAAGAGAGAGACCACACCTACAGAAGGACTCTGAAATCTTCCCAGGTTTCTCTCCACAGCAAGAGGTTTTATTATTTAGTGTTATTATCCTTTTCCTGTGTATTTGTTAAATAAATAATTTTTTAATCTCTCATTTTCCTCCGAGGAAAATTTCTTTTTTCCCGAACCTGGTGGGGGAGGGATGGTTGCAACCTGCCTTCCATCAGAGGATGTTTTTTTCCAAATTTGTCCAAACTGGCACATTGCTACACTTTGGTTCTCTGCCCCGGGTCTGCTCGCCTCTGCTATTCCAGCCTGCTGCTCCGAGGTTACTGCTACAGTCCAGCTCACCTTCCGGAGTGGCACTGAGACCAGCTGCTCCCTGCAGGTTTTGCAAGGGGAGCCATCTCCCTTCTACACCCTCACCTGAGCCGTCATTGCCAGTGGAGAGGCTGCTGAGCTCGGACCACAGCACCCCCTGAAGCCGCAGGGGAATCATCCCACCTGCCCTGCCTCACCAGCACCCCTGCTGGTTGTGGTCATAAATAGACCAAAAGGGAAAGTGCTTGATGTTGTGGTTTGAAGCTGGCTAGGTGCCAAGCCCCACAAAATCTGTTATTTTTCGTAAGGGGAAATAAAGATTATTGAGGACAACTGGAAAACTCTAAGGCAAAAGAGATTCAGACTTAAACAGTTGCTGTACAGTTTATTACTAACAGAATTAAAAGTAAAAAGAAATAAGAAATTAAAGCTAAAGCAAACTCCCCTCTCTTCCAGCACCCCCTCCTTCCCACTGAAAGGAATGAGGGACTTGTCTTTACAAACAAGCTGTGGGCCTGCTGGAAGATAAAACTTGTACTGAGAGATAAAAGAAACAATGGGAAGGATTCCACTGATTGATGAATGGAAAGAAAGAGATTTGTCTTTACAAATAAACTGTAGGTAGGCTGATAAATGAAATTGGATATTGAGAGATGAAAGAAACAATGGGAAGAACCATAAATTCCATAAGAATTAAAATAAAGGGGGGGTTATACATTAGAAGGAAGTCTTAGGTATTAGGTGATTCGGGAAGTCTGTACCTCTGTACCGGTTTGGCCAAATTTAGAAATATATCCTCTGAGAGAAGGCAGGTCACCACCCCTCCCCCACCAGGTTCGGGGACAATAAATTTTCCTCAAAGGAAAGTGAAGGAGATAAAACTATTTAACAAACACACGGGAAAAGGAAAATAATGCTAAATAATAAATCTCTCGCTGTGGAGAAAAAAACCTGGGAAAGTGTTAGAGTCCTCCCTTTGGTCTCCTCGGAGCTGGGGCTTGGCCCAGGGCCAGGCCCTCTGTGCCCGGTGGAAAGTCCTCCCGATGTGTTCTAATATTGAAGCAGTCCAGTGGAAAAGGGAGAAAATCTGAAATTCCAGGGAAGGGGAAAAAAAAATTCAACTCTCAGTCTCTCTCCGGAGAAAAAGAAGCTGAACAACTGGCCAAAAGCTGACTGGGAAACAGCAAGCCAGGTGCTTCCTCGCTTCCCTGCTGCAGCTGAAAAAAAAAAAAATCCCTATCTCTATGTGACCTTGAACAAGCTGCAAACTGCCTTGAGAAAGTTTTGCTCAGTTTTCCTTCCCCCTCTCAGGCTCAGTTTAAAGGCATAGAAAGGCACAAGAATTAATTTCTGGGCATAGGGCAGCGATATGGGTTACAAATCACAAAGTCACCCCAAGACAACATCTCAAGTACCTCAGCCAATGGGGAAAGAGAGAGGGAAATGCGGTCAGGAAATTAGGATAAAAAGGAGGCTGCGTCCTCCAAAAATTTGAGGGACCCCAGGGGAATGCCCCATGGCCTCTCCCTTTATTCGAATAAAGTAACAGGACTCCTCTGTCTCCTTTTTGTACATAAACCTCTGGTGTTTGTGGATTAATTTTCCTGACACCACCAAAACTGCACAAGGGAAAAACAAAACATGGGATTTGGTCAGTGTTGCATTTCTTAAGAGTCTCTTTCTTATGCTTAAGGAAAAGTATTACCACAGGCCTGGGCCCTAAGGTATATCACCATGTCCTGCAGCCGTAGGGAGGAGGACGAGAGAAGATCCAGCAGGCAGGAATTGTGCAGCAAGATTGATTTATTTAATTATTTTACAAACTCTTTTATTGACTTTTTTCTTCATAGTCTAATTGGACAACGGGTCAGCCACCCCTTGGGGGTGATTGGCTAAAATCCTAAAACATCCATTGTCAAAATATTTTTCTACTATACCATACACAAGACTTTCCAAGGTTGCAGGTGGCTTGGTTGTTTACATTCTCTGCTACCTCTTCTGTGAGAGAGAAAAGTCTCTCACGGATTTAGAAAATAGCAAGAAAATCCTTGCTAGCAGCCTTTTTGTATCTACAGAAAAGGGTTTCTTCTGTTGTGCCGTGGTTTCCTTCCCACAGGAGACAGTTCTTCACAAACTTCTCCAGCCTGGTTCCAAACTGTCACAGGCAGCAGCCCCGCCCAAAATCTGCTGCAGTGAAAAACTTCTCCCACGGTTTAGCAGTCTTTTCATTACTGCCAGCATGGGCCATAGTGGTCCACCATGGGGTTTTAATCTTTTAATCTTTTAAGGATGAGTTATTCTGGCCTGAAAACAAAGGCCTCTTCAAAATCTTTAAAAGCCTTTCACCACTTCTATATAGCCTGGCATAGGCATTCCCATATCTTCACAGGTGACGCATGAATTCTCCATCCCTCCGTGTACTTCAAATGGATTAAAGAGACAAACAGCTTGTGATATTACAGGTTTTTACCACGGCCTGCAGGAAGCATTTTTAAGGTACGTGCTAAAAGCGCCTTTACCTTCTTTTCCTGCTGCCATCTTGGCTCCATCCCATGTGACTTACTTCCCATTTCTCTCTTGAAGAAGGGGCAGTCAATAACTAACTCATGTAAGCACAAGTTAACTATTGGGAGACAGCAAATGTTAGTTCAGACAGCAGATGTTAATTACAAAACCTAAGAAGCCGAATTCACCCTAATCTTGTCAAGATAGAGGGGACAAGGATTATCTCAGAGACTGCTGAATCATTCCTCAAAGGACTACGCATGCCCAGGGAGAAAGGTGAAAAGTGCACTGTGAGGATGACTACTGACCTTCATCAGAAAGACCCCCGAGGAAGAAGAGGAGCCTTCCTCAGTGCGACCACCAGGACACACAGTGCTGCGTGGCCCATATGCTAATGATATTAATGACTTCCGAAAAATAATTTGTATAACCATACCTGTCCCAAGGAATGTGATGAATATTCATAATTTAACCCTTAATACTGTGTTGTAGGGAGCACCGGTGTGTGTTTTGGAGGAGCGATCCCCACACACCTGGCGCGCTGAATAAAGCAAATACCCACTTCTCTGACTCTGTCTCTGAAGTGTCTCCTGGCCCGGTTGTGGCGCGATTCACTCTGACCTTGACGTCACCATGTTAAGGAATTTATCTTGTTCAGGCTTTACATTGGAGAAAGCCTAGCTCCCTTGTATGCTGCTGGCTGCATGGTGTCTTCGGTTCGGTACAAGCTGTGCTGGCTGTAAAGAGGCTCTGCCGGCTCCCGCTGGGTCCGCGCGGGGCCACGCCAGCCATGTGAAGGGCAGGGGGGACTTGCCGGTCCCCAGAAGCTGTGATGGGTGGTTTTAGCAGTGCGGCAGTCCATGGCTGTTTTTAACTGTCTGGGGCTCCGGGATGGTTCCTCCGCAGTGACCTGGGGGCCCGTGCCACGGTGCTAGAGGAGGGGGAGGCCCGGGCCCAGTCCAACAGATGGAGCCCGGGGCCCCTTTTCCCCCCCTCCCCGCGTGAAAAGCAGCTTGTGCTGCTTCAAATATGCAAATAGCAAGAGGCGCTATTGGTTTAACAGCTTGTCCATCAACTGTTTCAACCTACTACCCTTGACGTGCGGGAAAATGGCTGTATTGGGTTTTCTGGGGTTTTTTTTTGTTATTGCTGTTATTGTTGTTTGTTTGTCCTTATATATTTTTTTTTATTTTATATATATGTATATTCTATTAAAGAACTGCTATTCCTTTTCCCACGTCTGTGCCTGAAAGCCCCGTAATTTGAAAGTTATAATAATTTGGAGGGAGGGGGTCCTATTTTCCGTTCCAGGAAGGTTCCTACCTTCCTTGGCAGACACCTGTCTCTTAAACCAGAACAAGTTCTAATTGAGCTTTTGCCACTCTAATTTTCTTTCTGCATGACCTAACAATATCCTTAAACACTTTCTGAGTTGCCTGCCCCTTTTTCCAAAGGTGATAAACCCTCTTTGTCTCCCTGTCTTCAGGTGACCTTATGATGTTTATCCCATATCGCTGCCTATTCCCAGAAATTAATTTTTGTGCCTTTCTATGCCTCTAAACTGACTCTGAGAGGGGGAAGGAAAAAAACTGAGCAAAACTTTTTCAAAGCAGTTTGCAGCTTGTTCAAGGTGACACAGAGATAGCGTTTTTTTCCCAGCTGCAGCAGGGAAGCGAGGAAGCACTCGGTTTGCTGCTCGGGGGACAGTTTTTTGGCCAGTGGTTCAGCTTTTTTCTCTCCAGAGAGAGACTGAGAGTTGAATTTTTCCTTCCCTGGAATTTCGGATTATTCCCCCTTTCTACTGGACTGCTTGATTGCTTTCAACCTCAGAGCACATCGGGAGGACTTTCCACCGGGCACTGAGGGCCTGGCTCTGGCCCAAGCCCCAGCTCCGAGGAGACCAAAGGGAGGACTCTAACACTTTCCCAGGTTTTTCCTCCACAGCAAAAGATTTTATTATTTAGCATTATTTTCCTTTCCCGTGTGTTTGTCTAATAAATAGTTTTATCTCCTTCACTTTCCTTTGAGGAAAATCGATTTTTCCCGAACCTGGTGGGGGAGGGGTGGTTGTGCCTTCTCTCAGAGGATATATTTCTAAATTTGGCCAAACTGGAACAGTCCCTGAGTTCCTGCAAAAGCTTCCTGTCCAGCTGGGCCGGTTGCTTTCCCCCCTGGCTCATCTTTCAGCACATAGGGACAGCCTGCTCCTGCGCCTTCAAGGCTTCTTTCTTGAAGTACATCCATCCTTCCTGGACCCCTTTGTTTTTAGGGGCTGTTTCCCAAGGTACTCTCTGAATCAGTCTCTTGAATAGGCCAAAGTCTGACCTCCTGAAGTCCAGTGTAGAAGTTTTGTTGATGCCCCTCCTTGTTTCACTGAATATTAAAAACTATTGTTTCATGGTCACTGTACCCCAGAGAGCCTCCAAACACCACATCTCCCACCAGCCCTTCTCTGTTGGTAAACAGCAGGTGTAGTGGAGCCCCACCCCCTGGTAGGCTTGCTCACCAGCTGCAACAAGAAGCTCTCCTCTATACATTCAAAGAACCTCCTAGACTGCTGTGTTGGTTTTCCACCACCTGGTTCTTGGTAGTGGGGGGGGTGGGGGCCATGGAGGTGGCTTCTGTGAGAAGCTGCTGGAAGCTTCCACCATGTCTGGCAGAGCCAATCCCTGATGGCTCTGAGGATGGACATGCTGCTGGCCAAGCCTGGGCCAATTAGAGAGGTTGGTAACACTTCTGTGATAACATATTTAAGAAATCAAAACAAAGTTTGTGGTGCAGTTTTAATTCTATCCAGAGAAGAGGAGGAGGTGAGAATATGTGAGGAGAACAACATGCAGACACCAAGATCAGTGAAGAAGAAGGGGGACGAGGTGGTCCAGGCACTAGAGCCAACATTCCTCTGCAGGCCGTTGTGAGGACCATGGTGAAGCAGGCTGTCCCCCTGCAGCCCATGGAGGTCCATGGAGGATGCAGAGATCCACCCTCAGCCCATGTGGGAGGCGCCCATGCCGGAGTGGGTGGAGGCCTGGAGGAGGCTGTGATCCTGTGGGACACCCGTGGAGACAGAGGCCCTGCTCCCAAGCTGGAGCAGCCTGTCCTTGAAGGACTGCACCCGGTGGAAGAGTGACCCATGCTACAGCAGTTTTGGGAGGACTGTTGCTTGTGAGATGGAGCCATGTTGGAGAAGTTCGCTGAGAACTGTCTTTCGTGGGAGAGATTCTACAGTGCAGCAGGGGAATGACTCCTCTCCCTGAGCAGTAAAAGAAACCATGGGCGATGAACTGACCAAAAAAACCCCCTACTCCCTGTCTCCCTGCACTATTGGTGAAGAAGGAGGGAAGGGTTGGGGAGAAAAAGGTGTTTTTAAGGGCTTATTTGACTTCTCATTATCCTGCTCTGATTTTGTTAGCAATAAATTTACTTTGTATCTCCTAAGTCAAACCTGTTTTTGCCCTTGATGGTAATTGATGAGTGTTTTCTCCCAGGCCTTATTTCAACCCATGAACCCATTGGTAAAATTTCCTCTCCTCTGTCCAGCTGCAGAGGGGAGTGAGCGCGAGTCTTTCATGGGTGCCTGGCATCCAGCCAGCATCAAACCACAACTGCCTCTTCTCTGCTGTGTTGAGTTCGTAGCAGACATCTGGCAGGTTAAAGTCTCCTACAAAAACAAGGGCCGGCGATCTTGAAACATCCTCCAGCTGCTTATAGAATAATTCATCCACCTTTTCATCCTGGTTGAGTGGTCTATAACAGACTCCCACCAGGATATCAACCTTGTTGGCCTTCCCCCTGATTCTTACCTATAGACACTCAACCTTATCATCAACCTCAAATTCTATGGTGTCAAAAGACTCACTCATGTACAGAGCCACCCCTCCACCTCTTCTATCTCACCTGTCTCTTCTGAAGAGCATATAGCCATCCATTGTAGCACTCCAGTCTTGTGAGTCATCCCACCATCTTTCTGTGGTGGTGACTACATCATAGCTTTCCTGCTGTACAATGTCTTCCAGCTCCTCTTGTTTGTTACCCATGCTGCATGCATTAGTATACATGCACTTCAGCTGGGCTGCTGATTTCACCCCTGACTCTGGCTTACCACCCTTAGGCTCCTCTCTGAAGAGCCTGGTTTCATCACCTTCCCCCTTCAAACCTAGTTTAAAGCCCTCTCAGTCAGCCCTGCTAACTCATGGGCTAGAATCCTTTTACCCTTGCTAGATAGATGAAGCCCATCTGACTTTAGCAGGCCTGGTGCCATAAAAATTGCCCTATGATTTAAAAACCCAAAATTGCGCTGATGGCACCAGTCCTTAAGCCACTTATTATAACACGGGTTTTCCTGTTCATCATTCATCCCTGCTACTGAAGGAACTGAGCAGAACACCACCTGTGCTCCAGTCCCATCAACCAATTGACCCAGAGCCTTGAAGTCCTTTTTAATTACCCTGGTACCCTTCTTTTCAACCTCATCACTGTCAACCTGGACAACCAGCAGTGGGTAGCAATCAGAGGGCTGAAGTAGTTCAGGGAGTCTTCTGGTGATATCTTGTACCGAGGCCCCAGGGAGGCAGCAGACTTCCCTGTGGGATGGGTCCAGTTGACATACAGGGCCTTCTGTTCCCCTCAGAAAGGAGTCACCTACTAAAACTACCCTTCTTTTCTCCTTAATACCTGAGGTTGTGATCCATCTGACAGACAGAGTGCAGCTGGGAGACACTCTAGACAGATTTTTTCTCAAGTGTCATCTGCCTGACCCTCTAGATCCATGGCCTTGTACCTATTCTTTAAGGGCACCTGGGAAGGCAGTGGGGGTCAGGAGGGGATTCTTTTACTTCCCCAAGCAGGAACTCATTTCTATTCCCCCCATCTACTAGGTCTCCTCCTTGTGCTTGATGGAAAGAGGGGCAGGGGTCCTCTGACTCTTGTTGAGCTTCTCTCGGGGTTGGAAGGGTGTAACTCTACTAGTCTCTTTTGCTCTCCTTAATACTCCTTAGCCTTTCCATTTCTTCCTTAAGCTCTGCCACTAGAAAGAGTAGATCATTTACCTGCTCACAACACATGCAGTTGTCTTTTGCGCTGTCTTCCAGTACTAACACCAGGCTCAGACACTCCCTGCAACCAGTGACCTGGACAGCTGTGTGCTTCTTGGGGGGGTTCTGTCTGGGTTAGCACACTCTTGCTAGCAGCAGCAGCAATGGCTTTTGACCGTGTGTAAACCATTGCTGGATCTAGTCAAGTTAAGGAAAAAACCAAAACAGGCAAAGCACCACACCCACCTAACACACCGCCCACCACCAGGAGCCTGGAGGGTAAGGCCTCGCCCTTCCTGCTCACCCTGCCTGTGCAAACTGCCATGCCACACCCTCACTGATGCATCCCCATCCTGTTTGCCGGCTCCTGTTCCCAGCACTCTGGGGAGTGTGATGGGTTGCTCACACTCCCCAGAGCCATTTAAATCACCTGCAAATAGCCCTGCAACCACCCCTTGTTATCTCGAATTGCTTGCAAAAGGGCAGATGTTTAATCAGCTCTTTTAAATTGCCTGTAAATGGCCCTGTTGTTGTCAGAATGATTTTTTTGCCTTTTTTCTTTTATATATTCTCTGTATTATTTACACATATATTTGTAGCTCTGCAGCTAATTATTGTAGTCTAGCTAGCTCCAGTACTTTTCCTTACCCTACCTCATATACAGAAAGACAACACACATTCCAGAGCTCCAAGCCTCAGGGGATACAAAACTCCTATCCTATCTTGGTTCTTCATGGCAACCAAGGTGGAGACCAGCTCTTCGAGAAATATTTTTATAAACAAAGTTTAGTTCCCATCTGAGGGGGGAGGATTTAGAAGGGGCTTGAAACAGGGAGGAATTACTTCACCATTTATGTCTCTAATTGATGATTTTTGTCAATTATGCTAATTTTCTAAACTTATAAAACCGTATTCACCCCATGGGGGGGGCAGGCATTTTTGGACATTTTCCATATCTGCCCCTGGAGGCCTCCAATAAAGACCAGCCTATACTAATATTATCTCAAAAGTGTGTTTTATTTCTAGGTTCTCTAAGGCATCACTGTGACCATCCTTTGCTCACCTGAATGGCTGACAAGAGCCACTGCCATAGGCTGAGAGGTTCTGGTGATATGCGGAAAAGACTCCACTACTCAGATAAGTAGTAAAGTAGGTATGTTTATTCCAGCACTGGGGTGCATGGGGGATCGCTCCTCCAAAGGCATGCACACCGACAATGGTAATCAGCTTGGTATATATCAAGTTACAAGTTACATATTCATTAGGTTTCTCAATACATCTATACATATTCATTACCTGGCCCCGCCTAGCCCTGCTTCATATTATAATGAGCCCAAAAGTAATTTCCATATGCGTTGTGCTTGCACCGTGCCTCCTGGTGGTCATGGACAGGGGTCTCCGGGATGAAGCAAAAGTCTTCCTCAGATGAAGTAAGAAGGCTTCTTCAGGTTGAACTTTTCACCTTGTCTCCTTGCACATGCTCTCTAAGTCCCTGGCCCAAGTCTAAACCTCAAGGCTGGTTTGAGCTGGTTTCAGGGTCCGAAAGCAGGATCTTTGGTCACAGTTACTTCCCTTTAACAATGGTCTTGTATCCTCCCTTTTTGCTTGGTAGGTGCAATAAGTATTGAGCAAGCTATATGCATTGTTTTAACAAGCAGCCCCTTAGTAAATCATTTAACCCCTACTCCCTTAACTCACTGGCTTCCTCACGATCCCCTGGTCAATACCCACATCACGCAACAGAGATCCAAAGTGCCTCACTTCAGTACCATGAAAAATTGTACCCTCACCTGCAATGTCCTCGACTTGGATCAACCAGATCAATACAGAGTTGTTGGCTCGCTGGGTGAGGTCTTTCCTCAGATCACGGATACTTACTAAGGATACAGATTGAGTGTTTTTTTTCTGGTTCTGATTCCTCTGCTGCCCCATCATCATCCACTGGACAAATGGGTTTGGTCTTGTATTTCCTCCTTTGGACAGGGTCGACTGCTATTGTGTAGCGTATGAATGCGAGTGACACAAGCTGAGAAGAAAGTGAATCTGCTTTATTGCAAAGTTAAGACAGTACTTATACATTTTAGTGTGAGAAACTGTGTTCAGCAGTTTGCTTGAAACCGGTTGCAGGCCTGTAATAAATCTGTCAGCTTGAGGGTTTGTTATTCTCTCAAGGTTTACAGGCTGGACAAACAGGACACCTTTCCTGTTTTCAGATCATGTGTAATCAACATTTTTCCCCATTTCTTAGCATTCTTGCTGCTTCAGCCTTCTGTAGTGGTGGCTTCCTGTGTAACCTCATATCTCCTCCCTTTTGTTTTTATGGGGGTCATAGATAAAGCTAAGGTAACCATGAATTGTTTTTGCATGCTTTTAACAGCTGTGACTATGTTGAAAAGGAAAAGACAGAAGATTAAAAAGGATGTCATTGCCAAACAACCCAGTCCGATGAAAACCCAAACTCATAAATTTATCCCAGAAAACCAATTTTTCAGATTTAGCCAAGAAAGATCATTTTCAGATGTCAGTACCTTTTGTTCCTCCAGAGTTTGTAAAGTTCTGAGTTGATCCTTTAATTGAGCGTGAAGTGATTGAATATCTTGTCACAAGGTTTTGTCAAAGGCCCCTTGGAGGTGGTTTTTAACTGTCTCCCATTTCTGTTCTGTATCATTCCATGGAAGAGGAGTGACACATAAAGAATTATGGATATATTCCCAATCACAGTGCAGGGATAGACGAGTTTTTTGGGCATCAACTCTCTCGCCTACCCATAAAAGAGCGCTTTCCAAGGTGTCTAATCTGGCCATTATTTCTTTATCAATGTTTTCTTGTGTTCGTAATTCTTTTGTGATATTAGTTAAAGCCTGTCCCACATTATGGGCAGTTTGAATGGAATGAGTTAAGGCAGCAACAGCCACAGAAGCTGTGGTTAATACTATCATGGCGGAAACAATAGCAAAAATTAGCCAACCCAGAAATTTGCAAACTCGTTTCTTACTCATTTGGATTTCCTCTTGGACTAGTCGAGCCAATTGTGAAAAACCATCTTGTCCTTCCCAAGTCTGAGTCAAATTTTCAGATCTTCTTTTAAATGGAAGAAGGACAGAAGAGTTACGCATATCTTCATAGGTTACACATGATTTGAAAACAAAAGACACAGCAGATAAAAAAATACAAACCATTTCTATAATCTATTGAAAAATCATTAGCTAAAGCAAAAACATGCAGGTGAGAAGTACAAGTCATTAGTAATTGTTCCTCCAGCAGAGTTAAATTAGCAATTGTAGCATTCTTATCTAATTTTACTTGGTATGTCCTATTGCCAAAAGCAGGTAACAATATTTTCCACGAATGTTTATACACATGGGACTGATTATTACCAAAATAATATTGAATTAATGATCCAGCCATCCTACCATCATGCCAAACAATACTACGGTTTGCCTTTTGGGATGGGAGAATGGTTGTATTGGTCCCACTTTCTCTAAGGATACCATGTGGTCCCCAATTAATTACCCTCCCATACTGTAAGAATTGTTGTTGTGGCCGTTGTCCTATACACAATGTCCATTCCAAACGCCGTATATCGGAGATGGGTGTAAAACGACATTTGGGGAAATGAGGTGGGGTGGCATCCACAGATTTCTTGGAGGTAGACAGAATGGCTGGCAATGTAATAGCAGTCAATTTTCTTGCAGTCTCCAAGTGTACATATAGTAAATGTAATTGCATAGAAAAGTCAGCACAAGATAAAGGTAAAGAGGTACTTGTTTGATTCCATGTTAAGCATATAGGTGGTAAATCAGTAGCAAAAGTAGTATTAATATTATATGTATCTACAGTATCCTGATCTAGGGGAGGAAGCCAAGTTCCTCCTACCCATTGTTCCATAGTTGCTGAGGGGAGGCTCTGGATCCCACTAGGTCAGCGGACAAAAAATTGGTGGCTGAATGATGTGGGCCCAGTAGATTCCTCCTTCTGCCACTCGATGGCAGTATAGCAGTAGAAAGACGACAAGATTCATTGTTGTCGTCCTTGGCTGGGTTTGATGTATCTTGCCAGGAGCCAATATGTTTTCGTGGGGAAAGAAATACATCCGTAACTGTCGGAAGCCGTGGTGGGATGGGGAGCTCGGATCCCCGGCGGGGGGAGAAAAACAGACACCAGCCAATATGGTTGAAAAATACACTCGGATTTATTAGCAGTCTAGAGGCACTTAAATAGTATACCAGCTTGTTAGCTTCTAAGTGGCTTACTTATCAGGACATATTTCTATTTCTACACAATCAGACTACATTGGCAGTCTTCCACAGTCTTGTTATGTTCAAAAGAATGTTGTCCTTGCCTCCCCATTGCACCTGCAAGTACAGCACTCCCTGAAATTTCTCAGGCTGAAACTGTTTTGCTTTTCACAGACGCTTTTCCCACGGAAAGTGTCTCATACACACAGGCCCAAAAAACCTCCAGCTCAATAGCTTGCACAGTTCTTTTATTGATCCCAATAATTCCATTCTCCAACAAATTCCCCGTTTTTCTTTTGTGCAAGCAATGCTGGAGGGATCGCAGATGTAGTGACTTTGTATATTATCTACTGCAAGCATCGGGAGGCAAGGTGAACAAACTGCCAGTTCTACAGTAATCAAATGCTACACAAAAAAAAACTAGTTATAATTTTAAAGCCTAGCAACTTTAATTATCCCTCTAAGTTGAGACCGTCTTCTTCTATAATTATGTAGTTAATTGATGTAACTTACTTATCTATTAGTGAAATGGGAAAAATAATTAGAAAGACTTAAACAGCATAAACCTTTAAACCTTTCACAGCCGTGGCTGTGGCCTAATAGCAGAAGATCAATAGCTACTTAACTTTATATTATTACATGTCTAACATTAATAATACACACTTAACTTATTAAGCACGTGCAAGGCTATATTAAACTTAATGGCTACGTAGCTTTGACATCACTTAAACTCTACACAACTTAACTTAGCAGAACTTAAAATTAACTTACTTAAACTTAACTTTGCTTAAACTTAACACGAATTAACCTTAACACTACCTAAACGTTATGCAACTTAACCTTATCACTTAAATTCTCCAGAACTTTAAACTTAACAGAACTTAAAATTAAAGAACTTAACAGAAATCAACCTTAATATCACGTAAACTTAACAGAACTTAAATGTACTCTTATTTCAAGACATTCAAAAAGAAACAATTTTTTCACTTTACTGCTGAGTTTGGTATTATACTCAAGCTCTCTTATTACAACAATCACAGGGTATCTGAACTTGGCCTCTATGGATCACTAAGCCACAGCTGAAGCAGTCCTTGACATAGGGTAAAACCCTTATTCAGAGTCTATGGGTAGAGGGCACAAAGGCCTTTTCAGGCTGTCCTCCTCAGGCGGATGCAGCTCTGGATCCAGGGTTGGCTCTGTTTAATGCAGGCTCTGCCATAGCACGAGTCCAGCGGCTGGGTACCCACAGAGGTCCTGCTGGGGTAAGCACGCACACGTACCCCTTGCCCGAATATCGAACCTCAGCGGGCCCCTGCCAAATCCCTGTAGCTGGGTGCCTATACATCACATAAAAAGGTTTGATTACTTTCCTTTTTGTTTCTACAATACCACTGTGGAGATAGGCAGGTGCGGCGTCATTATCCCCAAACAAACACAAGTAATTTAATACGTACAAGGCTTTTGTTAATTTTTCCTGCACATCTGAAATGTCTCTGAACTTGGCTAAATATAACTTCAGTGTCTGATTAGCACGCTCCACAATAGCTTGCCCTGTAGGTAAATGAGGGATTCCAGTGACGTGCCGCACACTCCATTGCTGGCAAAACTTTCGCAGCCGCTCGCTAATGTAGGCAGGACGGTTGTCTGTCTTGATCTGCTCCGGCACCCCCATCACGGCAAAACAGCTGGTCAGATGTCGTATCACATGAAGGGCCTTTTCACCTGTTTGTGCTGATGCCCATATAAACTTGCTGCAAGTGTCTATAGTGACATGCACGTACCTCAGTCTGCCAAACTCAGGAACATGGGTCACATCCATTTGCCATAGTTCATTTGGGCCCAAACGCTGGGGATTAACCCCGATACCGAGACCTGGGCCATGATGACTGCATGTAGGACATGCCCGTACTATTCCTTTAGCTTCTTCCATGGTAATGTCAAATTGTCTGTGAAGGCCTCTGGCATTCTGGTGGAATGTGTTATGGGCTTCACGTGCTTTTGCAAATTCACTTAATGGCACTGTCACAGAGACTAACTGATCTGCATAGGCATTCCCTTCGCCCAGGCCCTCTGTCCATAGATGACTCCTGACATGTATTACGGCATAGGCACACGATCTCTGCCCAATAGCTGAATGAAGCTGGCGCAATAGTTCAAACAGACGCTTGTTGTTTATGTCTTTGATCCTAGCATCCTCTATCCGTTCCACAATGCCAGCAACATACAGCGAGTCTGTTACTACATTGAGTTTAACAGACAACCATCGTTTAAAGGCCCAGACCACTGCAGCTAATTCAAGGGTCTGTAAAGAGTCTCCAGGTTCAGCCTCTAGTATCTGATGACACCATTGTCCTTGAACCTGCCAGGTCGCAGCTGCTCGTCGGGACTTCTTTCCAGCATCAGTGAACACGGTTACTGCTTCCTGCAGCGGAAGCTTACTCCTTTTGGGAATCTGAATCCATGTATGCTGTGTCATCCATTTCAGTATCGGAGCCTTGAGTGATTGTACTTCAATCTGCTGGGCATTGCTTAGCAGGCTAATCTGCAAAGTTTGAGAGTTCAGTAGATACCACTCGAGCTCAGCTCTTTTCATTGGCAAGTAGATCCTTCCTGGCTCTTGCCCAGTGACTTGTATTATACGGGTGCGGCCTTTCTGTATCAGTTCCACCACGTTATCAATTTTCTGTTGCAATGTTGTTTTAGGCTGTAAGCTGGTAAGCATCCATTCCAAGACCTTAATCTGCTCCCCCGGTTTCTTTTTGCACTGAGTCAGTGCACCAATAAGTTGAGTCTCTCCATGGAGGACGGTGAAGTCGACTGGGATATCAGCATCCATTCGATCAACTGCCCTGTCTGCAATAACAGTTCTAATTCGCTGAATAGTATCCACCTGTTCTGGTGTGGGCTGAACAGGCAGGGAAGGATCAGTCCCTTTCAGGAGGGGCCGCAGCACCTCCAGATCCTCGTTACTGATGCCGACAACGGGTCTAAGCCACTGCAGGTCACCCAAAAGTTTCTGTGCATCTTTCAAAGTTGTGAGATTAGTTTAATTGCCGCCTTCTGTGGCCTGATTTGTGACTCAGTAATACTCCACCCCAGATATTTCCAAACAGGCGTACGCTGAACCTTTTCGGGTGCAACGGTCAGGCCATACCGGTTCAGCTGTCGGGTGAGCAGGAGCTCCTGCTGGGGGGTAATAGGGTCTGGCTGAGTGATCAGTATATCGTCCATATAGTGATAAATGATGGCCTTCGGCCATTGCACTCGAACAGGCTTCAATGCAGCATCAACATACATCTGGTACAAGGTGGGACTGTTCTTCATCCCCTGTGGAAGTACTGTCCATTCATAGCGAGAAGCAGGTCCCTCCCTGTTTATTGCAGGGAGAGTAAAAGCAAAACGATGCATATCATCAGGATGCAATGGGATGGTAAAGAAACAGTCCTTTAAGTCCACTATTAACAAATGCCAATTCTCAGGCACAACTGCAGGATTGGGAAGGCCAGGCTGCAGGGCCCCCATAGCTTGCATCTGAGCATTAATAGCACGCAAGTCATGCAACAGCCGATACTTCCCAGATTTTTTCATGACCACAAAGATGGGTGTATTCCATGGACTCGTGGACGGTCGCAAATGTCCTTGACTTAACTGTTCCTGCACCAGTGCATGAGCTTGCTTCAGACTTTCCTCTTTGAGCGGCCACTGCTAGATCCACAGGGAAGCATTTGTAATCCAGTGCAAGGCCATCGGGAAAGTCAGTGCAGCGGCCGCTACCGAAAAGGCATATCAGTGGTCAGCACAAATCCCAGCTGGTCAAGCACGTCTCTCCCTATTAAAGCATTAACCTTCTCGGGCAGAGGCATCACTGTAACAATAACAGATGCATAGCGTCCGTCTAGTATGACTTGAAGTCGCTCCAGGCTGCGTTGCACCGAAACAGTGCCCCCAACACCTGCGATCCCCCCTATAGCCTGTTGAAGGGGCCAATGCGGAGGCCAGGATGAATTGGCCACGATTGTCAGGTCAGCACCAGAGTCCAATAGTGCAGACAGCGTTATAGAATCACCATCACGAGTGAACACCACGGTAGCAACCGGCCTCTGAGCTAGTGGGAGGGTGAGAAGAGCGAGGCTCCCCGTTGAACCGAAGTTCCCGGTACCCCGCTCCGGCGTTCCCTCGGCTATGTCTGCAGCCAGGTGAGGCAGAGGGATTAACTGAGCGACCTTGCTATGTGCTGGGATGTGCACAGGTGGAAAACGAGTCTGAGCCATGATGCAAATTTCCCCTTCATAGTCCTTATCAATTAGGCCGGGCAATACAAAAAGTCCTCTCAGGCTACTAGAAGAACGGCCTAACAGCAAAGCTCCATAACACTGTCCATTAATAGCCAGAGGTCCCTTAATCCCAGTCGGAATGCTCTGGGGCCGGCCGTCGATTAAGGTCACATCTACTGCTGTTGCCAGGTCCAGGCCGAGGCTTCCTCGGGTTGCTGGCTGAAGGCAGCCGGCAGGTTGCAGGGAGCTGCGGAGACTGGCATCGCTACCACAGGGGCCGCTGTTGGTGTCCGCACGCCGCGACCCTTCGCGCTCAATCTCCCGTTTCCCGACTTCTTCGGGCAGGCTTCCGTGGAGTGAGTGTTGAGGTTACACACACGGCACCATAGTCGCTGGACTCGACGCTGGCGTTTTACATGCCCTCTCCGGCCACAGCGGTAACACTTAACTTCATTGGAGGTAACATAGCACCCATCTCTTGGTGCTTCTACCCCTTTCAGGGGGGCAAGGGCTGCAAAGGCTTGCGTGTGAGCTTGCAGGAGATCTTTCCCTACCGCCTTAACAGCTTCTACTAACATTGCCTGTGGCCCCACTGGCACACGGCTCATCCTATCCAGCATCAGCTCTACCGGTGCATCAGCAGGCAGGGTAACTAGGATGGACCGGGTGTACGAATTGCAATTCTCCATAACACACGGCCTTAACAATGGTCCTTTCATAAATTCCTATACATCCGAATTATGTATGGCATTAGTAACCCTATCAACAAAACTCAAAAAGGATTCATCCCTGCCCTGTTTAATCGACAGATAGGAAGGCTGGAGGGGTGCTGTTTTTATAAAAGACATTGCCTGCCGGGCAAGTCTCATAGCCTCCAATAGTTTTTCTGGTCCCACTTGCACCTGCATTTCCACTCTGGCAAACTGCCCAATACCCATAAGCTGTTCTACCGTAACCCCATGTAAGGGGTCCTGAGCGTCACGGTGGGTGTTAGCAGAGGCATCACAAAGGCGTTGCCAGTGCGCCTGCCACAGCATAACCTGTGGGGGGGTCATAATCATCCTTACGATAGTTTTAATATCCTCCGGGCAAAGAATGCCACAACCCCATACATAATTCAGCATCTGCTTGGCAGGCTCACTGTGCAGCCCGGACTCATTGACTGTGCCCCGCAGATGAGTTAACAATTTCCAATTTACCGGACTATATTCTCCTACTACATTACCCCCAGCTGCTTGGTACATTACCGGAAAAGCAGCCGCATCCCCGATCGCCTCGGGGAGACAATAATCTCCATTTTCAAGGGCCGTTTCTATGATCTTTTTCCAATCAACCCGAGTACACGTTAACACAGGGGTGTTACATGCACCGTGATCATTAGTTTCAGCAGGCTCTGGGTGACATCTACTGGCCTCCGGGCTTAACTGTTTGTCGCCGGTGTTCGATAGCTCAGCCTGCGTCTGCACCAGAGGTGCAGGAGGTGCGGTAGGTACGGCACCCGATGTCGGATCTGTAGAGGGTTTCACAGGCACGGAACACCCCACCGGCGGCGTGGGAACATAATCGCTCCTGAGCGTCATTATACCAGGCGGGGGATCACTGCCGCCTAAGTGAGCTGTAGCAACTGCCGCTACCTGTTGCTCAACCCGATATTGTGTCAAACAACTAAGGGCCGCTTTCCATGGCTTCATTAACTTCTTGGCTTCCTTATTATCGTCGATAACCCAAAACCACAAGCAATCACCATACTCCTTCCACTGCTGCTCCTGAAACAGCGATCCCGCTTCCCTAAAATACCCTCTTGCCATTCCAAACTCCACTAAACGCACCAATTCCTTATTAAGGTTTATATCCTTAATTCCCTGCTTTTCTAAAAAGCGTAAAAACACATTAAAGGCTGCCTGAGTTTCCATGACCGCGTCAACCACAAACCCGCGACTCAGGGCGAAAACACAAACCGCATAAACTATACCCGCGGATAAAACCGCGAACCCGCCTCCAGCGCCAGCCGTATCCGCGATCAGCGCGAACCCGTGCCTCAGCGCAGAAAACAAAACCGCGGACAAACCGCAAACTAAAAACCTAAAAACCCGCGGACTACTCTGAGACCACCCGCGCCTCTGCACGCCCCAAGCATCAGGGTACTGCAGCGTCCAGGCAAGCCTTTAGCAGCCAAGCGGCGGACTACCGATGTTAAGGTGGCCCAGGCTAGAGGTCGGCCAACCCTCCACACCCGCCGGCGCTGCCCCGGCACCGCATTAGGCTCCCGCCAGGTCAAAGGGAATAAAATACCAGTCCCAGTCCAAATTCCGAGTTCCGTGTTCGAGTCCCGTACTCCGCGTTCCAAGTTCCGAGTTCGGTGTTCCAAGTTCGGTGTGCCAGGTTTGGTGTCCCTGTTCGGGCGCCAGATATCGGAAGCCGCGGCGGGACGGGGAGCTCGGATCCCCGGCGGGGGGAGAAAAACAGACACCAGCCAATATGGTTGAAAAATACACTCGGATTTATTAGCAGTCTAGAGGCACTTAAATAGTATACCAGCTTGTTAGCTTCTAAGTGGCTTACTTATCAGGACATATTTCTATTTCTACACAATCAGACTACATTGGCAGTCTTCCACAGTCTTGTTATGTTCAAAAGAATGTTGTCCTTGCCTCCCCATTGCACCTGCAAGTACAGCACTCCCTGAAATTTCTCAGGCTGAAACTGTTTTGCTTTTCACAGACGCTTTTCCCACGGAAAGTGTCTCATACACACAGGCCCAAAAAACCTCCAGCTCAATAGCTTGCACAGTTCTTTTATTGATCCCAATAATTCCATTCTCCAACACGGAACCTCTTCCCCAAGCTAACAGTGGAACTGGACCTTTCCACTGACCGCCATGTACATCTTTGTATGTAACTTCTGGGTAAACTCTTTCTGCATCAGCGGTCTGACCCAGGAGTCTTTGATGTGCTGTTAAGTCATCTCTAGTGGAGAGATTCAAAAACTTTAAAACATAGGTTGCTTTGTCAAGCTGGTCTTGAGGGAGCATACCTATTGGTTTCCCCCTTTTTTGTTTTAGTAGCATGTTTGTCAATGTATAATGGGCCCTTTCCACTACAGCTTGCCCTGTTGAAGAAAGGTCGATACCTGTAATGTGTTTGATACCCCAAGTGTGGAAAAATTCTTGTGTTTTATGAGATGTTGTATTGATTTTGCATGGCCTGGTTTTTTGTAGTGGGGGGGCCACAGAGCTGGCTTCTGTGAGAAGCTGCTGGAAGCTTCCACCATGTCCAGCAGAGCCAATCCCTGATGGCTCTGAAGATGGACAAGCTGCTGGCAAAGCCTAGGCCAACGAGAGAGGTTGGTAACTCCTCTGTGATATCATATTTAAGAAGAAAATCAAAACAAAGTGCACAAAGTTTTTCTTCTAGTCGGAGAAGAGGAGGAGGTGAGAACATGTGAGGGAAAATAACATGATGAAACCAAGGTCATTGAAGGAGGAGGGGGAGGAGGTGCTCCAGGCACCAGAGCCAAGATTCCTCTGCAGGCCGTGGTGATGACCATGGTGAAGCAGATTGTCCCCCTGCAGCCCATGGGGATCCACGGGGGATGCAGAGATCCACCTGCAGCCTGTGGGGGAGGCGCCCACGCCAGAGCGGCTGAATGCCTGGAGGAGGCTGTGATCCAGTGGAAGACCCAGTGGAGAGAGAGGGTCCCTGCTTCCAGGCTGGAGCAGCCTGTCCTTGGAGGACTGCACCCCGTGGAAGACCGACCCACATTGCAGCAGTTTTGGGAAGACTGTTTGCCCATGGGGGAAATTCACGTTGCAGCAGGTTTGGGAGGACTGCTGCTCGCAAGAGTGGACCCATGCTGGAGAAGTTCATGGAGAACTGTCTCCTGTGGGAGGGACCCCACAGCCTCACAGGAGAAGGACTCCTCTCCCAGAGCCACGGAAGGAAATCTTGGTGATGAACTGACCAAAATCCCCATGCCCTGTCTCCCTGCGCTGTCGGTGGGAAGGAGGGAGGGGCTTGGTGGGAAAGGGTGTTTTAAAGGCCTATTTTACTTCTCATTATCCTCCTCTGATTCTGTTAGTAATAAATTCCCTTTGCAACTTTAAGTTGAGCCTGTCTTGCCCTTGGAGTGTTTCTCCTGGTCCTTTTCTCAACTCATGAACCCTTTGTTAATTTTTTTTCCCCTCCCCTCTGTAGAGGAATTCCTTGTGGAACAGGGGCATATGATATCCCAGGACAGTCTGACCAACCCAGGGTTACTGTGGAAAAACCCCTGAACTGGCCTCAGGCTGCAGGCAGGCCTGGAAGACACCTGGCAGTAGGCAGCCTTGAAAATCCTTGGCAAAGTTACACACTGGTCAGCTCCCCTGCTGCTTAGAGGCTGTCTCGTGGGAATAGGGCATGAATCTTTGCAAAGTAGATATAAATTAGTGAAAGTAAACAATAAAGTGGAGCACGATGCTCAAATCGTATCAGTGTTCGTGTCGTGACTCTGGCCAGCTCCCCTGCAGGCGGAACCCTCCCCCTGCAAAACTCCTCTGCCCAGCTATGGCAGGGAAGGGTGAGCTAGCAACTCTCATGGGTGCCTGGTGTTGGGCCAGTGTCAAAGCACAACAGATGTATATCCAGGTCCGTTATCTGTTTTTTTCTGTTGGGGCATTCCCATCATGCTAAAAGCACGTAGCCAATGTCGGGTGGCATCTCTTGACTTCTCACCTTTGTGTGCTGTTGCTACTATGCCTTTGGGGTGACTTTATGATGTGTATCCCATATCACTGCCCTATGCTCAGAAATTAATTTTTGTGCCTTTAAACTGAGCCTGAGAGGGGGAAGGAAAACTGAGCAAAATTTTTCAAAGCAGTTTGCAGCTTGTTCAAGGTCACACAGAGATAGCGACTTTTTTTTTCTGCTGCAGCAGGAGAGTGAGACGGAAGGGAAGCACCGGGCTTGCTTTTTCTTTCCAGCCAGCTTTTGGCAGTTTCTTTTTCCTCAGCTCCTTTTCCTTCGGAGAGTTGAACTTTTGTTTTCCTGGGACTTCGTTTTTTTCCCCTTTTTCTTTCTGCTGGAGAGTTTCAACATCAGAATACATTGGGAGGACTTTTCCACTGAGGCCTTGGCCCTGGAGGTGGGCCCACTGTGGATACAAAAAGGCTGCTAGCAAGGATTTTCTTACTATTTTCTAAGTCCGTGAGAGACTTTTCTCTCTCACAGAAGAGGTAGCAGAGTTATGTAAACAACCAAACACCTGCAGCTTTGAAAAGTCTTGTTTATAGTACAGTAGAAAAATATTTTGACAATGGATGTTTTGTGGGGGTCTCCTCCCCCCGCCATGTAGCCCTGGGAAGAGGGGCCCTGAGGGCACAGACACACGGGGTTTCCCTGCCCCTGGTCAGCCTCGTTCCCCATTGGTTGGTTTGTGTTCCCCTGCGCGGGCAAAAAGGAGCTCGGGTCCTGACTGTAACAGTTCCTCGGCAGATCCCGGACATGCGGCTGGGGAAATAAACATCTCTGAAACATCTATCAAGAATCGGTCCATATATATTTCTTTTCCACGGGACTCCTGGTTTGATATAGGCGTGTTACAGCATATCCCACTGTAACAATGTTTTAGGATTTTAGCCAATCACCCCCAAGGGGTGACTGATCCTTTGTCCAATTAGACTATGATGAAAAAAGTCTATAAAAGAGTTTGTAAAATAATTAAATAAATCAATCTTGCTGCACAATTCCTGCCTGCTGGATCTTCTCTCTTCCTCCTCCCTATGGCTGCGGGACATGGTGATATACCCTAGGGCCTAGGCCTGCGGTAATAGCCCACCACCCCATCCCAGCTCCAAGGAGGGGGAGGGAGAGAGATCTATGAATGGAGTCTCAAATTTTCCCAGGTTTCTCTCAGCAGATCGAGAGGTTTTATTATTTAGCATCATTATACCTTTTCCTGTGTGTTTGTTAAATAAATAGTTTTTATCTCTTTCACTTTCCTTCGAGGAAAATTTATTTTTCCCAAATCTGGTAGGGGAGGGCTAGTTGTGACCTGCCTTCTCTCAGAGGATATATTTCTAGATTTGGCCAAACTGGCACAATCCTGAAAATGTATCAATGGAAACATGGACATATTTAAAAGTCCCAAAGCTCGATATGTGTGTTACATCTGTTTGCCAAATGTCATTAGGCTTCAACTCTTGTGGGTTTGTACCTAACATTTGCAGCAGAGAAAGAGTCTGTTGACATTGCGAGCAAGTATTCACTACATCCCGTGCTTGTGGCAAAGTTAGACTGAACTGTTTAGCTAGTGCTTGGGCATTTTGATGATAGAGATCATAAGAAAGTTTTGCCTGCCCTAATTTCTGTGGTATCCTGACTGTCATGGCGAGGGCATCCACCCTTGCATTAACTTTCACTATAGGTCTAGGCAGAGTGGTATGTGACCTAAGATGCCGAATGTAATATTCATGAGACCGGTGAAGTAAAAAGTTGTACAGAGTGGTTAATAACACAGAAAGATCTTTGTTAGAGACTTTCTTCAGGAATGAGTGCTCAATTCTCTCAACGACTCCTGTAACATAAAGAGAATCACAAACAATGTTAACAGGTTCCTGTGAAAAAAAGGCAAAACACTTCTACCATGGCCACTAGTTCAACTAGCTGGGTAGATCCAAGTTGAAAGGTTATCGAATATTCCCACTGTCCCTTATCATTTTTCCACAGGGTTACAGCTTTGTGTGTCTTTCCTGATCCATCAGTGAAAACAGTCTTTGCATCAGGGATAGGCATCGTTGACTATAATTGTCGGAGTTGAAAGGGAAGTTCTTTGAAGGACTGTACCAGGGCATGTCAAGGCATCGTGTGAAAAAATTGGCCATTGTAGTCCGCAAGGGCAATTTGAAATGACAGTGAGTCCCTGAACAGATTCTCTAATTCTGCTGCAGTAATAGGGAGATGTATCATTGCCAGTTCATATCCTGTCAGGCTCTGACATCGGAGTCGTCCAATCAACAGTAGTTGAATAAGCATGTCAAGTGGTTATAGTTTTTGAAAAGGTGTGTGTCTTGGGGTGACTTTATGATGTTGTATCCCATATTGCTGTTCTATGCCCAGAAATTAATTTTGTGCCTTTCTATGCCTTTAAACTGAGACTGAGAGGGGGAAGAGAAAAAACCCAACAAAACTCTTCAAAGCAGTTTGTTTTCAAGGACACAGAGATAGAGATAGTTTTCTGTGTTCAGCTGCGGCAGCAGAGCAAGAGTGGAGGGAAGCAGTCTGCTTGCTTTCCAGCCAGTTTTTGGCTACTTTTTCTCCAGAGAGAGAGTTGAACTTTAATTTCCTGGGACTTTGGGGTTTTTTTTCCCTTCATTTTCTTTGGACTTGACACTGACCGTGCTGTAATTACACCTCCCCTGATGAGGGAGAAATTTAAAGTCTTTGACAGGAGTGTGTGAGACCAATAGGGCTATCAGCCTTCTGTGCTTTCAGATAGTTGTTTATTAAGTCTTATCAGAGAAATAGATCCACTTAATGTGACTGTCTTGGGGTGACCTTATGATGTGTATCCCATATCGCTGCCTAGGCCCAGAAATTATTTCCTGTGCCTTTCTATGCCCCTAAACTGAGCCTGAGAGGGGGAAGGAAAAAATTGAGCAAAACTTTTTCAAAGCAGTTTGCAGCTTGTTCAAGGTGACACAGAGATAGCGTTTTTTTCCAGCTGCGGCAGGGGAGGGAGGAGGCACCCGGCTTGCTGTTTTTTTTGGAGTCAGCTTATGGCCAGTGGTTCAGCTTCTTTTTCTCCGGAGAGAGACTGAGTATTGAGGAATGGTTAGAGGATCAGGGGCATGGGTCATTGATAGAATTATGGGATCAATAAAAGAACCGTACAAGCAATAAACCTGCAAGCAAAGATTAGTGTGAGAAACTGTCTGCAGGAAAAAATCCCTGTGTGAGAAACAGGCCTGGGAACAAGAAGGGAGTTTGAGGATGTACAGCTGTGCAGATAAGACCCGGAGAAGGGGGGGGGGGGGGGGGGGGGGTAAACTCTGAATTCTTTTAATCATAACATAACTAGTAGAAGCTTGCCAATGTAGTCTCATTATGTAGAAGCAGAAATGTGCTTTGATAGGTTTTAAGCCACTTAAGAGTTAACAAGCTGGGATACTATATAAGTGCCTCTGGATTGCTAATAAAAGGAGCTTGCTTTTATCAACCATATTGGCTTGGACTGCAATTTCTCCCCCCGCCGGAGTCCATGGACCCTTTTTTCCAACATTTGGCACCCGAACTCGGACTGGCACTTTGTTCCTTTTGACTCGGCGGGAGGCCAACTGGAGCAGTGCCGGCGGGCGTACGGATCAGCAGCTGCGGGCCGGTGCCTGATCCCAGCCTGGACGGCCCGAACAGCGGGGTCCGCCATTTGGCTGACAAGGGCAAATCTGAAAGGCTGCACGAACCTGACATCAGGGACAGCACGGTAAGACGCGGAATTGCAGATAGATACAGAGTGCGCCTTTAGACGCGGAGTGTGGGTTGGACGCAGGTTGCGGTTAGATGTAGTGGGTGCGGTTGGACGCAGATTGCGGTGAGACGCAGGCTTGCGGTAGTGTAAGAGACGGTCCGAAGATCCCTCATCTGCCTCACAATCATCGCCGAGGACAGAGACTGAGCACAGGAGTCCTGGCCTGGCTGAGGTGGGATGTCTGCCAAGTGTTGCCTACGGGTGTGCCCACTGGGAACTGGTACGCATTCCTGCAGAAAATTAGTGCAGGTAACAATGGACTGCGCTGTCCTTGCTGCCCAGGCGGGAAGGACTGCGCAGAAGCGGAAAGGAACGACCTGTCCTGTACACCTGTCCTGCACACCTGTCTTGTGCGTCTGTCCTGTACCTGTTTCCCAAAACAACGGACCCCATAACAACAGCTGTAGATTTCCCCACCTCTTGGCCAGTTGCCCCTCGCTTCTGAAAAGGACTATAAAGGGACTTTCTGAAATAACCAAGTCCGAGATCTCCCCACGGAAGGAAGACGAATCTATTGTCAGAAGACCAGGAGGACTTCGTCTCATCCGTTGGTAGCTATTGCCCCCCTCTTTTTCTTCCTCTCTACTTTGTGTTTCTTTCTCTCTCTCTTTCTCTCTTCTATTGCATTACTGTGTTGTGGGCACTTAATAAAGGTCCACTGTTTTGATTAAAACTGAAATCTCTTGTGTCCTTCCTTTTACACTCTGAGATCTATAAACGAACCATCACGACCCCCGCTTGCATTAGCGGATCGTGACAGGAAAGACGCAGTTGTGGAACCCGAGGTGGCCCTTGGTTTATTTTTACGATTTTTAGAAAAGCGGGGAATTAAGGAGATAAACCTTATTAAGGATTTGGTGGGGTTGGTGGAGTTTGGAAAGGCAAAAGGGTATTTTAAAGAGTCAGGGTCGCTGTTTCAGGAATAGCAATGGAGAGAATATGGTGATTGCTTGTGGAATTTGGTTATAGACGAGAATAAAGAAGCTAGGAAGTTAATGAAGCCATGGAGAGCGGTTACTAATTGCCTAAAGCAGGTAGCAGCAGTTGCTACAGCTCATTTAGGTGGCAAAGACCCTCCACCAGGTATAATGACACTCAGGAGCGATTATGTTCCCACGCCACCAATAGGGTGTCCCATACCAGTGAAACCCCCTACAGATCTGACACCGGGTACCGTATCTACTGCATCCCCGGTGAGAAAGCAGGCTGAGTTATCGGACAGCGACAAAAAAGAGTTAGGCCAAGAAGCCGCTAGATGTCGTCATGAGCCTGCTGGAACTGAAATTGGCAAAGTATGTAACACCCCTACGTTACAATGTAATCGGGTTGATTGGAGAAATATCGTAAAAACAGCCCTTGAAAATGAAGATTACGAACTCCCCGAAGCGATGGGAGATCCGGTTGCCTTCCCGGTAATATATCAAGCAGGTGGGGACGAAATAGTAGGAGATTATAGTCCTGTAAACTGGAAGTTGTTAACTCATCTGCGGGGCACAGTCAATGAGTCCGGGCTGCACAGTGAGCCTGCCAAGCAGATGCTGAATTATGTATGGGGTTGTGGCATTCTTTGCCCGGAGGATATTAAAACTATCGTAAGGATGATTATGACCCCCCCACAGGTTATGCTGTGGCAGGCGCACTGGCAACGCCTTTGTGATGCCTCTGCTAACACCCACCGTGACGCTCAGGACCCCTTACATGGGGTTACGGTAGAACAGCTTATGGGTATTGGGCAGTTTGCCAGAGTGGAAATGCAGGTGCAAGTGGGACCAGAAAAACTATTGGAGGCTATGAGACTTGCCCGGCAGGCAATGTCTTTTATAAAAACAGCACCCCTCCAGCCTTCCTATCTGTCGATTAAACAGGGCAGGGATGAATCCTTTTTGAGTTTTGTTGATAGGGTTACTAATGCCATACATAATTCGGATGTATAGGAATTTATGAAAGGACCATTGTTAAGGCCGTGTGTCATGGAGAATTGCAATTCGTACACCCCGTCTGTATTAGTTACCTTGCCAGATGACACACCGGTAGAGCTGATGCTGGATAGGATGAGCCGAGTGCCAGTAGGGCCACAGGCAATGTTAGTGGAAGCTGTTAAGGAGATAGGGAAAGATCTTGTGCAAGCCTAGACTCAAGCCTTTGCAGCCCTTGCCCCCTTGAAACGGGCGGAAGCACCAAGAGACGGGTGCTATAATTAGCCTAATGAAGTTAAGTGCTACCGCTGTGGCCGCAAAGGACACGTGAAACGGCAGTGTCTGGTACAACGAGTATGGTGCTGTAACTGCAATCTCAATACTCACTCCACGGAAGTCTGCTGGAAGAAGTCGGGAAACGGGAGACTGAGTGCGAAGGGTCGCGGTGCGCCGATACCAATAGTGGCCCCAGCAGTAGCGATTCCAGTCTCCGCAGCTCCCTGCAACCTGCCGGCTGCCTTCGGCCAGCAACCCGAGGAAGCCTCGGCTTGGACCTGGCAACAGCATTAGATGCGACTCTGATCGACGGCCGGCCCCAGAGGATTCCGACAGTCATTAAAGAGCCCCTGGTTATCAATGGACAGTGCCATGGAGCTTTGCTGTTAGGCCGCTCTTCTAGTAGCCTGAGAGGACTTTTTATATTGCCCGGCCTAATTGATAAGGACTATGAAGGAGAAATTTGCATTATGGCTCAAACTCACTTTCCACCTGTGCACATCCCAGCACATAGCAAGATCGCTCAATTAATTCCTCTGCCTCACCTGACTGCAGCTATAGCCGAGGGAGCGCAGGAGCGGGGGACAGGAAATTCTGGTTCAACTGGGAGTCTCGCTCCTCATACCCTCCCGCTAGCTCGGCAGCCAGTTGCTACTGCAGTGTTCACTCGTGGCAGTGATTCTATAACATTGTCTGCTCTTTTGGACTCTGGGGCAGACCTGGCAATTGTGGCCAATTCATGCTGGCCTCCGCATTGGCCCCTTCAACAGGCAGCAGGGGGGGTCAAAGGTGTCGGGGGCACTGCTTCAGCACAACGCAGCCGGGAGCGAATTCAAATTATACTAGACAGACGCACTGCATTTGTTGTAGTCACAGTGATGCCTCTGCCTGAGAAAGTTAACGCTTTAGTAGGAAGAGACGCGCTCACCCAGCCGGGTTTTGTGTTAACCACTGACACGCCTTTTCAATAGTGACCACTGCATTGACTTTCCCGATAGCCTTGCAGTGGATTACAAATGCCTCAGTGTGGATCGAGCAGTGGCCGCTCAAAGAGGAAAGTCTGCAGCAAGCTCATGCGCTAGTGCATGAACAGTTAAATCAAGGACATTTGCAACCATCTATGAGTCCATGGAATCCACCCATCTTTGTAATTGTCCTGGGTTGAAGTGTATTCTATTACCATCATGAACTGTGGAAATTAGGTGAGGCAGTGTTTCTTTGCCTCCTCCCCCCAGAATATCTTGCTGTTAATGGCCCATCATTGTCCTGCTGCATGACTCAGAGATAACTCCCTCCGGGCCATCTTCTGTTAATGAGCCTAATCAACACTTGGCCTCATGACTCATTACCCTATTGTGAGATGCTCCACCCAGAGGGAGGAACCAATCATCCCATCGTGGATATAATCTGGGACTCTGAACACCAGAGACACTCTTTCCACTGGATTTCCAGAGGACAGGAGCTACACAGCCACCACTGGACTTTCTGAGGAAGAGCAGACCCCTTCTACTACAGGATCACCACTTCAGAGGACTGCAGCCTCCATTCTACCAGACTGCTACCACCACCCTGCCTAACAGGGACTCAGGTTGTATCTTGACTCTGTCAGTGTTTTCTTTTACTTTCTTTTCCTTTCCTTTAATTTCCATTAAATTGTTATTCTGACTTGGTGCCTCCCACTGGTTTGTTTTCAAGCTAGCACATATTTTGGCGCCCAATGTGAGGCAGGCTCTGAGAAAAAGTCAGAATTACAATTTTGTATAAACAGAAACCTATTCACCATGGTGCTCAGCTTGTCTACATGGGTACTGTATCTTGCTCTCTATATTTTCCCTCACATGGGGAACTACCTGCCTGCTGTGTTACTCCTGTTCAAACCAGGGAATGGTATGAGAATTGCTTTATTGTTTTATTATGTCTATAGCATAATAACCTGCGAGGCGATGAATACCATTCGGAATATATACTCAGTTTTTTTTGGCTCTCCTAGTCTGGGCTCCTATGTCTGGGATCTCTTCAACAATCGCACCCAGCCCCTGGTGGGAGGAGTAGAGAGTGGTTTCTTCCAGCCTTTCAGGCCAGGCACAGCAGTTTTTGAAAATATTGAGTTCCCTCTGGATGTTAAGGATGGTATAATCTTCTTGTCAGTTCTATTATCTTTTTTCTTTATGGCCTGAATTGTGTACAGCATGCTTAGAAACAAAACACTACTTAGTGTGGTGCAACGTCTGCTTGCGGAGGGGGTAAAAAGGAGCAAAGCAGCAAATACCATGTCTACACAGACTGCCTCACAGAAAGGAACCAAAAGCAAAGCAACCACATCCATCTCTACGCAGACTGTCACAGAGGAGAAAGGAACCAAACGCAAAGCAACAGTGTCCATCTCTACACAGACTGTCACAGAGGAGAAAGGAACCAAAAGCACTGTCAGCGTCCCCATGCAAACCATCACTGAACCAGAACAGCCCAAACCGATTGCAGTTGCCCCCGTGCAGAAGAAGGAATCAAAAAGCAAGTCAGTCCACATAGTGACTGACGAGGATGCAGCAGGACCTTCGCACCCAGCAGAAGAGGCAGAGCCAGAGATCATCACTCGGCCACTATCCCTGGGTGAGCTGCGTGACCTGCGGAGGGAATTCACATGCCAGACGAACGAGTCCATCCTGACCTGGCTGCTCCGCATTTGGGATGCTGCAGCCAATGACACCATTCTGGATGGAAGTGAGGCCAGGCAACTGGGATCTCTGTCCCGGGATGTGGTCATTGACCAGGGGATTGGGAGAACCCAGGAAACTCTCAGCCTCTGGCGGCGACTGCTTACAATTGTAAGGGACAGGTACCTTTGTAAAGAAGACCTCCAGGTGCACCAAGGGAAATGGAGCACAATGGAACAAGGTATCCGGTGCTTGAGGGAATTGGCTGTGCTGGAGATCATTTTCTCAGAAGATGAGAGATTTCCTAAGAGCCCAGATGGTACCCAGTGCACGTCACAGATGTGGTTGAGATTCACATGCCTTGGACCAGAGATGTACTCCCGTTACCTGGCAACGCTGCAATGGAGGGAAGGTGAGGACAGGGTGGGTGTCTTGGTGAACAAACTGAGGCCTTACGAGGACACCATCACAGCCCCGTTTCACACCCATGTCTCATCCGTGGAAACAAATCTTTTGGCTGAGCAAGTCCGGAGTTTGATTGAAGAAGGCCATCAGAAATTGAAAAAGGAACTTAAGGAAGAGATTTATCACATCTCGCCAGAACCAACAAGAGTCTCTGCCATTAGGAGCCGGCGTCCCCCAACCAGGGAGAGACTATACACCCCACGAGGTAATCTCTGGTTTTTCCTTCAGGAACATGGAGAAGACATGAGTAAGTGGCATGGAAAACACACCTCCTCCTTAGCAGCCAGGGTATGTGAACTAAAAAGAGGGACAACTACCACAAGAAGCGCACCTAGAGTCAACATTGCTCTGGTCTCTCGCACACAGAACTCCAGACGGTATAGGAATGATAATATGACTGATCCTCTTGAAGGGACCTCAGGAATGTATTCACCAGAAGGGAGCAACATGCAACATGACCAGGAATAGAAGGGCCCTGCCTCTAGCCAGGTAGAAGAAAGGGATAATCGGGTCTTTTGGACTGTGGGGGTCTGATGGCCTGGCACATCTGACCCACAAAAATACATGGCTTTGGTTGACACTGGCGCTCAATGTACTCTGATGCCATCAAGGTATGTGGGAGCTGTTGCAGTGGGGATACTGCAACACGCCTATATCAAACCAGGAGTCCCGTGGAAAACAAATATATACGGACGGATTCTTGCTAGATGTTTCAGAGATGTTTATTTCCCCAGCCGCATGGCCGGGCTCTGCCGAGAGACTCTGCCACAGTCACAGGACCCGAGCTGCGTTGCCCGCGCAGGGGAACACAAACCAACCAATGGGGAACGAGGCTGACCAGGGGCAGGGAAACCCCGTGCCTCCCCTCCAGGGCCCCTCTCCCAGGGCTACATGGCAGGGGGAGGAGACCCCAACATCTCACCCATTTTATTTTAATAAAAGGAGAATGAAGACAACTGGATAACCATAACAAGAACTGCTTCAAAACAAAACAAGCCACTCTCCTGAGTCTTTAAATGTCCAAACAGATTCTGTGGAACATCTTAGGGCTGACAGAAGGGAGACAGAACTCTCTGGACATGCCTGTGGGGAAACTGAGGCAGGAGAGGGTTCAATCTCTTCCCTCCCCCTTTTCATCCCCCCATCGGCATCGGAGAGGAATTGTAGGGGAAACAATTGGCAAAGGCAGGGTTTTGTGAGGGGAACCATGGATGAAAAAACGGATTGGGAATACACTGGGGGTAATAGGACATAGGGTAAAAGGGAAAGGTGGGATTAGGAAAGGGAGACTGTAGGGGGGGTTTACAATGGAGATATTGTCTAACATGACTACGATTTTTTGCATATATACTGCCTTTTACAGGAACACCATCAGGCCCAGTGACCTGCGATGCTTGTAACCCTTTTCTACCTTGTATGATTTTGAATTCCACCACCTCTCCATCTCCCAAGCTTGGGATGCATTTTTCAGGGTTATTCTTTTTAATAGCAGTTCTATGCACGAATATGTCTTGCTGGTTATCACATCTTGTTATAAAACCATAGTTTTGTTTAACATTATACCATTTCACTGTCCCTAAGATCTTAGCTACAATGGTATTTTCCTTTTTCCGAGTGGCTGCTGTTTTCTGTCTCGCTGTGTCTTTGCTCTCTCTTTCGGTCGCTCCCGTGTTGGAATTATCGGCGCGCTTTTCCCAGGGTCGCGTTTGGGGCCGCGCGGGCCGGGCCGGGCCGCGCCGCTCCGTTCTCCGTGCGTCGCCTCCTCTGGTCGCAGCTGCGTTGCCACTGCCAGGCGCTGCATCTCGGCCAGGCCCCCGAGCGATGACCCTCCCGTGCCCTGCTCCAGTGCGCGTTTTGGCTGGGCACGGCTCCACTCTGCCGCTGCCACCAGCCGCCGCCCGCGCGCCGCCCCTCTCGTTCGGGCGCTCACGGGGCTCGCTCCACCACGCGCTGCACGGGGCCGGGCGGGCACTGCTGGGCCGCGCCGCTCCTGCCACGCCTCGCTCCGCCACCGACACTGTGGCCCGCGTGGCTCCGCCCGCACACGGGAACCGCCTCGCTGCTGCTCGCAGAGTGCTCGATGCACGTGGCCGAGGCCGCACGGTCCCTGAGCCAGGCTTCCCTTCGCCAGGACACAGCTGACATTGCTCAACAGTCTCGGTTATTAAATAATATTCACGAAAATATTCTTCCATCGGCATATATTTTGACTCAAATATTAACTGGGTCCAAACGGTCTTCCAAAAGCTCTTGGTAAGAATTAAATCCCAAGAAACATAGAAAAAGTCCTTAAACAACCATGCCAGGAAGTGTTTCAGTTCTTTCTGAGCTTGAATCAAGCTAAAATTTACAAACCATTGTTCAAGAATCATTTTAAGTTTAAGATAAATGTCCATATGCGGCTCTGAAAGCCAAGAGTCTTCCCACGGTTCCTCCATTGTTTAGATATGGAATAGCAAAACAAAACCAAGAAGAAGAATCCAAAGTTTCCAGGGTTTACTCACACAAAGTCGCTTAGGGACCGGGGATCGTTCTGTTCACAATTTTCCACCATATTGTTGCAGTGGGGATACTGCAACACGCCTATATCAAACCAGGAGTCCCGTGGAAAACAAATATATACGGACGGATTCTTGCTAGATGTTTCAGAGATGTTTATTTCCCCAGCCGCATGGCCGGGCTCTGCCGAGAGACTCTGCCACAGTCACAGGACCCGAGCTGCTTTGCCCGCGCAGGGGAACACAAACCAACCAATGGGGAACGAGGCTGACCAGGGGCAGGGAAACCCCGTGCCTCCCCCCCAGGGCCCCTCTCCCAGGGCTACATGGCAGGGGGAGGAGACCCCAACAGGGAGCAGAACCCATTTCTATTTCTGGGCTGACCGGAGGATCCCAGCAGCTGACTGTACTGGAAGCTGAAGTGAGTTTAACGGGGAATGAGTGGCAGAAACACCCCATTGTGACTGGCCCGGAGGCCCCGTGCATTCTCGGCATAGACTATCTCGGATATTTCAAGGACCCAAAAGGACATCGTAGGGCTTTTGGGATAGCTGCTGTGGAGACAGAAGATATCAGACAACTGAGCACATTGCCCGGCCTCTCAGATGACCCCTCTGCCTTGGGACTGCTAAGAGTTGAGGAACAACAGGTATCAATTGCCACAGCAACAGTGCACCGTCGGCAATACGGCACCGACAGAGACTCTGTGGTTCCCATCCATGAGACGATTCGCAAATTGGAGAGCCAAGGGGTGGTCAGCAAGGCCCATTCACCTTTCAACAGCCCTATATGGCCAGTGTGCAAGTCCAGCGGAGAATGGAGACTGACGGTGGACTACCGTGGCCCGAATGAGGTCATGCCACCATTGAGCGCTGCTGTGCCGGACATGTTGGAACTTCAGTACGAGCTGGAGTCCAAAGCAGCGAAGTGGTATGCCACTATTGACATTGCCAATGCCTTCTTCTCCATTCCTTTGGCAGCAGAATGCAGGCCCCAGTTTGCTTTCACCTGGAAGGTTGTGCAATACACCTGGAACCGACTGCCCGAGGGGTGGAAGCACAGTCCCACCATCTGCCATGGACTGATCCAGGCTGCACTAGAAAAGGGTGAGGCTCCAGAACATCTGAAATACATCGATGACATCATTGTGTGGGGAAACACAGCAAAGGAAGTATTTGAGAAAGGAGAGAAAATAATCCGGATTCTCCTGGAAGCCGGCTTTGCCATCAAAAGGAGCAAAGTCAAGGGACCTGCTTGAGAGATCCAGTTCCTGGGAGTGAAATGGCAAGATGGACGACTTCAGATTCCCACCGAGGTCATCAATAAGATCACTGCAATGTCTCCACCGACCAGCAAGAAGGAAACACAAGCTTTCCTAGGTCCCATAGGTTTTTGGAGGATGCACATTCCTGAGTACAGCCAGATCATGAGCCCTCTCTACCTGGTTACCCGCAAGAAGAACGATTTCCACTGGGGCCCCGAACAGCAGCAAGCCTTTGCCCAAATCAAGCCGGAAATCGCTCATGCGGTAGCCCTTGGCCCAGTCAGGACAGGACCAGAGGTGAAGAACGTGCTCTACTCTGCAGCCGGGAGCCATGGTCGGTCCTGGAGCCTTTGGCAGAAGGTGCCTGGTGAGACTCGGGGCCGACCACTGGGATTCTGGAGTCGAAGCTACCGAGGGTCTGAAGCCAACTACACTCCCACAGAGAAGGAAATCTTGGCCGCCTATGAAGGAGTCCAAGCTGCCTCAGAGGTAATCGGCACAGAGGCACAACTCCTCCTGGCACCCCGACTACCAGTGCTGGGTTGGATGTTCAAGGGAAAGGTTCCTTCCACGCATCACGCCACCGACACCACATGGAGCAAATGGATTGCACTCATCACACAGCGTGCCCATATTGGAAACCCGAATCGCCCTGGGATTCTGGAAATTATAACAAACTGGCCTGAAGGTGGGACTTTTGGATTATCTTCTGAAGAAGAGGAAGAGCAAGTGACTCGTGCTGAGGAAGCCCCACCATATAATGAGCTACCGGAGACTGAAAGACGTTTTTCCCTCTTCACTGATGGTTCCTGCCGAATTGTAGGCACTAACCGGAAGTGGAAAGCTGCAGTATGGAGCCCCACACGACAAGTTGCACAAGCTACCGAGGGACAAGGTGGATCGAGTCAAGTTGCAGAGCTTAAAGCCGTCCAGCTGGCTTTGGATATTGCTGAACGAGAGAAGTGGCCGAGGGTCTATCTCTACACCAACTCGTGGATGGTAGCTAATGCTCTGTGGGGATGGCTGGTTCGCTGGAGAAAAGCCAACTGGCAGGGCAGAGGGAAACCCATCTGGGCCGCTGAGATTTGGCAGGACATCGCCGCCCGAGTAGAGAAGCTGATCGTGAAGCTTTGACAGGTGGGTGCGCACGTACCCAAGAGTCGGGCTAATGAATAACATCGCAACAACGAGCAGGTGCAGGGAGCTGCCAAGGTGAAAGTATCACAGGTGGATTTGGACTGGCAGCACAAGGGAGAGTTATTCCTAGCTCGTTGGGCCCATGATGCCTCTGGTCATCAGGGGAGAGATGCAACATACCAATGGGCCCGTGACCGAGGGGTGGACCTTTCCATGGACAGCATTTCACAGGTCATCCACAGTTGTGAGACCTGTGCTGCAATCAAACAGGCCAAGTGGGTGAAGCCTCTGTGGTACAGTGGACGATGGTCAAAGTACAGGTATGGGGAAGCCTGGCAAGTTGATTACATCACCCTTCCCCAAACCCGCCAAGGCAAGCGCTATGTGTTGACCATGGTTGAAGCAACCACTGGATGGCTGGAGACCTACCCTGTGCCTCATGCTACAGCCCGGAACACCATCTTGGGCCTGGAAAAGCACGTCCTGTGGAGACATGGCACCCCTGACAGGATCGAGTCAGACAACAGGACTCATTTTAAGAACAGCCTCATCAACACCTGGGCCAGAGTGTTGCCCACCGACCACAAACACAAACCAACAGAGAGTCAGTTTATGCGGTGCTTTATTCAGGGCCCGGGGACCTGGGGACTAGTGTCCCAAATCAGGCTTCCCAAAGGCCTATCGTTTCACTCAGCTCTTTATACAGTTTCAAACATTGGCACACATACAAGATTTAATCTTCAAAGTAAAACATACATCACAAGGATTAACAATTGATAATCATACCCTAAGCCATATATCTTCATGGTTGTCTAGTCTTAGATAATGCTCAACGAGCTCCTACCACTGAAATCCCCCTTACATGCAACATATATCAACCCAGAACAATTTACTTTTAGACAGGTTCACCGTGCCCAGCTAATTCACTAACAGGTTCACCATGCCCAGCTAATTCACTATTCCTAACCTCCCCACCCAGTACATTCCATTCCTGTTTCCCCAGAGAACTATTTCTACACCTGAGGCCTTACAGCCTAGCAGAGCCTTAGCCTTACTACTTCTAAAATCCAATATCCTATCCTTTTTGTAACAAGTCCCCCCTTTTGAGCATCCTTCGAGCTTCTTCTGGGTTCGCAAGGATGCTCAACAATTCATGTCGCTGTTTCGCGATAAGCAGGAGGTGGAACGGCTGGTTCTGCCAGGACTTCTCTTCGCATTATCGCCTTCATTATTCGCCGAGTATGTTGACCTTCTTTGACAATCATTCCTAAAAGACACTTATATACTATTAAGGCAACTAAAATGATTATAACAATCATGATTCCATATTGTACAATTGAGGATATCCATCCGGACATCCGAATTCCCAGGGAGCTGAACAGTTCTCCAACCCAATTGTGTTCTGCCTCTTTCTGAATATCATTCACCTTTCCTTCAATCCGTTCTAATTGACTTATATCCTTTTCTACTTCTTGTGTAACATTCGGGATGTGAATGCAGCAATGGTCGTCTCTACCATGCAGATATCCACATACGCCATGCTCCTTCAACAATATCATATCTAGAGCCATCCGATTTTGAATTGTCATTCTAGACGTAGCTTGTAACTGCAGATTTAAGTCCTTGAATCCCTTCTTAGTCACAGCCGCTAACCTTTCTGTTTGTCCCAACAATTTGTACAACATTTCCCTGTTTCGATATGACGATATTTGTGCAAAGAGAGATTCTAATACCCACCCAAATTTAATTCCTGAAGAAGGTTCATGCCAATCTTCCCCTTCTTCTAACCCTATGTCCCCAATTTCCTGACTTATATCTCGCTTATGTCTTATTTGTATTTCTGAGGCCGTCAATTTTGTCGATTTCCAGAAAGGACAAAGAGTTGGAACTCCTAAAGTAATTTGTGTAGTTGGACCATCTACCGGCATATGAGTGGTCCAATGTCCATGACCCATTACCCAAACTAAATTTCCTGGAGCTCGGATTGATGTAGTTTTACAGTTTAACTCTCCTTCTGTATTTTTGTCTTTTATCGTGTGGTTATATCCCCTACATTCACAGCCAAATCTCAAAAGTACCTTTACCGGCAGTAGACTCACAGACTCACTTGGGCTGTCACAAGTGAAGACCTCAGTGCAATTCCAATCGGTCATCCTAGGTGCATCTTTCCTCCAACTATCCTGTCCTTGATAGGTCTTTGAGTAAGTTTGATTTTTCCGTCCCTTCCAATGAATACACCATTGAACTGTTCCTATATAACTATAAGTTTCCAACAAACTAGGTCCCCAGATTGTCTGCCATTGTTCCATGGTAGTTGTGTTTGTAACATTCTGGCATGTTATTTCAAAATATTGTTCAGTTGCCGGGACTTCTCGTGTTTGCCTCTCATCGTATTCACACCATCCTACTCCCTGGAATCTTCCGATTCTGGTAAATACAGCATTCGGAAGCTTGTAACAATCTGCTCGGGTCCTCGGGGTTTTCCTCCTTATCACATTTGTCTGATTAACCAATTTAGTTCGGATCCTAGTCTCCTTGGTACAACTTAAGGTAACTGTTCGATTAGATGCAGGCATGTCTGGAGCTGGTATAATTCCCCATGGTATAGGATCTCCTGCCGCATGGGGCAAAGGCAGACATGCAGTGATTGCTGATACATTTTGTGTTTGCCCAAAATCCCTAATTAAACCCACAATCAGATTCTCTGGTTTGGTTTGGATTTCATCCTCTGGTACCTGCCGAGTCACCCTTGTTCTTTCAACATAAACACTAATCATCCCGGTTGCCCACCAATCATCTCGAGCAACCCAACACCAGTATTGTCCATTATCTTGCTGTTCCAGGACCTCTTTAATTACTAACACTATTTCTTGGGGTTTTCTTCTAATTTGATATTTCCCTTGAGCCACCAAGCTTTGTCCTCCAAACCACCATTCATACTCAGTGTAGCTTTCGGTTGGTATCCTACATCTTAAAACCAAATCCTGCCCTTCCTTTGCGTTATATATTTCCTGTTCAGGCTTGATTCCTCGCTCCTGTTGTAATACCACTTCTACCTTCCTGACCCCATAACTTCCACTATTACCACAAATGATAACACAAAGGTATTTACCCTCCGATCTACCAATCTCTGAGTTCGTTATATTCAACCATCCTCTGCTCTCATTTCCCAGCGTCCACCAACTTGTCCCTTGTACCTGTGGATTCCACATTCCCTGTGTCGTATTCCATTTCCACCATTTCATTCTAATCTGTTTCTGACACCCTGTCTTAAATCTATGAGTACATTTTATTCTGAGGGGAGGTCCGTCCCACATATCTACTTTCCCATTTGGGAGATTCACCTGGACCTTATTTTCCGATTCTGTTTGGGAGATATTTAAAATGTCAAGATTTACGAATCCATAATCATAACTCCCTTTTATCCAAACCACACAAGCGTATTTTCCTGTTCTGGCCTTTGTTATATTGGATATCTGCAGGGTAATCCTACCTTTTTGCTGCTTCTCATCCCAGACCGTTTCTATTCCTTTATCTGGAATTTGATCCTTGGTAATCCATTTCCATTGTGCCTTGACTCTGTCCCATCCAGCTCCCTGATCATCGACAAACAAACATGTAAGATTTACATTTGAATTCTCCGGTACCCACACCCTTGATTCAGGTATTGTGATTTTAACAAAGGTTTCAACAATTATTATTTTACTCAAGAGTAACAACGACAGCATTAATTTTTGGCTTTGAACACCATTCTGGTGGGAGATAGGGGTTCCACCGACCATCGGGAGGGGACCTTTTTGACCCGTGTGTAATGGATCCAGCTGTTGATCCCGTCGACCTTGACGGCGGTGTAAGTTGTCATTATCACTTGATGGGGGCCGTCCCATGTTTCCTTCAGAGGCTCCACCGACCAGTTCTTCACGTAAACTTGATCTCCTGGGTGAATATCGTGAGCAGGAGTGTCCAGAGGTAACGGTCGATTCCACTCCAGCGTGGATCTCAGTGCTGCAAGGGTCTTATTTAAAGACAAAACATAATTTACAATCATCTGATCCCCAATTACATGTGGGTCCCCTTGATAGGTTACAGCATGATATGGTTTGCCGTACAAAATTTCATACGGACTTACCCCTATCCTTTCTCGTGGCTTAATCCTAATCCTCAGAAGGGCTAGAGGCAATGCTTGGGGCCACGGTATTTTAGCTTCTTGACAAATCTTTTTAATTTGATTTTTCAGAGTTTGATTCATTCGTTCCACCTGACCACTAGATTGAGGTCTCCAGGGGGTGTGTAAGTGCCACTGAATTCCCAGAATAGTAGAAACTTCCTGCACGATCCCTGCAGTAAAATGTGGTCCTCTATCTGATGATATTCCTAAAGGAACCCCAAACCTTGGAATAATTTCCTTGAGAAGGGTTTTCACTACCTCCTTGGCCTGGTTCGTCCTGCAAGGGAAAGCTTCGGGCCATCCCGAAAAGGTGCACACATAAACTAGTAAGTACTTGTATGCCTGAGATTTTGGTAACTCGGAAAAATCTATTTGCCAATAATCCCCTGGTTGTGGCCCTACACGTATTTTCCCCATTTGGACCTGTCTTCTAACCAACGGGTTATTTTTAATGCAAATCGGGCAGGTGGCATTTATTCTTTTGGCCATTGTTATCATCGAATTAGAGAGTACTATTTTCTTTAGATATTCTACCAATGCTTCTGCACCACAGTGGAGTTTGTTATGTTCAGTTTCCATGACTACTTTCATCAATCCTACTGGCAGTATAACTTGTCCGACCGGTGTTACATACCATCCTACAACATTCCTTCTTGCTCCAGTGAATTGTGCCAACCGTTCATCCTCCGGAGAGTAGCACGGTTTCTCTTCTAAATAAGGTGCAGCGGGATTTTCTCTTGTCGGTATCAGAGCCATTTGAGTCCAGACCAATCTGGCTGCCCTTTTTGCAGCTTCATCTGCCATCCGATTCCCCTGAAATTCTTTCCCGGAGTCTGCTTGATGACCTCGGACATGCATGATCGCTACTGCTGTAGGTAAGTGTACAGCTTCCAACAACTGGATTATTACTTCCTTATGTTTGATCTGTGAGCCTTGAGAGGTCAAAAGTCCTCTTTCTTTCCACAAAGCCCCATGGATGTGAACCACACCAAAAGCATACTTTGAATCAGTCCAAATGTTCACTTTCCTGTCTCTACTAAGGACCAATGCCCTTACCAACGCCCATACTTCTGCTTTTTGCGCTGAAGTCTCCGGAGGCAGTGCTTTAGCTTCCACTATTTCTTGGAGTGTCACCACAGCATACCCTGCATACCTGGTTCCATGCTCCATAAAACTGGATCCGTCCGTGAACAGCTCCACATCGGGATCTGCCATCAGGACATCTTTCAGATCTTCACGGCTGGCATACACTTGTTCGATTACCTCCACGCAGTCATGCTCCAGTTCTCCTTCCTCTTGGGTGGACCTGAGGAATTCTGCTGGATTGAGATGGTTGGTTATTTTTAATTCAACATCATCTTGTTCCCGCAACTGAGCCTGGTACTGCATCATTCTGCTGGAGGAGAGCCAGTGCCCCCCTTTTTGTTCCAAGACGGCTATGACCATGTGAGGTACATATACCGTGATGTGTTTTCCCAGTGTCAGTTTCCGTGCCTCCTGAATTAGGATTACCGTAGCAGACACTGCTCGCAAGCACCCTGGCCACCCTCCGCTCACCATGTCCAGCTGTTTCGAGAAGTACCCCACGGGCCTCTTCCATGACCCCAATCGCTGTGTGAGTACTCCTAAAGCTAATCTCTGCCTTTCATGCACATACAATTGAAAGTCTTTTGTCAAGTCAGGCAGACCCAGGGCGGGGGCCTCTTTGAGTGCTTGCTTTAATTCCTGGAAGGCCTTGTGCTGTGTCTTACCCCACTTGAATTCGGGTTCCTTGATTGTTTCGTACAGTGGTTTGGCCATGAGTCCGAAATTCGGAATCCACAGGCGACACCAGCCGACCATTCCTAGAAAAGATCTTAATTCCTGATTATTTCGTGGTACAGGGATTGCACAGATGGCTTGTATGCGATTCACCCCTATTCTCCTGACTCCTTGTGATATTTCACATCCCAGATAAATTACCTTCTGTCGCACCAGCTGCGCTTTTTCCTTGGATACTCGGTATCCTGCCTGACCCAACATGTTTAATAGTTCAATTGTCAACTTTGAGCACAGTCCCCGCTCCTCTGTTCCCAGGAGTATGTCATCCACATATTGTAAAACAACATAAGAAAAAGGAGACTCTTTTACCTTGGTAGTTTTCCATTCCTCTAACTCCTTTGCTAGCTGGTTTCCAAAAATGGTGGGTGAACACTTAAATCCTTGTGGCAACCTGGTCCATGTTAACTGTCGCTTGCGGCGAGTGTCTGGGCTTTCCCATTCAAAGGCGAAAATGTATCGACTCTCGGGGGCCAGTGGGATGCAGAAGAAGGCGTCTTTTAGATCAATCACTGTGAACCACTGAAAATTCTCAGAAATCGATGTTAACAATGTATATGGATTGGCCACCACCGGGTGTATATCTTTAGCAATTGCATTTACTGCTCTCAGGTCCTGCACCAACCTGTATTTCCCATTTGGTTTCCTTACCGGAAAGATTGGAGTATTAAATTCCGATTCGCATTCTTGTAAAATCCCTAATGCTATAAATTGCGTGATCATTGGGGCAATTCCTTTCCTGGCTTCCAAACTAATAGGGTACTGTCGGACTCTTACCGGGTGTGCCCCTTCCTTTAATTCAATTTTTACAGGAACGGCTACTCTGGATCTGCCCGGGGTCCCTGTTTCCCATACCCACGGGACTACTGCCTGCTCTATTTCCTGGGGTATCTCCTCTCTCTTTGTCTCTTTAATCACAAAAAGTTTTGCCAGATTCCCCTCCGGGATTTCTAGTTTAGCACGCCCTTTCTCGAATATGATTTTTGCATCCAGTGCCGATAATAAGTCTCGCCCCAACAAGCATTCCGGGCTGCTTGGCATATATAAAAACTGGTGATCCAATTCTTTGTTTCCAAATTTGATTTCCAGTGGCCGCAAGAATGACCTCTCCACCACCTCCCCTGACACCCCTACTACTTTCACAACTGAATCACTTAACGGTCCTATTTGTTCATTGATTGCAGAGAAAGTGGCTCCTGTATCTACCCTAAATTCCCTGGGCCCCCCGTCAACTTCCAGGACCACTTTTAGATCTTTATCTAGTCAGCTCTGATTTTGATAGTTCCCCATCATAAAGGCTTGAGCGACACCTTGTGGTCCTGGCGCGAAAGGGTTTAACCCATCATTCGCATTCATTCCCTGATTCATGGGATTCCTTCCTGGAAAGTTACTCATCGGTGTCCCCATCCCCAAATTGAGGGGGCACTCATTCTTCCAATGACCTTCGGCGAAGCATCGGGCGCACTGATTGGGCCCCAATTTACCTCTACCCCTACCCATCATCTGGTTCCCTACATTCTGATTCACAAATCCTCCGAAACCACCTCTTCCCATGCCCCCGTTTCCTCTGCCTCGTCCCCTCCCCCGGCCTCTCACATTCATCTGACTTGCCTGTTGTAACACTGCCAACATGCTTGCTTGTTGCTTCTTCACTGCCTCTTTTTCTCTATTATTATACACTTTCCACGCTACTTCAAGCATTTTCTCCAAGTCCCGAGTGTCATTCCCTTCTAGCTTTTGTAGCTTCCTCCTAATATCCTCCTGTGACTGTCCCATAAATATCAAGGCCATTTGTAGTTTTCCTGCCTCCGATTCCACGTCTAAGTCTGTATACCTCCGTGCTATTTCTTTCAGCCTCTCCAAGAACGCAGATGGTGACTCTGCCTTATCCTGTCTTACCGCATACAACTTAGACCAATTTAAAGTCTTTGGGATTCCCCTCTGAATTCCTTCCACCAACAGCTCCTGATAAACCTGCAACCTATGATACTCTTCTGCCAAATTAGGGTTCCATTCTGGATCTTCCCTTGGTACTATTTCATTCACATTCCCTATTCCTTGTAGTGCTGGTGCTTGCAACTGAATCATGTCCCTTGCCCGATTAGACATAGCTTTAAATACCATCTCCTTTTCCGTAGAATCCATTATCGAATCTAGCAACACCTGTAGGTCATTCCAGTCCGGATTCTGTGTCTTTATTACCATTTTCACCACCCGAGCCACCTTTTCAGGATTTTCTCTATAAGCTCCCGCAGATTGCTTCCAAATTATTAAATCATTGGGGGAAAACGGAACTTTCACTCTGACCCGATCCCCTGTTGGTCCAACTGCTTCTCGCAATGGGGCCATTAGATGTGCTCGAGAAGCGCTTTTTCCCCTGTCCAGACGCCCTCTGCGAGTACGCTGGGAGAGCGGAGTTCGGGATTGTTCCCTCCCTCTCTCCCTGGGTTCGGGAGTTCGGGATCGTTCCCTCTCTCCTTCCTCGGAGTCAGATTCCTCTTCCGAAGAATCTGAGTCCGGGAGGGGGAGGTTGATTGGGTCGGATGGTGATACCAACAAAGACACATCCTCCTCAGGCTCAGAGAACCGTACTCTTCGCTCTTTACAACCCACGCTTTCTTCTGGTTCCGTTTCTAACACCATCATTCCACATTTCCTCTGCCAATCCTTTTTTCCTATTAGCTGATAGAACAAATCCAAATAGGGTATCTCATCCCACTTCTCATTTTCCCGTAGGTACCGCATCATGGGGGTTATAATTTCAGAATTAATAGTGCCATTCCACGGCCACTGCATCCCCCCAGTTTCATATTCAGGCCATACCTTATTACAATAATCAATCAATTCTCTTTTCCGCAGCTCCCGTCCCAATTTACCCTCCTTCCAATGACTTAGCAAACACCCGAGGGGAGATTCCTCCGGAATATCCTTATCTGAACTTGACAAAGCCCGAAACACCCGCAACGGCATCATTCCAGAGATATGCAACCACACAATAACACACACACACACAGTAACACACAGATTAATACCAATACTAATTACCACAATATCCAATTCCCTCCTTGCTTATCTCGTCGCCGCGAGAAGCAAGGGCTGGCTCTGCAAAGCTTTCGCTCTGTCTGACGGCCAGCGCCTAGGCTTTATAATCCAAACCAATGCCCCAACCCTGCGAGTAGAGACTCGTCTTACCGGGCAGGCTACCACCACCGGTTTAAAAGGAATAAAGCACCTTGTGGGCTTACCTCACGGTTGTCCGTCGGACGCGGGGTCGGGCACGGGCTGATGTCTCCCCAGAAATCACCTGGTGCCGGCACGGAGCAGATCACCCCGCGAACCGCCCCTACGACCCCCGGAGTCCTGCCGCGGTCGCCAGAAAACTGTTGCCCACCGACCACAAACACAAACCAACAGAGAGTCAGTTTATGCGGTGCTTTATTCAGGGCCCGGGGACCTGGGGACTAGTGTCCCAAATCAGGCTTCCCAAAGGCCTATCGTTTCACTCAGCTCTTTATACAGTTTCAAACATTGGCACACATACAAGATTTAATCTTCAAAGTAAAACATACATCACAAGGATTAACAATTGATAATCATACCCTAAGCCATATATCTTTATGGTTGTCTAGTCTTAGATAATGCTCAACGAGCTCCTACCACTGAAATCCCCCTTACATGCAACATATATCAACCCAGAACAATTTACTTTTAGACAGGTTCACCGTGCCCAGCTAATTCACTAACGGGTTCACCATGCCCAGCTAATTCACTATTCCTAACCTCCCCACCCAGTACATTCCATTCCTGTTTCCTCAGAGAACTATTTCTACACCTGAGGCCTTACAGCCTAGCAGAGCCTTAGCCTTACTACTTCTAAAATCCAATATCCTATCCTTTTTGTAACAAGAGAACACGGAATCAAATGGATATATCATATTCCTTATCATGCACCAGCTGCCGGAAAAGTTGAATGCTGCAATGGACTACTTAAAACCACTCTAAAGGCACTTGGTGAGGGGACCTTCAAAAATTGAGAAGTGAACTTAGCAAAGGCCACCTGGATGGTCAATACCCGAGGGTCCATCAATCGAGCTGGTCCTGCCGAGTCTGAACCCTTGCACACAGTGGATGGAGATGGAGTCCCTGTGGTACACCTGAGAGGTATTTTAGGAAAGACTGTTTGGATTAATCCCACCTCAGGCAAAGGCAGACCCATCCGTGGGATCGTCTTTGCTCAAGGACCTGGTTGCACTTGGTGGGTAATGCAGAAAGATCGGGAAACCCGTTGTGTACCACAAGGAGACCTAATCTTAGGTGAGAATGGTGTGTAGGGTTTCATTGTATATATATATATATATATATATATATGTGTGTGTGTGTGTGTGTGTGTGTTTAGAGTTTAAGAAGGTATTGATTTGGGATGATGTAGATGGTAATAGAATAATGGGTGGATAATGTCCTGGGTTGAAGTGTATTCTATTCCCATCCTCATGAGCTGTGGAAATCAGGTGAGGCAGTGTTTCCTTGCCTCCTCCCCCCAGAATATCTTGCTGTTAACGAGCCCATCATTGTCCTGCTACATGACTCAGAGATAACTCCCTCCGGACCATCTTCTGTTAATGAGCCTAATCAACACTTGGCCTCATGACTCATTACCCTATTGTGAGATGCTCCACCCAGAGGGAGGAACCAATCATCCCATCGTGGATATAATCTGGGACTCTGAACACCAGAGACACTCTTTCCACTGGATTTCCAGAGGACAGGAGCTACACAGCCACCACTGGACTTTCTGAGGAAGAGCAGACCCCTTCTACTACAGGATCACCACTTCAGAGGACTGCAGCCTCCATTCTACCAGACTGCTACCACCACCCTGCCTAATAGGGACTCAGGTTGTATCTCGACTCCGTCAGTGTTTTCTTTTACTTTCTTTTCCTTTTCTTTAATTTCCATTAAATTGTTATTCTGACTTGGTGCCTCCCACTGGTTTGTTTCCAAACTAGCACCGTAATCAAGAAGAAATCTGGGAAATATCGGCTGTTTCATGATTTGCGTGCTATTAATGCTCAGATGCAGGCTATGGGGACCCGGCAACCTGGTCGTCCCAATCCTGCAGTTGTACCTGAGAACTGGCATTTACTAATAGTGGACATAAAGGACTGTTTTTTACGATACCATTGCATCCTGATGACATGCATTGTTTTGTCTTTACTCTCCCTGCTAGAAACAGGGCAGGGCCTGCTTCTTGATATGAGTGGACTGTACTTCCACAGGGGATGAAAGACAGTCCCACCTTGTGCCAGATGTATGTTGATGCTGCACTGAAACCGGTTCGAGTGCAGTGGCTGAAAGCCATCATTTATCATTATATGGACGATATACTGATCGCTCAGCCAGATCCAATCACCCCCCAGCAAGAGCTCCTGCTCACCAAGCAGTTGAACCAGTATGGTTTGATTGTTGCGCCCGAAAAGGTTCAACGTACACCTGTTTGGAAGTATCTGGGGTGGAATATCACTGAGGCACAAATCAGGCTACAGAAGGTGGCAATTCAAACCAATCTCAAAACCCTGAAAGATGCACAAGAACTCCTGGGTGACCTGCAGTGGCTGCGACTAGTCGTTGGTCATAATGAGGATCTGGAGGTACTGCGGCCCCTCCTGAAAGGGACCAATCTTTCCTCGCCTGTTCGGCCCACATCAGAGCAGGTTGATACTCTTCAGTGTATCAGTACAGTTATTGCAGACAGAGCAGTTGATCGAGTGGATGCTGATATTCCAGTCGACTTTACTGTCCTCCACGGAGAGAGTCAACTTATTGGTGCACTAACTCAGTGCAAAAAGGAAAAGGGGGAGCAAGTTATGGTCCTGGAATGGATGTTCACAAGCCTACAGCCTAAAACAACATTGGAACAAAGAATCGATAATGTGGCAGAATTGATACAGAAAGGCCGCAGCCGTATAATACAAGTCACTGGGCAAGAGCCAGGAACAATCTACTTGCCAATGAAAAGAACTGAGCTCAAGTGGTATCTACAATATTCTCAAGCCTTGCAAATTAGCTTGCTAAGCAATGCCCAGCAAATTGAAATACAACCACTCAAGGCCCCAGTATTGAAATGGATGACACAGCATACATGGATTCAGATTCCCAAAAGGAGCAAGCACCCACTACAAGAAACAGTAACAGTGTTCACTGATGCTGGAAAGAAGTCCCAACAAGCAGCTACGATGTGGCAAGTTCAAGGACAATGATGCCATCAGATACTAGAGGCTGAACCTGGGGACTCCTTGCAGACTCTTGAATTAGCTGCAGTGGTCTGGGCCTTTAAGCGATGGTTGTCTGTTAAACTCAATGTAGTAACAGACTCGCTGTATGTTGCTGGCATCGTGGAACGAATAGAGGATGCTAGGATCAAAGACATAAATAACAGACGCCTTTTTGCACTCCTGCGCCAGCTCCAAGCAGCCATTGGTCAGAGATCGTGTGCCTATGCTATAATACATGTCAGGAGTCATCTATGGACAGAGGGCCTGGGCGAAGGGGATGCCTATGCAGATCAGTTAGTCTCTGTGACAGTGCCATTGAATGAATTTGCAAAGGCACGGGAAGCCCATAACACATTCCATCAGAATGCGAGAGGTCTTCATTAGACAATTTGACATCACCGTGGAAGAAGCCAAAGGAATAGTACGGGCATGTCCTACATGCAGTCATCATGGCCCAGGTCTCGGTGTTGGGGTTAATCCCCAAGGCTTTGGCCCGAATGAACTATGGCAAATGGATGTGACCCATGTTCCTGAGTTTGGCAGACTGAAATATGTGCATGTCACCATAGACAAATTTATATGGGCATCAGGGCAGACAGGTGAAAAGGCCCTTCATGTGATACGACACCTGACCAGCTGTTTCGCCGTGATGGGTGTACCGGGGCAGATTAAGACAGACAACAGTTCTGCCTACATTAGTGAGCGGCTGCGAAAGTTTTGCCAGCAGTGGAGTGTGTGGCACGTCACTGGAATCCCTCATGTACCCACAGGGCAAGCTATTGTAGAGCGTGCTAATCAGACGCTGAAGTTATATTTAGCCAAGTTCAGAGACATTTCAGATGTGCAGGAAAAACTAGCAAAAGCCTTGTATGTATTAAATTACTTGTGTTTGTTTGGGGATAGTGACGCTGCACCTGCCTATCTTCACAGCGGTGTTGTAGAGGCAAAAAGGAAAGTAACAAAGCCTTTTTATGTGATGTATCGGCACCCAGCTACAGGGATTTGGCAAGGATCTGCTGAGGTTCATTATTCAGGTAGGGGTTACATGTGTGTGCTTACCCCAGCAGGACCTCTGTGGGTACCCAGCGGCTGGACTCGTGCTGCGACAGAGCCTGCAGTGAACAGCACCGACCCTGGATCCAGAAGCGCATCCATGTGTGGAGGAAAGGCTGAAAAGGGCTGTTATGCCAGCTGTATATAAACTGCAAACCTTACTTGGGATAAGGGCTCATCTTATAACAACAGACTGTTTTAATTTTGGTTTTGTGAACTGTAGAGCTTGGGTTAAAATACTTTGTGGTTGTTGTAATAAGAGAATTTGGGTACATCATGCACAGAACCGCAGGTGGAAAGATGTTAGATTGTCTCAGTATAATGCTCATAGTCGCTAATGTTTGCTTAATACCTAGCTCCCAAGCATGGGTCCTAGTGCAGCCCAAAACAAATATTTGGGTTACTCTGGCTAACCTAACCAACCAAAGTACTATCTACCTATCTCTTTCTTCCCCTGGGAACCTGTTCTCTACTTGTTTAGTAGGGTTGCCAATAGATGCTTTGCCATGTCCGACCCGTGCCCCGACCTGTAATGTGACTAATCCATCTATCACAGTCAACAATTGGGATCGGTGGGTACCCTACTTACCTATTGCCCCTGCTGAACCGCAAGAGCTGGAGTTGCTAGGGTCTGTAAAAGCAGATGCCTGTGTTATGTTTAATTGGAAAAGTAAGACATGCAGGCAGGAAAGCTGCAAGATGCCTCCTAATGTAAACTCCAGTCTACCAGTATATCGTAATAGTTCCCTGTGGTGCAATTATACTGCTACAAAGCTGTCCGTATCTACTAACTCTCCTCTAACTTTGCCATATGGTTGCTTTTTAATCTGCGGTGATCGAGCATGGGCAGGGATTGCTTCTCGCTTAAGAGGTGGACCGTGTAGAATTGGCAGGCTATCCGTGTTAACACCAAAGACATCAATGATATTGCAAATGACCCGACATCATCGGGTAAGGCGTATGGCTCATCAGTTTACAGCTGAATGCAGAGATAATGTAAAATTTTGGTCCCCCGCAGCCATAATAAGTGCATCTTTTTTAGTCCCTGGAGTTGCATCTGCTGGAGCCCTTGGCATGTTAAACAAGCTAGGCTGCTGGCTTGCTAAGCAAACTAATGCCACTTCAAAAGCATTATCTGAGCTCTTAGTAGATGTAGATTCAGTGAGACATGCTACCTTGCAAAACCGAGCTGAGATTGACTTTCTGTTGTTAGCTCATGGACATGGTTGCGAAGATTTTGATGGAATGTGTTGTATGAATTTGTCCGATCACTCTCAATCGATTCACAAGCAGATAAGTGAGTTACATCAATTAACCACCCAATTGCAAAAAGAAAATGGTCTTGGCTTAGAAGGATGGTTAGAGTCACTTGGGTTAGGACCATGGCTAGTCTCACTCGTGCAGCATTTGATTACTGTAGGACTAGTAATATTATTAATAATAGTGTGCTTACCCTGCCTATGCCAATGCCTGCAGAAGATGATATACAAAGTCACTACAGCTGTGACCAATCAAGTATTGCTTGTACAAAAAGAAAAAGGGGGAATTATTGAGGAATGGTTAGAGGATCAGGGGCATGGGTCATTGATAGAATTATGGGATCAATAAAAGAACCATACAAGCAATAGGCCTGCAAGCAAAAGGTTAGTGTGAGAAACTGTCTGCAGGAAAAAATCCCTGTGTGAGAAACAGGCCTGGGAACAAGAAGGGAGTTTGAGGATGTACAGCTGTGCAGATAAGACCCGGAGAAGGGGGGGGGGGGGTAAACTCTGAATTCTTTTAATCATAACATAACTAGTAGAAGCTTGCCAATGTAGTCTCATTATGTAGAAGCAGAAATGCGCTTTGATAGGTTTTAAGCCACTTAAGAGTTAACAAGCTGGGATACTATATAAGTGCCTCTGGATTGCTAATAAACGGAGCTTGCTTTTATCAACCATATTGGCTTGGACTGCAATTTCTCCCCCCGCCGGAGTCCACGGACCCTTTTTTCCAACAATGGAGAGTTGAATTTTTTTTTCCCTTCCCTGGAATTTTGGATTTTTTTCCCTTTTCCACTGGACTGCTACAATATTAGAACACATCGGGAGGACTTTCCACTGAGCACAGAGGGCCTGGCCCTGGGCCAAGCCCCAGCTCCGAGGAGACCAAAGGGAGGACTCTAACAGTTTCCCAGGTTTTTCCTCCACAGTGAGAGATTTTATTATTTAGCATTATTTTCCTTTTCTCGTGTGTTTGTTAAATAAATAGTTTTATCTCCTTCACTTTCCTTCAAGGAATTTTTTTTTTTTTTTCCCCCGAACCTGGTGGGGGAGGGATAGTTGTGCCTTCCCTCAGAGGATATATTTCTAAATTTGGCCAAACCGGAACAGTGACCCAGACACAGCACAGAGCAGAGAATGCAGGAGAATGCCAAATTATCAAGATTTACACAGTCTTTTTAAAGGTAAATTAACCAATGGTCACTAAAAGTGTACATTATTTTTACTTTTCCACCAGTGTATAAGAAATCATCTAGTCACATAGACAGGCACTGCGGAATTCTTTATCCAATCATCCCAAACTACTTCTACTGGAGAATATGGAGTAGTAGTAGTAGAAGAAAAAGGTCTGGAGAACAACAACAACAATCTTTTGAAGTTTTTTGCTTTTATCTATTTACTATATTAACAAACCCAAATCTTCTAAATTTTTCACCCTGTGACAATCTTACATAATATTCTATCACCTAGTTCACACCAGTGTAGATTCTAATTCTTCCCAGAGGGTAGGCAATTTTCTCCAAGGACGAAGGTCAAAAACAGTGTTGTCCAGGGGGGTAGAACCCTTAAAAACAGGCAGAGAAATATTCTCTGCAATCTGGGTTCCTACATCTCCCCCTCCTGTTTGAAGCAAAACCAGTTCCTTGACAGCTTTGTCCATGGCTCATCTAGCACAGTGAAGTATACATGGCACAAATACTAAAAGAATAACAACAACAATTAAGACATAGAAACCTATCTTCAAAAATTTTCTCCATAAGGGTGTAAGGTCAAACAATTGAACACATCGTTCAACACAGATCCAGTTTCTTCTCCAAGTTTAGCTATTCCAGCCTCTGATGCCATGAAGATTTTTTGCCTTTTCTTTTATACCCCTGTTATACCTTTTTTACAACTTCTGTATTCTTAGTGCTTTTTGCCTACATTCTTGGACTTGTTTGTCAAGCTGAGAGACTAAACATTTCAGAAGCTTCGTAGCTAGGGATCAGTGTGCCCCAGACCCCAAGGTCCTCTCCAGAACACATTCTGTAAACTAAGATAGAACTTTCCCAGGGAAGGCTCCTTGGGGAGGGGGTCTCACTCGAGTGTCTCATTGGGGAATCTTTGATAGATATGCTAATTAGTAAAACCTATAATGTTATAACAGTTCTTTTGGGGGGTGCATTTTGCAGGGTGCATTTCGGTGCATATGACCTGGATGTGTGCACCTAAGGATCCTTAAAATAAATACCAAGGTAAACTCCCGTTTCCCCTTCTAACCGTGTATGACTCTTGATTTTAAGACCAAGAAAAGGCATCAGTCTAATTGCTGTATACTTTCATGAATGGATTTTGAATGATCCCACAAATTCACACAAGACATACTGTTGCTATGACCTAGCCCACTGCGGGGCTGGGGCAGTGTGATGCCAATCAATCCCAGCCCATCCCCTGGATCGAGTTTCCCGAAGAGGCAGACTCAGAGGCTTGGTCGAGGGGTGGTTTAGAAGCCTACGCCACACCACCCCTGGGCTGCGCCCGGGTACAAGCCGCCTTCCCCAGTTCGGGAAAATTCTCGGTTACTCGGTTGTTCATTGGTTCTTTGTTAAAACTCCCGCCTCCCGCTTTCCCCTGTTGGTTCTTGTTAAATTGTATCCTCCCCCTGGCTTGCAACTCATTGGTTGTTTTCCCCTTTCACCGCAGTTTTCAAACTCTACAAAACTGAGGACAAGCCTCGGGGGAGGATCCCATCACATTCCATCCCTTCCTGTGGATACAAAAATGCTGCTAGCAAGGATTTTCTTGCTATTTTCTAAGCCCATGAGAGACTTTTCTCTCTCACAGAAGAGGTAGCAGAGTTATGTAAACAACCAAACACCTGCAGCTTTGAAAAGTCTTGTTTATAGTACAGTAGAAAAATATTTTGACAATGGATGTTTTAGGATTTTAGCCAATCACCCCAAGGGGTGGCTGATTTTTTGTCCAATTAGACTATGAAGAAAAAAGTCTATAAAAGAGTTTGTAAAATAATTAAATAAATCAATCTTGCTGCACAATTCCTGCCTGCTGGATCTTCTCTCCTCCTCCCTATGGCTGCAGGACACGGTGATATACCCTAGGGTTGCAGTAATATTTGGTGACCCCAACGTGATCTGCATGCTGCAAAGTGTCCTGCTGCTGCGAGCCAAGCCAAATTTCTCTAGAGGTACGCTGTTCCCCCTTCCCCCCCTGGGACCAGGAGGTCCGATGAGACTGAGAAAATGGAAAACAGCGGCTCACAAACTGACGCTGTGGTTACGTTCTGGAAAGGTGTTTTCAGTATGATGTATACCTCCATTCCTGAAAACTCACTTCGGGAATTATTAACTTGGGCTGCCTTGCAAGGGATTCCTATGCACAAAGACACTGCCCTGGACTTTGCCTTATGGCAGGAACTTGGCTATGATGCCCGGCACAAGCTCCCATCTGGGGACCCAGCAGCGTTAGAATTATTCCGAACTTGACGTTAATTATTTATGCTGCTGACAGACATTGACTGCGGCAGCAGAGCTGGCTCACCTATTTCGGTGATGAGTGACGGAGGGATATCCAAACAGGACCCCGCTGACCGGGAAGTGAGGCAGATGAGGTTCTGGCGCCGGGGTGTAAATCTGCCATAGCCGGGCAGCGAAGGAAAAGGTTGCTCCGGTCTCGCCCCTGGACCTTTCAGGACTGCACAGTAACAGTGCGTCCCACTCACTACAATCGCTTCTTAGGGTCAGTTAAGATATGAGTGTTGGAGGAGGGTGACTGGAGGTTATTGGAAACACTTGGAATGCCAAATAGATTTGAGGATTCTGGGGGTAATCGGGAAGTTGTTACACTCCATCCACAGGCTGTGCCAGAAGTTCAGGATGTTATTGACTCCCCAAAAGGGGAGATCCAAGCTTTCCCAGTGTATAAGGCTCTCCCAAATTCAGGGGAGCATGACAAGCATGAGGTGATTGCTTGGAAGGTTGCACAGGATTTGCAATCCAATGTGGCACAACATGGGCTAGGTTCTGCTGAGGTTATGCAGATAATAAGGGTGATAAATACAGATTTGCTTTCTCCATTTGATATCAGACACTTAGATCAAATTCTATTTCAACCTGTACAATTTACAGTTTTTGAGAAAACCTGGAGAAAGCTGGCTGGCAAGGCTGCATTAGGGAATATGCAGCTCCCTGCTACCGATCCTAGACAGACAGCGGGAATGGATGCTTATTACAGCTGGTGGAGGGGTCAGTGGCTCTGACCCAGGAAGAGGTGACTGGTCCGGAGAGATGATCCCGAAAGGGATTGCCTTCCCGAGGCCCAGTGTCTTCCTCTCAGCTGCTGGCAGGAGGGCCCTTGCAGAGGCTGTCAGCTCTTTAGTGATTCTCAGCTCGTGATTCCAGCTCAGCTCTGCAAGGCACCTCCAGGCCAAACCAGACCAGAGAGAGACGAGAAGGCCCGTGTGGCTGGTTCCGCACAGAGGTAGCTTTATTGTTGGTCCCCTCCGGCGAAGGGGAAAGCCAGGGACGAGCTCTCTCCCCCCACAGAGCCAGGGGGCTTCCTTTTATAGGCATACAGGGGATCAGTAGGGGACCAATGGGTTACAGAGGGTCTGGGACAGACCAATGGGTTACAGAAAGATCTGCATAGTGTCTCTCAAAGGATTGTGGGTCCACCTTTCCTCACCATGACCCAAGAAGTGGCTGCCTTTTCAGGGAGTCCTGCTGGGCGGTTGTGAAATCTCTTGTCTCAGCAGAGATCCCTCCAGGGCAAGGGCTGGGCACATCCCACAGATGCTCTTATGGGGACTGGTCCCCTCTATGATCCCAGCCTACAGGGTACTTTGTCCTCTAGCGTCCTGCAGCAAGCTCAACAGGTCTGCATGGCTGCCCTGTTGAAAACCATAGAGTTGTCTGCGCCTAGAAAGCGATATTCTGAAATAGTTCAAGGGAAATCAGAGTCATTCCTCTCATTTGTAGAGAAAGTCGCTGCTTCTCTCGAGAAGCAGGTTGAGGATGAAGGGTTAAGACAGTTGTTGTTAAGGCAGTTAGTGAGAGAGAACGCAAATGAGGAGTGCAGAAAAATCATAGATGCTTTGCCAGGGGATCCTGAGGTAACAGACATGGTCGAAGCCTGCGCTAAGGTGGGATCCGGGAACCAGAAAAAGTCCGCCTTGGCTGCTTTCCTGCAGCCTGTTCACACATCTTCTGATAGTGAACCAAAGCAACCAAAACAGGTGAAAAAATGGAAGCGGCCTAAGCCGAGCCAAAAAGAAAACACACCGATCCCCCAGTGCAAGAGGTGTGGCAGACCAAGGCATTGCTCGGACTATTGTAGATCACTGACTGTTCCAGTTTGGCCAAATTTAGAAATATATCCTCTGAGTGAAGGCACAACCACCCCTTCCCCCCCAGGCTCGGGAAAAAATAAATTTTCCTCGAAGGAAAGTGAAGGAGATTAAACTATTTATTTAACAAACACAAGGGAAAAAGAAAAATAAGGCTAAATAATAAAATGTTTCACAGTGGAGGAAAAACCTGGGATAGTGTTAGAGTCCTCCCTTTGGTCTCCTCGGAGCTGGGGCTTGGCCCAGGGCCAGGCACTCTGTGCCCGATGGAAAGTCCTCCCGATGTGCTCTGAGGTTGAAAGCAGTCGAGTAGAAAAGGGACAAAATCCGCAATTCCAGAGAAGGAAAAGCAAAGTCCAACTCTCAGTCTCTCTCTCCGGAGAGCCAGAAACTGAAAACAACTGGCCAAAAGCTGACTGGAACACAGCAAGCCAGGTGCTTCCTCACTCCCCTGCCGCAGCTGGGAAAAAAAAACCCTGCTATCTCTGTGTGACCTTGAACAAGCTGCAAACTGCCCTAAAAAAGTTTTGCTCAGTTTTTTTCCTTCCCCCTCTCAGGCTCAGTTTAGAGGCATAGAAAGGCACAGGAATTAATTTCTGGGCATAGGCAGCAATATGGGATACACATCATAAGGTCAACCCAAGACATTCCACCCCTTATCCCATACTGGTGGCTCAATGCCCAAACTATGATATTTTAATTCTACACACACATTTGTATATATATACACAACTATATACAAACAGTGACAGTGACAATCAGCAAGCAGGGGTATACAAGCATTTCACACTACAGGTGGTTTTTACACAAGAATCAGATCTCCCTGTGGTACACAACGTGTTCTTCCATCTTTCTGCATTACCCACCATGTGCAACCAGGTCCCTGAGCAAAGACAACCCCACGGATGGGTTTGTCTGTACTCAAGACAGAATTCATCCACACAGTCTTTCCTAACAGACCTCTGACATGCACTACTGGGACCTTATCTCCATCTACTGTATGCAGGGATTCAGATTGGGCTGGACCAGCTCTATTGGTGGAACCTTGGGTGTTAACTAACCAGGTGGCCTTTGCTAGATGCTGTTCCCAATTTTTGAAAGTTCCCCCACCTAGTGCCTTCAAAGTGGTTTTCAACAATCCATTGCACTGTTCCACTTTGCCTGCAGCTGGTGCATGGTAAGGGATATGGTACACCCACTCAATGCCATGTTCTCTAGCCCAGGTATTAATAAGGCTATTCTTAAAATGAGTCCCATTGTCAGATTCAATTCTCTCAGGGGTACCATGCCTCCAAAGGACTTGCTTTTCAAGGCCCAGGATGGTGTTCCGGGCTGTAGCAGGAGGCACAGGGTAGGTCTCCAACCATCCAGTGGTGGCTTCTACCATTGTGAGCACATAGCGCTTGCCTTGGCAGGTTTGAGGCAGTGTGATGTAATCAATCTGCCAGGCCTCCCCATACTTGTATTTGGACCACCGCCCACCATACCACAGGGGCTTCACCCGCTTGGCCTGCTTGATCGCAGCGCATGTCTCACAATCATGGATCACCTGGGAGATACTGTCCATGGTTAGATCCACCCCTCGGTCTCGTGCCCACTTATAGGTGGCATCTCTGCCCTGATGGCCTGAGGCATCATGGGCCCATCGAGCTAGGAACAACTCTCCCTTGTGTTTCCAGTCCAAGTCTACCTGTGACACTTCTATCTTTGCAGCCTGATCTACCTGCTTGTTGTTTTGGTGTTCTTCATTAGCCCTACTCTTGGGGACATGGGCATCTACATGGTGGACTTTCGCAACCAGCTTTCTTACTCGGGCAGCAATGTCTTTCCACTCTTCAGCAGCCCAGATTGGTTTTCCCCTACGCTGCCAATTAGCTTTTTCCCACTTTTCTAGCCATCCCCACAGAGCATTGGCTACCATCCATGAATCACTGTAGAGCTAGAGCTTTGGCCACTTCTCTCTTTCAGCAATGTCCAGGGCTAGTTGAACAGCTTTGAGTTCAGTGAGTTGGCTTGATCCACCTTCTCCTTCAGTAGCTTCTGCAACCTGTCGTGTGGGACTCCATACGGCTGCTTTCCACTTTCGTTTCATCCCTACGATGCGACAAGAACCGTCGGTGAAAAGAGCGTAGCGTGTGTCTTCTGATGGCAGTTGGTTGTATGGTGGAGCTTCTTCAGCACGTGTCACTTGTTCTTCTTCATCAGCGAGACCAAAGTTTTCACCTTCTGGCCAGTTTATGATTATTTCCAAAATCCCAGGACGATTCAGTTTTCCGATATGGGCGCGCTGTGTGATGAGAGCAATCCATTTGCTCCATGTGGCATTGGTGGTGTGGTGGGTAGAGGGAACCTTTGCTTTGAACATCCATCCCAGCACCGGTAGTCGGGGTTCCAGGAGGAGTTGTGCCTCAGTGCCAATTACCTCTGAGGCGGCTTGGATTCCTTCATAGGCTGCCAAGATTTCCTTCTCTGTTCGAGTGTTGTTGGCTTCAGACCCTCTGTAGCTTCGGCTCCAGAATCCCAGTGGTCGACTTCGAGTCTCACCAGACACCTTCTGCCAAAGGCTCCTGGACAGGCCATTGTTCCCGGCTGCAGAGTAGAGCACGTTCTTCACCTCTGGTCCCTTCCTGACTGGGCCAAGGGCTACTGCATGAGCGATTTCCTGCTTGATCTGGGCAAAAGCTTGTTGCTGTTCGGGGCCCCAATGGAAATCGTTCTTCTTGCGGGTAACCAGATAAAGAGGACTCATAACCTGGCTGTACTCAGGAATATGCATCCTCCAAAAGCCTATGGCACCTAGGAAAGCTTGTGTTTCCTTCTTGTTGGTTGGTGGAGACATTGCAGTGATCTTATTGATGACCTCAGCGGGAATCTGACGCCGTCCATCTTGCCACTTCACTCCCAGGAACTGGATCTCTTGAGCAAGTCCCTTGACTTTGCTCTTCTTGATGGCTAAACCAGCTTCCAGGAGAATCCGGCTAACTTTCTCTCCTTTCTCAAACACTTCTGCTGTGGTGTTCCCCCACACAATGATGTCATCAATGTACTGCAGGTGTTCTGGAGCCTCACCCTTTTCTAGTGCAGTCTGGATTAGTCCATGGCAGATGGTGGGACTGTGCTTCCACCCCTGGGGCAGTCGGTTCCAGGTGTACTGCACACCCCTCCAGGTGAAGGCAAACTGAGGCCTGCACTCTGCTGCCAGAGGAGTGGAGAAAAATGCATTAGCAATGTCAATAGTGGCATACCACTTCGCTGCTTTGGACTCCAGCTCGCACTGAAGCTCCAACATGTCCAGCACAGCAGCGCTCAGCGGTGGAGTCACTTCATTCATGACACGATAGTCCTCAGTCAATCTCCATTCCCCATCAGACTTGCGCACAGGCCAGATGGGGCTTTTGAAGGGTGAGTGGGTCTTGCTGACCACCCCTTGGCTCTCCAACTCACGGATCATCTTGTGGATGGGAATCACAGCATCTCGAGTTGTCCGGTACTGTCGGCGATGCACTGTCGAGGTAGCAATTGGTACTCTTTGTTCTTCCACCTTCAGAAGGCCGACTGCAGACGGGTTCTCTGATAGCCCAGGCAAAGTGTTCAATTGCTTAATGCCCTCTGTCTCCACAGCAGCTATTCCAAAAGCCCACTTGAGTCCCTTTGGGTCTCTAAAATACCCGCTTCAGAGGAAGTCTATGCCTAAAATGCACGGGGCCTCTGGGCCGGTCACAATGAGATGTTTCTTCCACTCATTTCCAGTCAGGCTCACCTCAGCTTTCACCAAGGTCAAATTTTGTGATCCACCTGTTACACCAGAAGTAGAAACAGATTCTCCCCCCACATGCTGCGATGGAATTATTGTGAGCTGCACACCAGTGTCAACCAAGGCATCATGTTTTTGTGGTTCTGATGTACCAGGCCAACGAATCCACACAGTCCAAAAAACACGGTTTTCCCTGCCCTCTACCTGGCTAGAGGCAGGGCCCCTCTATGCCTGGTTATCCTTCTTTCCCTGGGCCTGTATCTTAGAGGTTCCTTCATGGGAATTGGACATGCCATCGTCTTTTCCATCATTTCTAGCAGTTTGGCCACAGGCAACTGGAGCTACTTCCTTTTTGGTAGATCCTCCTTTCTGAGTCTTGTGCTCCTTCAATTCACGCACTCGTGCTGCCAGAGCAAAAGCTGGTTGTCCACCCCACTTCCTCATGTTTTCCCCACTGTCACACAGGAAATTCCGCAGCTTACTTCGTGGGATGTACCTTCTCTCTGGGGAACGTCCGCGGAGAAGGCACTCTTTAATCTCCTGGAGACTCTTCTCCATCTTATCTTCCATTTTCTGCACCTGTGTTTCCACAGATGCGATTCTTGCATGTATTGGGCCATGCACAGAGTCTGCATATGCTCGGAGCTTCACTGCCATATCCCGCACAATCTCATTCACACCGCAGTCCGGTTTCGTTATTGCTAAAGCAGAAGCATATTCTGGTGGCCCAAGCTGTATGAGTTTTCGCCACACGTATGGAATAACTCTGGCCCGGTCTGGACTCCTCAATCCTGGGTCATTTGCAAAAACTCATACAGCTATAGCTGTATACCTGCTATCTCTGTGTTACCTTGAACAAGCTGCAAACTGCCCTGAAAAAGTTTTGCTCAGTTTTTTTCCTTCCCCCTCTCAGGCTCAGTTTAGGGGCATAGAAAGACAGAGAAATTAATTTCGGGGCATAGGCAGCGATATGGGATACACATCATAAGGTCACCCCAAGACACTGACTCATGCCGAAGGTCGGCTGCCTTTGTGTCCCCTAGGAACAGTTCCCTCTCAGCCCGGTCAGCTCGGGACACAGCAGGCTGCAGGGGCCAGCCTCTTATATCGGAGGGATCAGAGGTCTGGCTCGTGGGTCCTTCCAAGGGACCGCGGCGATAAAGGCAGACGGCGCAGGAAAGGGGGCAGGCTCTGAGTTGGGTTAAATCCAGAAAGTTTATTGGTCCTCCGAACGGGGGGAACCTCAACAACCAGGGGGTGCCCAACTCTGCGCACCTGCCGATCTCATGCAGGGGATTTTATGGGGGGGGGAGACATGGGGGGGGGAGTACAGAACAACCAACCAGGGAAGGGAAGGGTGCGGCAAACAGAACGAGGGACACATAAGGGAACCAACTGTAACAGGGGAAGGGAGGGACTTCTTTCCCAGGACCAGTCACCTGGCCCCCTGGCTAGAACTTTCCAGAAGCCTGGGAGGGGTGCCAGAGAGACAGACAGGGTCCTGGGAGGAGACAAAAATGACAGATAGGGTGATTTAAATAAAACAGGGGGGGCGCCAACTGGGGTACACCAAACTTAAGGAACATAGAGGGGAGACCTGGACTGAACTAAAGCAAACACACTCCCACATCTCCTCCTTTTTTGTTTTTTTTTAAGATGACATAAATTCGGGTTGGGGACAGTACTCTGAGTCCGGGTACAGGTCCCCGAACAATGTCATCTCCTGGGCCATAGGCTCGAGTTCAAAGTCTTTGGGGAGCTCTACTTGGTTGATGTCTGCAGGGGAGGATGAGCTCATAATCATGTTGGTTAGCTGTCTTTTCAGCAGTCCGAACATAATTATGACAACTAAGAGAATAAAAAACAAGATCAGTCCGGTTCGGAGAATGGATCTAGTCCACCTGGATAATCCCCATCTGCTGAAGATGACGGCACAGGACCCATCTCCAATGTCTCCAAACTAAAACAAAACTTAGAAAAATGAGGTTGAAACTGGGGATAACAACTGGGATAAACTTGGGGCTCAGGGCTCAGAGAGGCACACGACTAACCTACCCCGGTCTTTGGGGGTATTTGATTTCCCTTCCTGACGGTCTGGGAGATACACGGTTTCACCCACTTTCATGGGATCCACCTAGGGCCCTCGGGGGTGGATACACATGCGTACCCTTTCCCCCAGGTAACTAGTCCATAAGGCCCTTGTATCTCCCTAGTCTCCGGGTCCTTAACCAACACCGGAGACCTTTCTTTCATTTGCAACCGCTGAGACCGCCCAAAGTGCCGCACGATTGGTGGGTTCAGGTTCTCAAAGGCACAGTTGAGGAAATTTAGGGTGAACAATGCCTTTGAGAGCCTGACAGCAGGTGACTAGCTTTTTTGAGGAGCACTGGCGCTGGAGCATTCTTTTGATGTTTTGGTGGGCCCTCTCTACAATGGCCTGACCGGTCGGGGAATAGGGGATGCCAGTCTTGTGTTCTATTCCCCATTGCTGCAGGAAGGTCCTGAACTCCTTGGACGTATACGCTGGGCCATTGTCCGTTTTGATGACTTTGGGGATGCCCAGGGTAGCGAATGCCTGCACTAAGTGCTTTTGGACATCGCTAGCCTTTTCCCCTGTGTGGGCAGAGGCAAAAACTGCTCCCGAGAAGGTATCAACTGACACATGTACGTACTTCATTCTGCCGAATGAAGCAACATGTGTCACGTCCATCTGCCACACTTCGCAGCTGTTAAGTCCACGGGGGTTTGCGCCAGTACTAATGGCAGGAAGAGCTAGCTGGTGGCATTCTGGACATGCAGCCACAATCGCCCTGGCCTGGTCGTGCTTTAGATCGAATTGACAAACCAGGGCAGGAGCATTCTGATGGAACAGCTGATGGCTGATTTTGGCCTGCTCAAACACGTTTGGAGTCGGGGCCATCGCAGCTGGCGCAGCGAGGGCATCTGCCCTCCTGTTGCCTTCTGCGATGAACCCGGGCAGGTCCGTGTGTGACCTGACGTGCATCACGTAAAACGGTTGCTCTCGGTGGGAGACTAGATTTATTAACTTTGAGAGCAACTCATACAAGGCCATGTTGGAGACTTCACGCAAAATGGCGTGCTCGGCTCTGGAGACTACCCCTGCAACATATGCAGAGTCTGTTACCAAATTTAGAGGTTCGGGGAACCTTTCGAAAGCCCTGACGACTGCGTCCAAACCAGCAACCTGAGGCGATCCTTCCACCTCTTTGATGTCAGTCTCCCACCGCTGAGTTTGGGCGTTTTTCCAAGTCGCCCCGGAGGCGTCAGTAAAAACTGTCAAGGCCTTTAGAGGTTCCTTGCTCCGAACACTTATTGTATTTAACTCGAATTGGATTTCTGAATTGAATATTTTGTGGGCTGGCCTATGCAAAGAAATTTGGCCTGTGTAGCCCTCCAGAGCAAACTGCAATGCTTCACAATCTTGAAGCAGACTCTCCAACATCGCCTTAGTAATTTGGCCCGTTTTTGTCCTAATTGGAGCATGGATGCAGTCAAAGTCACATCCTGATAACTCTCTGATCCGGATCCTAGCCTTCCGGATCAGTTCAGCCATCAGCTCTTGTGGCTGTGTCATCCTCTTGGACGGATGATGGCTGAGAAATACCCACTCTATGATTAAGAGGGGATCCCTCCGGTCCTGGTCCTTTTTGCTCTTCTTTTTGTTGTCTTCCCATTGGAAGACAACCCCGTGCAAGTGTGGCAGGTTACCCAGGATGATGAATTTGAATGGCAAGTCAGGCCTATACCTGCTTGCCTGCCTGGTGGACATTAGATGTTGCACCTTCTCCAGAGCTGTTTGCGCCTCTGGGGTAAGTGTCCGGGGAGAACTAAGCCCCTCTCCCCCTTTTAGTAAATCAAAAAGGGGGACTAGGTCTTCATTGGACAGACCCAGCCATGGCCTCACCCAATTTAAAGACCCACACAGCTGGTGGACATCTGCCAGAGTCTTGATGTTGGTATTAATAGCCAATTTTTGCGGCACAATGGTCCGCTTTGTAATTTCTAGGCCCAGGTACTTCCAAGGCGACATCCGTTGAATCTTTCCCTCTTGGAGCTCGAACCCTGCAGCAACCAATGCATTGATTGTCAGGTCGAGCACATTGGCAAGCATGCCATTGTCGGGGGCACACACGAGGACATCATCCATATAATGGAAGATGATGGCCTCTTTTGCTGCTGCGCGAACTGGGGCAAGCAAGGAAGAGACATACCATTGGCAGATGGTCGGGCTGTTCTTCATACCCTGTGGCAACACCTTCCAATGGTATCTTTTCCTTGGGGCTTCTCGATTGATAACAGGAATCGAGAAGGCAAAACGCGGGGCATCGTCAGGGTGCAGGGGAATTTGGAAAAAGCAGTCTTTAATATCAATTACTGCCAGATTCCAATTTTGAGGGGGCATCGTTGGGGATGGCATCCCTGGTTGGAGAGAGCCCATGTCCTCAATAACATTGTTAATTTGACGAAGGTCCTGGAGGAGCCGCCATTTGTCTTTGTTAGGCTTTTTGATAACAAAGACAGGGGAATTCCAGGGGCTGTTGGATTCCATGATATTCCCCTTTTCAAGTTGCTCCTCCACGAGCTTCTCGAGCGCCTTCAACTTCTCACCATAGAGCGACCACTGCTCCACCCAAATGGGGTGATCAGTTTTCCAATTTAGCTTTTTAGTAGGGCGCTTTTCAGTGGCCGCAACCCAAAAATTTTTCGGGGGGTCAGGTAGGTCAATTGTGACTCCCCACTGCTGCATGAGGTCTCTCCCCAAGAGGGGTTCCTTGTAGTCTAATACGAACGGACATATGTTTGCCAATTGTCCGCTCAGTCCCTTGATTTGCACGATGCTCTTTGATTGTTTGGCCAATTGAACGCCTCCAACACCTTGCACGTGTCCAGCCACATTCTGCAATTCCCAATGTGCCGGCCATTCCCGTGTGGGAATGATCGTCACATCTGCCCCTGTGTCTAGAAGCCCTCTGAGGTGCTGGACTTCCTCCCCTCTGTTGACCTCGCAGCCTACCCGAGGCTTCTCCGTCCCTATAACATGTGTGGCACACACCGTTGGGGGTGGCCTTTCTACAGGGATAGACTGGGCGACTGTCTGCCCTCTGGGCAGGAACAGAGGTGGGTGGACACAGCGCAGCAAGAGAACGGGTCCTTCGGGACTAGATGTCATTAGTCCCGGAGCGACTTCGATCTCTTGTGGTGTGCAGGTAACATCTCCGACTATGACATACCTGTCAGGGCTTTGGTCTTCTGCCCACAGCTCACAACCAGTGCTTACCGGTGCGGTATGCCACTCTTTGGTTTTTAGGTGGAGCGGTGTCAACAGCGGCAACCTGAAAGAACCATCAGAAAAGGAAGTCAAATCCAGTTTTAAAGTCGTGTCCAATAGTTTTGCCTCTTTGAGTTCCCCCTCCCCCTCGCGTCCCGTCCCTTTTTTGTCTTCACGCGGGGCGGGCGTGCGCTCCCCATTCAGTTTTTTTGTTGCTTAAGGCCCTCCTTTCCCCCAGGTTCATGTTCCTTTTTAAATTGCTGGAACTGCCACTTGAGCGGGCAGTCCCTTGTCCAATGTCCAGGCTGGTCACATAGGAAGCAGGTGTTCCTGGCCTGCGGGGCTCGCTTTTGGCCGTTTGCAGTTGGAGGTGGTTTGGTGTTCAGGCCCGTGGTCCTCCTCTGGTCCGCTGCAGGGCGATGCGTTGCTGTTCCCACTGAGGCCATTCCTCCGGGCCGCTGTGTCTCCGAGCTGGTAGGTTGCAGGTGTGGTACCTTCGCAGCACAAACTTCCAACATAGTCTGTATGGTTGGCGGGGGGTCCAGGGGGAGGCTCAGGATGGCTGCCTTGCACTGAGGGTTGGCATTCACTATAGCCATCTCTGCGATGACCTCTTTCCTGGCCGCTGGCTGCTTGACCTGCAACTCTACAGCTCGGGTTAGTCTTTCCACAAACTTTAGGAATGACTCAGTGGGTTGCTGCCGGACCTGCGAGCAGGATTCTACGGGCGCATCAGGCCTCAGACCAAGGAATGCCTTACCGGCCGCTTCCTTGACCTGTTGCAGAACCTCCAAAGGCAAGCCTTGAGCCTGCTTCGGCGCCAAAGCCCAATCTGCTTCGCCGCTTAGATCGTCCAATGTAAGCCCCTGATTGCCGGCATCAACGGCCGTATCAGAACCTTGCAAGAGCGCTGGAAGGAGCCTGCGGAGCTCCCTTTCCCACTCTGCCTTCCAGAGCAGAAACTCTGCTGAGGAAAGCAGGCATGAGAAAAGCTGACGCAGATCAAAGGGCGTCATTACCGCTCCAGAGAGACTTGCCTTTAAAAGGCCGGGAAAATATTCGCTTTCTCTCCCAAACTCCTTCTGCGCCTTGCAGAGTTCCTTTGTTGTTTGGTGGGAGAGGGGTTCCCAATTAACATGGGTTGTTCCTCCTCTCCGGGACCTCTGATAAAAAACCGGAGCGGCTGAGGGAATGGAATCCAGTTCCGGGTTCCGTTCCTCGGGCCCCCCCCCTTCCGGCCAGACACCGTGGGAACCGGAAGGGCAGGCGTGGAAACCGGAAGCAGGAAGTGGGTGGCAGCTTGGCATGGAGCCGCGATTTCTGGGGGCGGAGCACGGGGGTGCCCACTGGTGACAGGTAGGAGGGGTAAGAGGGGTGGACCCAACTTGGGAGTAGGAGGGGTCGGGGCGAAAGGGGTTGGGAGGAAGGGATTTCGGGTGGAAAAGCGCGGGGAAAAGCAAGAGGGGGTCCCTTCCACGTGGTGCCCGCCATCTTGTCCTCCTCGGGCAGGGAGTGCATTTTCTAAACTCTCTGGATAGCTAAACCTAACTCGGGGTCTGATAACTGGGGAAGTCGGGGAATGGGATAAACCTCGGGCAGTCTGGCCGGGACTGTCCGAGCGGGGGCTCCGAGAACCCCGAGGAGAGCCAGGGAGACGGTGGCAGCCCTGCGCATCACGGGTTGCTCTCCTCAGGATGCCCGTTTGAGGGGACATGGGTTCGGGAGATGGGTTAGGGGTAACAACTGGGGAATTCGGGGTTGTTTGTCCTTCCCTCTCCCTTTTTTTATTCAACGCCGACCTAATCTGCAAGTACAGAAAGGAGAAATCTTTCTCTTTGGCAGAATTAGATCGCGCCAGCTTTTCTCCCGCGGCATTCCAAAAGGAAACGCTCAAAACCGAATCCTGAGCGCACTGAGGGAAGTGCAGAAACAGCCATCGAATAAACCGTTTTAAACATCCCTTTGAAAAACTTATCCCCCCACCCTGAAGGAGTCCCGCAACTTGGAGAAATGCCCCCTTCTGTGCTGTGGAGAGTTTAGCCCCCATAGCCGACAGCACAGCATCTGGAGCTAAAAACTTCAAGCCTGGAATGCCGGTTTTCCCAAAAACCAACCGGAGACAAGCGAACCGCGCTTGTTCCGGGGCTGCGCAGCCTACGTTCGGCTCTTCGAGAGCCGGGGACCATCCTGGTCCCTCTGAAAGCCTTTACCGGCTTTGAGGCAAGTTTCCCCCCCCCCCCCCCCCCCCCCCGGGGAAAAATACTTACCTGACTGGCGTCAGGGTTAGCTCCAGGCGGCCGGTTCCTCCGCCAAGAACGACTTCGCGGCGAAGCTACTGTCCTCACCCCCAGGAGCGGAGCTCACTAAAACGGAGCGTGCTGCAGCTGGGGTAGCTTGACGTCCCGAGGACGCACTTGCCGAAACAATCAGTCCCTTCCGTGGGGTCCGATGGAAGCGGGGCCCCACGCCCGGGCGCCAAGCTGCCTTTGCCGAGGACGCCCCTTCCGTGGGGTCCGATGGAAGGGGGAGCCCCACGCTTGGGCGCCAAGCTGCCTTTGTGTCCCCTAGGAACAGTTCCCTCTCAGCCCGGTCAGCTCGGGAAACAGCAGGCTGCGGGGGCCAGCCTCTGATATCGGAGGGATCAGAGGTCTGGCTCGTGGGTCCTTCCAAGGGACGGCGGCGATAAAGGCAGACGGCGCAGGAAAGGGGGCAGGCTCTGAGTTGGGTTAAATCCAGAAAGTTTATTGGTCCTCCGAACGGGGGGAACCTCAACAACCAGGGGGTGCCCAACTCTGCGCGCCTGCCGATCTCATGCAGAGGATTTTATGGGGGGGGAGACATGGGGGGCGGGGAGTACAGAACAACCAACCAGGGAAGGGAAGGGTGCGGCAAACAGAACGAGGGACACATAAGGGAACCAACTGTAACAGGGGAAGGGAGGGACTTCTTTCCCAGGACCAGTCACCTGGCCCCCTGGCTAGAACTTTCCAGAAGCCTGGGAGGGGTGCCAGAGAGACAGACAGGGTCCTGGGAGGAGACAAAAATGACAGATAGGGTGATTTAAATAAAACAGGGGGGGCGCCAACTGGGGTACACCAAACTTAAGGAACATAGAGGGGAGACCTGGACTGAACTAAAGCAAACACACTCCCACAGTCGGCCTTTGTCAGGAAACTTCCGCCAGGGTGCAAGGAGGGGGAATTGCTCTCCGATGCAGTCGCTCTCCCAGAGAGTGGCACAGGTACAGGCACAGGCCTACTCAGCCACCCTAGAAACGGCACCCAGGGATCAGACAATTTTGACGCCCACCCCACAGCCGCAGTCGTCTTAGACTCTAGCGGTATTTATAAGGTTCCCTTGGATGCATGTGGACCCCTAGTCCAGGGATCCAATGCGATGCTGGTGGGGAAACCTGACGTTGCCCATCAAGGAATCTTAGTGCACTCAGTAGTTATTGACGCTGACTTTAAAGGTCAGATTTGCACTATGGTCTCACCGGGTCGAGAGGAGCAAGTCCGAGGCCAATTTCTGAGCTCCGAGATCGAGTTCCGAGTTCGGGCGCCAGATGTTAGACGTGTAAAAAGACGAGAAGCCCAGGCCCCGGCGGGGGGAGAAGATTGCAGTCCAGCCAATATGGTTGATAAGAGCAAAACTCCATTTATTAGCAATCCAAAGGCACTTATATAGTATACCAGCTTGTTAACTCCTAAGTGGCTTAAAGCTTATCAAAACACATTTCTACTTCTACATAATTGGACTTACATTGGCAAGCTTCCATAGTCATGTTATGATTAAAAGAATTCAGTGTTCATCTCCATTCTCTCCCAGTTAGCACAGCTTATCAGTGTTACAAAAAGGATAGGATATTGGATTTTAGAAGTAGTAAGGCTAAGGCTCTGCTAGGCTGTAAGGCCTCAGGTGTAGAAATAGTTCTCTGGGGAAACAGGAATGGAATGTACTGGGTGGGGAGGTTAGGAATAGTGAATTAGCTGGGCATGGTGAACCTGTCTAAAAGTAAATTGTTCTGGGTTGATATATGTTGCATGCAAGGGGGATTTCAGTGGTAGGAGCTCGTTGAGCATTATCTAAGACTAGACAACCATGAAGATATATGGCTTAGGGTATGATTATCAATTGTTAATCCTTGTGATGTATGTTTTACTTTGAAGATTAAATCTTGTATGTGTGCCAATGTTTGAAACTGTATAAAGAGCTGAGTGAAACGATAGGCCTTTGGGAAGCCTGATTTGGGACACTAGTCCCCAGGTCCCCGGGCCCTGAATAAAGCACCGCATAAACTGACTCTCTGTTGGTTTGTGTTTGTGGTCGGTGGGCAACAGTTTTCTGGCGACCCAGGTGGGACTCCGGGGGTCGTAGGGGCGGTTCGCGGGGTGATCTGCTCCGTGCTGGCACCAGGTGATTTCTGGGGAGACATCAGCCCGTGCCCGACCCCGCGTCCGACGGACAACGGTGAGGTAAGCCCACAAGGTGCTTTATTCCTTTTAAACCGGTGGTGGTAGCCTGCCCGGTAAGACGAGTCTCTACTCGCAGGGTTGGGGCATTGGTTTGGATTATAAAGCCTAGGCGCTGGCCGTCAGACAGAGCGAAAGCTTTGCAGAGCCAGCCCTTGCTTCTCGCGGCGACGAGATAAGCAAGGAGGGAATTGGATATTGTGGTAATTAGTATTGGTATTAATCTGTGTGTTACTGTGTGTGTGTGTGTTATTGTGTGGTTGCATATCTCTGGAATGATGCCGTTGCGGGTGTTTCGGGCTTTGTCAAGTTCAGATAAGGATATTCCGGAGGAATCTCCCCTCGGGTGTTTGCTAAGTCATTGGAAGGAGGGTAAATTGGGACGGGAGCTGCGGAAAAGAGAATTGATTGATTATTGTAATAAGGTATGGCCTGAATATGAAACTGGGGGGATGCAGTGGCCGTGGAATGGCACTATTAATTCTGAAATTATAACCCCCATGATGCGGTACCTACGGGAAAATGAGAAGTGGGATGAGATACCCTATTTGGATTTGTTCTATCAGCTAATAGGAAAAAAGGATTGGCAGAGGAAATGTGGAATGATGGTGTTAGAAACGGAACCAGAAGAATGCGCGGGTTGTAAAGAGCGAAGGGTACGGTTCTCTGAGCCTGAGGAGGATGTGTCTTTGTTGGTATCACCATCCGACCCAATCAACCTCCCCCTCCCGGACTCAGATTCTTCGGAAGAGGAATCTGACTCCGAGGAAGGGGGGAGGGAACGATCCCGAACTCCCGAACCCAGGGAGAGAGGGAGGGAACAATCCCGAACTCCGCTCTCCCAGCGTACTCGCAGAGGGCGTCTGGACAGGGGAAAAAGCGCTTCTCGAGCACATCTAATGGCCCCATTGCGAGAAGCAGTTCGACCAACAGGGGATCGGGTCAGAGTGAAAGTTCCGTTTTCCCCCAATGATTTAATAATTTGGAAGCAATCTGCAGGAGCTTATAGAGAAAATCCTGAAAAGGTGGCTCGGGTGGTGAAAATGGTAATAAAGACACAGAATCCGGACTGGAATGACCTACAGGTGTTGCTAGACTCGATAATGGATTCCACGGAAAAGGAGATGGTATTTAAAGCTATGTCTAATCGGGCAAGGGATATGATTCAGTTGCAAGCACCAGCACTACAAGGAATAGGGAATGTGAATGAAATAGTACCAAGGGAAGATCCAGAATGGAACCCTAATTTGGCAGAAGAGTATCATAGGTTGCAGGTTTATCAGGAGCTGTTGGTGGAAGGAATTCAGAGGGGAATCCCAAAGACTTTAAATTGGTCTAAGTTGTATGCGGTAAGACAGGATAAGGCAGAGTCACCATCTGCGTTCTTGGAGAGGCTGAAAGAAATAGCACGGAGGTATACAGACTTAGACGTGGAATCGGAGGCAGGAAAACTACAAATGGCCTTGATATTTATGGGACAGTCACAGGAGGATATTAGGAGGAAGCTACAAAAGCTAGAAGGGAATGACACTCGGGACTTGGAGAAAATGCTTGAAGTAGCGTGGAAAGTGTATAATAATAGAGAAAAAGAGGCAGTGAAGAAGCAACAAGCAAGCATGTTGGCAGTGTTACAACAGGCAAGTCAGATGAATGTGAGAGGCCGGGGGAGGGGACGAGGCAGAGGAAACGGGGGCATGGGAAGAGGTGGTTTCGGAGGATTTGTGAATCAGAATGTAGGGAACCAGATGATGGGTAGGGGTAGAGGTAAATTGGGGCCCAATCAGTGCGCCCGATGCTTCGCCGAAGGTCATTGGAAGAATGAGTGCCCCCTCAATTTGGGGATGGGGACACCGATGAGTAACTTTCCAGGAAGGAATCCCATGAATCAGGGAATGAATGCGAATGATGGGTTAAACCCTTTCGCGCCAGGACCACAAGGTGTCGCTCAAGCCTTTATGATGGGGAACTATCAAAATCAGAGCTGACTAGATAAAGATCTAAAAGTGGTCCTGGAAGTTGACGGGGGGCCCAGGGAATTTAGGGTAGATACAGGAGCCACTTTCTCTGCAATCAATGAACAAATAGGACCGTTAAGTGATTCAGTTGTGAAAGTAGTAGGGGTGTCGGGGGAGGTGGTGGAGAGGTCATTCTTGCGGCCACTGGAAATCAAATTTGGAAACAAAGAATTGGATCACCAGTTTTTATATATGCCAAGCAGCCCGGAATGCTTGTTGGGGCGAGATTTATTATCGGCACTGGATGCAAAAATCATATTCGAGAAAGGGCGTGCTAAACTAGAAATCCCGGAGGGGAATCTGGCAAAACTTTTTGTGATTAAAGAGACAAAGACAGAGGAGATACCCCAGGAAATAGAGCAGGCAGTAGTCCCGTGGGTATGGGAAACAGGGACCCCGGGCAGATCCAGGGTAGCCGTTCCTGTAAAAATTGAATTAAAGGAAGGGGCACACCCGGTAAGAGTTCGACAGTACCCTATTAGTTTGGAAGCCAGGAAAGGAATTGCCCCAATGATCACGCAATTTATAGCATTAGGGATTTTACAAGAATGCGAATCGGAATTTAATACTCCAATCTTTCCGGTAAGGAAACCAAATGGGAAATACAGGTTGGTGCAGGACCTGAGAGCAGTAAATGCAATTGCCAAAGATATACACCCGGTGGTGGCCAATCCATATACATTGTTAACATCGATTTCTGAGAATTTTCAGTGGTTCACAGTGATTGATCTAAAAGACGCCTTCTTCTGCATCCCACTGGCCCCCGAGAGTCGATACATTTTCGCCTTTGAATGGGAAAGCCCAGACACTCGCCGCAAGCGACAGTTAACATGGACCAGGTTGCCACAAGGATTTAAGTGTTCACCCACCATTTTTGGAAACCAGCTAGCAAAGGAGTTAGAGGAATGGAAAACTACCAAGGTAAAAGAGTCTCCTTTTTCTTATGTTGTTTTACAATATGTGGATGACATACTCCTGGGAACAGAGGAGCGGGGACTGTGCTCAAAGTTAACAATTGAACTATTAAACATGTTGGGTCAGGCAGGATACCGAGTATCCAAGGAAAAAGCGCAGTTGGTGCGACAGAAGGTAATTTATCTGTGATGTGAAATATCACAAGGAGTCAGGAGAATAGGGGTGAATCGCATTCAAGCCATTTGTGCAATCCCTGTACCACGAAATAATCAGGAATTAAGATCTTTTCTAGGAATGGTCGGCTGGTGTCTCCTGTGGATTCCGAATTTCGGACTCATGGCCAAACCACTGTACGAAACAATCAAGGAACCCGAATTCAAGTGGGGTAAGACACAGCACAAGGCCTTCCAGGAATTAAAGCAAGCACTCAAAGAGGCCCCCGCCCTGGGTCTGCCTGACTTGACAAAAGACTTTCAATTGTATGTGCATGAAAGGCAGAGATTAGCTTTAGGAGTACTCACACAGCGATTGGGGTCATGGAAGAGGCCCGTGGGGTACTTCTCGAAACAGCTGGACATGGTGAGCGGAGGGTGGCCAGGGTGCTTGCGAGCAGTGTCTGCTACGGTAATCCTAATTCAGGAGGCACGGAAACTGACACTGGGAAAACACATCACGGTATATGTACCTCACATGGTCATAGCCGTCTTGGAACAAAAAGGGGGGCATTGGCTCTCCTCCAGCAGAATGATGCAGTACCAGGCTCAGTTGCGGGAACAAGATGATGTTGAATTAAAAATAACCAACCATCTCAATCCAGCAGAATTCCTCAGGTCCACCCAAGAGGAAGGAGAACTGGAGCATGACTGCGTGGAGGTGATCGAACAAGTGTATGCCAGCCGTGAAGATCTGAAAGATGTCCCGATGGCAGATCCCGATGTGGAGCTGTTCACGGACGGATCCAGTTTTATGGAGCATGGAACCAGGTATGCAGGGTATGCTGTGGTGACACTCCAAGAAATAGTGGAAGCTAAAGCACTGCCTCCGGAGACTTCAGCGCAAAAAGCAGAAGTATGGGCGTTGGTAAGGGCATTGGTCCTTAGTAGAGACAGGAAAGTGAACATTTGGACTGATTCAAAGTATGCTTTTGGTGTGGTTCACATCCATGGGGCTTTGTGGAAAGAAAGAGGACTTTTGACCTCTCAAGGCTCACAGATCAAACATAAGGAAGTAATAATCCAGTTGTTGGAAGCTGTACACTTACCTACAGCAGTAGCGATCATGCATGTCCGAGGTCATCAAGCAGACTCCGGGAAAGAATTTCAGGGGAATCGGATGGCAGATGAAGCTGCAAAAAGGGCAGCCAGATTGGTCTGGACTCAAATGGCTCTGATACCGACAAGAGAAAATCCCGCTGCACCTTATTTAGAAGAGAAACCGTGCTACTCTCCGGAGGATGAACGGTTGGCACAATTCACTGGAGCAAGAAGGAATGTTGTAGGATGGTATGTAACACCGGTCGGACAAGTTATACTGCCAGTAGGATTGATGAAAGTAGTCATGGAAACTGAACATAACAAACTCCACTGTGGTGCAGAAGCATTGGTAGAATATCTAAAGAAAATAGTACTCTCTAATTCGATGATAACAATGGCCAAAAGAATAAATGCCACCTGCCCGATTTGCATTAAAAATAACCCGTTGGTTAGAAGACAGGTCCAAATGGGGAAAATACGTGTAGGGCCACAACCAGGGGATTATTGGCAAATAGATTTTTCCGAGTTACCAAAATCTCAGGCATACAAGTACTTACTAGTTTATGTGTGCACCTTTTCGGGATGGCCCGAAGCTTTCCCTTGCAGGACGAACCAGGCCAAGGAGGTAGTGAAAACCCTTCTCAAGGAAATTATTCCAAGGTTTGGGGTTCCTTTAGGAATATCATCAGATAGAGGACCACATTTTACTGCAGGGATCGTGCAGGAAGTTTCTACTATTCTGGGAATTCAGTGGCACTTACACACCCCCTGGAGACCTCAATCTAGTGGTCAGGTGGAACGAATGAATCAAACTCTGAAAAATCAAATTAAAAAGATTTGTCAAGAAGCTAAAATACCGTGGCCCCAAGCATTGCCTCTAGCCCTTCTGAGGATTAGGATTAAGCCACGAGAAAGGATAGGGGTAAGTCCGTATGAAATTTTGTACGGCAAACCATATCATGCTGTAACCTATCAAGGGGACCCACATGTAATTGGGGATCAGATGATTGTAAATTATGTTTTGTCTTTAAATAAGACCCTTGCAGCACTGAGATCCACGCTGGAGTGGAATCGACCGTTACCTCTGGACACTCCTGCTCACGATATTCACCCAGGAGATCAAGTTTACGTGAAGAACTGGTCGGTGGAGCCTCTGAAGGAAACATGGGACGGCCCCCATCAAGTGATAATGACAACTTACACCGCCGTCAAGGTCGACGGGATCAACAGCTGGATCCATTACACACGGGTCAAAAAGGTCCCCTCCCGATGGTCGGTGGAACCCCTATCTCCCACCAGAATGGTGTTCAAAGCCAAAAATTAATGCTGTCGTTGTTACTCTTGAGTAAAATAATAATTGTTGAAACCTTTGTTAAAATCACAATACCTGAATCAAGGGTGTGGGTACCGGAGAATTCAAATGTAAATCTTACATGTTTGTTTGTCGATGATCAGGGAGCTGGATGGGACAGAGTCAGGGCACAATGGAAATGGATCACCAAGGATCAAATTCCAGATAAAGAAGTAGAAACGGTCTGGGATGAGAAGCAGCAAAAAGGTAGGATTACCCTGCAGATATCCAATATAACAAAGGCCAGAACAGGAAAATACGCTTGTGTGGTTTGGATAAAAGGGAGTTATGATTATGGATTCGTAAATCTTGACATTTTAAATATCTCCCAAACAGAATCGGAAAATAAGGTCCAGGTGAATCTCCCAAATGGGAAAGTAGATATGTGGGACGGACCTCCTCTCAGAATAAAATGTACTCATAGATTTAAGACAGGGTGTCAGAAACAGATTAGAATGAAATGGTGGAAATGGAACACGACACAGGAAATGTGGAATCCACAGGTACAAGGGACAAGTTGGTGGACGCTGGGAAATGAGAGCAGAGGATGGTTGAATATAACGAACTCAGAGATTGGTAGATCGGAGGGTAAATACCTTTGTGTTATCGTTTGTGGTGATAGTGGAGGTTATGGGGTCAGGAAGGTAGAAGTGGTATTACAACAGGAGCGAGGAATCAAGCCTGAACAGGAAATATATAACGCAAAGGAAGGGCAGGATTTGGTTTTAAGATGTAGGATACCAACCGAAAGCTACACTGAGTATGAATGGTGGTTTGGAGGACAAAGCTTGGTGGCTCAAGGGAAATATCAAATTAGAAGAAAACCCCAAGAAATAGTGTTAGTAATTAAAGAGGTCCTGGAACAGCAAGATAATGGACAATACTGGTGTTGGGTTGCTCGAGATGATTGGTGGGCAACCGGGATGATTAGTGTTTATGTTGAAAGAACAAGGGTGACTCGGCAGGTACCAGAGGATGAAATCCAAACCAAACCAGAGAATCTGATTGTGGGTTTAATTAGGGATTTTGGGCAAACACAAAATGTATCAGCAATCACTGCATGTCTGCCTTTGCCCCATGCGGCAGGAGATCCTATACCATGGGGAATTATACCAGCTCCAGACATGCCTGCATCTAATCGAACAGTTACCTTAAGTTGTACCAAGGAGATTAGGAGCCGAACTAAATTGGTTAATCGGACAAATGTGATAAGGAGGAAAACCCCGAGGACCCGAGCAGATTGTTACAAGCTTCCGAATGCTGTATTTACCAAAATCGGAAGATTCCATGGAGTAGGATGGTGTGAATACGATGAGAGGCAAACACGAGAAGTCCCGGCAACTGAACAATATTTTGAAATAATATGCCAGAATGTTACAAACACAACTACCATGGAACAATGGCAGACAATCTGGGGACCTAGTTTGCTGGAAACTTATAGTTATATAGGAACAGTTCAATGGTGTATTCATTGGAAGGGACGGAAAAATCAAACTTACTCAAAGACCTATCAAGGACAGGATAGTTGGAGGAAAGATGCACCTAGGATGACCGATTGGAATTGCACTGAGGTCTTCACTTGTGACAGCCCAAGTGAGTCTGTGAGTCTACTGCCGGTAAAGGTACTTTTGAGATTTGGCTGTGAATGTAGGGGATATAACCACACGATAAAAGACAAAAATACAGAAGGAGAGTTAAACTGTAAAACTACATCAATCCGAGCTCCAGGAAATTTAGTTTGGGTAATGGGTCATGGACATTGGACCACTCATATGCCGGTAGATGGTCCAACTACACAAATTACTTTAGGAGTTCCAACTCTTTGTCCTTTCTGGAAATCGACAAAATTGACGGCCTCAGAAATACAAATAAGACATAAGCGAGATATAAGTCAGGAAATTGGGGACATAGGGTTAGAAGAAGGGGAAGATTGGCATGAACCTTCTTCAGGAATTAAATTTGGGTGGGTATTAGAATCTCTCTTTGCACAAATATCATCATATCGAAACAGGGAAATGTTGTACAAATTGTTGGGACAAACGGAAAGGTTAGCGGCTGTGACTAAGAAGGGATTCAAGGACTTAAATCTGCAGTTACAAGCTACGTCTAGAATGACAATTCAAAATCGGATGGCTCTAGATATGATATTGTTGAAGGAGCCTGGTGTATGTGGATATCTGCATGGTAGAGACGACCATTGCTGCATTCACATCCCGAATGTTACACAAGAAGTAGAAAAGGATATAAGTCAATTAGAACGGATTGAAGGAAAGGTGAATGATATTCAGAAAGAGGCAGAACACAATTGGGTTGGAGAACTGTTCAGCTCCCTGGGAATTCGGATGTCCGGATGGATATCCTCAATTGTACAATATGGAATCATGATTGTTATAATCATTTTAGTTGCCTTAATAGTATATAAGTGTCTTTTAGGAATGATTGTCAAGGAAGGTCAACATACTCGGCGAATAATGAAGGCGATAATGCGAAGAGAAGTCCTGGCAGAACCAGCCGTTCCACCTCCTGCTTATCGCGAAACAGCGACATGAATTGTTGAGCATCCTTGCTGTCTAGGTTTGAAAGACAGGTGTCTGCTAAGGAAGGCAGAAGCCTCCCTTGGAGTGGCAGATGTAACCCCTTTCCCTCTGAGTTATTATAATTTTGAAATCAAGGGTCTTTAGGCAAAGATGTGGGAAAATAGGAATAACAGTTCTTTACTATATATATATATATATATATATATAACTAGTCAAACAAAACAACAACAACTATGGCAGTAACAGCAAACACAAACCCAGTCCCAGCCTTCTCGGCTGTCAGGCTATTTCCCCTCGGGTGCAGTTCCGCTTGCAGCCGACAGGGATCGCTGGCGGCTCCCGGTGAGCAGGGCAGGTGCGATGGTTCCCCCGCGGCTGCAGGGGGCGCTCCGGAGCGAGCTCGGGGAACACGCGGCTGCTCTGGCGCCCTGGGATCCCGGGGAAGGGTGGAACAAAGGAGCTTCACAAACCGGTGGGCAGCTGGTCCCGGAGTCTCGGAAACAGCAGGCTGGACTGGTAGGCTGGAGCGGCAGGCACAAACACAAATCCCGGGTGGCAGACGAGATGTATCCAAAAGGGGAACCCCCCGGGGCTCCAGGCAGGCAGGGCAAGCACGGCTACAGCGTAGCGAAGGCTCGAAGCAGCAGCGGGGTGGGCGGCCACAGCCCCAGCCTCCAGCAGGGCAGGGAAAGCAGCCCTGGGATCCCCGGTGTTGTTCCCAGCAGAAAGGAAAGACGCCGAAAACGGGAACCAGCAGCTCTTCTCTCCGCGGCTTCTCTCTCCAGACGCTGAGAGCGAACTGAACTGCCCGCCAGGTGAAAACAAAAGCCTGGACGGGCCCTTTTGTCTTTTCTTAAGTATGGCTATCTCCTCTCAAGTATGGCCATTTATCTCCTAGCAACATGCTATGGGAAAAAATTCCTTTAACAGAAAAAAAACTAGGACTAAACTAAAACCCCAACATTATCCACCCCGAATTTTTTTTCATACTAACATGTTACATGAAACTTAACTTTTTAACCATATAAATACAAGCATCACCTAAGTTATATACATATGTACATGCTGATACTGATACAAGTACAGAGCCATGGGTAGTTCACCCTAAAACAAGGTCCCCTTGAGGTATGCATCGGGTCTCTCCATCCCTTTGCATCACCCACCAGGTACAACCTGGTCCCTGAGCAAAAACAACCCCACGGATGGGTTTGTCTTTGCTCAAGGCAGACTTTACCCAAACAGTTTTTCCAAGCATACCTCTCATGTGCACCACTGGAACCTTATCCCCATCTGTTGTTTGTAGGGGTTCGGATTGGGCAGGGCCGGCTCGGCTGGTGGAGCCTCGGGTGTTAACTAACCAGGTGGCTTTTGCTAAATGCACCTCCCAGTTTTTGAAACTCCCCCCACCCAGTGCCTTCAAGGTGGTTTTAAGCAGTCCATTACACCGCTCAACCTTCCCAGCTGCTGGTGCATGGTAAGGGATATGGTACACCCACTCAATGCCATGTTCTCTAGCCCAGGTGTTTATAAGGCTGTTCTTGAAGTGAGTCCCATTGTCAGATTCAATCCTCTCAGGGGTACCATGCCTCCAAAGGACTTGCTTTTCAAGGCCCAGGATGGTGTTCCGGGCAGTAGCGTGAGGCACAGGGTAGGTCTCCAGCCATCCTGTGGTGGCTTCTACCATTGTGAGCACATGGCGCTTGCCTTGGCGGGTTTGAGGCAGTGTGATGTAATCAACCTGCCAGGCCTCCCCATACTTGTATTTGGACCACCGCCCACCATACCACAGGGGCTTCACCCGCTTGGCCTGCTTGATCGCAGCGCATGTCTCACAGTCATGGATGACCTGGGAGATACTGTCCATGGTCAGATCCACCCCTCGGTCTCGTGCCCACTTATAGGTGGCATCTCTGCCCTGATGGCCTGAGGCATCATGGGCCCATCGAGCTAGGAACAGCTCTCCTTTATGTTGCCAATCCAGGTCTATCTGGGACACCTCTATTTTCGCAGCCTGATCTACCTGCTTGTTATTACGATGTTCTTCATTAGCCCGGCTCTTGGGAATGTGAGCATCTACATGACGGACCTTCACAGATAGCTTCTCTACTCGAGCGGCAATGTCTTTCCACTCCTCAGCAGCCCAGATTGGTTTTCCTCTGCGCTGCCAGTTTGCCTTATTCCACCTTTCCAGCCAACCCCACAGAGCATTGGCTACCATCCATGAATCAGTGTAAAGGTAGAGCTTTGGCCACTTCTCTCTTTCAGCAATGTCCAGAGCTAATTGAACGGCTTTGAGTTCAGCAAATTGGCTCGATCCACCTTCTCCTTCCGTAGCCTGTGCAACTTGTCGTGTGGGGCTCCATACAGCGGCTTTCCATTTCCGGCTAGCGCCTACAATTCGGCAGGAACCATCAGTGAAGAGGGCATATTGTTTTTCACTCTCTGGTAGCTCGTTATACGGTGGGGCTTCTTCGGCACGCGTCACCTGCTCCTCTTCTTCTTCAGAAGATAACCCAAAAGTCTCACCTTCTGGCCAGTTCGTAATTATTTCCAAGATCCCAGGGCGACTTGGGTTTCCAATTCGGGCGCGCTGCGTGATGAGGGCGATCCATTTGCTCCAAGTAGCATCGGTGGCGTGATGCGTGGAGGGAACCTTTCCTTTGAACATCCACCCCAGCACCGGTAGTCGGGGTGCCAGGAGGAGTTGTGCCTCAGTTCCAATTACCTCTGAGGCAGCTTGGACTCCTTCATAAGCTGCCAAGATTTCTTTCTCTGTGGGAGTGTAGTTGGCTTCGGACCCTCTGTAGCTTCGGCTCCAGAATCCCAACGGTCGGCCCCGAGTCTCACCAGGCACCTTCTGCCAGAGGCTCCAGGACAGACCATTGTTCCCGGCTGCAGAGTAGAGCACGTTCTTCACCTCTGGTCCTGTCCTGACTGGGCCAAGGGCTACGGCGTGAGCGATTTCCTGCTTGATCTGGGCAAAGGCTTGCTGTTGTTCTGGGCCCCAGTGGAAATCGTTCTTCTTGCGGGTGACCAGGTAGAGAGGGCTCACAATCTGGCTGTACTCAGGAATGTGCATCCTCCAGAAACCTATGGCGCCTAGGAAAGCTTGTGTTTCCTTCTTGTTGGTTGGTGGAGACATCGCAGTGATCTTATTGATGACCTCAGTGGGAATCTGACGCCGTCCATCTTGCCACTTCACTCCCAGGAACTGGATCTCTCGGGCAGGCCCCTTGACTTTGCTCTTCTTGATGGCGAAACCAGCTTTTAGGAGAATTTGGATTATTCTCTCTCCTTTCTCAAACACTTCTGTTGCGGTGTTCCCCCACACAATGATGTCATCAATGTACTGCAGATGTTCTGGGGCCTCACCCTTTTCCAGTGCAGCCTGGATCAGTCCATGGCAGATGGTGGGACTGTGCTTCCACCCCTGGGGCAGTCGGTTCCAGGTGTACTGCACACCCCTCCAGGTGAAAGCAAATTGGGGCCTGCACTCTGCTGCCAGAGGAATGGAGAAAAATGCATTGGCAATGTCAATAGTGGCATACCACTTTGCTGCTTTGGACTCCAGCTCATACTGGAGCTCCAACATGTCCGGCACAGCAGCGCTCAGTGGTGGAGTCACTTCATTCAAGCCACGATAGTCCACAGTCAATCTCCATTCCCCATCAGACTTGCGCACAGGCCAAATGGGGCTGTTGAAGGGTGAGTGGGTCTTGCTGACCACCCCTTGGCTCTCCAGCTCACGAATCATCTTGTGGATGGGAATCACAGCATCTCGATTTGTCCGATACTGCCGGCGGTGCACTGTTGAGGTGGCAATTGGCACTCGTTGCTCTTCCACTTTCAGGAGCCCAACTGCAGAAGGATTCTCAGACAGTCCGGACAGGGTGTTCAACTGCCTAATGCCCTCTGCCTCCACAGCAGCAATCCCAAACGCCCACCTGAGTCCCTTTGGGTCTTTGTAATAACCATTCCGGAGGAAGTCTATGCCCAGAATACATGGGGCCTCTGGACCGGTCACAATTGGATGCTTTTGCCACTCCTTCCCAGTCAGGCTCACCTCAGCTTCCAAAAGGGTCAACTGCTGTGATCCCCCAGTCACCCCAGCAATGGATACAGGTTCTGCCCCCACATGTCCCGATGGCATTAAAGTACACTGTGCCCCAGTATCAACCAATGCATCATATTTTTGTGGCTCTGATGTGCCAGGCCATCGGATCCACACCGTCCAGAAAACCCGGTTCTCCCGTGCCTCTTCCTGGCTAGAGGCAGGGCCCCTCTAGCCCTGGTTATCATTCTTTCCCTGGGCATACATACTAGAGGTACCTTCGAGGGGATCTGACATATCATCCTCCTGTCTGTAATACCTGGCAGCTCGGTCACGGGAGGCTGAGGCTACTTTCACCTTAGCGGAACCCCCTCGATTAGTGCCTCCCTCCTTGAGTTCACGCACCCGCGCTGCCAGGACAGAAGTGGGTTTCCCATCCCATCTTCTCATGTCTTCCCCATGCTCACACAGGAAAAACCAGAGCTCAGCTCGTGGGGTGTACCCTCTCTCTCTAGCAGGGGGACGACGGGCTCTGACCTGGGGGCCTGTGACTCGCACTGGTGCCACACTGACCTTCCTCATCTCCTCCCTTATCTCCTTTATCTCCTCTTTGAGGTCCTGGACCACAGCAGAGACATGAGTTTTCAGTGGACCATTGACCATGCTATCATAATTCCTGAGCTTGTTGGCAACAGAGCCCACTGTTTCTCGGTTATTGTCAGCATCAATGGTTGCAATGAAGGTGGTGTATTGCGATGGCCCTAGCCTTGCCAGGTTCCACATCATCTGTCCTGTGCACCTGACCTTATCGGGGTCATTACCGTGCTGTCCATCCCTCCCAAAGAGTACCTCTAATACTGCCACTTCTCTTAGCTGTTGGATCCCTTCCTCAAGTGTCTTCCACTGCATTCTATGATGGTACTCCTGCATTCTCTCTTTGTGAATGAACCTTTCTCTCACACTCATTAAGAGCCGGTCCCAGAGAGAAAGGGGTCCTGGCTCCCTCACAAATATCTGGTTCACACCTGGGTCCTGGGTCAACGATCCCAGATACCTTGCCTCACCACTATCCAGTTGCACACTTGTGCCCATGAGGTCCCAAACCCGAAGCAGCCAGGTGGTATAAGGCTCACGCCCCCTTCGCACAATGTCGTCTCGCATACCACGGAGACTGTCGTACGAGAGGGACTCAATGATGATTTCTGGCTCTGGCTCCCCTGCTGGTTGTGAGGGCCCTGGTTCCCCATCATCATTAACTGGTCGTACTGATTTGGTCTTACACTTCCTCCTTTGCACAGGGGCGACTGCTGCTGGCTGTACTTGTCCTTGGGGTTCAGCTGAAACCTGGGCGGTTGTAACATCCGTGGGTTCCACTGCTGCACCGTCGGACTCACCCTCTTTGGGGCAGGGAGAGGTTTTTTCACTAGCTGAGGAGGTGTATTCCCTTAGCAATTGGCATATCTCCTGGCGCACCTGGCCCATCTCCTGGCACATCTCCTTGCGCACCTGGCCCATCTCCTGGCACATCTCCTGCATCCCTTTCGCCAGTACCCCCACCCATTTCGGGTAGTCCATTTCTGAGGTGGGCTGTTGGGCGGTATCAGGTTGTGGGGCAGGGTCTCTAGTGTCTGGGGCTGTGTCAGGCTCTGGGGCTGAATCAGGCTCTGGGGTAGGATCTCTAGTGTCTGGGGCCGTGTCAGGTTCCGGGGCAGGATCAGGCTCTGGGGTAGGAACTCTACTCTCTGGGGCCATGTCAGGTTCTGGGGCAGGGTCAGGCTCTGGGGCAGGATCTCTAGTCTCTGGGGCTGGTGTCTGGGTAGTTATCCAAGCCAATCTCAACTTATCCTTGAATGCTAAATAGAGTAGGCCTACCAGCAGCAGGTGGTTAGTGTTCAGAAGGAATCTAAACCCTTCAAAAATTGATGGGGTGGGTCCAAATAACTGGTTGAGGGGTTGGGGGAAAACTTCCCCTGGTGTCATTTCCTCACAGAAGGTACCATTGTTAACATAACCCCAAAAACATGCGCTCAGTGTGTGATAGCCATTTATCCACGTGCCCACATTCCGGAGGAAGTTAAAAACCCATGAATTCCTCACCTTCTCGACCCACAGCACAAGCTGGATAACAGCAATGGTAGCCTTAGTGAGAGGACCCATATTCAAGTAGGGAGCTGCAAAGGGGAAGAATATAGCCACGGCCACATGCCACCCGAACCAGGGCAAAGCAGACCACATAGTGCTGCCTACCAAGGTTCCTATATCCAACACACCGAATTAAGTTATCCAGGAACTGTTATTCCTTTTTCACCTCTCTCTCTTAATGCCCTCAGGCCCCACGTTGGGCGCCAAGATCTGTCTAGGTTTGAAAGACAGGTGTCTGCTAAGGAAGGCAGAAGCCTCCCTTGGAGTGGCAGATGTAACCCCTTTCCCTCTGAGTTATTATAATTTTGAAATCAAGGGTCTTTAGGCAAAGATGTGGGAAAATAGGAATAACAGTTCTTTACTATATATATATATATATATATATATATAACTAGTCAAACAAAACAACAACAACTATGGCAGTAACAGCAAACACAAACCCAGTCCCAGCCTTCTCGGCTGTCAGGCTATTTCCCCTCGGGTGCAGTTCCGCTTGCAGCCGACAGGGATCGCTGGCGGCTCCCGGTGAGCAGGGCAGGTGCGATGGTTCCCCCGCGGCTGCAGGGGGCGCTCCGGAGCGAGCTCGGGGAACACGCGGCTGCTCTGGCGCCCTGGGATCCCGGGGAAGGGTGGAACAAAGGAGCTTCACAAACCGGTGGGCAGCTGGTCCCGGAGTCTCGGAAACAGCAGGCTGGACTGGTAGGCTGGAGCGGCAGGCACAAACACAAATCCCGGGTGGCAGACGAGATGTATCCAAAAGGGGAACCCCCCGGGGCTCCAGGCAGGCAGGGCAAGCACGACTACAGCGTAGCGAAGGCTCGAAGCAGCAGCGGGGTGGGCGGCCACAGCCCCAGCCTCCAGCAGGGCAGGGAAAGCAGCCCTGGGATCCCCGGTGTTGTTCCCAGCAGAAAGGAAAGACGCCGAAAACGGGAACCAGCAGCTCTTCTCTCCGCGGCTTCTCTCTCCAGACGCTGAGAGCGAACTGAACTGCCCGCCAGGTGAAAACAAAAGCCTGGACGGGCCCTTTTGTCTTTTCTTAAGTATGGCTATCTCCTCTCAAGTATGGCCATTTATCTCCTAGCAACATGCTATGGGAAAAAATTCCTTTAACAGAAAAAAAACTAGGACTAAACTAAAACCCCAACACTTGCGAACCCAGAAGAAGCTCGAAGGATGCTCAAAAGGGGGGACTTGTTACAAAAAGGATAGGATATTGGATTTTAGAAGTAGTAAGGCTAAGGCTCTGCTAGGCTGTAAGGCCTCAGGTGTAGAAATAGTTCTCTGGGGAAACAGGAATGGAATGTACTGGGTGGGGAGGTTAGGAATAGTGAATTAGCTGGGCATGGTGAACCTGTTAGTGAATTAGCTGGGCACGGTGAACCTGTCTAAAAGTAAATTGTTCTGGGTTGATATATGTTGCATGCAAGGGGGATTTCAGTGGTAGGAGCTCGTTGAGCATTATCTAAGACTAGACAACCATGAAGATATATGGCTTAGGGTATGATTATCAATTGTTAATCCTTGTGATGTATGTTTTACTTTGAAGATTAAATCTTGTATGTGTGCCAATGTTTGAAACTGTATAAAGAGCTGAGTGAAACGATAGGCCTTTGGGAAGCCTGATTTGGGACACTAGTCCCCAGGTCCCCGGGCCCTGAATAAAGCACCGCATAAACTGACTCTCTGTTGGTTTGTGTTTGTGGTCGGTGGGCAACATCAGGACAGCTGCATCGTTTCAAAACTCCCTCTTTATTCCCAGCCCTGCTTATTTTCTTCACACAGGGACTTTCCCATGGAGAGTTTTTTCTCACACACAGGCCTTTTGCTTCTAGGCCTATTGCTTGTACAGTTCTTCTATTGATCCTATAATTCTATCAATGATCCATGCCCCTGATCCTTTAATAATTGCAACAGTTTCACTGGGAGAACTGCATTGCTTAAGGCAATCAGTGAGATGATAAGGCACAAGTGTAATACCTGATTGAGCTTCATGCTCAACAGCTTTATCTCACATGGGAATCTCTGATCTGCAACACAACTTGTACCACTCTTACATACAAAATTTATACCCTTAACTTTCCCACACTTTTGCATAAGATTCAGTCCACAGTTCTTGCACAGAAAGATAACTGATGTCTGTGTGTCTTGGTTTGAAAGACAGGTGTCTACTAAGGAAGGCAGGAGCCTCCCTTGGAATGGCAGATGCAACCCCCCTTCCCTCCAAATTATTATAATTTTGAAATCAGGGGGGTTTCAGGCAAAGATATGGGAAAGAGGAATAACAGTTCTTTACTTATATTTATATATATAAAAAAACAAGGCAGGAAAAAAAAAGAACAAAACTGATTTAAACTGACAGAGTCCGATATGACCTGACCCTGTTAGTCAGGGTAGCAGTAGCAGTCCGATAAGGTGGTGGCTGCAGTCCTCCTGAAGTGAATGGATGTGGTTCTGTTGAAGCGGTGATCCTGTGTAGAAAGATCTGGTCTTCCTCAGAAGGTCCAGTGGTAGGTATGTAGCTCTTGTCCTCTGGAAAATCCAGTGGGAAAAAGGCTGCTTGTGGTCTTCAAAAATCGCAGTTTATATCCAGGGTGGGATGCTTGGTTTCTCCCTCTGGGTGGAGCATCTCACAGTGGAATGATGAATCATGAGATAAGGCACTGATGGGCCATTAACAGGACATAGTCTTGAGGGAGGAGGCAGGGAGCACTGCCCCACCTGGTTTTAACAGCTCATGAAGATGGTGATAGAATACATGCTTTTGGGTACATCTTACACTGTAACCTAGGACACTGTGGCATCAACAGCAGTATTGACACTGATTCGCCTCTGCATGCTCGCCTCCTTGTTCCCAGAGTCGATTCCTGCTTGTTTCTGGACTTGATAAGGTTTCATGTTTTTTGCTGGAATCCACTTCGGTCCTGCACCTGCCATTTTTAGAAGCCTTGTTCTAGCTCTGATTATAATTTGAGCTGCCATTTCTAAAGTTGTGAAAATTGTTTTAGGGGATCTGTAGGGTAGAAAAATCCACTCTAATATTAACAGAGGATCTCACTGTGATGAGTCCCATTGAAATATGAGACCATACAGGTGCATACTTTCTCCTAACACTGCAAGGAAAAACAGTGTGCTCATTATAAAGCGATGTGCTTGTCTATGTTGAAGAGCATGAGTAATTTTTTCAAGAGCTTGTTGAGCTTCAGATGAGAGAGTTCTGGGTGAATTGATATTACAGTCTCCCCTCAAGAGGTTAAACAGTGGTACAAGTTCATCATTTGTGATTCCCAAAATTGGCCTGATCTAGTTGATCTCTCCTAAAAGCTGCTGTAGGTCTTGCAGATTTTTGAGTTCAGATTTGTATCTTCTGTGGTCTTATTGTTTGCTCTGTGAGTTTCCATCCCAAATATCTCCACGGTGAAGTTTCCTGAATTTTTGAAGTGGAAACTTCCAATCCAGCTTTCTGGATTTCTGTAATCACGCTGTCGCGAGTTTCTTGCCGTTCTTGATGTGTGGACTCTGCAATGAGTAGATCATCCATATAATGAATGATCATCGCCTGTGGGTGTTTCTTTCATGCTGGAGATAAGGCTCGCGCCATGAACCATTGACAAATGGTTGGAGAATTTTTGAGACCTTGTGGAAGGACAACCCAGTGATATCTTCGCAGAGGTTCTTGTCTGTTGATGCTTGGGATGGAAAATGCAAATCAAGGAGCATCCTCTGGATGAAGTGGGATGTTGAAGAAACAATCTTTGAGATCAATGATCACAAGTGGCCAATCTCTCGAAACCATTGAGAGAGATGGAAGTCCAAGTTGAAGTGGTCCGTTTCTCCTATGACCTCATTAATTTTCCTGAGGTCATGGAGCAGTCGCCATGAACCGGAGGTTTTCTTGCGAATCACAAATACTGGAGAATTCCAGGGACTATTAGTTGGTTTTATGTGGCCTTTCTGCAATTGCTCTTTAACCAAACTCTTGAGGGCACTCAGTTTCTTTTCTTCCAGGGGCCACTGGTCCACCCAGACAGGATCATCTGTCTTCCAGGTTACTTTCAAGGTGGTGAGTGCTGCAGTGACCCCTATTAAAAAACCACCTCTATTCTTGTTCCCCATTGTGATGTCTTTTCCCCATACTGTGATGGGCTTCAGCACAATGAAAGGACGAATGATTGCTGTCTTTCCTCCTCGTCCTGAAACAATGACTGCATGCTCACTTTGCAGGCATAGGGTATTTCCTCCATGTCTTGGGGTGACCTTATGATGTGTATCCCATATCGCTGCCTATGCCCAGAAATTAATTTCTGTTCCTTTCTATGCCTCTAAACTGAGCCTGAGAGGGGGAAGGAAAAAACTGAGCAAGACTTTTTCAAAGCTGTTTGAAGCTTGTTCAAGGTCACACACAGATAACAATTTGTTTCCCAGCTGTGGCAGGGGAGGGAGGAAGCACCCGGCTTGCTGCTCCCAGGACAGTTTTTTTTTGGCCAGTGGTTCAGCTGCTTTATTCTCCGGAGAGAGACTGAGAGTTGAATTTTTCCTTCCCTGGAATTCCAGATTTTCTCCCTTTTCTACTGGACTGCTTGATTGCTTTAACCTCAGAGCACATCAGGAAGACCTCCACCGGGAGCAGAGGGCCTGGCCCTGGCCCAAGCCCCAGCGCCGAGGAGACCAAAGGGAGGACTCTAACGCTTTCCCAGGTTTTTCCTCCACAGTGAAAGATTTTATTATTTAGCATTATTTTCCTTTCCCATGAGTTTGTTAAATAAATAGTTTTATCTCCTTCACTTTCCTTCGAGGAAAATCTATTTTTCCTGAACCTGGTGGGGGAGGGGTGGTTATGCCTTCTCTCAGAGGATATATTTCTAAATTTGGCCAAACCGGAACAAATTTAGTGGCGCCCAACTGCGTGGCTCAAAGGAAAGTGAAAAACCTGTGCTAATTACATTTTGGTTTGAATTTACTTATTCTATGTTGGGGTAAAATAGTCATCATGTTGGTTGAGTTCATAACGTTTCTCTGGCTTGATATATTCATGTATTTCTGGTCCACAGGCTTGTTTAAGGTACTAGTGCCTTTCTGGTCCCTCGGCTTATTTGCCTATCCACAACTTGGTCCGATCTTATCCTTGATAAGGAATTTCTGCAGAGCAGGGACACGAATTCGGATTTCTATCTTGCTGTGCTCGGTGATAATGATTTATGAGAAGTTGACAAAGGTACAGGCAGCTGTTTGAAGTGTGTATGATAAATGGCTTCTCCGTCCTAACCCCAGTCCTAGCTTTGGTAGCCTGTTTTGGGAATTTATTAGTAACTGCACCCAGATTCTTAGAGGAGGAGGAGTCGGGGTTTCCCTTCCCTTTAAATTTGATAGGTTATCTTTTGAGAGTATTCAGTTTCCCCTGGATGTTAAAGAGACCACCTTCCTGGTATTTAATCTGGTAAACTACCTCTACGTGGTTCGCAGCTTGTGTAGAATAAGAGCTCAGATTTCCAGGGGGACTGCTGAGACACCTGACCCAGAGGTGTGTAGTGGTTTGGGCTAAAATACTCATTACTGTTTATCTTCTGTGAGATAAGAATTAGGAGAAACGCAAAGCAGGCACCAAACTTGAAAGAATATAAAGAAGTTTATTAACAGACCTAAAAGAAGAAAAGAAAAGAAAAAAAATTATACCACCTTCAGAACTCTCCTCCTCCCCCCACCTTCCTCCCTTCTCCCACTGACAATGTAAAAAGACAACCCTTAAGATGTTCAGTCTGTTTACCACTTCCATAATAACCTTGTTCAGTCCATTTAGAAAGAGAAGTCTCTTTTTGCTCGTGCTATGAAAACAGTATCACACCAAGACAGCCACCCACTTCCAAATATTGTTCAGTCCATTTAGGAAGAGGAGTCTCTCTGCTTACGATGTGAGTCCCTTCCCCCGACTTGCAGTTTTTCCTACAACTGCTTTCGAGGGTCCACTCTTGAAGTTTTTTGGGGTACAATTTTAAGGTTGAGCTGTTCAGAAACAAAAAACAGAGGCCCTTCTCCTTCCCTGGGAGCAAAGGGTCTTCCTCATCTTCATCATTAGAACTATCTCTGGGAGCATCTCTAGGAACTGAGGTTTTTCTCCTTTCCCATTTGGAGCAACAGTCCTCATTTGGTTCCATCTCTCCCTGTCCAAGCTTCTCATGAAATTACAGCTGCGTCAGCATCTGCCTATCTCAGCGCAGGTGCTTCTGCTTATGAGTTGAACACTCCACCCCCCAGATCTTCATGAAATTACAACAGGATACTCTGATATATCATAGCTTCACAACAGAATTTCAGCTTTAAGCATCTCCTCTCTCTCTTCCCTCAGGTTGTTCAGCTCTTCACAGCAATAAAAGGGTTAATCTCACCTCGGCCTTGCAGCTGGAATGTGGCTTATCGCTGTTGGTCACCTGACCTCTGCTGGACAGAGGTGCCACTTTGCTGAAATCTTGGCCGCAGTGGGGGAGGGGGGGGGGGGGGGGGGGGGGAAGCCAAGCTGCTCCGGCTGCCAACTGCAAGGCAGTGGGGGGGGGTTCCATGGCTGGAACAGGCCCATGGCTCCAGGCTGGCTGTGGCTCGGCCCGGCCTGGCCCAAGCAGGGCCCGGCTGGGCCCACTGGCCCCCGCACAGGGCCTGCAGCCACCTGTGCCAGCGCCGGAAACGAGAGACAGCTTGGGGGGGGAGTTGTCTATTCTTAAGTGTGTATCACAGAGGCGGTCACAACTTTAAGTGGCTTAAAGAATTGTCCATATTCAAACTGGCCAGCTGCTAGGTTCTATCAGGTCCCAGAGGAAGCTGTAAGCACCCCTTAGCAGGGATATCCCTTCCGGGACTATGCTTGCTAACCTATGACAAGGTGGAACATCCCGAGTGGTGTGGGGAATGGGAGGATATAGGCCAAATCCTGAAGAAATTCTCTGACCCAATGGTTTGCAATTTTCCCCCTGAACAAGTTCAGAAACCAGCGGATGTGGCAAAATATCTGAAAGAGAAATACAATGACAATTCTAATGAGAACAAGCTCCTTGTAATATGTTGGGCTTTGGCATATGCCTATCGCACACTGCAGCAGGTAGAGGGGCAGGAAGATAAATCAGCAAAGCCTGCAGACACCCCAGTCACTCAGGCTGCAACCAAACCAGACAGCAAGCCCAAACCAGATGGAGAGTCTAAGCCACTGACAGTGGCTCCTGTCACGAGGAAAAAGCACATAACCAAAACTGATCGCCCAGTGACAGATGAGGATAATGCAGGGGAAGGAACCTCAAAAGATGCAGGGGAAGGAACCTCAAAACCACCAACGGACTCAGGCACAGAAACCATTACTGAGTCCATGTCCATAAAGGACCTTCACAGCCTAAGAAAGGATTACACCCGACGGTCCGATGAATCCATAATAAGTTGGATGGTCTGTATTTGGGATGCGGCAGGTGATGATGTGATGCTGGATGGTGCTAAAGCGAGGCATTTGGGATCCCTGTCACGTGATCCAGTGATCAACAAAGCGATGATAAGGGAGGCTGACTCTACCAGTGTCTGGAGACGAGTTTTGACAGGCGTGATTGAAAGATATATGTGTGGAGATGATCTCTACATGCAGCAAACCCCGTGGAAGACCATAGAACAAGGGATCCAACGCCTGAGAGAACTAGGGGTGGTAGAGGTTGTCTTCGCAAATGACCCAGGATTGAGGAGTCCAGACCGGGCCAGAGTTATTCCATATATGTGGCAAAAACTAATACAACTTGGGCCACCAGAATACGCTTCTGCTTTAGCAATAATGAAACCGGACTACGGTGCAAATGAGACTGTGCGGGATATGGCAGTGAAGCTCAGAGCATATGCAGACTCTGTGCATGGCCCAACACATGCAAGAATCACAGACGTGGAAACACCTATACAGAAAATGGAAGATGAACTGAAGAAGAATCACCAGGAGATTAAAGAGTGCCTTCTCCGCGGACGTTCCCAAGAGAGAAGGATCATCCCACGAAGTGAGCTGTGGGATTTCCTGTGAGACAGTGGGGAAGATGATGCCTTTTCTTCATCTTAAAATCAAGAGTCAGACACGGTTAGAAGGGGGAAAGGGATTTTGCCTTGGTATCTATTGTAAGGATCCTTAGGTGCACACGTCCAGGTTATATGCATCAAGATGCACCCCGCTGAGTATCTATATGTCCGCCAACATCGGGTATAACATTATAGATTTTACTAAGTAGCATATCTATCAAAGATTCCTCAATGAGGGGCTCAAGTGAGCCCCCCTCCCCAAGGAACCTTCCCCTGGATGGTTCTATCTTGGTTTACAGAATGTGTTCTGGAGAGGACCTTGGGGCCTGGGGCACACTGATCCATAGCTATGAAGCTTCTAAAATGTTTAGTCTCTTAGCTTGACAAACAAGTCCAAGAATGGAGGCAGAAAGCACTAGGAATACAGAAGTTGTAAAAGATATAAGAGGGGAATAAAAAAACAGGCAAAAAATCTTCATGGCATCAAAGATATGAGGTGGTGGGGTGGACAACCCCCGTCTGCTCTGGCAGCACGAGTGCGTGAATTGAAGGAGCTCAAGACTCAGAAAGGAAGATCTACCAGAAAGGAAGTAGCCCCAGTTGCCTGTAGCCAAACTGCCAGAAATGATGGAAAAGACGATGGCATGTCCAATTCCCATGAAGGAACCTCTAAGATACAGGCCCAGGGAAAGAAGGATAACCAGGCATAGAGGGGCCCTGCCTCTAGCCAGGTAGAGGGCAGGGAAAACCGTGTTTTTTGGACTGTGTGGATTCGTTGGCCTGGTACATCAGAACCACAAAAACATGATGCCTTGGTTGACACTGGTGCGCAGTGTACAATAGTTCCATCGCAGCATGTGGGGGGAGAATCTGTTTCTATTTCTGGTGTAACAGGTAGATCACAAAATTTGACCTTGGTGAAAGCTGAGGTGAGCCTGACTGGAAATGAGTGGAAGAAACATCTCATTGTGACTAGCCCAGAGGCCCCGTGCATTCTGGACATAGACTTCCTCCGGAACGGGTATTTCGGAGACCCAAAGGGACTCAAGTGGGCTTTTGGAATAGCTGCTGTGGAGACAGAGGGCATTAAGCAATTGAACACTTTGCCTGGGCTATCAGAGAACCCGTCTGCAGTCGGCCTTCTGAAGGTGGAAGAACAAAGAGTACCAATTGCTACCTCGACAGTGCATCGCCGACAGTACCGGACAACTTGAGATGCTGTGATTCCCATCCACAAGATGATCCGTGAGCTGGAGAGCCAAGGTGTGGTCAGCAAGACCCACTCACCCTTCAACAGCCCCATGTGGCCTGTGCGCAAGTCTGATGGGGAATGGAGATTGACTGTGGACTATCGTGCCTTGAATGAAGTGACTCCACCGCTGAGCGCTGCTGTGCTGGACATGTTGGAGCTACAGTACGAGCTGGAGTCTGAAGCAGCTAAGTGGGACGCCACTACTGACATTGCTAATGCATTTTTCTCCACTCCTCTGGCAGCAGAGTGCAGGCCTCAGTTTGCCTTCACCTGCAGGGGTGTGCAGCACACCTGGAACCGACTGCCCCAGGGGTGGAAGCACAGTCCCACCATCTGCCATGGACTGATCCAGACTGCACTAGAAAAGGGTGAGGCTCCAGAACATTTGCAGTACATTGATGACATCATTGTGTGGGGGAACACTGCAACAAAAGTGCAGGAACTCGCTCATGCTGTACCCCTTGGCCCAGACAGGACAGGACCAGAGGTGAAGAACGTGCTCTACTCTGCAGTCGGGAACAATGGTTTGTCCTGGAGCCTTTGGCAGAAGGTGGCTGGTGGGACTTGAGGTCGACCACTGGGATTTTGGAGCCGAAGCTACAAAGGGTCTGAAGCCAACTACACTCCAACAGAGAAGGAAATCTTGGCAGCCTATGAAGGAATCCAAGCCGCCTCAGAGGTAATCGGCACTGAAGCACAACTCCTCCTGGAACCCCGACTACCGGTGCTGGGATGGATGTTCAAAGCAGAGGTTCCCTCTACCCACCACGCCACCAATGCCACATGGAGCAAATGGATTGCTCTCATCACACAGCGTATCGGAAAACTGAATCGCCCTGGGATTTTGGAAATAATCACAAACTGGCCAGAAGGTGAAAACTTTGGTCTCGCTGATGAAGAAGAACAAGGGACATGGGCTGAAGAAGCTCCACCGTACAACCAACTGCCATCAGAAGACACACGCTACGCTCTTTTCACCGACGGTTCTTGTCGCATCATAGGGATGAAACGAAAGTGGAAAGCAGCCGTATGGAGTCCCACACGACAGGTTGCAGAAGCTACTGAAGGAGAAGGTGGATCAAGCCAACTCACTGAACTCAAAGCTGTTCAACTAGCCCTGGACATTGCTGAAAGAGAGAAGTGGCCAAAGCTCTAGCTCTACACTGATTCATGGATGGTAGACAATGCTCTGTGGGGATGGCTGGAAAAGTGGGAAAAAGCTAATTGGCAGCGTAGGGGAAAACCAGTCTTGGCTGCTGAAGAGTGGAAAGACATCGCTGCCTGAGTAAGAAAGCTGCTTGTGAAAGTCCACCATGTAGATGCCCATGTCCCCAAGAGTAGGGCTAATGAAGAACACCAAAACAACGAGCAGGTAGATCAGGCTGCAAAGATAGAAGTGTCACAGGTAGACTTGGACTGGAAACACAAGGGAGAGTTGTTCCTAGCTCGATGGGCCCATGATGCCTCAGGCCATCAGGGCAGAGATGCCACCTATAAGTGGGCACGAGATCGAGGGGTGGATCTAACCATGGACAATATCTCCCAGGTGATCCATGATTGTGAGACATGCACTGCGATCAAGCAGGCCCAGCGGGTGAAGCCCCGGTGGTATGGTGGGCGGTGGTCCAAATACAAGTATGGGGAGGCCTGGCAGATTGATTACATCACACTGCCTCAAACCTGCCAAGGCAAGCGCTATGTGCTCACAAATGGCAGAAGCCACCACAGTATGGCTGGAGACGTACCCTGTTCCTCACGCTACTGCCTGTAATACCATCCTGGGCCTTGAAAAGCAAGTCCTTTGGAGGCATGGCACCCCTGAGAGAATTGAATCTGACAATGGGACTCATTTTATTAATACCTGGGCTAGAGAACATGGCATTGAGTGGGTGTACCATATCCCTTACCATGCACCAGCTGCAGGCAAAGTGGAACAGTGCAATGGATTGTTGAAAACCACTTTGAAGGCACTAGGTGGGGGAACTTTCAGAAATTGGGAAGAGAATCTAGCAAAGGCCACCTGGTTAGTTAACACCCGAGGTTCCACCAATAGAGCTGGTCCAGCCCAATCTGAATCCCTGCATACAGTAGATGGAGATAAGGTCCCAGTAGTGCATGTCAGAGGTCTGTTAGGAAAGACTGTGTGGATGAATTCTGTCTTGAGTACAGACAAACCCATCCGTGGGGTTGTCTTTGCTCAGGGACCTGGTTGCACATGGTGGGTAATGCAGAAAGATGGAACAACATGTTGTGTACCAGAGGGAGATCTGATTGTTGCATGAGAACCACCTGTAGTGTGAAATGCTTGTATACCCTTGCTTGCTGATTGTCACTTTCACTGTTCGCATATAGCTGTGTATATATATATATTTGTATTAAGGTTTGTTTAGAATTAGAATATCTTAGTTTGGGCATTAAGCCAACAATATGGGATAAGGGGCGGAATGTCTTTGGGTGACCTTATGATGTGTATTCCATATTGCTGCCTATGCCCAGAAATTAATTCCTGTGTCTTTCTATGCCTCTAAACTGAGCCTGAGAGGGGGAAGGAAAACTGAGCAAAACTTTTTCAAAGCAGTTTGCAGCTTGTTCAAGGTCACACAGAGATAGCAATTGGTTTCCCAGCTGCAGCAGGGGAGGGAGGAAGCACCCGGCTTGCTGCACCCAGAACAGTTATTTTTGGCCAGTGGTTCAGCTGCTTTATTCTCCGGAGAGAGGCTGAGAGTTGAATTTTTCCTTCCCTGGAATTTCGGATTTTTCTCCCTTTTCTACTGGACTGCTTGATTGCTTTAACATCAGAGCACATTGGGAGGACTTTCCACCGGGCACAGAGGGCCTGGCCTTGGGCCAAGCCCCAGCTCCGAGGAGACCAAAGGGAGGACTCTAACGCTTTCCCAGTTTTTTCCTCCACAGCGAAAGGTTTTATCATTTAGCATTATTTTCTTTCCCGTGTGTTTGTTAAATAAATATTTTTATCTTCTTCACTTTCCTTCGAGGAAAATTTATTTTTTTCCTGAACCTCGTGGGGGAGGGGTGGTTGTGCCTTCTCTCAGGGGATATATTTCTAAATTTGGCCAAACTGGTACACCTGCCTTCTCTCAGAGGATATATTTCCAAATTTTCCCAAACCGGCACAGTGTGTGGATGAAAAATCCATTCTAATAGCCAGAGATGATTTTCCTGTATATCACATTGACCAATAAGAGCATAGGGTTGGAAAGATTGCAAAATCAAGAAGAGTCGCAAAGGCAAATCTGGGTTTTGACATGTGGCAAAGGACTTGTTGATTTTATCACTTAGAGTTTCTAAGGCCTTTTGGGCAGTTTTTGTCGACTACCATGGGGAAGAGAGGTCTGGGTCCCCTTTTAGCAATTGAAATAAGGGGGATAATTCTTCTGTGGTGATTCCCTGACCATTCCCAATAAAGGGTGAAACCAATTAATAGTGCATAACAACTTTTTCAAATTGTTCAATGTGTGTATGTCACTTTTTAGAGTCACTGGCTGTGGGGTTGTTGAGCTTTTCACAGGGTACCCTTCCTTGTCGGACCAGGGTAAGTGTTGGGGTCCCTCCCCTGCCATGTAGCCCTGAGGGGAGGCACGGGGTTTCCGTGCCCCTGCTCAGCCTCGTTCCCCATTGGTTGGTTTGTGTTTCCCTGCGCGGGCAAAGCAGCTCAGGTCCTGTGACAGCAGAGTCTCTCGGCAGAGCCCGGCCATGCGGCTGGGGAAATAAACATCTCTGAAACATCTAGCAAGAATCCGTCCGTATATATTTCTTTTCCACGGGACTCCTGGTTTGATATAGGCGTGTTGCAGTATCCCCACTGCAACAGGTAAGAGAGCAGAGAAGACTGCTGTTCTGCTAAGTTCTTTATTTCATAGTCTCATAGCTTTCTTGAAGGCAGAGTTTGAAGGGGGTTACATGATAAAGGCAAGCAGCAACAGCAACAGCAGGCAAAACCAGCTTCTTCTTCTATATGCTCTATATGCTCTATATGCTTTGTTCTCTATATGCTCTATACTCTATACTTTTTCTTACAGAAGTGTGGATTATATTTGCTAATTGACCAGTAAGATTAACACATGATTCTAGTTTTCCTTTTCTTAACCTATCCTGGTCTAACAGTCGTAAGTCTTACACAAGTGTTACATAGGTATTACACAGATTTGTATATACAGTTTCCATCAGTTCTTATTGTTTATGTGAACACTCTATCTAAAAAATGTGAACAGTATAATTCTATCTATATTTTGTCTAAAGTAAAGAATTCTGTGAATAGGTAACACTGCTGCAGCAAGAACTGTGTTTAAGGTCTCTGCTACAGCTTTTTAATGTTTAAGGCACTTAGCATATATTTCTACTAAAAGTTAAAAATCTATATTTCTATTTCACTTTGGTGTGGTTTAATGTATCTCAGCTTGTCCAAAGGTTTTAATTCAACCCCTGTACTTTGGCTTCCCTCTGGGCCTGAGTCCAGAGGAGCTTTCACTCTAACATAGGGTGACTGTTGTCTCTAATAATTTGAAACCCAGGTATTTCCAGGGAGGTTCTGTTTGGATTTTTTTCTGTGGCTATGCACAAGTTTCTGCTGGTAAGCGTTACTTTTAAAGCAGCAAGGCAATCACATAACAATAAAGAGCTGTCAGAAGCAATTAAAATATCGTCCATGTAGTGATACAGCAAAACAGATGGATACTTTTGCTGTACTGGTTGTTTCGCTGAGTGAACGACAAATTGACAGATAGTAGGACTGTTTTTCATACCCTGGGGAAAGACAACCCAGTTGTATCGTTTCATGATTGACAGATGGTAAAGAAAAGGCAAATTTAGGTGCATTCTCAGGATGTAAGGGAATTGTAAAAAAGCAGTCTTTTACATCAATTATTACTAATTCCCAATGTTCTGGAATCATTGTGGGGTTAGGTATTCCTGGTTGCAATGCCCCCATAGGTGACGTGACTGCATTGACCGCCCTGAGATCCTGTAAAAGCCTCCACTTTTCTGATTTCTTAGGAATAGCGAAAATAGGTGTATTCCATGGGCTGCTGGAAGGGACTATGTGACCCAAACATAATTGGTTTTGTACAAGGATTCAGGCTTGATGAAGCCACTGATCTTTCAAGGGCCACTGTTTTATCCAAATCAGGGTACAAGAGAGCCAGGTAAGTTTGAGAAGTGGCATTTCATTGATGCCATGAAGATTTTTGCCTTTTTCTTTATACCCCTGTTATACCTTTTTAGAACTTCTGTATTCCTAGTGCTTTCTGCCTACATTCTTAGACTTGTTTGTTAAGCTAAGAGACTAAACATTTTAGAAGCTTCGTAGCTAGAGATCAGCGTGCCCCAGACCCCAAGGTCCTCTCCAGAACACATTCTGTAAACCAAGATAAAACCATCCAGGGGAAGGTTCCTTGGGGAGGGGGGCTCACTTGAGCCTCTCATTGGGCAATCTTTGATAGATATGCTAATTAGTAAAACCTATAATGTTATACCCAATGTTGGAGAGAGGGTCAGACAAAGAGAGAGACATAGATAGACTCGGCAGGGTGCATCTCGATGCATATGACCTGGACGTGTACACCTAAGGATCCTTAAAATAAATACCAAGGTAAAATCCCTTTTCCCCTTCTAACCATGTGTGACTCTTGATTTTAAGACCAGGAAAAGGCATCATCATAAGTGGCCCTTATCAAAAATGTGTTGAAATGATCAAACCCCATTGTGTCATCAGGTCTCGCCCTCACAGAGGGTCCAGGATCAGGAGTACATATGGTCGCAAAGTGGCAGTCTTGCCTTCTGGTCTGATGATTTTCAGTTCTTTTGTAGATTGCCAGGGAATTAGCTGTCCTCTGACACCTGCTACAATCGCAGTTGAAGGTGCTAGAAGCCACTTGGGAGGCCACTCCTTTTGGGATATGATGGAAACATCTGCACCAGTGTCGACTAAACCTGTAAAAGATTCTATTTGACAAGTGAGTAATGGTTGTTGCATCCCTATGATTTTTGACCAAAATATTTGCAGGGTGCCTGTGCTCCCAAATCCTCCTTCATCTCATTGTTGCTGTAAGATAGGTGCTGAACAGGGAATTGCTGGCAGCGGTATTAATTGTGCCAATCGACTTCCGTGTGCCACTGTACAGGGAGGACTAGGTGTCCAAGCCATGATTTTAATTTCCCCTTTATAGTTGGCATCAATGCTTCCTGGTAATAGAAATAGTCCTGTGTGGGTGGTAGAGGAGTGTCCCAGGAGTAAAGCATGTGTTTGAAATGGCAGTGGCCCATATACAGCGGTGGGCAGCAGGTGAAGAGAGGTGTCATTCAGGGTTGTGGTAAAGCTGATGGCACATCCAGACCAGCACTTCCGGGGGTACCCCTTGCAAGGCTTGTGCTTGTATTGGTGTCTGATTGAGTGTGTTCCTGTTGGATTGGGGGGCACCAGACTGCACACCCGCTTTCAAGTTTCCCTGCTGTGGAAGAAGGTTGTCATCTTTGTCATCTTTAGACCGGCACTGATTGCTCCAAAGAAACCCTTTTTGCCAGTGAGGACAAGGTTTGTTGGGGTGACCCAGCCCACTGCAGGGCTGGGGCTGTGTGATGCCAATCAATCCCAGCCCTTCCCCTGGATCGAGTTCCCCGAAGAGTCAGACTCAAGGGGTGGCTCAGAAGCCTAAGCCGCACCCCCCCAGGCAGTGCCCAGGTACAAGCCACTGCCCCCGGTTCGGGAAAATTCTCGGTTACTCGGTTGTTCATTGGTTCTCTGTTATAACTCCCACCTCTCGGTTTACCCCAGTGGTTCTTGTTACATTGTATCCTCCCCCTGGCTTGTAACTCATTGGTTGTTTTCCCCTTTCACCGGTGTTTTCAAATTCCCTATAAAACTGAGGACAAGGCTCCGAGGACGGACCCCATCAATCCGATCCCATCATCATCCTGTTATAAATAAAGTATGTAATTCGTGCTATTATGGAATGTAATCAGACCATTGTCTTGGGGTGACGTTATGATATGTATCCCATATCGCTGCCTATGCCCAGAAATTAATTTTTTGTGCCTTTCTATGCCTCTAAACTGAGCCTGAGAGGGGGAAGGAAAAAAAACTGAGCAAAACTTTCTCAAAGCAGTTTGCAGCTTGTTCAAGGTCACACAGAGATAGGAGGGTTTTTTTTTTCCCCCAGCTGCGGCCGCAGAGCGAGGAAGCACCCGGCTTGCTGTGTTCCAGTCAGCTTTTGGCCAGTTCTTTTCAGTTTCTGGTTCTCTGGAGAGAGACTGAGAGTTGGACTTTGCTTTTCCTTCTCTAGAATTCCGGATTTTCTCCCTTTGCTACTGGACTGCTTTCAACCTCAGAGCACATCGGGAGGATTTTCCATCGGGCACAGACTGCCTGGCCCTGGGCCAAGCCCCAGCTCCGAGGAGACCAAAGGGAGGACTCTAATGCTTTCCCAGATTTTTCCTCCACAGCGAAAGATTTTACCATTTAACATTATTTTCCTTTCCCGTGTGTTTGTTAAATAAATAGTTTTATCTTCTTCACTTTCCTTCGAGGAAATTTTTTTTCCTGAACCTGGTGGGGGAGGGGTCGTTGTGCCTTCTCTCAGAGGATATATTTCTAAATTTGGCCAAACCGGTACAACCATGTAGAGACAGAGTTTCAAAATCCCTCCACCAGCTTGGCTAAGAGAAAATTTTCACAACACTAAAGGAAGTTCTCTCACAATAAGTGAGGATTCCACCTACGTGGGGTTGGATCTTATCACCGGGACATTTGCACCATGACGACTTGATCACCACACTCTGATATCTACATCACATCTGATAAGGAATCAGACATTCCGGGAACTAAAAATAACTGTTCCAGGAACCAGAGATGGCCCATCCATCATCAGAAATAGACCCCTCATCACCCAGGATGGACAATTCATCAGACCCAGGAAAGGCTTTGTGCAGCCCAACTCCGGGACAAGAAAACTTCATGAATACGAGAAGAATAGAATTAATTCGGACTCTACCCAAAAACTGTATAAGAAGGGACCAGCGAAAGCAGCATTCGTGAACTTGGGAGGTCTGGTGCGATAGAGATCAGATCTATGCGTGTTCACCCAGCTCCGACCCCGGGCTCGGTGCTGCTTTTCTCAATCGTGGCTTTTGAAACCGATATTTCGGTCGCATAATAAATCTCATTTCTTTATAAATTTTGATTGGGCAATTTTGTTTATCTCAATCCCATCGCATTAAACCTGCTAGAAGCCAGACCCAAACAGCCTCTCTCTTCCTTTGTCTCCGAGCTAACGTGAGCTGACATCATCGGCTCCTGCCATGTTTCCTCTGCCGAGAAGCCAGCTAGCTAGCTCAGCCAGCAGCTCTTTTCCTGATCACGAAGTCGCTTCAGCGACGCGTGGAGGTAACGCAGCTGGACTGTCTCTGACCTGGGGCATGCCAGAGCTTGTGCCTCGAGCACCAAACGCTGCGTTAGGTTGGTGCACCAAGCGTGGGGCTCACGCGAGTGGATCCCTGCGACGTCGTGGCTTAGAAGTGACTTTGGACTGCCGACGCATCTCGGAGCAGTCTGTTCTGTTTTAGGAGCAGTGCCCTGAGAGAAGGCTGCTAACTCCCACTGATTCTGCACTGAACTGACTTTGGAGAGCAGCTGTGCCTAGGAGAACCCCACCTGTGCCTTTTACTTTGTGACCGGACGAATTTGTGCTGATTTCTGAAACTTGTGTGAGTATCCCTGGTCCCTTATACATTGTTTCTTTTTTCGTTTTGCGAGTGGTGGGTGGAAGAAGTGCTGAGAGAGAGAGATGGGATCAAAATTTTCTCAGCCCCAAAGAGAGGTTTTTCTCCAAGTTGTGAAATCCCTTCAAGTTAGTGGCTTTAAATTTTCTAAGGGTCTACTAAAACAGTTTGTTCGCTGGCTTTTCTTTTATCTTCCTCAAGTATCTCCCACAAATTTAAAATCTCCTGCCTCTGGCAGGCTGTGGGGGATAAGATTGCTGATTTAAAGCAAAAGGGAGACTCCTCAGGAGAAATTTTTTTTCCCCTCATTCTAGTCCTTAGGGACTTGCATAAAATGGATCAGAAAGTAAAAGAAAAGCACAAATCCCCTGGCAGTTCTTCCCATATCCCTCCTTCCTCCCCTCCTGCTCCTCATCCCACTTCCCTTTCGTTGGAAAAACCAAATGGAGTGATATGCCAAGAGGCTCAGAGTTGCTGCCTTCTCTCTAACTCTTCTCAGTCTTTTCAGCCACCCTGTCGGAGTAGCCCTGGCCAGGCCACCTCGACCTCTTCCCAAACCCCGTATCCCTCGCCCTCTTCCCCAGTTGTAAGCCCAGAAAACTGTTCTAAATGCTGTTTGCCATTGTTCTCCCCCCACTCCACGTGTCTGAACAATGGCACCGACCACATGGCACAGCTCACCCCTCCCCCCTCTTCTTCTTACCACAGTCCCTTTTGCCCTCCTGCCCCCAACCCTTTCCTATCCCTGCCCCCGGATGTGACATCATTGGGCTCATCCCATGCATCGGGTACCGCCCCCTTGCGTCGGGAGTCTCCGCCCACCCCGTGACCATGCCTCCTGGTCCTCCAACCCCGCCCCCTATGGAGGACTTCCTGGTTCCCGCACCTCCTCTTCCTGTTCCCATGGGACAGAAACCGGAAGCGACGCCATCTTGAAATCGGGTCCGAGAGTCCCCTCAGCACCCTCCTAATCCCTTTGCTGCTCCTGTAACATATGATTGAACTGGCAATAATCCCACATGGAAACCCTTTGATTCTGCAGGGCTGAAAGAGCTTTGCAAAGCCCAGAAAGAATTTGGGAGGGAGAGTCAGTATTTTAAGAACCTTCTTAAGATAACTCTCTCTAGTACAGTTCTTGTGCCACATGACCTCAAAAGCATTTTCTCCTGCTTGCTTTCCCCATCCGAGTTTCAAGTGTGGGAAGAAGGTTGGAGAAAGCAACTGGGAGAGGTCCTCCCTATTTTGCTGCAGGATCCAAACAATGCGGGGGTTTCTATGGATCACCTTACCGGTGAGGGGTTATTAGCCAAGCCCCAGAGCCAGGCTCAAAATACATCAGAGCCAGTCCTGAATGCTGTAAAGCAAGCAGCTGAGCAAGCGTTCTTAATGATGCCTCCTAAATTAGCACCTCAATTGAATTATACTGAGATTCGGCAACTGCAAAGTGAGCCATTTATTGATTTTGTGGATAAACTGAGGCTCATGGTGGAAAGACAAGTGGAAGATCTGAAAACAAGGGAGCATATTATAATGCAAATTGCAAAAGCTAATGCCAATGATGCTTGTAAAAGAGTGATTTTGGGTCTTCCATTCGAACCTCCACCGACCTTAAGTCAAATGATTCGTGCTTGCACGACATTGGTGCCAATTCATCAGCCAAATTTCAAAATGGGGAAAAACTTACTAGGAACGGCAGCCGCTGCTGATGCAACAGCATCTCAGGACAAAAGAAATGCTAATTGGGTCTGCCACAGGTGTGGCAAACCAGGGCACTTGGCCCGAAACTGCAGAGCTCCAGCTCCAATTAATCAGAGTTCCCAAGCTGTCTCCCCAGGGCAAATGTCATTGCCTGCCGCCGATGGGATGCAGCCAAAAAACTGACATGACCACGTGGAGTGGCAGGGCCACGCGGGGGAACAAATCAAAAAACTGCCACCAGGAAAATGGTCACCACGACCTCTGCAACTCAAATGGACTCAGTGACACCCCAGAGAATCGTCGTGAGTTGCAAGAATCTGAGAGACTGTCTATTGTTTGTGTTAAAAAATGTTGTACATTCACCAGCTGATATTCGTGTTACACCAGAAATTGTTCAAGTGGGTCCACAAGGGTTCTTTACTGTCAATATCCAGTGTGTTAACCCTCCCTATTTTCTTGATGCTAACCAGGTTGTGGCCCAAGCTATTCTCATGCCCAGTAGTCCGCCACAGGACTACAACCCCTCTGTCTTCTGGGCTGAGGTAGTTGGGAACGACAAACCCATGCTTAACTGCAAACTGTCTTGCCAAGGCTCAGACATCAGCCTGGCAGGAATGATGCACACAGGAGCAGACGTGACAGTCATTTCTTCCCACATTTGGCCATCACACTGGGAGCTGCAGCTGGCAGAAGGTATCATGATGGGTGTGGGGGGATCTATATCTGCCCAGAGAAGCAGGGCAGTTGTCCAAATTGAGGGTCCAGAGGGACAGATAGAATTAGTCCGTCCTTTTGTAATTGACCTGGGTTTACATTGTGGGGCAGGGATCTCATGTCCCAGTGGGGGGCTTGAGTCGAAATTCCATCTCAACCCCAAAATTTTTAGTAAAGGCCACTGCAGAGCACCCCTTCCAGAAATTAAATTGGATCTCTGACAAGCACATCTGGACGGATCAGTGGCCTTTGAAAAATGACAAATTAAAGGCGCTCACTGCACTTGTGGAGGAGCAATTGAGAAAAGGAAATATTGAACCCTCTAATAGCGCTTGGAATTCCCCGGTATTTGTAATCAAAAAGCCGGGGAAAGACCAGTGGCGCCTCCTACAGGATTTATGGAAAATAAATGCAGTCATTGAGGACATGGGATCCCTGCAGCCCAGAATGCCTTCACCCTCCATGCTCCCCAGGGAGTGGAAGATAGCAGTCATTGATATTAAAGACTGTTTCTTCCAGATCCCTCTGCACCCAGACGATGCTCCCAGGTTTGCCTTCTCGGTCCCTTCCATCAAACGAAAGGCTCCCATGCAGCGCTACCAGTGGCGAGTTCTGCCGCAAGGCATGAAAAACTCACCCACCATCTGCCAGTGGTATGTAGCTCGCATTCTGTCCCCCATCAGAGTTATCAGCAAAGGCAATAGTGCTCCACTATATGGACGATGTTTTGGTGTGTGCTCCTAACCAATCCTATTTAGACTGGACATTGGGGAAGGTAATAGAGGCCTTAGAGGCAAATGGATTTGAAATCCAGGCTGAAAAGGTCCAGAAAACCTCTCCATTTAAATACCTTGGACTGAAAATCCATGAACAGACTGTGGTTCCCCAACAAGTGAAAATTAATGATAACCCTAAGACCTTGCAGGAACTCCACCAGCTCTGCAGGTCCATAAATTGGGTGAGGCCGCTCCTAGGGCTGACGACAGATCTCGCTCCTCTGTTCAACCTCCTGTGAGGGAAAGATGACCTCACATCACCTAGGCATCTAACAGAGGAGGCGAGACAGTCCATCTGTAAGGTACAGGAAGCGCTGTTGTCCCGGCAGGCACACTGCTGCGCCCCAGGTCTGCCTTTTCAATTTATTGTATTAGGGAAAATGCCATACGTTCATGGGCTGATATTTCAATGGGATGAGGTGCAGAGTGATCCCCTCTTAATCATCGAGTGGGTTTTCCTCTCGCACCAGCCATCCAAAAGTATCACAACGCCGCAGGAGCTCATGGCTCAGTTGGTGATGAAAGCTAGATCCCGCCTCCGCACCCTTGCAGGGTGTGACTTTACATGCGTCTACTTACCATTGACAACCGATTCACTTGATAACCTCCTTCAAAACAATGAGCACCTCCAATACGCCCTAGACAGCTACACAGGCCAAATTTCTATGCACCATCCACAACACAAACTGTTTGTTTCAGTCTTCAAACTAATTCCAAAACAAATTCAAAGCAGAAAACCAATAAATGCCTTGACAATCTTTTCAGATGCCTCCGGTCGTTCTCGCAAATCTGTCATCATGTGGAAGGATCTCCCCACTCAGAAGTGGGAGTCTGATGTGCAGGTAGTTGAAGGATCCCCACAAGTGGCAGAACTTGCAGCTGTGGTCAGAGCATTTGAGCGGTTCAGTGAACCATTTAATTTGATAACTGATTCAGCCTATGTAGCAGGTGTAATTTCCAGGGTAGAGAGAGCCTTACTAAAGGAGGTTGCAAACCCAAAAATTCATAACTTGCTTTCGAAATTGATTCAACTGATCTCCCACCAAAAGCACCCGTTCTATGTCATGCATGTGAGATCACACACTGACCTGCCAGGATTTATTGCCAAAGGGAACAGGAGAGCAGATGCCCTAGTGATGCCCATTGAGTTAGTGAATCTGCCTAACAGATTCCAGCAAGCCCAGCTAAGCCATGCAATGTTCCATCAGAATGCTCCAGCTCTCATCCAAATGTTCCACCTCACTAGAGACCAGGTGAAAACCATTGTGGCAACATGCCCCGACTGCCAAAAACATCAGCTTCCATCATTAGGTCAGGGGGTTAACCCCTGAGGCCTAGGCAGTTGTGAGGTATGGCAAACAGATGTCACCCACTTCCCCCAATTTGGCCGCCAGAAATATATTCATGTTTCTGTGGATACCTTTTCTGGTGCAACCTTTGCCTCAGCCCACCGTGGGGAGAGGGCCAAAGATGTCATCAACCACCTAGTACAGGCCTTCGCTGTGTTGGGGACACCAAATAAAATAAAAACTGACAGTGGCCCAGCGTACACCTCTGTAGAGTTAAACAGATTCATGAGTGAGTGGGGTGTGGATCACATCACTGGCATCCCTCACTCGCCCACAGGCCAAGCCATCACGGAGAGGAAACATCAAACACTAAATAGACTGCTAGAACAACAAAAAGGCAGCAATGAGATCGCTGCCCCCATCATAAGACTTTCCAAAGCATTGTTCCCTTTGAACTTTTTAAACTGTTCCTATGAGGAACCTGATCCTCCCATGAGACACTTCACAAACTCTGCCAAACATAAACTGACTGAGAGACCTGAGGTCCTAATAAAAGACCCTGATACTTTACAAATGCGTGGCCCGTACCCCCTAGTCACCCGGGGTAGAGGCTACGGGTGTGTTTCTACCCCAGAGGGTCCAAGATAGATCCCTGGGAAGTGGATCAAACCCTTTTTGAAACCACCTGCAGATGCCAGGCAAAGGAAAGAAGCTGCCACAGCCTGGAAAAAGAAGAAAAACCAAGCCACCTGGAAAAAGACGACTCCTCCAGGCCTGAAAAACAAACCTTCCCCCTCTCAGTCTCCTTAAAATGTGTCTCCCTTCCCAAAATGACCCCCCAGTTTTTTTCTGAAAGAGGGGGAGTCCAAGGGAGCCATTGTTATTTAAGTTAATTGTATTTGTATTAATTTTATTTGTGTTACACTGTTCCTAAAGTTAGCTCCCTTGACAGTGTGATGACATCCTACCTGGTGCTGTCCCACCTGCTGCTACAGCTCCTCCTCTGCATCGGGAGCTCCAGCAGCCGGATTCCTTCCATTATCAAGGACACCGTATGGGGTTTCTTTATGGAGTTGTTAATTTTATTAGCCTTGCCATTTTTAAGTGTTTGGTTTCAAACTCCCATAAGCTTTTCCCCTCATTTCAAAGTAATAAAGAAGGGGGACATGTTGGGGTGACCCAGCCCACTGCTGAGTGATGCCAATCAATCCCAGCCCCTCCCCTGGATCGAGTTCCCTGAAGAGTCAGACTCAGGGGGCAGCTCAGAAGCCTAAGCTGCACCCCCCCAGGCAGTGCCCAGGTACAAGCCGCCTCCCCCGGTTCGGGAAAATTCTCGGTTACTTGGTTGTTCATAGGTTCTCTGTTATAACTCCCGCCTCTTGGTTTACCCCAGTGGTTCTTGTTACATTGTATCCTCCCCCTGGCTTGTAACTCATTGGTTGTTTTCCCCTTTCACCAGTGTTTTAAAATTCCCTATAAAACTGAGGACAAGGCTCCGAGGACGGACCCCATCAATCCGATCCCATCATCATCCCATCGCATTAAACCTGATAGTGATGCCATGAAGATTTTTTGCCTTTCTTTTATACCCCTGTTATACCTTTTTATAACTTCTGTATTCCTAGTGCTTTTTGCCTACATTCTTGGACTTGTTTGTCAAGCTGAGAGACTAAACATTTTAGAAGCTTCGTAGCTAGAGATCAGTGTGCCCCAGACCCCAAAGTCCTCTCCAGAACACATTCTGTAAACCAAGATAGAACCATCCAGGGGAAGGCTCCTTGGGGAGGGGGGCTCACTTGAGCCTCTCATTGAGGAATCTTTGATAGATATGCTAATTAGTAAGAGCTATAATGTTATACCCGAGCTTTGGGGGGATAAACTCGGCAGGGTGCATCTCAATGCATATGACCTGGACGTGTGCACTTAAGGATCCTTAAAATAAATACCAAGGTAAAATCCCTTTTCCCCTTCTAACTGTGTATGACTCTTGATTTTAACACCAGGAAAAGGCATTAGTTGCTGGCGACCACGAAGGGACACTAAAGACCTTGAAACTCGCAGTCTTGGGTCGGAACACATCTTGCTTTGCCCCTCTCTTTGCCGGCAAATTACAGACGGGCCGGAGCAACAATCTAAGACTGTGACCAGGACTTTAAGACCCAGCATAGAAAGGCAGAAGCACAGAAAGAGGTGAGTGAAAAGGGGATTGATACTACCGAGACTGTGCTAGCACTAGGGAAGGAGATCTCTGAGGGGGTTGGAAAGGTTGGGGGCAGAGAAGCCCACAAAACGGGAAAGTTTAAACTTTTCCCCTGCAAACTGTGGAAAGGAAGGGACGCCCTCCGTGGAGTCCACAGGAGCCCAGAGGCTGTACCCGATGCAGCCGCAAGAGTGGCTCAGAGGTTGGTTGGTTGGTTGGTTGGTTGGTTGGTTGGTTAGTTGGCTAAGGCGTCAGAAAGTTGTGGGTTTGAATCCTTTTGAGACCAGATTTTCGCATGCGCGCATTTACAGCTTGCTAAAACTAGTTGCTTTTAGTATTTTAAAGTGCTGTTTTGAAGTGTTTGTGTAGTAACCTAGATAAACTGCCTGAGAAATCAGAATCCCGAGGCCAGATTGCAGGCTGAATTCCGGAGTTAAGAGCTTTCCTCTGGCAGAGTTTTCCTGTCTGTGAGCAAACATGAGTAGTGTGAATAAAAAAAATCCCTCCTAACAGCCCATTAGAGCTGATAATAAAACACTGGAAATGGCTGACAGGGCGAAAAACTACTTTGGACACCCGAGAATTGATCAGACTGTCCACACGGGTTTGGCCAACTTTAAAATTAAGTCAAGGAAATTGGCCTCGCTATGAGAGTTTGAAAAGTAACATCATTACTGACCTGATGGTAGAACTGAAATCATTACGTAAGTTTGATGAAATAAGATATGCAGAACTTTTCACTATGTATCTAAACAGAGAAAAAAAATGTTTAGTAAAGAAAAGTAATATAGAAATGACTTTGAAGAAAAAAAAAAGAAAGAAAAAGCTGCAGCAAGCTAGCTCGTATACTAATACAGACAAAAAAATCGGTATGACAAATACAGATATGGTAGCACAACCTTTGCGCAATGGGGGGAGTCTCCCCACTCCGTTCAACCACCGGGGCGGCCCGCAAGGGGGGGGGGGGGGATGGAGGAGCGGTGGCTCTGCCACCGCTGCCTCCACAGCCGGGGCAGCCTGCACAAGTGGTGGTGGGGGCAGCTCCGCCACTGCCACCGCCGCCTCCGCCGCTGTCCGAGCCGGGGCAGGGGAAGGGGCGAGCAGCCGGCTCCAAGCCAGCAGAGTAGCGCAGAGCCTCCCTGCCCCCAGCCTCGTTAAGGGCGGTGGGCGGGCGCGGAGGTGAAAGAGATCGGGGAATGCCACCACCCCCTGACCGCCCCAGAGACAGAGAAGGTGCAGACTGGCCGCCGCCCCCTGACCTTTCAAGAGGCAGAGACGGGGAAGGGGGAGGAGAAAGGGCAGGCTGGCCACCTTTCCCCGAGTACCCCGAACACGGAAGTGAAGGCAGAAATGGACACGGGCAATCGCGGTGGCATTCCCCAATACAGAGAACTGCAAGTTTCCGAGCCAGAGATAGGAGGAGCCGCTCGCTCTCCCCACCCTGTGGCGCGGCCAATGTTAAAGCTGAGGGCAGACAGGATGGCCCCAACCCAGGCGGCTCTTGCAGAGCTAGGGACAGGAGAACCTGCTTACAGCCCCTGCCTCACTACCCCTCCACTGCAGCAATAAGCGAGACAATTCTTCATAAACATTCGGCCGGAACAATCTTTAAAACCAATGAATTAATTACAATTAAAAGCGAATGGGATGATTCTGATACAGATGGTTCTCACGGGGAGGGTAGTAGAAGAAGGGGCAAGATAGCCCAAGAAGCTATGAAAGCAGTCAGTCCCATCGCTAAACACACAAGGTCCAAAGCAGGTAAAGGGGGGAAGGAAAAACTTGCATTAGAAGCACCTCTGAGACAGGCTGTGAGAAATCAAGGAGTCATTTATATAAAGAAACCGTTTTCCCTCGGAGAATTACAACAGTGGAAAAACTTAATTGGGAAGTACAAGGACAATCCAGAGAGAGTAGCTATGCATGTAGAAATGGCCATAAAATCCTAAAACCCAGATTGGGGTGATCTAAATGTTATGCTAGATGAATTATTGGATAAAACAGAGAGAGAAATGGTCAACAAAGCTGCTATATCTGCTATAGAAAGTCAAATTGCAACTGGGAGTCTTCAAGGGTCAGTTAATGACATCTATCCTCTGGCAAACCCAGGCTGGGATCCCAATGTCCCAGAACACATGGAAAAGCTGAAGCAATACCAGAAATGTGTGGTTGTAGAGTTAATAACATATTCTGTGTTAAATACTTTAAAAGGTAAACTGAGTCAAGACACTGTGGATGTGATTGGAGCTACAGGGGTAAGTGAAACAAGGCCTTTTCTCCAACCTTTAAAATTTAAATTGGGAAAACACTGGGTCACTCACCAGTTCCTGTATATGCCAAATTCCCCAATGCCATTATTAGGCCGAGATTTATTGGAAAAACTGGAAGCAGAAATTAAGTTTTCCAAGGAAGGGGGGAATGAAAGTTATAATCCCAGAATCTAAAATTATCGAAGCAGCTGCTATACTTGTACAGGAATGCCATGGCAAAATTCCCAAAGAAGTTGAAGAGGCTGTCATTCAAATAGTGTGGACCAATGATTCTCCTGGGAGATCCAAAAAAGCTGAACCTGTGAGTATCACACTCAAAGCAGGGGCTACACCAGTAAGGCAAAGACAATATCCTCAGAAATTAGAAGCTCGCAAGGGATTAGTACCTGTGATTGAAAAATTTCTCAAATATGGGTTGTTAGTGGAATATGAATCCAGGTACAACACACCAATCTTGCCAGCAAAGAAAGCTGATGGTAAAAGCTACAGGTTGGTACAGGATTTGAGGGAAATCAACAAGATAACAGAGGACATACACCCAGTGGTAGTGAATCCTTACACACTTTTGACAACACTAACAAATGAATTAGGGTGGTTCACTGTTTTAGATCTCAAGGATGCCTTTTTCTGCATTCCTGTGCATAAAAATAGCCAAGAACTCTTTGCTCTTCAGTGGGAGAATCCAGAAACAGGGAGGAAGACCCAGCTCACCTGGGCAGTTTTACCACAAAGATTCAAAAACAGCCCGACCACATTCGGAAACCAGCTGGCAAAGGAGCTTGAGGACTGGAGGAAACAAGAACCAGGAGGAGCAGTTCTCCAGTATGTTGATGACATCTTGATAGCAGCCTGTTACAGAGGGGATACTGTAACACCTATATCAAACCAGGAGTCCCGTGGAAAAGAAATATATATAGACGGATTCTTGCTAGATGTTTCAGAGATGTTTATTTCCCCAGCCGCATGGCCGGGGCTCTGCCGAGGAACTGTTACAGTCAGCACCCGAGCTCCTTTGCCCGCGCAGGAAACACAAACCAAGCAATGGGGAACGAGGCTGACCAGGGGCAGGGAAACCCCGTGCCTCCCTCAGGGGTCACAGGGCTACAGGGCGGGGGAGGGACCCCGACAGCAGCCAAAACACAAGATGACTGCATGAAGCTCACTGTAAGTCTGTTGAACTTTTTAGGCCAAAGTGGGTAACAGGTCTCAAAAGAGAAGGCACAGGTTGCCAGGGAAACAGTAGTATCCCTGGGCTTGGAAATTTTCCATGGACATCAACAACTCAGCAGAGAGCAGAAGGAAGCCATCTGTCGACTTCACGAGCCCCGTACTGTAAGGGAGATGCAGGCCTTCCTGGGAATGGTAGGTTGGTGTCGCCTGTGGATATCAAATTACGGTATACTGGTGAGACCTTTATATGAGGTCCTTAAAGCAGCTGAAAAGAGGACAATTATGTGGACAGAGAATGCCAGGGCTGCATTTAAACAGCTGAAACATTCCTTGATGTCAGCCCCAGCTTTGGGGCTGCCAGACTTGACTAAACCTTTTGAACTGTTTACACATGAGCGACTGAACGTTGCTCTGGGGGTATGGGCACAGCACCTTGGAGACCAGTGAAGAGCTGTGGCCTATTTCTCAAAACAACTAGACAATGTAGCCCAGGGTTGGCCAAGATGCTTGAAAGCTGTGGCAGCAACAGTCCTTCTGATACAGGAGGCCCGTAAATTCTCCCTTGGGCAGCACATTGTCGTGTATGTACCCCATGCAGTGATAAATGTGCTGGAGCAAAAGGGGGGACACTGGCTCTCCCCTAGCAGGATGCTCAAATACCAGTCTGTGTTGTTAGAACAGGATGATGTTATTCTAAAGACAATTTCTGTGATAAGCCCTGCGATGTTTTTATCATCCAAGTTACTTGACAGTGTGCCTGAGCATGATTGTTTGCAGACAATAGAGGAAACTTATTCCAGCAGACCAAACCTGAAAGATGTTCCTTTGAAAGATCCAGACTGGGAATTGTACACCGATGGGAGCAGCTTCATGAGAAACGGTAGGAAGATGACCGGTTATGCCATAACCACCTCAGATAAAATCATTGAGGCAAAAGCCTTGCCTCCAGATTTATCATCACAGAAAGCTGAACTCATTGCACTAACGAGAGCGCTAGAACTGAGCGAGGAGAAGAAGGTGAACATATGGACTGCTTCCTAATATGCCTTCAGTGTTGTTCATGCCCACGGAACTATTTAGAAGGAACGTGGCCTGTTGACTGCTCAAGGTAATGAGGTTAAGCATGATAAACAAATTCTTGCACTTTTACAGAGCATTTGGAAGCCTATGGAAGTGGCTATCATGCATTGCAAGGGTCATCAAAAAGGGAAAACAGCCCCTGAACTGGGAAATCATTTTGCTGATGAAACAGCCAGGGGGATTGCAGAAAAAGGCATTTTTGCAGTGGTACCACAGAAAGAGATAGATTTGTCATCATTTACCCCAAAATATGATCAGAGGGATCACAAATCAATTAAGTTCCTTAAGGCTGAAATCAAAGAAGGTGGGTGGGCTGTTACCCCAGTAGGACAAGTCGTAGTTCCACCCCTGATCCTTCGGGAAATAGCCCAACGAGAACATGAAAGTACCCATTGGGGAACAGAAAATCTTTTAAAACATTTGAGGAAAGTAGTAATAGGGAGAAGGATGACTGATATTTTAACAATCTGTAACAAGCAAGTGTGAAACCTGCTGTAAAAACAACCCTGACAGAAGCAAGAGAGTTGTGTTAGGAGTGACAAAGACAGGAGATCTCCCAGGAGATTATTGGCAAATAGATTTTGCTGAGATGCCACACAAAGAGGGATGCAGGTATAGTACTGGTTGACACCTTCAGTGGATGGCCTGAGGCTTTCCCCTGTTGCACCAACACAGCAAAAGAAGTAGTGAAAGCTTTGCTCAGTCATATAATACCAAGACTTAGGGTTCCTTGGGGAATGTCATCAGATAGGGGACCATATTTTGTTGCAATGGTGGTTGGGGAAGTTAGCAGGATTCTGGGACTTACCTGGGACCTGCACACACCATACAGGCCCCAGGCAAGTGGCAAAGTTGAACGCATGAACGGGACCCTCAAAACCCAGATTTGCAAGATTTGTCAAGAGACATCCATGACATGGCTTCAAGCCTTGCCTATAGCCTTGCTGAGAGTCCGCATACAGCCAAGGAGAAGGGACAACATCAGTCCCTATGAAATATTATATGGCAGGCCATACCAAGTTCCACATATCCCAGGGGAAATTCATATGAGAGGTAAAAATGATTTCCAAAAGTATTTAATGGCTCTGAGTTCCACTTTGCAGAAGCTCCAGAGATTCGTTGTGTTATCCAAACCAATAGGATTGGACACACCTGCTCATCCATTCCAGCCTGGAGACTGGGTCTACATCAAGTGGTGGGACAGCGACCCCTTGCAAGCCAAGTGTAAGGGACCATTCCAAGTTTTGCTGACCACTTTTACTGCGGTCAAGGTTGCAGGCAAGGGACCATGGATTCACTACTCCAGGGTGAAGAAAGCTTCTGCTCCCGAAACTACCAAGAAGACAGACTGATACAAATCAAAAAGATGCAGTCTAAACTGTTTTTTACATGTTTGCTGTTTGCCCAACTGGTAACCAAGGTTCAGGGTTCACCCCATGATTTGCATAAGACTGTGGTCCAAAATGTGTCCAAAATTCTTAATAAGAGCGATTGCTAGATGTGTACTCAGTTACCACCCCTAAATAGGAAGGGTCACTAGCCATTGATTGGCATTTTAATAGAAGAAAACCGCATTGAAACGTGAGAACCAATTAATAGCACCCTTCTGCCTCCCATTACCCTGAGTGGCCTGGTAGTGCGTGCAAACTATAATGTTCCTTGTGCAATTATGAATACCACAGGAAAAGCCATTCTTCCTTCATATTGTCATCAGACCCATTTCAGAGAAATAATAGACACAAGAATTGCGGCAAAGATGAAATTGACAGGGTAGTGACTGGCTCAGCCATTTGGGACGGGGTTATATTGTATATGTGGTGATAAGGCCTAGAAAGTTATGCCCGTGAACAAAGACCAGGCTTGTGCCATTGGGTATGTGGTCCCAAATATAACAATATTTGACCATCTTGAAAAACCAAATGAGAGGAGTAAAAGATCTCTTAATCCCCTCATTGCATGTCCCACACTTTTCCATAGCATAATCAGAGCCCTTATACCTGCTTATGGAGTGGTTGAACTGGAGAGAGCAATTGTAAACATCTCGGCTGTCATTGAACGTATTGAGCAGCATACTGCAGATGCAATTTCACCCTTACAGGAGGACGTTGAGAGTTTGTCCCGTGCAGTTATGCAAAACAGGATAGCTCTCAATTTCATACTTGCTGCACAGGGAGGTGTATGTGCTATTGTCAATACCACCTGTTGTTCTTATGTGGACCGAAAATGGAAGAATTAAGAAATATTTGGATGAAATTTGGTAGGGAACTCAAATTCTGCAGGAACTAGCTTCTAGAAATAACACCTTAAAATTTAATAATATTTTTGATGCCCTCACCTCATGGTCACCAAACTGGGCCTGGGTAAAAGAAATATTCATAATAGCTGTGACTGTAGTTGTTGGGGTTTTTTAGGAGTTCTAGGGTTTTTACTGTTAAAGGAATTTTCCCCCATATTGTTGCTATGACAAGAAATCGATGGGTACTTAAGAAAACAAAGAGCTACCCATTGGGGGTGGGGTGCACCTGGCTACTCTTTTGTTTCACCTGGGTGTGGGGTCAGTTGGGTCTCAGTGTCCAGAGAGAGAGGAAGCTGTTTTTCCTACGGCCGCTTTTCTTTCTGCTGGAGAAAACACTGGGATGCCAAGGCTGCCTTCCCTGCCCCGCTCGGAGCCGGGCCGTGGCCGCCCTGCCCCGCCGCTGCTTCGAGCCTTCACTACGTTGTAGCCATGCTCGCCCTGCCTGCCTAGACCTCCGGGGGGGTACCCCATTTGGATACGTCGCGTCTGCCACCCGGGATTTGTGCTCGTCCCTGCCGCTCCAGCCTGCCCTTCCAGCCTGCCGTTCCCGATGGTCCGGCCGGACACCGGGGCCAGCTGCCCAGGGGTTTGTGAAGCCTTTGTACCATCCCTTTCCCGGGATCCCAGGGCACCAGTGCCGTGTGCTCCCCGAGCTCGCTCCGGAGTGCCCCCTGCAGCCGCGGGGAAACCATCGCACCTGCCCTGCTCACTGGGGGCCGCCAGCACCCCTGCCGGCTGCGACCGGAACTGCACCCAAGGGGAAAAGGCCCAACAGCCGAGAAGGCTGGGGCTGGGTTTATGATTGTTTGCTGTTACTGCCATAGTGGTTGTTGTTAGTTTGACTGGTTATATATATAATAGTAAAGAACTGTTATTCCTATTTTCCCACATCTTTGCCTAAAAGCCCCTTGATTTCAAAATTATAATAACTCGGAGGGAAGGGGGTTGCATCTGCCATTCCAAGGGAGGCTTCTGCCTTCCTTAGCAGACACCTGTCTTTCAAACCAAGACAGATCTTGGCGCCCAACTTTGGGGCCTGAGGGCATTAAGAGAGAGCGGTGAAAAAGGAATAACAGTTCCTGGATAACTTAATTTTGTGTGCTGGATATAGGAACCTTGCTAGGCAGAACTATGTGGTCTATTTTACCCTGGTTCGCGTGGCACGTGGTCGTGGCTATATTCTTCCCCTTTGCAGCTCCTTACCTAAACATGGGTCCTCTGACTAAGGCTACAATTGCTGTTATCCAGTTTGTGCTATGGGTTGAGAAGGTGAGGAATTCATGGGTTTTTAACTTCCTCTGGAATGTGGGTACATGGATAAGTGGCTATCACACACTGAGTGCATGTTTTTGGGGTTATGTTAAAAATGGTACCTTCTGTGAGGAAATGACAACAGGGGAAGTTTTCTCCCAACCCCTCAACCAGTTCTTTGGGCCCACCCCACCAATTTTTGAAGGGTTTAGATTCCCTCTGAGTACTAACCAACTGGTGCTGGTAGGCCTACTCTATTTAGCACTCAGGGATAAGCTGAGATTGGCTTGGATAACTACCCAGACACCAGCCCCAGAGACTAGAGATCCTACCCCAGAGCCTGATCCTGCCCCAGAACCTGACATGGCCCCAGAACCTGACATGGCCTCAGAGAGTAGAGTTCCTACCCCAGAGCCTGATCCTGCCCCAGAACCTGACACAGCCCCAGACACTAAAGATCCTGCCCCACAGACTGACCCTGCCCCACAGCCTGATACTGCCCAACAGCCCACCTCAGAAATGGACTACCCGAACTGGATGGGGGTACTGGTGAAGGGGATGCAGGAGATGCGCCAGGAGATATGCCAGGAGATGGGTCAGGTGCGCCAGGGGATATGCCAAGTGCTAAGGGAATACACCTCCTCAGCTAGTGAAAAACCCTCTCCCTGCCCCAAAGAGGATGAGTCCGATGGTGCAGCAGTGGAACCCACGGATGTTACAACCGTCCAGGTTTCAGTTGAACCACAAGGACAACCACAGCCAGCAGCAGTCACCCCTGTGCAAAGGAGGAAGTGAAAGACCAAATCAGTACGACCAGTTAATGATGATGGGGAACCAGGGCCCTCACAACCAGCAGGAGAGCCAGAGCCAGAAATCATCACTGAGTCCCTGTTGTACGACAGTCTCCGTAGTATGTGAAAAGACATTGTGCCAAGGGGGCATGAGCCTTATACAACCTGGCTGCTTTGGGTTTGGGAGCTTATGGGCACAGGTGTGCAACTGGATAATGGTGAGGCAAGATATCTGGGATCGTTGACCGAGGACCCAGGTGTGGACCAGATATTTGTGAGGGAGCCAGGGCCCCTTTCTCTCTGGGATCGGCTCTTAACGAGTGTGAGAGAAAGGTTCGTTCACAAAGACAGAATGCAGGAGTACCATCATAGAATGCAGTGGAAGACACTCGAGGAAGGGATCCAGCAGCTAAGAGAGGTGGCAGTATTAGAGGTACTCTTTGGGAAGGATGGACAGCATGATAATGACCCCGATAAGGTCAGGTGCACAGGACAGATGATGTGGAACCTGGCAAAGCTAGGGCCATTGCAATACACCACCTTCATTGCAACGATTGATGCTGACAATACCCGAGAAACAGTGGGCTCTGTTGCCAACAAGCTCAGGAATTATGACAGTATGGTCAATGGTCTACTGAAAGCTCATGTCTCTGCTGTGGTCCAGGACCTCAAAGAGGAGATGAAGGAGATGAGGAAGGAAATGAGGGAGGAGATGAGGAAGGTCAGTGTGGCACCAGTGCAAGTCACAGGCCCCCAAGTCAGAGCCTGTTGTCCCCCTGCTAGAGAGAGAGGGTACACCCCACGAGCTGAGCTGTGGTTTTTCCTGTGTGAGCATGGGGAAGACATGAGAAGGTGGGATGGGAAACCCACCTCTGTCCTGGCAGCGAGGGTGTGTGAACACAAGGAGGGAGGCACTAACCGAGGGGGTTCCGCTAAGGTGAAAGTAGCCTCAGCCTCCTGTGACCGAGCTGCCAGGTATTACAGAAGAGAGAATGATATGTCAGATCCCCTTGAAGGTACCTCGAGAATGTATGGCCAGGGGAAAAATGATAACCAGGGCTAGAGGGGCCCTGCCTCTAGCCAGGAAGAGGCACAGGAGAACTGGGTTTTCTGGACGGTGTGGATTCGATGGCCTGGCACATCAGAGCTACAAAAATATGATGCATTGGTTGATACTGGGGCACAGTGTACTTTAATGCCATCAGGACATGTGGGGGGTAGAACCTGTATCCATCGCTGGGGTGACCGGGGGATCACAGCAGTTGACCCTTTTGGAAGCTGAGGTGAGCCTGACTGGGAAGGAGTGGCAAAAGCATCCAATTGTGACTGGCCCAGAGGCCCCGTGTATTCTGGGCATAGACTTCCTCTGGAACGGCTATTACAAAAACATGAAAGGACTCAGGTGGGCATTTGGGATTGCTGCTGTGGAGGCAGAGGGCATTAGGCAATTGAACACTTTGCCTAGACTATCAGAGAGTCCTTCTGCAGTTGGGCTTCTGAAAGTGGAAAAGCAACGAGTGCCAATTGCCACCTCGACAGTGCACCACAGGCAGTATCGGACAACTCGAGGTGCTGTGATCCCCATCCACATGATCCATGAGCTGGAGAGCCAAGGGGTGGTCAGAAAGACCCATTCACCCTTCAACAGCCCCATCTGGCCTGTGCGCAAGTCTGATGGGGAATGGAGATTGACTGTGGATTATCGTGCCTTGAATGAAGTGACTCCACCACTGAGCGCTGCTGTGCCGGACATGTTGGAGCCCCAGTACTAGCTGGAGTCCAAGGCAGTGGAGTGGTATGCCACTATTGACATTGCTAATGCATTTTTCTCCACTCCTCTGGCAGCAGAGTGCAGGCCCCAGTTTGCCTTCACCTGGAGGGGTGTGCAGTACACCTGGAATCGACTGCCCCAGGGGTGGAAGCACAGTCCCACCATCTGCCATGGACTGATCCAGGCTGCACTGGAAAAGGGTGAGGCCCCAGAACACCTGCAGTACATTGATGACATCATTGTGTGGGGGAACACTGCAACAGAAGTGTTTGAGAAAGGAGAGAGAATAATCCAAATTCTCCTGGAAGCTGGTTTCGCCATCAAGAAGAGCAAAGTCAAGGGACCTGCCCGAGAGATCCAGTTGCTGGGAGTAAAGTGGCAAGATGGACAACATCAGATTCCCACTGAGGTCATCAATAAGATCACTGCAATGTCTCCACCAACGAACAAGAAGGAAACACAAGCTTTCCTAGGCGCCATAGGTTTTTGGAGAATGCACATTCCTGAGTACAGCCAGATTGTGTGCCGTCTCTATCTGGTTACCCACAAGAAGAATGATTTCCACTGGGGCCCTGAATAGCAGCAAGCCTTCGCCCAGATCAAGCAGGAAATCTCTCACGCCGTAGCCCTTGGCCCAGTCAGGAAGGGACCAGAGGTGCAGAACGTGCTCTACTCTGCAGCCGGGAGCCATGGTCTGTCCTGGAGCCTCTGGCAGAAGGTGCCTGGTGAGACTCGGGGCTGACCACTAGGATTCTGGAGCCGAAGTTACAGAGGGTCTGAAGCCAACTACACTCCCACAGAGAAAGTAATCTTGGCAGCCTATGAAGGAGTCCAAGCTGCCTCAGAAGTAATCGGCACAGAGGCACACCTCCTCCTGGCACCCCGACTACCGGTGCTGGGGTGGATGTTCGAAGGAAAGGTTCCTTCCACGCATCACGCCACCGATGCTACTTGGAGCAAATGGATTGCTCTCATCACGCAGCATGCCCGAATTGGAAACCCAAGTCGCCCTGGGATCTTGGAAATAATTACGAACTGGCCAGAAGATGAGACTTTTGGGTTATCTTCTGAAGAAGAAGAGGAGCAAGTGACGCATGCTGAAGAAGCCCCACCATATAACGAACTACCAGAGAGTGAAAGATAATATGCCCTCCTCACTGATGGTTCCTGCTGAATTGTAGGCGCTAGCCGGAAATGGAAAGCTGCTGTATGGAGACCCACATGACAAGTTGCACAATCTACCGAAGGAGAAGGTGGATCGAGCCAATTTGCTGAACTATAAGCTGTTCAATTAGCTCTTGACATAGCTGAAAGGGAGAAGTGGCCAAAGCTCTACCGCTACACTGATTCATGGATGGTAGCCAATGCTCTGTGGGGCTGGCTGGAAAGGTGGAAGAAGGCAAACTAGCCACGCAGAGGAAAACCACTCTGGGCTGCTGAGGAGTGGAAAGGCATTGCCACTCAGGTAGAGAAGCTATCCGTGAAGGTCCGTCATGTAGATGCTCACATCCCCAAGAGCCGGGCTAATGAAGAACATCGTCTCAACAAACATGTAGATCAGGCTGCGAAAATAGAGGTGTCCCAGATAGACTTGGATTGGCAATATAAATGAGAATTGTTCCTAGCTCGATGGGCCCATGATGCCTCAGGTCATCAGGGCAGAGATGCCACCTATAGGTGGGCACGAGATCGAGGGGTGGATCTAACCATGGACAGTATCTCCCAGGTGATCCATGACTGGGAGACATGCGCTGCGATCAAGCAGGCCAGGTGGGTGAAGCCCCTGTGGTATGGTGAGCGATGGTCCAAATACAAGTATGGGAAGGCCTGGCAGATTGATTACATCATATTACCGCAGGCCTGGTTCCTAAGGTATATCACGGTGTCCCGCAGACATAGGGATGAGGAGGAGCAGAAGATCCAGCAGGCAGGAGTTGTGCAGCAAGATTGATTTATTTAATTATTTTACAAACTCTTTTATTGACTTTTTCTTCATAGTCTAATTGGACAAAGGACCAGCCACCCCTTGGGGGTGATTGGCTAAAATCCTAAAACATCCATTGTCAAAATATTTTCCTACTATACCATAAACAAGACTTTTCAAGGTTGCAGGTGGCTTGGTTGTTTACATTCCCTGCCACCTCTTCTGTGAGAAAGAAAAGTCTCTCACGGACTTAGAAAATAACAAGAAAATCCTCACTAGCAGCATTTTTGTATCTACAATTCCCCCTTTTTGTTTTATAAGATAACAACTCTACTATTAATCCTAAAAAGAAATCTACATCAGTTATTAATTCTAAATATGTCCTTAAGGCTTTAACTATCTGACTCCATAACAAGAAATTTAAAGTTCAGTCTCTGCTTGTGGAAGGACCAGTCCAGTCTCTGCTTGTAGAAGGACCATCTGCCTGAGGGTTGACATCCTGGTCATCATCAGAAGAATCATTAGGCTGATGCTCTACATTCTGGTCGCCATTTGGATGATTGGTGTTCTGGCCATAATTTGGAGGTTGCCTGTTCTGCCTCTGGTGCCGTAGGTCAGGGCGAACGCATTTTGAAGGTAGCCACCGTATCCCGGTATCTGTGGAAAAGCAAGCATACCCACGACCCCAAACGATAAGCTCATGAGGGCCTTCCCACTGGTTAGTGAGTAAATTCCGTACCCAGACTTTTGCCCGGGGCAGTTGTCTGTCGCCTGTAGACTGCAATGAGAGAAAATGATTCAGAATAACAGGATTATTTGAATTTTGTGGTACTGTAAGGTGATTAATTGTATACAAAGCTTTTGCTAGCTGGCTCTGTGGGGTTCCTCCATGCATTCCCATTTTCTGCTTGCCCAAAACATGCTTCAAGGTACCCTGAGCGCGTTCATCAATGGCTTGGCCAGTAGGAGAATGTGGGATACCAAAGGTATGGTCTACACCCCATAGGTGTAAAAACTGCCGTGTCTTCTCCGAGGCGTAGGCAGAACCATTATCGGTTTTCACAGAAGCTGGCACTCCCTGGACTGAGAAAGCCAACTTCCAATGGGCAATGACATCACGGCCCTTCTCTCCAGTGTGAGCAGTAGCCCACATAGCCGAGGAGAAAGTGTCAATAGACACGTGCACATATTTCAGCCGACCAAATTCTGGGATGTGAGTTACATCCGTTTGCCAAAGCTGCAAGGCTTTTAGCCCTCTGGGGTTTACCCCTGCTGGCAAAGGCGCAGCGAGTCCATGACAGTCAGCACAAGCGCTGACAATGTCGCGCGCCTCGGTTGTCGTTAAATGAAACTGCTTCTGCAGGGTATGTGCACTTTGATGGAAGAAACCGTGCGATGCCTTGGCTTGTGAAATTTTGTCAGGCTGAGGCCCTACCCATGCAGGGTTGGCCAGCATGTCAGCCCTGGCATTGCCTTCTGTTAGAAACCCTGGTAAATTGGTGTGGCTTCGAATGTGCAGAATGTAATACGGCTGCACTCGAGCCTGAATTGCAGACCACAAGGTTTGCAACAGTGAAAACAGAGCCGCATTGTTCACCTCCTTCAGAAGGGAACAATCTAAGCATTGGGTGATATCTGCTACATAAGCAGAATCAGTAACCAAATTCAAAGGTTCCTGTGAGAATCGCTGAAAAGCCATGGTAACAGCCCTTAATTCAACTAACAGAGCAGAGTCTGACTCGGATTGGTGTGTTAATCAACCACCTCAAAGGCAGTGTAGGATACTGTGCGCCCTTACGCACAGTGACCCTTACTAAAAATTTGTCCCAATCCGTACGCCCCAAGCTGCCAACACATCCCGTCCCCAAAGGTTACAGGAAGTGGTAGCAACATAAGGCCTAATTGTAGCTGTGTGCCCCTCTGGGTCCCTCACCATCACAGGCCGTTCGCTTAAATAGCTCTGTGTGGTTCCTCCTAATCCTGCGATGGCCGATCCCACCAGGGCTAAAGGCCATGAGGGAGGCCACGCAGAGAAGGAGATGATAGTTACATCAGCACCCGTATCAATCAAACCTCAAAGCTGAATCCAGGGTGGTTGGGCGCTTGGCAGGACCAGGGTACATGTCATCTGTGGCCTTTGGTCAGAGATGTCTGCAGTCCAGAAGGCCTGCGGAAGTCCCGTAGATCCACTGCAGTTATCTTCCTGAATTTGTTCTACCCTGGGGACACAAGACTTAAAAGGCACTAATTTAGCAAGGCAGGTCTTTTCAGGAATAGTTACAGGGGGTTTTTGCGTGGAGACCATAGCGCAAATCTGACCTTTAAAGTCAGCATCAATAACTCCTGAGTGCACTAAGATTCCTTGATGGGCAACATCAGGTTTTCCCACCAGCATCGCACTGGATCCCTGGGCTAAGGGTCCATATGCATCCAAGGGAACCTTATAAATACCGCTAGAGTCTAGGACGACTGCGGCTGCGGTGTGGATGTCAAACCCGTCTGATCCGTGGGTGCTGTCTGATCCCTGGGCGCTGTCTCTAGAGTGGCTGGGTAGGCCTGTGCCTGTACCTGTGCCACTCTCTGGGGGAGTGACTGCATCAGAGAGCAATTGCCCCTCCTTGCACCCCAGCGGAAGTTTCCCGACAAAGGCCGACCATCGGCATGAGTCCGGGATCTACAATAGTCCGAGCAATGGCCTGGCCTGCCACACCTCTTGCACTGGGGGATCGGTGTGTTCTCTTTTTGGCTCGGCTTAGGCCGCTTCCGTTTCTTCACCTGTTTTGGTGGCTTTGGTTCACGACCAGAAGATGCGTGAACAGGCTGCAGGAAAGCAGCCAAAGCAGACCTTTTCTGGTTCCCAGATCCCACCTTAGCACAGGCCTCGACCATGTCTGTTACCTCAGGGTCCCCTGGTAAGGCATCTATGATTTTTCTGCACTCCTCGTTTGCATTATCTCTCACTAACTGCCTTAACAACATCTGTCTTAACCGGTCATCCTCAACCTGCTTCTCGAGAGAAGCAGCGACTTTCTCTACAAAAGAGAGGAATGACTCTGATTTGCCTTGAACCATTTCAGTATATCGCTTTCTGGGCACAGACAACTCTATGGCTTTCAACAGGGCAGCCATGCCGACCTGTTGAGCTTGCTGCAGGACGCTAGAGGACAAGTTACCCTGTAGACTGGGATCAGAGAAGGGACCAGTCCCCATCAAAGCATCCACTCCTGCTGTCCATCTAGGATCAGCAGCAGGGAGCTGCAAATTTGCTAATGCAGTCTTGCCGGCCAGCTTTCTCCAGGTTTTCTCAAAAACTGTAAATTGTACAGGTTGAAATAGAATTTGACCTAAGTGTCTGATATCAAATGGAGAAAGCAAATCTGTATTTATCACCCTTATTATCTGCATAACCTCAGCAGAACCTAGCCCATGTTGTGCCACATTGGATTGGAGGTCCTGGGCAACTTTCCAAGCAATTACCTCATGCTTGTCATGCTCCCCTGAATCTGGGAGAGCCTTATACACTGGGAAAGCTTGGATCTCCACTTTAGGGGAAGCACTACCATCCTGAACTTCTGGCACAGACTGCGGATGGAGTGTAACAGCTCCCCGGTTACCCCCAGAATCCTCAGATCTATATGGCATTCCAATGATTTCTAATGACCTCCAGTCACCCTCCTCCAATGCTCGCATCTTAAGGGACTCTAAGAAGCTATTATAATGCGTCGGACGCACTGTTACTGTGCAGTCCTGAAAGGTCCAGGGGCGAGACCGGCGCAGCCTTTTTCTTCGCCGCGCGGCTACAGCCGCCTGACTACCTGGGCCCAGCACCTCATCTGCCTCACTGCCTGACGAGGAATCATCAGGCAAAGGCAACTTTGGGGTGCTGGAAGTGAACAGAAATGTACGTGGAGGGGCACTTGGGCTAAGTTCGCTAGAGGCAGAACAGACAGGACAGACTGCAGCTGGCTGCGCGGCAGTTTTTGCACCAGTTTCTATACGGGAGGCCGTCTCGGCCAGCCCCGACCGAACTGGTACTGGAACCGCTGCCTCCGTCTCTGGGGCTACAGCTTCTCTCGGCGCCTCTGCCTCTGGCACAGCAGCTGCGTTCGGTGCGGTTGCCGCTGCCGCTGCTGTTTCGCGCTCCCCAGCCGCGCTCGGCGCTGCCGCCGCTGGCCCGTTCTCGAGGGTTGCTCTGGGCGCTGCCGCCCCTGCCCGCTGCTCCGCAGCCGCCGTCTCTGGCCGCTGCTCCGCAGCCGCCGCCGCTTCCGGGTTCACCGCCGGCCGCGCCATTTCTCGTCTCGGAGCCGCGTCTCCCGCAGGTGGCGGGGGGGCGCGGGCGGCGCGGGCGGCGGGGCTGGCGCGGGCTCGGGCATTTGCCCTTCTAGCAGGGTGAGGAGTTCCTCCATCCTTCGGAATAGGTTTGGCAGCTCCATCAGCAAAGGCAAATGCTGCACTAAAAGGTCGATGGCTCAGTTCTGCGACTGCGCAGAACAGTCCAGCACCAGGGAGGGCAGCGGACCACACCCAGGGAGTCCCGGGGCAGGCACGCCCAGCGCTACGCCGGCTAGGAAGTTAGATCCAGGTCCATACGGAACCAAGCTAGGAGCCTCTCTGGGCATCCAAGTGGCTAAGCCGCTGATCTGCGGCCCTGGATAAGCCGTGGCCGCTGCCCAGCTGAACGGCAAGGCAGGCTGTGCGCCCTCCCGCTGCCCTGAACCCCCCGCCTCTGGCGGCGCAGGGTTCCTGGAGGCTGTGGAATCCTGCGATTGTGCAGGGTGAGCCGTCGCAGGCTCTGCCTGTGGAGCCGGGGGGGATTTTCTGAATCCACCATCATTTGTCCCACAAACCCAGTCAACGGGGCCCCCTTCGGACATTCCTCCGTCGCTCATCACCGAGATAGGCGATCCAGCCCTGCTATCACAGTCAAGGTCTGTCAGCAGGAAAAATAATGAACGCCAGGTTTTGTATAATTCTAACGCTCCTGAGTCCCCAGTCGGGAGCTCCTGTCGGACAGCGCATCCGAGTTCCTGCCATAAGGCAAAGTCCAGGGCACTATCTCTGTCCATGGAAATCCCTTTTAAAGTAGCCCAGTCTAATAATTCCCGAACTGAGTTTTCAGGAATGGAGGTGCGCAATATGCGAAACACACCTTTCCAGACCAGCATCGCACCTTCAGTTTGTGAGCCGCTGTTTGCCATTTCTCAGTTCTGTCGGACCTCCCGGTCCCGGGGGCCAAAGGGGAGCAGCGTACCTCTAGAGGAATTCGGCTTGGCTCGCAACAGCAGGACACGACAGAGAGTGCAGATCACGTTGGGCAGCACCAAATATTACCGCAGGCCTGGGCCCTAGGGTATATCACGGTGTCCCTCAGCCATAGGGAGGAGGAGGAGGAGAAGATCCAGTAGGCAGGAGTTGTGCAGCAAGATTGATTTATTTAATTATTTTACAAACTCTTTTATAGACTTTTTTCTTCATAGTCTAATTGGACAAAGGACCAGCCACCCCTTGGGGGTGATTGGCTAAAATCCTAAAACATCCATTGTCAAAATATTTTCCTACTATACCATAAAAAAGACTTTTCAAGGTTGCAGGTGGCTTGGATGTTTACATTCCCTGCCACCTCTTCTGTGAGAGAGAAAAGTCTCTCACGGACTTAGAAAATAGCAAGAAAATCCTCGCTAACAGCATTTTTGTACCGATAACATCACACTGCCTCAAACCCACCAAGGCAAGCGCTATGTGGTCACGGTGGTAGAAGCCACCACAGGATGGCTGGAGACCTACCCTGTGCCTCACGCTACTGCCCGGAACACCATTCTGGGCCTTGAAAAGCAAGTCCTTTGGAGGCATGGTACCCCGAGTGAATTGAGTCTGACAATGGGACTCATTTCAAGAACAGCCTTATTAACACCTGGGCTAGAGAACATGGCATTGAGTGGGTGTACCACATCCCTTACCATGCACCAGCAGCTGGGAAGGTTGAGCGGTGTAACGGACTGCTTAAAACCACCTTGAAGGCACTGGGCAGGGGGACTTTCAAAAACTGGGAGGTACATTTAGCAAGGGCCACCTGGTTAGTTAACACCCGAGGCTCCCCAGCCGAGCAGACCCTGCCCAATCCGAACCCCTACAAACAACAGACGGGGATAAGGTTCCAGTGGTGCACATGAGAGGTATGCTTGGAAAGACTGTTTGGGTTAAGTCTGCCTTGAGCAAAGACAAACCCATCCGTGTGGTTGTTTTTTCTCAGGGACCAGTTTGCACCTGGTGGGTGATGCAAAGGGATGGAGAGACCCGATGCATACCTCAAGGGGACCGTGTTTTAGGGTGAGCTACCCATGGCTCTGTACTTGTGTTAGTATCAGCATATATATATGTATATAGTTCAGGTGATGCATGTATTTATATGGTCAAAAGGGGTAAGTTTCATGTGACATATTAGTATGGGAAAAAATTCGGGGTGGGTAATGATGGGGTTTTTTAGGAGTTCTAGGTTTTTTACTGTTAAAGGGATTTTCCCCCATACTGTTACTAAGACGAGAAATCGATGGGTACTTAAGAAAACAAAGAGCTACCCATTGGGGGTGGGGTGCACCTGGCTACTCTTTTGTTTCACCTGGGTGTGGGGTCAGTTGGGTCTCAGTGTCCAGAGAGAGAGGAAGCTGTTTTTCCTACGGCCGCTTTTCTTTCTGCTGGAGAAAACACTGGGATGCCAAGGCTGCCTTCCCTGCCCCGCTCGGAGCCGGGCCGTGGCCGCCCTGCCCCGCCGCTGCTTCGAGCCTTCACTACGTTGTAGCCATGCTCGCCCTGCCTGCCTAGACCTCCGGGGGGGGTACCCCATTTGGATACGTCGCGTCTGCCACCCGGGATTTGTGCTCGTCCCTGCCGCTCCAGCCTGCCGTTCCAGCCTGCCGTTCCCGATGGTCCGGCCGGACACCGGGGCCAGCTGCCCAGGGGTTTGTGAAGCCTTTGTTCCATCCCTTTCCCGGGATCCCAGGGCACCAGTGCCGTGTGCTCCCCGAGCTCGCTCCGGAGTGCCCCCTGCAGCCGCGGGGAAACCATCGCACCTGCCCTGCTCACTGGGGGCCGCCAGCGCCCCTGCCGGCTGCGACCGGAACTGCACCCAAGGGGAAAGGGCCCAACAGCCGAGAAGGCTGGGGCTGGGTTTATGATTGTTTGCTGTTACTGCCATAGTTATTGTTGTTAGTTTGACTGGTTATATATATAATAGTAAAGAACTGTTATTCCTATTTTCCCACATCTTTGCCTAAAAGCCCCTTGATTTCAAAATTATAATAACTCGGAGGGAAAGGGGTTGCATCTGCCATTCCAAGGGAGGCTTCTGCCTTCCTTAGCAGACACCTGTCTTTCAAACCAAGACAGTAGTTATTATCTGTTTAATTGCCTGTAGAGCAGCCGGTTGTGTAAACCGGTTCTGCAACTAAAAAATAGAGTAAAGTGGAGACTAGACATGGTAGCGTTTTGTTAGTCTCTAAAAGGGGGGAAATGCCATGAAGATTTTTGCCTTTTCTTTTATACCCCTGTTATTCCTTTTTTACAACTTCTGTATTCTTAGTGCTTTTTCCTACATTCTTGGACTTGTTTGTCAAGCTGAGAGACTAAACATTTTAGAAGCTTCATAGTTAGGGATCAGTGTGCCCCAGACCCCAAGGTCCTTTTCAGAACACATTCTGTAAACTAAGATAGAACCATCCAGGGGAAGGTTCCTTGGGGAGGGGGGCTCACTTGAGCCTCTCATTGGAGAATTTTGACAGATATGCTAATTAGTAAAACCTATAATGTTATACCTGATCTTTTGGGGGTATACTCAGCAGGGTGCATCGAAATGCACATGACCTGGACGTGTGCACCTAAGGATCCTTAAAATCCCTTTTCCCCTTCTAACCGTGTATGACTCTTGATTTTAAGACCAGGAAAAGGCATCACTGGCACCTAGGAATGCTTGGGGAGAATCCCCAGTCTGAAGGAAATTGGAGCAAGACCCCGGTAAGATAAATGTATTGTTTACTTTACTTTAAAGGTGTTAACTGTTAACTTGCCTGTAAGGTGCAGCAAATGCTTTGCAGGATTCAGTTTAGAGGTACCTAAGGTGGGAAAAGGGAAGGGTTAGAGTCCCTTCAAAGGAGGTCCTAAATGGTAATTGCTTATAGTGGGAAGCAAAACCTTGAAAAGTGTATCACAGGTGTCAGCGCTGGGATGTATCTTGAAACACTGTTACGTGAGAAAAACCTATAAAGTATTGTAATCAATGGTGATCACTTTACAAGCTGGAAGATCAAGAGAAGTGGCCTAAGGATGGAACCTTACAGTATATTACCATATTGCAATTAATGTTTTTAGAAGGGAAAAAAGTGAGATGAAGTTCCTTATGTTGACTTGGTTTTCACCCTAAGAAATCATCCAGGGTGGCAAAAAGAATGCAGGAGGACCCCACGAGATACATTAATGTTAGCACCTGAAAAGGAAAAGAAAGGCAAAAGGTTGAAGAGATGTTGTTCGGCATGTAGCATAGGACAGAGATGCTTAAAGTGCAGGCGAGGAGGAGGATTTAGAGCTGATTGTTGCTCTGCAGCAAAGGGGGGGGGGATGAATGATGAATCACTGGGAAATATATTTAGAAATATGAGTAGGTTGTGGGCAAGTGGACTGGAACAGAGAGGACATTTTAGGGGATCGGAGGATTTTAGTCCGATTGCAGGACGCACTAGAAGGTGGCATGGAGATGTTGGGGGAGATATTGGGGAAGTTCTGATGGCTCCCCTCCAGCAGGTGGTCAGGAATCATTATTTCAGCTGGTGGGGGGGTCCGTGGCTCTGACCCAGGAAGAGGTGACTGGTCCGGAGAGATGGTCCCGGAAGGGATCGCCTTCCCGAGGCCCAGTGTCTTCCTCTCAGCTGCTGGCAAAGGAGGGCCCTTGCAGAGGCTATTAGCTCTTTAGTGATTATCAGCTCGTGATTCCAGCTCAGCTCTGCAGGGCATCCTCCAGGCCAAACCAGACCAGAGAGAGACGAGAGGCCCGTGTGGCTGGTTCCGCACAGAGGTAGCTTTATTGTTGGTTCCCTCCGGCGAAGGGGAAAATCCAGGGACGAGCTCTCTCCCCCTCCGGCGAAGGGGCTTTCTTTTATAGGGATACAGGGGATCAGCAGGGGACCAATGGGTTACAGAGGGTCTGGGACAGACCAATGGGTTACAGAGGGTCTGGGACGGACCAATGGGTTACAGAGGGTCTGGGACGGACCAATGGGTTACAGAAAGATCTGCATAGTGTCTCTCAAAGGATTGTGGGTCCACTTTTCTCGCCATGACCCAAGAAGCGGCTGCCCCTTTCAGGGAGTCCTGCTGGGCGATTGCAAAATCTCTTGTCTCAGCAGAGATCCCTCCAGGGCAAGGGCTGGGCATATCCCACAACTCCCCCTTCTGTATTTAAAAAGGCATTCCCAGCAGCCTTTTTGCAGCAACGTAGGAGGCAAGAGAACATAAGTAACACAATAATAATTACAATGAATACCCACAAAACTCCCTTAATCAAAGATGCAATCCATCCTGTTATTCCCCATCGTCCAAAAAGGTCTTTGACCCAGTCTAGGCTCTTATCTACTTTTAGGTCCTTTACTAGTTCTTGTAGTTTCTGGATGTTTGCCTGGATGGATGTTGAGTGTGAAGAAAGATTGAAGCAGCACATCCCTTCAAAGTCTTGGCAGCCATGCCCGTGGGCAAGCAGTAGGTAGTCTATCGCTGCTCGATTCTGTAGGGTTGCGTGTCTGGTAGTCTCCTCATCTCTTAAAAGATCGCTCAAGGCGGCAGATGTCGCATTAGCTTGTTTGCTTAGCCAACACCCTAGGTGATTGATATCCCCGAGGGCCTTGAGTGCAGCTAACCAAGGGGTGAATACGGAAGCTGCAACTTGTCCTGCCTTATTCCAGTTGTAAATGTGGCTGTCACAGCTTTCGTCAAACTCAGAAAAGGATCTCTTTTGACGTGTTGATGTGTCTGTTTGTCTCCAATTATGTAACAATGTAATATTTGGGGTGAGAGTAGAAAGCTTGCCAAGGCTACAGGGGCCTCCTTGGAGGCGTGAGGGGATTCCGGCCCATACTCTGTCACCACAGATAAGAAAGACTCCCCGGGGCAACACTTTTGGGTGGAGAGTGGACACAGAGAGTACGTGGCTGGTGTAATTGCACCAATCTTGACTATTATAGGCTTTGTTAGATGGCGATATGTCTTTTCTGTATGTATTTTTTGCTTGGTCAATCCCTGGCCAGCGTTGGCTTTGTAGTCTAAAGTAAAATTTGACACAATATGTTGCTTTGGAGGACCCCAGCAGGTTTAATTCTTGGGGTTCATCTCGAGCATTTGGCAGAATCTTTGTCCACTCATCCCAAGTATCTACCGGGTTGGGCCTCTTACCTGTGGTGCGGAGGAGTTCTGAGTTAGTGATGGGCCAATCATCTGCTACTAAGGGAATTCCTACCAGGCACGTAGAGAGTGGGTTGTCTACGCTTCCCATGGACAGGCACAGATTGTCTTGATTGAGTGTCTTTGCTAAGGTCACCCAAACATTATGGCTAGGCTGTGGGACAAGCCAGCTGAAGGCATGTGGTACAGCAAAGAACATCGAGGCAGCGGTGAGGACAGCATCAACGTAGATAAATTTCATCTTTGGGCGGGGATGGGGCTTCTGAGAGGGAATATAAGCAAGATTTGTTAGCTCTGTGGAGGGAGGGGAGGTTTTGGGGTTTAGGGAGGTTTGACAAAGGTTGAGGGAAGGGGGTATTTTGGGGTAACAAGGGGTGATAACATATAAACTAAGGATCAGTTTTTTCAGGCTGTGTCTGGCCTACGGCCTGACTTTTTGCTGTAGCTTCTTGTTCAGCTTTCTGTTTCGTCTGCTGCCGTGTGGTGGGACGATCTTTTTCCTGGTTGGTTGGCATCTGGCGACGTTTTCGTCTCCATGCCGAGCTGGTCTGGTTTTGGGGAGGTCCTGTATTTGTCTCAGGAGAGTTCTTTGTGTTTGTGGTAGCAGTGTTTGTAGGGCCTAAGTATGGTTTTATACTTTTTCCTGGGAACCACTTCGGGCCGGATGGTAGTTGGACACAGGCGTAGCCTCTCCCCCAGGTAATCAATTGGAAAGGCCCAGAGACCTGGTGTGATTCAGGGTCCTTTACCAGCACTGGAGGCTTCTCTGTGAGCTTAGCTTGGGTTGAGTTTGAGAAGTGGCGGAGTACTGGGGGGTCAGGCTCTGACGATGTACCATTTAGGAAGTTAATGACATAGAGAGCCTTACAGAGTCTTTCAACAGGAGACAAGATTTCTGTTTCTCTCCGTTGCTGGCTGAGGACTCTTTTTAGGGTTTGGTGGGTCCTTTCTACAATGGATTGTCCTGTGGGATTGCTGGGTATGCCTGTCTTGTGTTTTATTCCCCATTGGTTGAAGAAATCTTTTAGCTTATGAGAGGTGTAGGCAGGCCCATTATCTGTTTTGATTTCTTCAGGGACTCCCAGGGTGGCGAAGGCAAGGAGGAAATGCTTGATGACGTGGACGGCACTTTCTCCTGCATGGGCTGATGCAAACACTGCCCCAGAAAATGTGTCAACTGACACGTGCACATATTTGGATCTCCCAAAGGATGGGAAGTGTGTTACATCAGTTTGCCACAATTGGCAGCTGTTCAGACCACGGGGGTTGACTCCGGTACCCATAGATGGTATTTGGTAGTTCTGGCAGTTCGGGCACGTTGCAATGATCGCTTTTGCTTGATCTTTTGAAAGCTTGAACATTCTGACGAGGGCAGGAATATTTTGGTGAAAAAATGCATGTGACAACTTCGCCTGGGCAAAGATGTCAGGGACGTTTGCAGTCTCTGCTGGCATGGCCAGTGCATCTGCTCTCCTGTTCCCTTCGGCAATGGGACCAGGGAGGTCGGTATGTGACCTCACATGCATAATGTAGTAAGGCTGTTTTCTGTGTGAGATTAAATGGATTAATGTAGAGACCAATTGATATAATTTTTTGTTGGAGACCTCCTTTAGAAAAGCATGTTCAGCCCTCATAGCTATACCAGCGACATAAGCCGAATCAGTGACCAAATTAAAAGGTTCATCTTTAAACTTCTCAAAGGCTCTGACGACAGCTGCTAACTCAGCAATCTGTGGAGATCCCTCTACTATTTGGATATCAGATTCCCATTTTTGGGTATTGGGTTGTCTCCATGTCAGGACAGACCGATGTGACGAACCTGACCCATCGGTAAAGACGGTCAGAGCTTTAAGAGGTTTTCTACTTTGGATTAATTTTGGAATCAAATTAAAAGCTGCATCACGGTAGAAAAGTCTATGTTTTGGCATGTGAATGGAAATTTGGCCTGTGTAGCTATCTAGGGCTAACTGGAGGCTCTCATTGGTCTGGAGCAACAGCTTCAGATCTCCAGTGGTCAATGGCAAGTATATGCATGTGAACTCACACCCTGCAAGAGAGCGGAGACGAGTTCTGGCCTTTTTTATTAAATGTGCCATTACTTCTTGGAAGGTGGTTAATGTCTTTGTAGGTTGATGGCTTGTGAAGACCCATTCAAGTATCAGCAAAGGGTCTCTGAGTTTAGGGTCCCATTGGAAGATCAGTCCATGGAAACGGGGAGCTTTACCCAAAACTGCAAACTGAAGAGGCAGGCTGGGTTCAACGCGATGGGCTTGGCGTGAAGACAGGGCTTCCTGGACTTTGGCGATGGTACCTCGGGCTTCAGGTGTGAGGGCGCATGGAGAGTCCAAATCTTTGCTGCCATGGAGGAGGTTGAAGAGAGGAGCAAGGTCTTCTGTTGTGACTCCCAGTAGGGGGCGTATCCAATTTATGGATCCGCACAGGCTGTGTAAGTCCCTTATGGTTTTAGGGTCCTTTTTAATGGCGAGTTGCTGGGGTACGATGGTTCTCTCCCGGATCTGGAGGCCGAGGTAAGTCCATGGGCTGGAGTGCTGCACTTTGTCCTCACGAATCTCAAATCCTGCTTCTTCTATGGCCGCAATTGTCTTTTTAAGAGTTTTGTCCAAGTAAGTCTTTTGTGATGCACAGATTAGTATGTCATCCATGTAGTGGTAAATGATTGCCTCTGGGAACAGGCTCCTGATGGGGGACAGAATGTGGGCGACGTACCACTGGCAGATGGTCGGGCTGTTCTTCATGCCTTGTGGGAGGACGAGCCAATGGTATCTTCTGAGTGGGGCTTCATCGTTAAGAGAGGGGATGGAGAAGGCGAACCGTGGTGCATCCTTGGGATGGAGCGGGATGTTAAAGAAACAGTCTTTAATGTCTATGATGGCAAGCAGCCAGTCTCGGGGCAGCATCGCTGGTGATGGCAGGCCGGGTTGGAGGGGGCCCATGTCTTCAATGACCTCATTGATCTTTCGTAGGTCATGGAGTAGTCTCCATTTGTTTGTGCCGGGCTTTTTCAGCACAAAGACAGGGGAATTCCAAGGGCTGGTGGTCTCGGTGATATGACCTTTGGCAAGTTGCTCTTCTACCAGGGCTTCCAGCGCGCTGAGTTTTTCTTTTTCAAGGGGCCACTGCCTTGTCCATTTTGGGTTGTCAGTCTTCCAGGTGAGCGGGGGAGTAGATGGCAGCGCGCGTTTCTCAGTGGCCCCAGTCAGAAATCCTGGCTGGGAATGGTAAGAGTGGCACCCCATTGGGATAGAAGGTCTCTGCCCCATAGGGTGATGGGGGCTCTTACCACGAATGGTCGGGTGGTCGCTATCTTGCCCTCAGGTCCTTCAATGACAACATTTCGTTTGCTTCTCATGGACACTGCAACTCCACCAATCCCGGAGATCATACCTGCCACTGGCTCTAGTTCCCAATTCCCTGGCCACTCGGAGCGGGCGATGATGGTCACGTCTGCTCCGGTGTCCAGCATCCCTGGGCGGTAGACCCTCTCTCCTTTACAGAACAAGCTGCACTCGATGGTTGGTTTATTTGAGCCCACAATCTCTATCCACATTGATGTAGGATTGAGAGGGAGCTGTTCTGGGCGGTTCTGTGGAAGTAAAAAGGCTTGGGCAATTGGTGTTCCCTGTGGGAGAAAGAAAGGTATGTCTGTGCAGCAAAGCTGGACAAGAATTTCTTGTCCAGGTTGCACTGTTTGTATCTCAGGTAATACAAAGAGTTGTTCTGGACCATGGATGGTATCGCTTAGGATAAGAATGTCCCATGGGCCGTCATGCGGTCCATACTTTCCTGTGGGAATACGATAAAAACGCTTGTCAACAAAGTTAAATGGCAGTGATGTTACCAGTTGGCGTCTGGTCCCGATCGGTAGCGCTCCGTGTGTTGGATCCTTCTCATGTGTTCTGGGATCGCCTGGGATGATGGTGCCGGGTGAGGTCCAGTTGTCTGCTGTCGGTGGTCCGATGTGGAGTTCACAGCCGGGGCGGGGTAGTATGGCCTTTGATTTGTTGTCTGGGCGCGGGGCCTTGACACCGCGCTCCGATAGAAGTTTTTTGGACGCTGCTGGTGCTGTTGCTGTCTCTGGTGCCTTTGGTAGGCGGCACGACGGTCCTGGGTGGGTGACCTTTGTGGGCAGTCCTTTATAAAGTGTCCAAGTTCACCACAATAGAAACAGCGGGTGTTCTCCTTAGAGACTGCTGCAGCAAATGCACCAGAAACTCCCTCTGTGATGCCCTTTACAACTGCTTGGGTCATTGTGTTCTCTGTGGATGTGTGTCTAGTACAGCTCTCTATCATTTGTTCTATTGTAGGTTCTGTGTCCATGGGTAGGGCCCTCAAGATATTCTTACATTGTTCATTAGCATTTACCATGGCAAGTTTGCCCAAAAGTTCCTTTCGTCCATCTGGGTTTTCTATCTGTTTTTCTAAGCTAGCTTTTAAACGATCAACAAACTGTATGAAGCTTTCATTTGCTGACTGTTTGATGTTAGAGAAATATTGTGTAGGAACAGAATCATCAGGGGTAAGAAACAGTGATGTCTTAGCTGCAGTAGCTATGTCTTGTAATGCTACTTCAGGTAAGGTTGTAGCTTGATCTAGGGGTTTTTGGAGGTCACCTTCTCCAGCCAGTTGTTCTATTGTCCAATCTGTCTGATTTGCATCTTTAGCATAAGTGTCAGACAGTGTTTTTAAATGTCTTTTCCAATGTCTTTCCCATAACATATATTCAGCAGGGGAAAGGATGCAATTAATAAGGTTTTTAATATCATGTGGTACTAATGTATAGGCAGAGAAAGTGGCTTCCAAGAGGTTTCTAAAGAAATGTGACCCTCTCCCATGTTCTTTTGCTGCCTTGCAAAGCTCTTTGATTTCTTTGTATGGGATAGTTTCCCATATTTTTGTAGTTGGACCACCCCTCCTCCCTCTTCCTATAATGACTGGAAAGGCTGAAATTTTTTGAGCCAATTCCCAATCTCCCTCCCGGTTCGCTTCCCTGCGTGTCTGTGCCCATCGGTCCTCTGATTCAGAGTCAGAGCCACTGCTACTGTCATCTGAACAGGAGGAATAAGCTGTTGCAGGGCGGGGCTGGGATACAGGGGGCGTAGCGCGGCGTTTTTGAAATGCCGACTTTCCTTTACTTAGGTCGGGAATAGCGGGGGGTCGGGGGTGGTTTGAGGGGTGGGAGGGGGTTCCGTTATGGCAGCATGGGGGTGGAGAGGTTGTACAGCAGCAGGTCGTTTGGGGAGAGGTCGGGTTACAGGTAGTGCCGGTTTCGCAATTCCATGTGGAGTTGGGATGGGCGAAAGGAGGGTGGGGGGGGGGTGGTGAGCTCTAGCGCAGCAGCGGGGGGAATGGGGATTGCGCAAGATGCAGCTGGGGAGGGGGGGAGCGGATGTGCCGGCGCCTGCCAGGGTCTATGGGCGATAGCCTGGGGCGGTGCCGCGGATAGCTGGGTCCCGCCAGCGGCGAGAGGGGCAGATGCTGGCGGGGGGCGTGACGCCTGTTTCGGGCCCCACAGTGCATGCGCGGGGCTCTGCGGGACGGGCCCCGTGTTGTACCATGGCTGCTCCGTGGGTGCAGGGGGGAGCAGCGGCGGCGGGGCGGCTCGCTGGGACGGGGCCGCCGTGCTGGGGTGGGGGGAGAACAGGGCCGCGTGTGGCAGGGATACGGCAGGAGGCTGGGACGCGGTGGGGTGGGGGGGGTCGGAGGCACCGCGGGCCGGTGCGAGAGGGGGAAGGGTGGTGCCGTGCGGGGAGGGCTGCGAGATACCAGGGGCACAGGGAGGCGGGGCTGGGGGCGGCTCAGGGGCATCCATCCCGGGAAGGGGGGATGGGTCTGGGATGGATCCCGCGCGCGCTGCCTGGGGGGTGGCAGCGGAACCGAGGGGGCGAGCGGGGGGGGGCGGGCCCGGGAGGACCGCCGGGAACAGGGGATCGGGGAAGGGAAGTAGGGGGGCCGACGCCCCGGCCGGGCCAGGGTCGGGACGGCCGGCCGAGTCCGCGCTCTGGCTGGCCGTTTCCAGAGGCGGAGAGGGGGGGTGGGAGGGGGGAAGGGCAGAGAAGGGCTTTGGCTGAGGGGGGGGTTTCGCACGACACGTTTTAACCAGTAAATGAAATAAAGGAATGAATTTGGAAACAGAGAGGTTTCCCGAGACTTGAGAAGAATACAGTTTGTTTCCCACACTGTCCCAGAATGAATCAGAAAGAACAGAATCTGTAGTAGCATCAGGGAAATTTAGAGCTATCCAATTACTGAAAGATTTAAGCTTTTTCTTAGAAAGAATACCTTTAGAGAATTTAAAGTCAGATTTTAAGAGAAGATTCAGAAGAAAGGGGTATAGGTCTCTCTCAGAATGGGAAAGGCTGGGTTTAGCTTGCCTTTGTCCCATCTTAGTTCCTCCCTCAGCAGAAAAAGAGAAAAAAAAAAAAAAAAAAAAAAAAAACCAAACTAAAAGTAAAATGCGCGCAAAAGAAGGAGAGCCCGAAACTTAAACTTACAAATCCTGTTTTCTGGTGGGGCTGGCTCCTGGAAAGGTCTGCTGGGGGGGTGGTCTGGCAGTTCGATCCTCAGGGACTTCAGTCCTTGGTGGGAGGTGAGGGTCTCGAACTGTCCTCGTCCAAAAGTCCTGCTAAAACGTAGGCCTATCTTCAGAGGGTCAGCACACGAACGGCTGGTTCTGTCTTGGTGATCAAGACGCAGCTCAGGCCAGGTCCGGGATCCGGGGGTCCCGGGGTCCAGGGCTGTTCGGGCGCCAGTTATTTCAGCTGGTGGGGGGGTCCGTGGCTCTGACCCAGGAAGAGGTGACTGGTCCGGAGAGATGGTCCCGGAAGGGATCGCCTTCCCGAGGCCCAGTGTCTTCCTCTCAGCTGCTGGCAAAGGAGGGCCCTTGCAGAGGCTATTAGCTCTTTAGTGATTATCAGCTCGTGATTCCAGCTCAGCTCTGCAGGGCATCCTCCAGGCCAAACCAGACCAGAGAGAGACGAGAGGCCCGTGTGGCTGGTTCCGCACAGAGGTAGCTTTATTGTTGGTTCCCTCCGGCGAAGGGGAAAATCCAGGGACGAGCTCTCTCCCCCTCCGGCGAAGGGGCTTTCTTTTATAGGGATACAGGGGATCAGCAGGGGACCAATGGGTTACAGAGGGTCTGGGACAGACCAATGGGTTACAGAGGGTCTGGGACGGACCAATGGGTTACAGAGGGTCTGGGACGGACCAATGGGTTACAGAAAGATCTGCATAGTGTCTCTCAAAGGATTGTGGGTCCACTTTTCTCGCCATGACCCAAGAAGCGGCTGCCCCTTTCAGGGAGTCCTGCTGGGCGATTGCAAAATCTCTTGTCTCAGCAGAGATCCCTCCAGGGCAAGGGCTGGGCATATCCCACAAATCATGGTCCAGTATCAGTAAAAACCCCATTTTTAATAGTGGATTTAATGTCATGGAGAAAGGTGGCAGGAGTTTATAGGGAAGATCTGGATAGAGTTGCTAAAGTATTTGAAACCATACTTAGGACTCAGGACCCCCCTCACTTGGAAACAATTGGTTGAATATTATAATAACTGGTAGCTAAAGTATACTTTGGTAATTTGTATTAATTAGTGTCTGAAGTATATTTGGCAGTTTGTGTTGTGATAGTTGGTGGCTAAAGTGTATTTGGCAATTTGTAAAGAAAGGGGACATTGGAAAAGGGAGTGTCCCCAAGCCAGGGGAAATCTGACAGAAAACATAAATCTGGGTCTTCAAGCCATCAAGCTCAAGACCTTAAGTGATGATGAAGAATTCCCCTGAAGGGGACCAGGGGAATCATCCTCAGCTGAGCCCTGGTTACGTTATAGCTGGGAAATAAAAAGGTAAATTTTTTAAAATTGGTACAGGAACAACTTATTCAGCACTGAATATGTGCAGAGGAAAACAGCTCAGAACCTGTAAGTGTTGTCAGTGAGACAGTGAGGAAAGAGAACCGGACTTTTTTACAACTATTACTACTTAAATTAAGAAAACAGTAGGGGAAACACCAATTTCTATATGCCTAAATGCCCAATCACCTTGTTGAGGAGAGATTTATTGGGAAAATTCGATATTCAAACAACTGTCTGGGATGGGGGAATACAAGTTTAAACACCAGAATTAAAAGCCATCGAGGGAAAGATTTTATGTTACAGGAATCAGAAGAGTTGGAAGAAATCCCAGAGGAGGCACAGAATGCTGTAACCCTACTGGTATGGGCCACTGAGATGCCTGGATGATCAAAGGTGGCCAAACCAGTGAGGATTACTCTCAAACTTGAAGCCAGACCGTTAAAGCAAACACGATATCCTATTAAGTGGGAAGCAAGGACAAAGTTGGAGAAGCTTCTAGAAAAGGTTTTTTTAATATGGGTTATTGAAAATGTATGAATAAAATATATGTGCTAGTTTGAAAAACAAAGCAGTGGGAGGCACCAAGTCAGAATAAGAATTTAATGGAAATTAGAGAAAAGGAAAAGAAAGTAAAAAGAAAACACTGACAGAGTCAAGATACAACCTGAGTCCCTATTAGGCAGGGTGGTGGTAGCAGTCTGGTAGAATGGTGGTAGCAGTCCTCTGAAGTGGTGATCCTGTGGTAGAAGGGGTCTGCTCTTCCTCAGAAAGTCCAGTGGTGGCTGTGTAGCTCCTGTCCTCTGGAAATCCAGTGGAAAGAGTGTCTCTGGTGTTAAGAGTCCCAGATTATATCCACGATGGGATGCTTGGTTCCTCCCTCTGGGTGGAGCATCTCACAATAGGGTAATGAGTCATGAGGCCAAGTGTTGATTAGGCTCATTAACAGAAGATAGTCCGGAGGGAGTTATCTCTGAGTCATGCAGCAGGACAATGATGGGCCATTAACAGCAAGATAGTCTGGGGGGAGGAGGCAAGGAAACACTGCCCCACCTGATTTCAACAGCTCATGAGGATGGTAATAGAATACACCTCAACCCAGGACAGGAATAATACATGCCCATGGAGCCATATGGAAGAAAAGGCAATTGTTATTGGCACAGAGGTCTCCTATTAAGTACAAAGAAGAAATTAGTCAACTGCTACAGAGTGTGCAAAAGCCAAAAGAAGTGGCTGTGATGCTCCTGTAAAGCCGATCAGTTTGGATGCTTCCCATTTAATACAGGGAATCATTTAGCTGACAAAACAGCTAAAGAGGTTGCTGAAAAAGTCATCTTTGCACTAATACCTAACAAAAAGTTGAATGTCCTGGAACAAAAACCAAACTATAGTAATCAGGACATGCACTTAGCCCCATCATTAGAAGGTGATTGGTAACCTCATGCGGGCAGGTAACCGTGCCTCCACAATTAATGTATAAGATAATGGAACTAAAATATCAGGAAACACATTAGGAAATAGAGAATATAGTAGCTAGTCTATAAAGGAATATAGTGAGCCCAAAGATGACAGTGTGCTGGTTTGGACAAATTTGGAGGAAAATATCCTCTGATAGAAGGTAGGTTATAACCATCCCCCCCACCAGGTTCGGGAAAAAAAATTTTCCTCAGAGGAAAGTGAAAGAGATAAAAACTATTTATTTAACAAACACACAGGAAAACGATAATAATGCTAAATAGTAAAACCTCTCGCTGTGGAGAGAAACCTGGGAAGATTTCAGAGTCCTTCTGTAGGTGCGGTCTCTCTCCTCTTCCTCAGAGCTGAGTCAGTGTGGGCCCACCTCTGGGACCTTGGTGGAAAATTCTCCCAATGTGTTCTGATGTTGAAACAGTCCAGAAGAGAAGAAGGGAAAAAACCAAAGTCCCAGGAAAACAGTTCAACTCTCTGTCTTCCTCCGGAGAAAAGGAGCCAAAAGCTGGCTGAAAAGCAAGAAGGGTGCTTCCTCTGCTCTTGCTGCAAAATGCAGAGGAGTGTGTATCTGTGTCCTTGAACAACTGTTTCGAAAAGTTTGCTCGGTTTTTTTCTCTCCCCCCTCTTGGGCTCAGTTTAAAGGCACAGAAAGGCACAGGATTGATTTTCTGGGCATAGAGCAGCGATAGGGGATACACATCATAAAGTCACCTCGAGACAGACAGAAATTAATAGATCAGTTGTTTAAAAATATGTGCTTTTTTTTTTTTGCAAAATAATCCCAAGAAAGGAAGAAGGCCACCTCCAGGGCTCGTAAAACAGGGGAATTCACCAGGTGATTACTGGCAAATTGATTCTGCAGAACTGCCAAGGTAGAATGGGGACTGGTGCATTTTGTTATTGGTAGATCCTTTTTTTGGATGGCTGGACACCTTCCCATGTCGCACCAACAAGGCAAGGGAAGTCTCAAAAGTTTTGCTGAAATTAATATTTAATAGCATTGAAACTAACTCTTTTAAGTCTTAAAAGGTACATCGTTAGCAACAGATCATTAGGACTAACCTTTCTGACCAGGAGACACAGTATGCATCAGAACCTGGAATTTTAGATCAATCCAGAAGTGGGAGGGACCATATCAAGTCCTCCTGGCAACCTACACTGTACTCAAGGTAGAAGGAATTGAACCCTGAGTTCATCACACACAGGTAAAACCAACAACCACACATTAAACACAGCAGAAACAAGACTGACTAACACTGTGGAGTTTATATATAAATCCTATTGTTTTAGATATAAGATATGATTTTTGAGGGGATGTCATGGGTTAGCATAGCTACGGAAGTGATTTTCTTGCAAAGAGGTGCTTACAGCTTCCTCTATGACTTAACAGAACCTATCACCTGGCTAGTTTGAATATTGACAATTTCTTAAGCCACTTGAAAATTTTGACTGCCTTGAGACAGGTAGCTGGGCTGGGCCCGTATGGGGCTCAGCAGGCCTGGCCCGGGCTGGGAAACAGCCATCCTGGAGCTGTGGGGCCCTGTTCCATCCACGTTGTCGTCCCCGTCCCCCCCCAGCCCTGTTATGTGCAGGCAGCACGGCCCGGCTTCCCCCCCCACCTCTCCAGTGCAGCCGAAGATTCAGCTGAAGCTGCCCGCTGTCTGGCAAAGATCATGTGACCAACAGCGATAAGCGAATTCCAACTACAAGGCCCGGGTGAGATTAACCCTGTTAGTGCTGTAAGTTTCCTCCAGAACAGATGAAGCCTGCAGACATTAAGTAAAGAAAGAAGAGATGAAAAAACCTGAGGGAGGAGAAAGAGGAGATGCTTAGGAGCTGAAACTGTTGTAAAGCTATGGTGGTGATAGACTATGATATATCAGAGTACCCGTTGTAATTTCATGAAAGCATGGGGGGGTGGAGTATTCAAACTGTACTTGTGAGCAAAAGTACCTGTGCTGAAATAAGCAAATGCTGAAGCAGCTGTAATTTGATGAGAAGTTTGAACAGGGAGAGATGGAAGCGATGAGGACTCTTGCTCCAATCGGAAGGAGAAGACCTCTGTTCCTAGAGATGCTCCCAGAGATAGTCCTAGAGATGAAGATGATGGGGACCCTTTTTGCTCCCAGGGAAGGGGGAGGGCCTCTATTCCTAGAGATGAAGATGCTCCCAGAGATGGGTGAAGAGAACCTTTGTGTCTGAACAGCTCAACCTTAAAATGGTACCCCAGTGGCTCAAGATCGGACCCTTGAAAGCAGTTGTGGGGAAAGCTGCAAGTCGGGGGAAGGGACTCTCACATGGGAGCAGAGAACCAACACGGGCGGCTGTCTTGTTGTGACATTGAAGCCATGAGAGAATTTCTTGTGGAGATGTCTCCATAGCATGAGGAAGAGAGACTCCTCTCCCGAAGTGAACTGAACAAGGCTATTATAGAAGTGGTAAACTGACTGAACATCTCAAGGGCTGTCTTTTTACAGTGTCAGTGGGAAAAGGGAGAAAGGTGGGGGGAGGAGAAGTGTTCTGAAGGTGTGGTCTGATTTTTTTTTTTCTTTCTTTTAGGTCTGTTAATAAACTTCTTTATATTCTTTCAAGTTTTGTGCCTGCTTTGCTTTCTCCTAATTCTTATCTCACAGAAGGTAAATAAGTAAGTAATGAGTATTTTGGACCAAACCCCTACAGGGGACTATTATTTATTTTGGGCTAGATGAAGATAATAAATAATTGTATATTTATAATAATAATAGAAGCTATGTTCTTAACTTCTGGGAAGGGGAATGTGGTCTAAAAGTTAGAGCAAGATTTTGGCAGATTAATGAATGTAACCTCTGCAACAGCTTGCTTGCCAACACCAACCTCTGCGGAAGATCCAGTTCCGTGGGGAGCTTTAGTCAGCAATTTGACAAAAAATTGGGAACACATGTGGGACCTTACAAAACAGATTACATGAACATGGAGTATAAAGTTACTTGAATTTGAACAACAATACTTTTTGTGTGCACATTCCGAATGTGACTGCTAAATTGGATGATCAGAGAGGATAAAATCAGTTGCTACATCTAGAAGAGAGTTATGGGGAGGATTAGAAAGCAACTGGTTAAATAAAATATTTAGAGGATTTGGATTTTCTCTGACTGGTTGGTTGGTCTCACTTCTGCAAAGTATAATTGTGATCATACTAATAATTGTGATTATGATACTTGTTTTAAGCTGCATAAAAAACATGATTGCTAATACGATGCGAGGAACTTATATGATGTTAATAAAAAAGTAAAGTGAGGCTTATGATGGCTTGAAAAGAAGACAAGCTTCACAAGCCTCAAAGAGGGGGATGTTACCAGATGATAAATGGCCTACACCTGGTGAGCTAACGCTTGTTCTCCAAAAACCACTGGCCTATGGAAACTGCACAATGCCCACTGTATAAGAAGGACAACTGGAAGTTTGCCAGCCCCGGTGCCCTGCCAACTTGACCCAGACAGAACACATGCATAAAGGGGAGGGGAAATATGTTAATGATTTTGGGGAAATGATTATTATTTGTATGTTTATTCTGGGACAATTAATGAATATGTATGTAAAATACAGTATATAAACAGAAATTTTCCTCTACTCAGCATGTATGATTTTAGGAGGAGCTAATCCCTTGTGCATCTGGCTGAATAAAGAATGCCTGCTTCTTAATGTTTCATTAGTGTTAAGGAGTTTTTTTATTTTACCGAATTTTTGGTAGCACTCCCACATCCCATGCCACTCAGGATTTTCCACCACTGGGGCAGATCTCAGGCCTGATTCTAAATGTGTTGTAGGCCAAATGGAGGTAACATAAAAGAATTAACAACAAAAACATGGTGTCTTTAACATCCAGAGGGAAATGAACATTCTCAGAAGGTTGTGTCAGACCTGAAAGGGGAGAAGGAGGTTAAAGGCTGGGAAAAATCATTCCCTACTGTTCCCCCAACAAGCTCAGGGTAATTATTACTAAACCCCCAGAAGTTGCAGCTGAGACCAGGACAGGCAAACAGCAACAAATACACATCCCAAATAATCCTCATTGCCTCTGATGTTATCTCTACATAAACTGATATCGCAGAGTGTATCAACAAAGCAGTTTCGGTTTGTGTCCTTGTCTTGGGGTGACTATATGATGTTGTATCCCCTATCTCTGCTCTATGCCCAGAAATTAATTTTGTGCCTTTCTGTGCCTTTAAATTGAGCCTGAGAGGGGGAGAGAGAAAAAACCCAGCAAAACATTCAAAGCAGTTTATAGTTTGTTTTCAAGGACACAGATACACAGCCTCCACTGTGGTCTGCAGCGGCGAGAGCGGAGGGAAGCAGCTTGTTTGCTTTCCAGCCAGCTTTCGGCTACTTTTTCTCTGGAGAGAGAAAGAGAGTTGAACTATGTTTTTTTCCTAGGGCTTTGGTTTTTTCTCTTCTTCTTTTTCTGGACTGTTTTGATTTACTAAAATATGAATATCGATCTGGTATCAATATCCAACTGGGACGGACAAAGACTCTCCTAACGGTTTAGAGTTAGAAAGTGTATGTTTATTTGGTCCAGGCACTGTGTGGGATAGCTCCCTAAGACACAGGGCCCTGATACAAGCCCACACAAAGCTTTTTATTTACAAAAATTATGAATATCCAAAATACAAATGCATATTCATAACATTAACACCTCCCATTCTCCACTTCGTATGGAAATGAGCTTAAATGTCATTAAGCATGCGTAGTGTGTGTTCTGAATTGAGTTGGTGGTCTCGAATTGGGTCAGTGGTCCCAGATAAATGAAGTAAGCTCATCTCCCTAATTTTGACCTTTTTTGCCTTTCTGAACTTTAACAATCCTAATTACTTTAGTGACCTCTAAGTTTCTTCTTGCGTGACTTTTGAATAGGTTCCCACAGAGGGAGGAAATTGGTAATTGTCCTTGTTCCCTAGACCAACTTATCAATGTTTCTGTTCCTTGTTCTAAGCACAGCTAAGCAAACATAGAAATGACAGATCATCAATTATTTAGTAATCAATTACTAACATCTTGAAAACCGTTTCAGGTCCAGCTCTCTTAACTACTTTAATTAACTTTAGCTGGGCTCAAATTCCTTCCTATTCTAACTAATTTCAACACAGCTAGCCTATAACTAAAATCTTTATGTTTCTTCTAAATCTGTGTTTCAGTTTCCCCACTTCTCTTTTAACAGTGAGTAAATTCTTTTACTTAGTACACAGATTCCTCTTCATTTATCCAAGCCACACGGTCAGCCTTTTTCCCATTCAAGACTAAACCATACGCTTCGGATAGTGATGTCAGGGCTGCTTTTCTCTGCAGCATCTTCCAATAAGAAACAAGCATCACCATGGATAAAATCCAACTTACACTTACTAAAATGAGCAATACAATAATAGGATGAATCAAGGCATTAAGTATACCAGTTGCTGTTGGTGACCATCCGAAAAGCACATCCCACCAATGATGAAACAAATGTCCTTCAAATAGTTTAAAAACTGTTTTGATAATTTCTGTATCATGATGCACCATGATCAAAGTCTTCTTTCCTGTGTCTTTGACTTCCTCTAAAATTTGTCTCAGCTCTTGATGTTTTAGCAGCTGAGCCACTAGGGTCAGATTCATTCCTATAGGCACAGGCAAGACTTCTTGAACAGTAATCAGGCTTGCCTTTATGTACTGGTGTGATATTACAGGTGCCTGATAAGAAAAATCACATCCTTCAATTTTCATAAAATTGCAAATACACAAATTAAACTGGGTGTCATTTATAATTAAATTGTCTATCATTATGGTGGGACACGCAGTCCAGAGGCAGACGCAACCTTTTCCGGTATACACTAGCCGAATTGTTTGGTCAATTGAATGCACCTCAAAGTGGCAAATGCTTTGGTCCATGTCCAAACAAGTATCTTTATCTTCTTCTAAAATCCCTTCACATATGTACCCTAACCGTTTCCTCATAGAACAGGGCTCTAGGTTAATGGTTTGCCACTGCCCTTTAATTTCTCGTGCCCACATTCTACGTTCAGAGTGGTATAATACAGTTCCCTCATGATTGTCCTAAAGTGGCTATTGGATGTATCATGCTGATGGAGGCATTGTGTATAGTCAGAACAAAGGCTGTTACCACACTTGTTACAGGGTCATAAGTGAAATTGACCAAAATCCACCAAGATTGAAGTTCTCTTTCTATTTCAGAGGCATTATCCCAAACAATTTTTCAAATTTCAGCAGGGAATGTTCCTTCCCCACCTTCCCTAATGACTGCGGCAGCCACTGACTGCATCCACAATTGTACTTGAGTACATCCAAGAGCGAAAGAAACATTTTTACTAGCTGTATCTAGGGCGTTAATCATCAATTAGTGGTCTTGTTCTTCTGTATTCTCCCAATCTGGTAATATTTTTGACAGTTTCCAATGGTTATCACCTAGGGCCAGTAGGGAGGATTGCAACAGTTGCTGAAATTTAATTAAGTCACTCCCTACTGCGGTCAATTTGTTCATTATCATTTCTGAATCCATTGTGTTTAAAACCCCCAATCCTGTTCCTAAAAATCCAGTAAGATCTCTCTTTGTTTTAAAATTGAGACATATGGTTTTGGGGCCAAGTCTTCCAATTCATAAAAGGGTTTTTCAGAAATGGGGCGCATTCTGGCCAGATGGAGGATACATTTACCTGCATCCCCATTTCTACTCGTTTCAAAGACCATTGTGGGCTAGTCAATAGTCTTTGAACCCCTGTCCTTTTGATCGCATATGGTCCAATTGTGCTGATTTTGGGGGCCATGGACTGTTTTCCTTTTCCCTGAATTGTTGTTTTCACTTTCTTTGATACTGGTGGGGTCACTTTAATTTGATCTTTATAATGTTCAGTACATACTTGGGTGATATTAAAATCAATGTCATATACTTTTGTTGCACACCCCTCTATTTTGAGTCTAAACTCTGGACACTTGCTCAAGCATTTGTCACAGCATTCAGGGCTAAATCAGATAAGTTTCATGGGTGGAGGGTGAGCCTCATGAAACCCATTTTGCAGAAATGCATATCTACATCCCCAAACATCTCTTCCTTTCCACAGGCTTGTATTTGTGACTCTAAGCATTTTGTTCAAAGCCTTCCGAAAGTGAGGATCATATGCCTTCCCCTAGCATCGGTATATTTCAGTTGCGTTAGACTGGCATGGTACTGCTTTAACTCTTGTTACGATTGTAAGAATAATTAGTAAAGTCCCAACTTTCCACATAATGTCCATCATAACTGAGTTCATCAATCGCTTTTTTGGATCAGCTTCAGCTTCAGTTCACTGTCACCTGGCGTTACCGCTTCAGCTTCAGTTCACTGTCACCTGGCGTTACCTCCCAAACTCCCTCAGGGGCTTTCTTCACCCGGGAGTGATGAATCCAGGCCTTCTGTTCTTTGATCTTGATTGCAGTGAAGGTGGTGAGGAGCACCTGGAACGGTCCTTCCCACTGCGGTTCCAAAGTCTTCTCTGCAAAAGACTTAACAAACACATAATCTCCAGGTTGTGCATCATGTATTGGCTCATCTAATTCTCTGCTTTGGGCCCCAGCCACGTATTTTTCAATTTCTCTAAGTTGTTTATTCAAGGCCACCATATATCTGTGTAGGGTTTCTTCCCCCACCTGAATGGGTGAAGTTCCCTCTTGAACCACATATGGCCTCCCATATAAAATTTCATATGGACTAAACTTTTCCTTCGTTCTGGGTTTTGTTCGAATTCGCACTAATGCCAATGGGAGACACTGGGGCCAAGGCAAATTTGCTTCTTGTCCCAATCTTATAATTTGTTGTTTGATCAAATGGTTCGTCTTTTCCACCTGGCCACTAGACCAAGGGTTATATGGAGTATGTAACTCCCAATCTATTCCCAGGTGGTGACTGATTTGTTGCACAATTTTTGAAATAAAATGTGGTCCTCTAGCTGAAGACATAGTGCCTGGAACTCCAAAATGGGGTATTATTTCTTGCAACAGTGCTTTGGTCATCTCTCGTGCTTTAGCCATCCTAGTGGGAAAGGCTTCAGGCCATCCTGAAAAGGTGTCTGTTAACACCAATAGGTATTGATATCCCCCTTTCCTGGGTAATTCTCTGTTACAGTGGGGATACTGTAACACGCATATATCAAACCAGGAGTCCCGTGGAAAAGAAATATATATGGACGGATTCTTGGTAGATGTTTCAGAGATGTTTATTTCTCCAGCAGCATGGCCGGGGCTCTGCCAAGGAGCTCTCTCAATCCGGAACCCGAGGGTCCTTGCCCGCGCAGGGAAACACAAACCAACCAATGGGGAACGAGGCTGACCAGGGGCTCGGGAAACCCCATGTCTCCCCTCAGGGCCCCTCTCCCAGGGCTACATGGTGGGGGGAGGAGACCCCTACAATTCTCTAAAATCAATTTGCCATTGTTGCCCAGGTCCACAAGCCTTTCCCAATTTGTCCTACTTTAGTCTTTGGAATATTCTTAGGATTAGTTTGGAGGCAGAGACCACACTGATGAGTTACTTGTATCACTGCGCCTTGCAATCTCTTAGCCATAATCCTATCTTTTGAATAATTGTACAAAGCATCCATTCCCCAGTGTGTTTTCTTGTGTTCTTTCTGCACTAGTGACCACAACAAATAAGAAGGTACTATAAGCTTATTATCTTTAGTTACAGCTTATCCCTCTGTAGTGGTTTGGCCCAAAATACTCATTACTGTTTATCTTCTGTGAGATAAGAATTAGGAGAAATGCAAAGCAGGCACTAAACTTGAAAGAATATAAAGAAGTTTATTAACAGACCTAAAAGAAGAAAAAAATTATACCACACCTTCAGAACTCTCCTCTTCCCCCTACCTTTCTCCCTTCTCCCACTGACAATGTAAAAAGACAGCCCTTAAGATGTTCAGTCTGTTTACCACTTCCATAATAACCTTGTTCAGTCCATTTAGAAAGAAGAGTCTCTCTTGCTCGTGCTATGAAAACATTATCACAACGGGACAGCCGCCCACTTCCAAATATTGTTCAGTCCATTTAGGAAGAGGAGTCTCTCTGCTTGCGATGTGAGTCCCTTCCCCCGACTTGCAGCTTTTCCCGCAACTGCTTTCAAGGGTCCACTCTTGAAGTTTTTTGGGGTAAAATTTTAAGGTTGAGCCGTTCAGAAACAAAAAACAGAGGCCCTTCTCCTTCCCTGGGAGCAAAGGGTCTTCCTCATCTTCGTCTTTAGAACTATCTCTGGGAGCATCTCTAGGAACTGAGGTTTTCTCCTTTCCCATTTGGAGCAAAAGTCCTCATCGCTTCCATCTCTCCCTGTTCAAACTTCTCATGAAATTACAGCTGCGTCAGCATCTGCCTATCTCAGCACAGGTGCTTTTGCTTACGAGTTGAACACTCCACCCCCCAGATCTTCATGAAATTACAACAGGATACTCTGATATATCATAGCTTCACAACAGAATTTCAGCTTTAAGCATCTCCTCTCTCTCTTCCCTCATGTTTTCATCTCTTCACAGCAATAGAAGGGTTAATCTCACCTCGGCCTTGCAGCTTTGCAGCTGGAATATTGAATGTTGCTTATCGCAATGGAGAGGAGGGAGAGCCAAGCCTCTCTGGCTGCCCACGGCAAAGCAGTGGGGGGGGGGGGGGGTTTCCACGGCTGGAACAGGTCCACAGACTCCAGGATGGCCGTGGCCCTGCCTGGCCCCCCCACACGGGGCCCGCAGCCTCCTGTCCCAGCACCGGAAACGAGAGAGAGAGAGCTGTGGGGGGTTTGTTTATTCTTAAGTGCGCATCACAGAGGTGGTCACAATTTTAAGTGGCTTAAAGAATTGTCCATATTCAAACTGGCCAGATGATAGGTTCTGTTAGGTCACAGAGGAAGCTGTAAGCACCCCTTAGAGAGGACATCACTTCCGGGACTATGCTTGCTAACCTATGACACCCTCTTGATTATAACTTGCATTTTCTTTCTTAATAAGTTTCTTATCTTTCTTGTTGTATTCTGGCCTACCTTCAAGGTAAATCTTTCCACCTGGTATTAACGTTGCGTCAACCTTTTCATTGGGTATTTCACCTTTGTCTGCGTCTTTTGCCTCTCTGTCCACCAACATATTTCCCTCTTCTAATTCAGAACTCACTTTTTGGTGTGCTTTAATGTGCATGATAGTTACCTTCTCAGGTAACTGAACCACATCCAATAACTTCAGTATTTCTGGTGCATGTTTGATACTTTTCCCTTGTGAGTTTAACAGTCATCTCTCCTTCCAAATGGCTCCATGTGCATGAACTACCCCAAATGCATACCTTGAATCAGTATAAATGTTAATCTTCTTTCTTTTTTCCAATTCTAAGACTCGGGTTAGAGCAATTATTTCAGCCTTTTGTGCAGAGGTGTTCGTTGGCAATGGCCCAGACTCTGTTACCTCTCGGCTGGTGGTAACTGCATACCCAGCATGTCTCTTTCCACTGATAACATAGCTGCTTCCATCAGTGAACCAGGTCTCAGCGCCCTCGAGACGAGTGTCTTTCAGGTGACTGAAGTAAGTGGCCTCGATGGTCTCCAGGCAGTCATGGATAACTGGTTCTCCCAGCTTCCCACTGAGGAATGAAGCTGGGTTCACAGTGTTAGTCACCACAATTTCAACATCATCTTGTTCTACCAGTATGGCTTGGTACTTCAGGAATCTCTGAGTGGAGAGCCAATGGCCCCCTTTCACCTCCAGGACTGCAGATACTGTGTGAGATACTAGCACAGTAATTTTCTGGCCCAGGGTAAACTTGCATGCCCCTTGGATATTTATTGCCACTACTGCAATGGCTCTGAGGCACCCTGGCCATCCCTTGGATGCTGCATCCAGCTGTTTGGAAAGATAGGCTACCGCCCGCCAATACAGGCCAAAGTCTTGTGCCAGTATTCTCAAGGCAATTCCTTGCTTTTCGTGAGAAAACAAAAAGAATGGTTTACTCACTTCTGGAAGTCCCAGAGATGGAGCTGACATGAGGGTCTTCTTCAGTTGGTCGAAGGCTCGTGTTGCTTCCTTTGTCCACTGCAGGCTTTTGCTTCCTTCCGTAATCAATGCATATAAAGGTTTAGCAAGCAACCCATAATCATTAATCCACAGTCTGCACCACCCTGTCATACCTAGAAAGGTTCTCAGCTCTTTTGCTGTCTGGGGTTTCGGGGTCTGGCATATTGCTTCTTTGCACTTTTGTCCCAGGGTTCTTTGACCAGCACTTATTTCATAGCCCAGGTAAATAACTGCTTTACCATCTGGGCCTTCTTTTGGGACACCCGATACCCTTGCAAGCCTAAAAAGTTTAAGAGGCTTACCGTCCAGTCCACACATGCCTCTTGGGTTTGGGTTGCTATCAAAAGGTCATCCACATACTGAAGCAGCTGTCCTTCTCCTGGTGGGGGTTCCCAGGATTCTAGATCCTTTGCAAGCTGTTCTCCAAATATAGTAGGAGAGTTCTTTTACCTTGTCACACCATGTGAGTTGAGTTTTGCGTCCACTCTTGGGGTTCTCCCACTCAAATGCAAAAATTTTCTGGCTGGCTTCATGGAGAGGGAGGCAAAAGAAAGCATTCTTCAAATCTAAAATGGTAAACCAGGTTAGTTCAGGTGTTAAACGAGTTAACAAGGTGTAGGGGTTAGCAACCACTAGGTACAAATCCTCAGTCACTTTATTGACTGCCCTCAGATCTTGTACTAACCTGTATGACCCATCAGGTTTCTTTACGGGTAAAATAGGAGTATTAAAATCAGATTGACACTCCCTTAGCAATCCAATTTGCAAAAAGTTCTCAATAATTGGCCTGATCCCTTCTCTGTCTTCCCTTTTCAAGGGATATTGCTTGACCCTTACGGGCTGTTTCCCTTCCTTAAGCTTGATTTGGATTGGCAGGGCATTCTTTGCCCTCCCTGCGTTACCAGAGGCCCATACTCCAGGGAATACTTAATTCATTATCTTCTTAATAATTTCTTGTTCATTTGCTCTTTCAGTTTCTTTGGTTATTAGCATTAGGCTCAGCAACCCCACATATTGTTGGTCTTTTACTTCCAAACTAATTTCCCCATTTTTAAATATTATTTTTGCCTCCAGCTGCTCTAGCAGATCTCCGCCCAAAAGTGCAGATGGAGCCTTAGGCATATATAAAACTCGATGAATTCCCCACTGTTTTCCCAATTTATATTTCAGTGGTTTACAAAAGTATGTCTTTTCAGATTGGCCAGTTGCCCCTGTTACTACAACATAATCACTTGATATAGGTATCAAAGCTTTATTCAACACTGAATATGTTGCCCCTGTATCTATTAAAAATTCTACTTTCTTTTCTTCGTTTCCTAGTTCAACTATAACTAGAGGGTCCCCTAGGGTAGGGCCCTCTGGTCCTCCTCAGTCTTTTTTTAATGTGAGCAACCACCCCCTCTTCTCGACTACTATAAACTCTTCATGCCACATCAAGCAAAGTCTTTAAATTCCAGCTCGTTGGGCCTTGAATCTTCTGATGTCTCCTGTGGATTGTCCTAAAAATAAGTTTACCAATTGTTGCACTCCTTCTTCAGATCCAGGATCCAAGGTGGTATGCCGACGCATCACATCTTGCAAATGGTCTAGTGATTCAGAAGGTGTTTGAGAGGGACCCTACTTAATAGCATACAGGGCTGACCAGTTTATGGCCTTAGGGATTGCCTTTTCCAGCCCTTTTACTATGAACTCTTGGTATCTTTTTTGTTGTGCCATTTCATCTGGCTCATTAGAGTCCCACTTTGGATCCTGAAGAGGAAGTATATCTTTAACATCTTCTTGTGTTGTCCTGCAATCATCATCAACTATATCTACAGCTGCCTTTAAAACTAGTTGCTTTTCTAATTCTGTTAAAGCATCAAGCAGTAACTGAATATCAGCCCTGTAGATACAAAAATGCTGCTAGCAAGGATTTTTTTGCTATTTTCTAAGTCCGTGAGAGACTTTTCTCTCTCACAGAAGAGGCAGCAGAGTATGTAAACAACCAAGCCACCTGCAACCTTGAAAAGTCTTGTTTATGATATAGTAGGAAAATATTTTGACAATGGATGTTTTAGGATTTTAGCCAATCACCCCAAGGGGTGGCTGGTCCTTTGTCCAATTAGACTATGAAGAAAAAGTCTATAAAAGAGTTTGCAAAATAATTAAATAGATCAATCTTGCTGCACAATTCCTGCCTGCTGGATCTTCTCTCCTCCTCCTCCCTATGGCTGCGGGACACGGCTGCGGTAATACAGCCCAATCAGAATTATGTTGCTTTATCATAAATTTCAATTTCTTAGCAACCCCTATCCGGTCACTCTGGTAATTCCTGGCCAGCTTTTCCAAGGCTTCTAAATCTATTGTAGAAAAGGGGATTTTAACCAATATAGGCATCCTTTCATGATTTACTGCTTCCCTTAAAGGTGCTTGTATAGTTCCTTTAGTTTGCTTACGGGTCCTTGATGCTATAGGGCCCTGTGGGGAGGATGGTTCATCCCACTCGCTGTCACTACTGGGTAACGGTGGGTATAGGTTGGTCGTTGCTGCTTTCCCAGAGGGAGATGGAGTAGGGAGTGGAGCAGGGTTTGAGGCTGAGGATGATGGTAGCTTTGAATTTGTATCTTCTACCACTCCTCTTTCCTCCCCTCTTTTAGGAGGTGACCTGAGTAATCTAGCGTGCCAGCTGATGGCCATTTCACATCCCTCTCAAGTTTATAAAGTGGCCACCATTCTGTACAGAGCTTAATAAGCTCCCTCTTGGTTTCTGTACCACTATAGTCCACTAGCTTTTTCTAGTGTGTTAAAATACATCTCAAGGGGCTACTTTTGGTAATTTCCTTACTTTCATTTACCTCTATGCTTAAATTCCTTTTTTCTCAATGTTTTTTGATTTTATCCCAATTCCAAAGCTTTACTTCGAAATATTCTGGTACAAAAGTATACCGGGCACACTCAGCTTTAAGAATTTCTATTGGTCTCTGTAAAAGCCCAGAAATCCGATTGTCTAGTAACTCAAGTAAACTATCACTCCCGTATCTTTCTTTATCAGTCACTAACAAAATCTCTACAGCTGTCACAGTTGCCTTTTGTTCTTTTGTATAACAAAGATAACAAGTTCCCCTCCCAGGTACCTTCCACCCGAATGCTCTCCAACCCACAGCTCTTGACAAACTGCACAGCGAAACACTACCCACGGACTACAGACGCAACTATCTCTTGGGCAGGGGAGTTCCTTTAAAACGGGCTTTCGCCTTCCATGTCTCCTATTTCTAGGCATATAACTTCACTGCTTAATAAAAAAGGCTTGTTAGTTTCAGAAATCGCTTAAAAGGCAAACTTTATTAGTCAAAAATAGCAAAAAAAAAAGGAAAAAACCCTATATTAGTCACTAGAAAAACATGTTAGTTTTAAAAACCACTAAAAAGAAAAAAACAGCATGTTCATAACACACTCACACACTCCACTACAAAAAAACCAAAACTTCCTCCTTTTTTTTCAAATCTAAAAAAATTCACACAACACATAAAAAAACTCACACAACACATTCAAATGCTTCACTCAAAACACTTGTACAAAATATTAAAACTTCTCTTTTCTTTTTGTACAACTAAAAGTTGTCTCTCGGCTAAAACTTAGTTCTAAACACCAACAATTTCAAGCTTACAAAACTCACTGTGGGTCTCTCACGACCCCAAGCAAATATTTCGCTGGGGTTTCATAAAGCCCTGCCAAAAAGTCGAGCTGAGACACAATACAGATTTTTTTCTGTAAGGGGGGGGGGGAGGGGTTTGTCCCGGTCTGCGCTGGGCTGCCTCTCTCCACTGCTGGAATTAAAAATTATCAGCACCTTGTTTAAATTTAAATATCACCCTACACGTTAACAACTGTACTAGTTTGAAAACAAACCAGTGGGAGGCACCAAGTCAGAATAACAATTTAATGGAAATTAAAGGAAAGGAAAAGAAAGTAAAAGAAAACACTGACAGAGTCAAGATACAACCTGAGTCCCTATTAGGCAGGATAGTGGTAGCAGTCTGGTGGAATGGTGGCTGCAATCCTCTGAAGTGGTGATCCTGTAGTAGAAGGGGTCTGCTCTTCCTCAGAAAGTCCAGCGGTGGCTGTGTAGCTCCTGCCCTCTGGAAATCCAGTGGAGCCAGTATCTTTGGTGCTCAGAGTCCCAGATTATATCCACGATGGGATGCTTGGTTCCTCCCTCTGGGTGGAGCATCTCACAATGGGGTAATGAGTCATGAGGCCAAGTGTTGATTAGGCTCATTAACAGAAGATAGTCCGGAGGGAGTTATCTCTGAGTCATGTGGCAAGACAATGATGGGCCATTAACAGCAAGATAGTCTGGGGGGAGGAGGCAAGGAAACACTGCCCCACCTGATTTCAACAGCTCATGAGGATGGTAATAGAATACACCTCAACCCAGGACAACAACTTTAAAACTTCATACACTACTAATTAAGTTTTTTTAAAGCAAGCACTCACAATAAAAACTTAACAAAAAATACGGCAGCTCGGAGTTACAAACTTAAATCACTCTGCAGGTTGCCAGGGCAAAGTCGAGTGTAGTTTCAAGCCTCGCGCTGCTTGTTTTTTCAAACACAATTTAAAAAATTTTAAACACACAATTCCCACTTTCACTCAACAACACTCCAATTAAATCTTACTACTAACGTTCACACAACTCAAAGCTTATACACGCACAATAAAAAAACCCCCACAAAACTAGCGCTCTAGGCTACTCCGCTTTCCCAAATATCTTTCCGCTAACTAAATACAAACTTTAAAACCTTTCACACAAATACACTACTAATACACTTCAAATACATACAATTTAAAGTGCATACAACACCAGCTTTCACAAACTAAAACACACACACACAACACCACTAATCCACAACTTTAACACACACTTTTTTAACACAAATAGGCACCCGTATATATTCAACGCATGCACAGCCTACGTCCACAAAGCAGGGTCCATGCTTTTTTGGCACAAACAAGTGGGATAAACAGAATTGCCCAATCAAAATTTATAAAGAAATAACATTTATTATGTGACTGAAATATCGGTCTCAAAAGCCATGATCGAGAAAAGCAGCTCCGAGCCCAGGGTCGGAGCTGGGTGAACACGCATAGATCTGATCTTTATTGCACCAGACCTCCCAAGTTCACAAATGCTGCTTCGGCTGGTCCCTTCTTATACAGTTTTTGGGTAGAGTCCTAATTAATTCTATTCTTCTTGTAATTTTAGCATATTCATGAAGTTTTCTTGTCCTGGAGTTGGGCTGCACCAAGCCTTTCCTGGGTCTGATGAATTGTCCATCCTGGGTGATGAGTGGGCCATTTCTGGTGATGGAAGGGCCATCTCTGATGATGGATGGGCCAACTCTGGTTCCTGGAACAGTTATTTTTAGTTCCGGGAATGTCGGATTCCTTATCAGATGAGATGTAGATATCAGAGTGGGGTGATCAAGTCGTCATGGTGCAAATGTCCCGGTGATAAGATCCAACCCCACCTAGGTGGAATCCTCACTTATTGTGAGAGAACTTCTTTTAGTGTTGTGAAATTTTTCTCTCAGCCAGGCTGGTGGAGGGATTTTGAAACTCTGTGTCTACATGGTCTGATTACATTCCAGTTTTATAAATAATAGCACGAATTACATACTTTATTTATAACACGAGTATTCGTAAACCCCAATGCATGCGCAAAACCACAAACCATGATCCAAAATGGAGTCCACGCACAACCAGTACCCCCAAACCGCAAACCGATTTGCTGGTTTTAAGCCACAGATCAAAACCAGAGCAGGCAGCATTCCTGCAGCTGCCGCTCAAACTCCTCTGACGGGCACCCTGCGTGAACCTCGCTCCCCCTCTATGGGAAGCGAACCAAACCAGGCTAGTAGCGCTTTAGCAGCCGCCACCCGACCCGCTGCCGTGTGTTCTGGACGCCCCCTCCCTTCCACGGGATGTTAAAAAGCAGCGCCCCTACGCTTCTCTCCCCCCCACGGGAGACAAAGCCAGCTCTACTCCCCTTATGGGAGACAGACCTTTGGAGTCATTACCAGCTCTGCTAAAATTACAATACTTTCTGCGGACACTTACAACCAAACTAACCCAGGCTTCCGCTTCACACAGGGCGTCCCACTGTGCCTTACAAACTGCCTTTTTAAGGTACCCTTTAATTTTTATAAATGTACCTCTTGTCTATAGTTCCGGTAGGTCCTGGTCTTTCCCCGGGCTGTCAGAGGATCAAGGAGCCCCCTCTCCCCAAAAATGCGGGGCGGGGGCCTGAGGGGGGTCCCTGGACCCCTGGCCCCACAGCCAGATAGAGCAGGGTCCCACCAGAGTCGCCAAAATGATTTACCAAAATATGAATATTGATCTGGTATCCATATCCGTGATGGACAAAGACTCTCTAACGGTTTAGATTTAGAAAGTGCATGTTTATTTTGTGCCAGGCACTGCGTGGGATAGCTCCCTAAGACACAGGGCCCCGATACAAGCACACACAAAGCTTTTTATTTACAAAAATTATGAATATCCAAAATACAAATGCATATTCATAGCATCAACACCTCCCATTCTCTGCTTCGTATGGAAATGAGCTTAAATGTCATTAAGCATGCATAGTGTGTGTTCTGAATTGAGTCGGTGGTCTTGAATTGGGTGAGTGGTCCCAAAAAGATGAAGTATGCTCACCTTCCTCATTTTGACCTTTTTTGCCTTTCTGAACTTTAACAATCCTAATTACTTTAGTGACCTCTAAGTTTTTTCTTGCGTGACTTTTGGATGGGTTCCCACGAAGGGAGGAAATTGGTAATTGTCCTTGTTCCCTAGACCAACTTATCAATGTTTCTGTTCCTCGTTCTAAGCACAACGAAGCAAACATAGAAATGACAGATCATCAATTATTTAGTAATCAATTACTAACATCTTGAAAACCGTTTCAGGTCCAGCTCTCTTAACTATTTTAATTAACTTTAGCTGGGCCCAAATTCCTTCCTATTCTAACTAATTTCAACACAGCTAGCCTATAACTAAAATCTTTATGTTTCTTCTAAATCTATGTTTCAGTTTCAACATCAGAACACATTGGGAGGATTTTTTTCCATCAAGGCCCTGGAGGAGGGCCCACCCCGTCCCAGCTCCGAGGAGGAGGGGAGAGGCTACCTACGGAAGGAGACTGAAATTTTCCCAGGTTTTCTCTCCACAGCTAGAGGTTCTATTATTTAGCATTATTATCCTTTTCCTGTGTGTTTGTTAAATAAATAGTACTTATCTCTTTCACTTTCCTCTGAGGAAAAATTTCTTTTCCCCAAACCTGGTGGGGGAGGGCTGGTGGTAACCTACCTTCTCTCAGAGGATATATTTCCAAATTTGTCCAAACCAGCACAGTCCTTGATCCAAAAAAGAGTCAAGTTTAGGTGTCACGCCCCCACAATTAGACTGAGTAGCCTGGTGATCAGTGAGTTTTGCACCCAATACACAAATGTTTCGGACAAAATTGTTATTTTTCACTTTATCTCTTGTGCCCCATATTGGGTGCCAAATTTATCTTTGTTTAAGACAATTTTAAGGGGTGGACACTAAAATAAATTACCGCCCCTTTAGTTTAACCAATTGTATTGGTTTTGCATGGCCTGGCTTTTGATAGTGGGGGGGCAACAGAGGTGGCTTCTATGAGAAGCTGCTAGAAGCCTCCACCATGTCCAGCAGAGCCAATCCCTGATGGCTCTGAAGATGGACATGCTGCTGGCCAAATCTGGGCCAATTAGAGATGCTGGTAACACCTCTGTGATAACATATTTAAGAAGAAAACTAAAACAAAGTAGAGCACATGCAGTTTTTTTCTCTAGTCAAAGAAGAGGAGGAGGTGAGAATATGTGAGGGAAAATAACATGGAGACACCAAGTTCAGTAGAGAAGGAGGGGGAGGAGGTGCTCCAGGCACCAGAGCCAAGATTCCTCTGCAGGCCATGGTGATGACCATGGTGAAGTAGGTTGTCTCCCTGCAGCCCATGGGGATCCACGGGGGATGCAGAGATCCACCTGCAGCCCGTGGGGGAGGTGCCCATGCCAGAGTGGGTGGATGCCTGGAGGAGACTGTGATCCAGTGGAAGACCCAGAGGAGAGAGAGGGCCCCTGCTTCCAGGCTGGAGCAGCCTGTCCTTGGAGGACTGCACCCTGTGGAAGAGTGACCCACATTGCAGCAGGTTTGGGAGGACTGCTGCTCGCGAGAGTGGACCCACGCTGGAGAAGTTCATGGAGAACTGTCTCCTGTGAGAGGGACCCCATGGTCCCACAGGGGAAGGACTCCCCTCCTGGAGCCACGGAAGAAAATCTCAAGTGACAAACTGACCAAAACCCCCATGTCCTGTCTCCCTGTGCTGTCAGTGGGAAGGAGGGAGGGGCTGAAGGAGGAAAAGGTGTTTTAAAGGCCTATTTTATTTCTCATTATCCTACTCGGATTCTGTTAGTAATAAATTCACTTTGTACCTCTAAGCTGAGCCTGTTTTGCCCTTGGAGTGTTTTTATGCTTTGCAACTTTAAGTTGAGCCTGTCTTGCCCTTTGTCTTGGGGTGACCTTATGATGTGTATCCCTGTCTTGGGTTTGAAAGACAGGTGTCTCCTAAGGAAGGCAGAAGCCTCCCTTGAAGCGGCAGATATATATATATATATATATATATAACCAGTCAAACAAAACAACAACAACTATGGCAGTAACAGCAAACACAAACCCAGTCCCAGCCTTCTCGGCTGTCAGGCTATTTCCCCTTGGGTGCAGTTCCGGTCGCAGCCGGCAGGGGCGCTGGCGGCTCCCGGTGAGCAGGGCAGGTGCGATGGTTCCCCCGCGGCTGCAGGGGGCGCTCTGGAGTGAGCTCGGGGAGCACGCGGCACTGGTGCCCTGGGATCCCAGGGAAGGATGGAACAAAAGCTTCACAAACCTCTGGGCAGCCGATCCTGGACTCTCGGGAACAGCAGGCTGGAACGGCAGGCTGGAGTGGCAGGCACAAACACAAATCCCGGGGGGCAGACGAGATGTATCCAAAAGGGGAGCCCCCCAGAGGCCTGGGCAGGCAGGGCGAGCACGGCTACAATGCAGCGAAGGCTCGAAGCAGCAGCAGGGCAGGGCGGCCACAGCCCAGCCTCCAGCAGGGCAGGGAAAGCAGCTTTGGGATCCTGGCATTGTTTCCAGCAGAAAGAAAGATGGCCAAAAACAGGAACCAGCAGCTCCTCTCTCTGCAGCTTCTCTCTCCAGGCGCTGAGAGCGAACTGAACTCACACCCAAGTGAAAACAAAAGCCTGGCCAGGCCCTTTTGTCTTCTCTTAAGTACGGCTATTTGTCCCCTAGCAACATGCATATGGGAAAAAAATTCCTTTAACAGGAAAAAAACTAGGACTAAACTAAAAACCCCAACAATCCCATATCACTGCCTATGCCCAGGAATTAACTTTGTGCCTTTCTATGCCTCTAAACTGAGCCTGAGAGGGGGAAGGAAAAAACTGAGCAAAACTTTTTCAAAGCAGTTTGCAGCTTGTTCAAGGTCACACACAGATAGTTTGTTTCCCAGCTGCAGCAGGGGAGGGAGGAAGCACCCGGCTGGTTGCTAGGGGGACGGGTTTTTTTTTGGCCAGTGGTTCAGCTGCTTTTTCTCTGGAGAGAGACTGAGTGTTGAATTTTTCCTTCCCTGGAATTTCCAATTTTTCTCCCTTTTCTACTGGACTGATTGATTGCTTTAACATCAGAGCACATTGGGAGGACTTTCCACCGGGCACAGAGGGCCTGACGCTGGCCCAAGCCCCAGCGCCGAGGAGACCAAAGGGAGGACTCTAACACTCACCCAGGTTTTTTCCTCCACAGCGGAAGATTTTATTATTTAGCATTATTTTCCTTTTCCCGTGTGTTTGTTAAAAAAATAGTTTTATCTCCTTCACTTTCCTTCTGGGAAAATCTATTTTTTCCCGAACCTGGTGGGGGAGTGTTGTGCCTTCTCTCAGAGGATATATTTCTAAATTTGGCCAAACCGGAACAAATTTAGTGGCTCCCAACTGTGAAAAACTGTGCTAATTCCATTTTGGTTTGAATTTACTTATTCTGCGTGGGGGTAAAATAGTCATCATGTTGGTTGAGTTCCTAACATATCTCTGGCTTGATATATTCATGTATTTCTGGTCCTTAGGCTTGTTTAAGGTACTAGTGCCTTTCTGGTCCCTTGGCTTATTTGCCTATCCACAACTTAGTCGGATCTTATCCTTGATAAGGAATTTTTGCAGAGCAGGGATTCGAATTCGGATTTCTATTTTGCTGTGCTTGGTGATAATGATTTATAAGAAGTTGACAAAGGTACAGACAGTTGTTCAAAGTGTGTATGATAAATGGCTTCTCCGTCCTAACCCCAGTCCTAGCGTCGGTAGCCTGTTTTGGGAATTTATTAGTAAATGCACCCAGATTGTAAGAGGAGGAGGAGTCGGGGTTTCCCTTCCCTTTAAATTCGATAGGTCATCTTTTGAGAGTGTTCAGTTTCCCCTGGATGTTAAAGAGACCACCTTCCTTTTATTTTATCTCGTAAGCTTCCTCTATGTGGTTCGCAGCTTGTGTAGAATAAGAGCTCAGATTTCCAGGGGGACTGCTGAGACACCTGACCCAGAGGTGGAACATCCTGAGTGGTGTGGGGAATGGGAGGATATGGGCAAAATCCTGAAGAAATTCTCTGACCCAATGGTTTGCAATTTTTCCCCTGAACAAGTTCAGAAACCAGCTGAGGTGGCGAAACATCTGAAAGAAAAATACAATGAAAATCCTAATGAGAGCAAGCTCCTTGCAATATGTTGGGCTTTGGCATATGCCTATCGCACACTGCAGCAGGTAAAGATAGAGGGGCAGGAAGATAAATCAGCAAAGCCTGCAGACACCCCAGTCACTCAGGCTGCAGATAAACCAGACAGCGAGCCCAAACCAGATGGAGAGTCTAAGCCACTGACAGTGGCTCCTGTCACGAGAAAAAAGCACACAACCAAAACTGATTGTCCAGTGAAAGATGAGGATAATGCAAGGGAAGGAAAAGATGCAGGGGAAGGAACCTCAAAACCACCTACTGACTCAGGCACAGAAACCATTACGGAGTCCATGTCCATAAAAGACCTTCACAGCCTAAGAAAGGATTACACCCGACGGTCCGATGAATCCATAATCAGTTGGATGGTCCGTATATGGGACGCTGCAGGTGATGATGTGATGCTGGACGGTGCTGAAGCGAGGCATTTGGGATCCCTGTCACGTGATCCAGTGATCAACAAAGTGATGATAAGGGAGGCTGACTCGGCCAGTGTCTGGATATAGGTCTTGACAGGCGTGATTGAAAGATATATGTGCGGAGATGATCTCTATATGCAGCAAACCCGGTGAAAGACCATAGAACAAGGGATCCAATGCCTGAGAGAACTAGAGGTGGTAGAGATTCTCTTCACAAATGACCCAGGATTGAGGAGTCCAGACCGGGCCAGAGTTATTCCATATATGTGACAAAAACTCATACAGCTTGGGCCACCAGAATACGCTTCTGCTTTAGCAATAATGAAACCGGACTACGGTGCAAATGAGACTGTGCGGGATATGGCAGTGAAGCTCAGAGCATATGCAGACTCTGTGCATGGCCCAACACATGCAAGAATCGCAGATGTGAAAACACCTATGCAGAAAATGGAAGATAAGGTGGAGAAAATGGAAGATAAGGTGGAGAAGAGTCTCCAGGAGATTAAAGAGTGCCTTCTCTGTGGACATTCCCCAGAGAGAAGGTACATCCCATGAAGTGAGCGGTGGAAATTCCTGTGTGACTGTGGGGAAGACACGAAGAGGTGGGGTGGACAACCCACTTCTGCCCTGGCAGCACGAGTGCGTGAATTGAAGGAGCGCAAGTCTCAGAAAGGAAGTTCTACCAAAAAGGAAGTAGCTCCAGTTGCCTGTAGCCAAACTGCCGGAAATGATGGAAAAGACGATGGCATGTCTGTTTCCCATGAAGGAACCTCTAAGATGCAGGCCCAGGGAAAGAAGGATAACCAGGCATAGAGGGGCCCTGCCTCTAGCCAGGTAGAGGTTAGGGAAAACCGTGTTTTTTGGACTGTGTGGATTCCTTTCTTACAGTGGGGATACTGTAACACGCCTGTATCAAACCAGGAGACCCATGGAAAAGAAATATATATGGACAGATTCTTGATAGATGTTTCAGAGATGTTTATTTCCCCAGCCACATGGCCGGCGCTCAGCTGAGGAACTCTCACAGTCCGGACTCAGGGTCCTTGCCCCGCGCAGGGAAACACAAACCAACCAATGGGAATGAGGCTGACCAGGGGCTCGGGAAACCCCGTGTGTCTGTCTGTGCCCTCAGGGCCCCTCTCCCAGGGCTACATGGTGGGAAGGGGGGGGGGGGGGGGGGAGAGAGAGAGACGAGACCCCAACATCTCACCCATTTATTTTTAACAAAAGAGATGTAAAACTTAACATTGAAAACAACTGGATAAACATTACAAGAACAGTTTCAAAACAAAACAAGCCACCCTCCTTATTACTGCAGGCCTGGTTCCTACGGTATATCACCATGTCCCGCAGCCATAGGGACGAGGAGGAGGAGAAGATCCAGCAGGCAGGAATTGTGCAGCAAGATTGATCTATTTAATTATTTTACAAACTCTTTTATAGACATTTTTCTTCTTAGTCTAATTGGACAAAGGACCAGCCACCCCTTGGGGGTGATTGGCTAAAATCCTAAAACATACATTGTCAAAATGTTTTTCTACTATACCATAAACAAGACCTTTCAAGGTTGCAGGTGTCTGGGTTGTTTACATTCCCTGCTACCTCTTCTGTGAGAGAGAAAAGTCTCTCACGGACTTAGAAAATAGCAAGAAAGTCCTCGCTAACAGCATTTTTGTACCTACACCTCCTGAGTCTTTAAATGTCCAAGCAGATTCTGTGGAACATCTTAGGGCTGACAGAAGGGAGACAGAACTCTCTGAGCATGCTTTTGGGGGAAACTGAGGCAGGAGAGGGTTTAATTTCTTCCCTGCCCCTTTTCATCCCCCCCTTGGCATCGGAGAGGAATTGTAGGGAAAGGCAATTGCATCGGGAAGCCATGGGGTGAAAAACGGATTAGGAATAAACTGGGGATGGGGTAAACTTAGGAAAGGGCACATATTGGGGATGGGGTAAAAGGGGAAAGTAGGCTGTGGGTAGGGAAGTTGCTGGGATGGATATTGTTTATAATTTTGTGTGTAACGACTGCCTTTGACTGGAATAACTCCAGGCCCAGTAACATTCGCTGCTTGTAAACCCTTCTTTCCTTGTACTATATCAAATTGAACAACTTCCCCATCGCCTACACTTTGCAGGTAATTTTTAGGGTTATTCCTTTTAATGGCAGTTCTATGGATGAATAAATCTTCCCCTGTATCATCTCATGTTATAAATCCATAGATGTTTTTTACATTGTACCATTTCACAGTTCCTGTGATTTTCGTTGCTATAAATTCTCCTATCATGTGCTTGCATGTTTGTCGTGGCTGCTGGTCCCGCGTGGTTGCTGCCTCACCGACTCCGACGTCTCGGTCAGTCCCCTGCTTTGCGTCTGCTCCGCGCTCTCCGAGCGGCGCTGCTCTGGCGCGTGTCTGGGCTCTGTGCTGCCCCGCGCTGCCATCGCCGCCGGCCCCGCGCCCTGTGAGTGGTTTCGCTCTGCCAGCTCCACGCTGCTTTGAGAGTGGCCTCGTTTTGGCTCTGCGCTGCGCTTCTCGTGTCGCTATGGCAACCACCGCTTCTCCCTCCACAGGGCCCTCCGAGCCGTATGCTCAGAGCGGGCTTCCACACCGATCCCCGGTTCCTGGCTGCTCATGGCCAATGGCACCCGCGGTGCCTGTGGCATCTCTCCCTCACTTGCAGTCGCCTGGCCGGGGACCCCGAGAAAGAGATGGGGTCCGATGAGCGCGTGCTCCCGAGGGGGCCGGGTGCATCCAGCGCAGGCACCTCCACTGGCACAGCTGCAGTCACGTGCCCCTGGGATGGCGGCCGTGTGGCCTCGGCCACTGGACTATGGTCATCCTTTGCTTTAGGGGTAATGGGACTGTATAAATGCTCCTGAATAGCTTCACTGACCACCAGGGATCCACACAAGTGTTCAATCACTAATGCATGTTTTGTTTGATCCTTCATCTCCAACAACATCTCGTGCCAAAAACTCTCATGATAAGCTCCAGGATTTTCAGGAGGATTAATATCAAAAAGTAAGTCTCGAGAAATATAGAAGAAATTTTTGAAAAGCCAGTTAAAAAAATGTTCTAGATCTCCCGGTTCCAATACTTTCTTGTTTTGTTGTTCAAGGATTCCTTTAACTTCTAGATATATTTTTTTCTGTGGCTCTGAGAGCCACATTTCCCATGATTCTTCCATAGTCCAGATATGGAATAGCAAAACAAAACCAAGAAGAGGAATCCAAAGTTTCTAGGGTTTATTCACACAAATCAGACGCTTAGGGATCAGGGATCATTCTGCTCTCAATTCTCCACCATTTTGTTACAGCAGGGATACTGTAACACGCCTGTATCAAACCAGGAGTCCCGTGGAAAAGAAATATATATGGACAGATTCTTGATAGATGTTTCAGAGATGTTTATTTCCCCAGCCACATGGCCGGAGCTCTGCCGAGGAACTCTCACAGTCCGGACTCAGGGTCCTTGCCCCGCACAGGGAAACACAAACCAACCAATGGGAATGAGGCTGACCAGGGGCTCGGGAAACCCCGTGTGTCTGTCTGTGCCCTCAGGGCCCCTCTCCCAGGGCTACATGGCGGGGGGGGGGGGAGACCCCAACATTCGTTGGCCTGGTACATCAGAACCACAAAAATACGATGCCTTGGTTGACACTGGTGCACAGTGTACAATAATTCCATCGCAGCATGTGGGGGTAGAATCTGTTTCTATTTCTGGTGTAACAGGTGGATCACAAAATTTGACCTTGGTGGAAGCTGAGGTGAGCCTGACTGGAAATGAGTGGAAGAAGCATCTCATTGTGACTGGCCCAGAGTCCCCGTGCATTTTGGGCATAGACTTCCTCCGGAACGGGTATTTTAGAGACCCAAAGGGACTCAAGTGGGCTTTTGGAATAGCTGCTGTGGAGACAGAGGGCAGTAAGCAATTGAACACTTTGCCTGGGCTATCAGAGAACCCGTCTGCAGTCGGCCTTCTGAAGGTGGAAGAACAAAGAGTACCAATTGCTACCTCGACAGTGCATCGCCGACAGTACCGGACAATGCGAGATGCTGTGGTTCCCATCCACAAGATGATCCGTGAGCTGGAGAGCCAAGGGGTGGCCAGCAAGACCCACTCACCCTTCAATAGTCCCATTTGGCCTGTGCCCAAATCGGAAGGAGTGTTACAGCGGGGATTACTATAACATGCATATATCAAACCAGGAGTCCCGTGGAAAAGAAATATATATGGACGGATTCTTGGTAGATTGTTCAGAGATGTTTATTTCTCCAGCCGCATGGCCGGGGCTCTGCCGAGGCCCCCCCACAATCTGGGACTCGAGGGTCCTTCCTCGCGCACGGAAACACAAGCCAACCAATGGGGAACGAGGCTGACAAGGGGCTCGGGAAACCCCGTGTCTGTCCCCTCAGGGCCCCTCTCCCAGGGCTACATGGCAGGGGGGAGGAGACCCCAACATTTCACCCCTTTATTTTTAACAAAAGAGATGTAAAACTTAACATTGAAAACAACAAGGACAGTTTCAAAACAAAACAAGCCACCCTCCTGAGTCTTTGAATGTCCAAACAGATTCGCTGGAACATCTTAAGGCTGACAGAAGGGGGACAGGACTCTCTGAGCATGCTTTGAGGGGAAACTGAGGCAGGAGAGGGTTAAATTTCTTCCCTCCCACTTTTCATCCCCCACTCAGCATTGGAAAGGGATTTTTGGGGAAACAATTGGCAAAGGTATGGTTTTGTGAGGAAAACCATGGATGAAAAAATGGATTGGGAATACACTGGGGGTAATAGGATATAGGATAAAGGGGAAAGGTGGGATTAGGAATGGGAGACTGTAGGGGGGGCTTATAATGGAGATACTGTCTAACATGACTACGATTTTTAGCATATATATACTGCCTTTTACAGAAACACCATCAGGCCCAGTGACCTGTGATGCTTGTAACCCTTTTCTACCTTGTATAATTTTGAATTCCACCACCTCCCCATCTCCAAAGCTTGGGATGCATTTTTCAGGGTTATTCTTTTTAATAGCAGTTCTATGCACGAATATGTCTTGCTGGTTGTCACATCTTGTTATAAAACCATAATTTTGTTTAACATTATACGACTTTACTATTCCTAAAATCTTAGCTACAATATTTTCCTTTTTCCGAGTGGCTGCTGTTTTCTGTCTCGCTGAGCTCTTGCTTTCTCTTTTGCTCGCTCCCGTGCTGGAATTTCCAGTGCTGCTCGTGCCCGCGCGCTCTTCTCAGGTCCGCTCGGGCCAGGCAGGGCTGCACCGCTCAGTTCTCCGTGTGTCACCTCCTCTGGCCGCAGCTTCGCTGCCGATGCCAGGCGCTGCATCTTGCCCGGGACCCGAGCGATGACCCCCTGCACCCTGCTCCAGCACGCGTCTCGGCTGGCACGGCTCCGCTCCGCCACCACCGCCGGCAGCCGCCACCCCCGCGCCACCCCTCTCGGTCGGGCGTTCACGGGGCTCGCTCCACCAGGCCCTGCATGGGGCCGGGTGGGCACCGCAGGGTCCCGCTGCTCCCGCCTCGCTTTGCCACCACCGACACTGCGGCTCGCATGTCTCCGCCTGTGCTCGGGAACTGCCTCTCTGCTGCGCACAGAGCACTCAGTCCACGTGGCTGAGGCTGCACGGTCCCTGAGCCAGGCTTCCCTTAGGCAGGACACAGCTGACATTGCTCAACAGTCTTGGTAATTAAATAATATTCACGAAAATATTCTTCCATCGGCATGTATTTTGACTCAAAAATTAAATGAGTCCAAACAGTGATCCAAAAGTATTTGGTAAGAATTAAATCCCAAGAAACATAGAAAAAGTTCTTAAACAACCATACCAGGAAGTGTTTCAGTTCTTTTTGAGCTTGAATCAAGCTAAAATTTACAAATCGTTGTTCAAGAATAATTTTAAGTTTAAGATAAATGTCCATATGGGGCTCTGAGAGCCAAGAGTCTTCTCACAGTTCCTCCATAGTTTAGATATGGAATAGCAAAACAGAAACAAGAAGAGGAATCCAAAGTTTCTAGGGTTTACTCACACAAATCAGTCGCTTAGGGATCGGGGATCGTTCTGCTGGCATTCTCTACCACCATTTGTTACGGCGGGGATTACTGTAACACGCATATATCAAACCAGGAGGCCCGTGGAAAAGAAATATATATGGACGGATTTTTGGTAGATGTTTCAAAGATGTTTATTTCCCCAGCCGCATGGCCGGGGCTCTGCCGAGGAGGCCTCACAGTCTGGACGGAGGGTCCTTGCCCGCGCAGGGAAACACAAACCAACCAATGGGGAACGAGGCAGAAAAGGGGCTCGGGAAACCCCGTGTGTCTGTCCCCTCAGGGCCCCTCTCCCAGGGCTACATGGCAGGGGGGAGGAGACCCCGACAAAGGAGAATGGAGATTGACTGTGGACTATCATGCCTTGAATGAAGTGACTCCACCACTGAGCGCTGCTGTGCCGGACATGTTGGAGCTACAGTACGAGCTGGAGTCCAAAGGAGCGAAGTGGTATGCCACTATTGACATTGCTAATGCATTTTTCTCCATTCCTCTGGCAGAAGAGTGCACGCCTCAGTTTGCCTTCACCTGCAGGGGTGCGCAGTACACCTGGAACCGACTGCCCCAGGGGTGGAAGCACAGTCCCACCATCTGCCATGGATTGATTCAAACTGCACTGGAAAAGGGTGAGGTTTCAGAACATCTGCAGTACATTGATAACATCATTGTGTGGGGAACACCGCAACAGAAGTGTTTGAGAAAGGAGAGAAACTTATCTGGATTCTCCTGGAAGCCGGTTTCGCCATCAAGAAGAGCAAAGTCAAGGGACTTGCTCAAGAGATCCAGTTCCTGGGAGTGGAGTGGCAAGATGGACGGCGTCAGATTCCCGCTGAGGTCATCAATAAGACCACTGCAATGTCTCCACCAACCAACAAGAAGGAAACACAAGCTTTCCTAGGTGCCATAGGCCTTTGGAGGATGCATATTCCTGAGTACAGCCAGATTGTGAGTCCTCTTTTCCTGGTTACCAGCAAGAAGAATGATTTCCTTTGGGGCCCCGAACAGCAACAAGCTTTTGCCCAAATCAAGCAGGAAATCGCTCATGCGGTAGCCCTTGGCCCAGTTAGGACAGGACCCGAAGTGAAGAACGTGCTCTACTCTGCAGCCGGGAGCCATGGCCTGTCCTGGAGCCTTTGGCAGAAGGTGTCTGGTGAGACTCGAGGTCGACCACGGGGATTTTGGAGCCGAAGCTACCGAGGGTCTGAAGCCAACTACACTCCCACAGAGAAGGAAATCTTGGCAGCCTATGAAGGAATCCAAGCCGCCTCAGAGGTAATTGGAACTGAGGCACAACTCCTCCTGGCACCCCGACTACCGGTGCTGGGGTGGATGTTTAAAGCAGAGGTTCCCTCTACCCACCACGCCACCAATGCCACATGGAGCAAATGGATTGCTCTCATCACACAGAGCATCCGTATTGGAAAACTGAATCGCCCTGGGATTTTGGAAATAATCACAAACTGGCCTGAAGGTGAAAACTTTGGTCTCGCTGATGAAGAAGAACAAATGACACACGCTGAAGTAGCTCCACCATACAACCAACTGCCATCAGAAGACACACACTACGCTCTTTTCACCAACGGTTCTTGTCGTATCGTAGGGATGAAACGAAAGTGGAAAGCAGCCGTATGGAGTCCCACACGACGGGTTGCCGAAGCTACTGAAGGAGAAGGGTGATCAAGCCACCTCGCTGAACTCAAAGCTGTTCAACTAGCCCTGGACATTGCTGAAAGAGAGAAGTGGCCAAAGCTCTACCTCTACACTGATTCATGGATGGTAGCCAATGCTCTGTGGGGATGGTTAGAAAAGTGGGAAAAAGCTAATTGGCAGCGTAGGGGAAAACCAATCTGGGCTGCTGAAGAGTGGAAAAACATTGCTGCCCGAGTAAGAAAGCTGGTTGTGAAAGTCCGCCATGTAGATGCCCATGTCCCCAAGAGTAGGGCTAATGAAGAACACCAAAACAACAAGCAGGTAGATCAGGCTGCAAAGATAGAAGTGTCACAGGTAGACTTGGACTGGAAACACAAGGGAGAGTTGTTCCTAGCTCGATGGGCCCATGATGCCTCAGGCCATCAGGGCAGAGATGCCACCTAGAAGTGGGCACGAGATCGAGGGGTGGATTTGACCATGGACAGTATCTCCCAGGTCATCCCTGATTGTGAGACATGCGCTGCGATCAAGCAGGCCAAGCGGGTGAAGCCCCTGTGGTATGGTGGGCGGTGGTCCAAATACAAGTATGGGGAGGCCTGGCAGATTGATTACATCACACTGCCTCAAACCCGCCAAGGCAAGCGCCATGTGCTCACGATGGTAGAAGCCACCACAGGATGGCTGGAGACTTACCCTGTGCCTCACGCTACTGTCCGTAATACCATCCTGGGCCTTGAAAAGCAAGTCCTTTGGAGGCATGGCACCCCTGAGGGAATTGAATCTGATAATGGGACTCATTTTAAGAATAGCCTTATTAATACCTGGGCTAGAGAACATGGCATTGAGTGGGTGTACCATATCCCTTACCATGCACCAGCTGCAGGCAAAGTGGAACGGTGCAATGGATTGTTGACAACCACCCTGAAGGCACTGGGTGGGGGAACTTTCAAAAATTGGGAACAGCATCTAGCAAAGGCCACCTGGTTAGTTAACACCTGAGGTTCCACCAATAGAGCTGGTCCAGCCCAGTCTGAATCCCTGCATACAACAGATGGAGATAAGGTCCTAGTAGTGCGTGTCAGAGGTCTGTTAGGAAAGACTGTGTGGATAAATTCTGCCTCGAGTACAGACAAACCCATCCGGGGGGTTGTCTTTGCTCAGGGACCTGGTTGCACATGGTGGGTAATGCAGAAAGATGGAACAACACTTTGTGTACCGCAAGGAGATCTGATTGTTGTATGATGACCACCTGTAGTGTGTAATGCCTGTATACCCCGGCTTGCTGATTGTCACTGTCACTGTTCATATATAACTGTGTGTATATATATATGTATTGATGTGGGTGTAGAATTAGAATATCTTAGTTTGGGCATTGAGCCAACAATATGGAATAAGGGGTGGAATGTCTTTGGGTGACCTTATGATGTGTATGCCATATCGCTGCCTATGCCCAGGAATTAATTCCTGTGCCTTTCTATGCCTCTAAACTGAGCCTGAGAGGGGGAAGGAAAAAACTGAGCAAAACTTTTTCAAAGCAGTTTGCAGCTTGTTCAAGGTCACACACAGATAGCAATTTGTTTACGAGCTGTCATACATGAAATCCCTATTTGTGCTTGGTCTTTGCATATTAAGTGCTTTAATTAATTTTGAGCTTAACATTTTTAAATTGAATGTTAAAATTAACCCATCAGCCCAGGTACACTAATCAAGTTTTTATGGTCTTCCTGTGTTTACTGTATACTTTTACAAGTGTTTTAAGATGTGTTGGATGTATTTTTTTTATGTTTTACTTGTATCTTGGTTTCAAGGCAGATTTTAAAAAAACCCCAGTTGCAACGGACAGCCCAGCCCCCATGGCCGTACCCTGTAGGCACCTGACCCTTGTCTCAACTAATATCACCCCTCTGACCAGGAGGAGCCATTGGTGGACGGAGATGGTCTGTCAAAGGGAGAGCACCAATCACCTTGAACCAAAGGGGTGGGCTGTGGGCGGACTGTGGGCGGAGCAAAAGTTATAAAAGGGAGCAAAAGACAGACACGCTCTCATTCTCCCTTCCTCTCCAGCTTGCTAAGGCAGTGCTGGAGAAACCTACCCCTTTTTAGGGGCTTTTAGAAATAGATTTCTTTTTGACCAGCCTAGACTGCAAGTTTTTTTTTCTCTACCTGAGGTTCAGAGCTGCCTTAAGCCTAAAGTTCCTGAATCCCTGCGCTCCTGGGGCATACTTCCTGAGCCACTAGGATCCCAAATTTTTATATTTTGGTAGTTTTTGCAATTTTTCAATTTTTCTGTTTTAATAAATTGTTTTAATTTCTACAAAGAGTTGTCTCATTCCTCACACGAGCTACAGCAGGGGAGGGAGGAAGCACCCGGCTGGCTGCTCGTGGGACAGGTTTTTTTTTGGCCAGTGGTTCAGCTGCTTTTTTTTTCCGGAGAGAGACTGAGAGTTGAATTTTTCCTTCCCTGGAATTTCGTATTTTTCTCCCTTTTCTACTGGACTGCTTGATTGCTTTAACATCAGAGCACATCAGGAAGACTTTCCACCGGGCACTGAGGGCCTGGCTCTGGCCCAAGCCCCAGCTCCGAGGAGACCAAAGGGAGGACTCTAACATGTTGGAGAATAGAATTATTGGGATCAATAAAAGAACTGTGCAAGCTATTGAGCTTGAGGTTTTTGGGCCTGTGTTTGAGACACTTTCCGTGGGAAAGTCTCTGTTGTAAAGCTAAACAGTTTCAGCCTGAGAAATTTCAGGGAGTAATGTACTTGCAGGTGTGATATTTAGGAGTATAAGGGAGGCAAGGGCAAAATTCTTTTGATCATAACATGACTGTGGAAAACTGCCAATGTAGTCCAATTGTGTAGAAATAGAAATATGTCAAGCGTTAAGCCACTTAGGAGCTAACAAGCTGGTATACTATATAAGTGCCTCTAGACTGCTAATAAATCGGAGTGTATTTTTCAACCATATTGGTTTGGCTTCTGTTCTTCTCCCCCCGCCGGGGATCCGAGCTCCCCGTCCTGCCGCGGCCTCCGACATCTGGGGCCCAAACACCGCACACCGAACTTGGAACACCGAACTCGGAACTTGGAACACGGAGTACGGGACCCGAACACGGAACTCAGAATTTGGACTGGGACTGGTATTTTACTCCCTTTGACCTGGCGGGAGCCTAATGCGGAGCCGGGGCAGCACCGGCGGGCATGGAGGGTCTGCGGGTGGGCTGACCTCCAGCCTGGACCGCCCTAACATCGGGGTTTCGCCGTTTGGCTGCTAAAGGCTTGCCTGGACGCTGCAGGACCCTGATAATTGAGGCACGCAGAGAGGCGGGTTGTATCAGGGTAGTCCGCGGGTTTTACGGTTTTGGAATGCAGTTCGCGCTGGTTTGCGGTTTGCGGTCCGCGGTTTGTCCGCGGTTTTGTTTTCGCGCCAAGGAGTGGGTTCGCGCTGGTAGCAGGTACGGTTCACGCTGGATGCGGGTTCGCGGTTTATCCGCGGGTATAGTTCCGGGCAGAGACGCGGGTTTACGCTTTGGATGTGGTTTTGGTAGTTTGCGGTTTTCACGCTGAGTCGCGGGTTTGTGGTTAAGACGCGGTCATGGAAACTCAGGCAGCCTTTAATGAATTTTTACGCTTTTTAGAAAAGCAGGGAATTAAGGAGATAAACCTTTATAAGGAACTAGTTAATCCAAGATCGTTTAAAATGAAAGCTACAGAAACAAGAGCTCCCAAATTCACCTGGAGAGCAGTAATTAGTACTCTTGCAGAAGTAAAAACAGAAAAGACAGTTGCCGCGACTGCCATAGAGACTGTAGAGAGCGGCAGCGTGGGCTGTAGCAGCTCCGCGAAAGTAACAGACGCGGGACTTACAGAGTAGCGGCCAGAGACTGCGGCGGAGTTCGGGGTAGCGCGGTCCTTCAGGCTGGCCGTGAGAAAAACCATTAAAAATACAGCAGCGTGCGTTAGCTCATTACGGGAGCTACTAAACTCAGCAGAGCCGGATGTTAACTCTCCGATGACCGGAAGAGTAATGGCCGCAAAAGCGGAAGCACAGACACCAGATCCATGGGTCGAGGAGACACAGGCAGCCTTGCCGTCCTGCCAAAAGCGGCAGAGCCAAAGCCCGCAGGGGCAACCCGAAAACAGCCCCAAATGAAAGAGAAGTACCAACAAGTAATGCAAAAAGTCATCAAAAAGCTTACTAACTTATCTATAGTAAGCATTTTACAGGTTGTCTTTACAGCAGATGTCCTGTGTTCAAAAGCATTACATCAGCATCGCACAGTTGTTGCTAACCCCTTCACAGTTCCTGCTCTGGGAACGAACGTGGACTGCAACACTGCAGAATGTCCTGCAACAACAGGGACAAGTCATCGCTGCATCACTGACCAGAGAGGTGCCCAGCAAAGTGGTGCCATGCTACAGGACCCCGAAACGAGACGGCACAGTCAGCATCAGCTCCTGAGGAAGGTGATGCCACTACCATGACAGCTGGGACTGTGAGACCTGTCCTGAGGACCCTTGAGAGAGGCTGAGACGTGGCTAAGAGAAGGAGCTGAGGACTTGCCAGATCCACCACTCTCCATAGCAGGAGAAATAATGAGACTCTGGGGCGAATCTAACAGCCGCCCTAGGTGGTTGCTAGTGACTGGTGGTGGGTGTCGGGGAACTCTTTCCAAAGACAAAACTAAGAAAAATAATTGCATGAAATTTTGGGTATATTGCAAAAGGTGTTTGAGTGTAACATCAAACTCAGAAGTAAAGTGAAAAATTGTTTTCTTGAATGTCTTGAAATAAGAGTACATTTAAGTTCTGTTAAGTTTACGTGATGTTAAGGGTAATGTCTGTTAAGGTTAAGTTCTTTTAAGTTTAATTTCTGTTAAGTTTAAGGGTTGTTAAGTTTAAGTAAAGTTAAGTGAAGTTAATTTTAAGTTCTGTTAAGTTTAAAGTTCTGTAGAATTTAAGTGATAAGTTAAGTTCCATAACGTTTAGGTAGTGTTAAGGTTAATCCATGTTAAGTTTAAGCAAAGTTAAGTTTAAGTAAGTTAATTTTAAGTTCTGCTAAGTTAAGTTGTGTAGAGTTTAAGTGATGTCAAAGCTGCGCAGCCATTAAGTTTAATATAGCCTTGCACGTGCTTAATAAGTTGTGTATTATTAATGTTAGACATGTAATAATATAAAGTTAAGTAGGTATTGATCTTCTGCTATTAGCCTGCAGCCACGGCTGTGAAAGGTTTGAAGGTTTATGCTGTTTAAGTCTTTCTAATCATTTTTCCCATTTCACTAATAGATGAGTTACACCCATTAACTACATAATTATAGAAGAAGACGGTCTCAACTTAGAGGGATAGTTAAAGTTGTTAAGTTTAAAATTATAACTAGTTTTATTTGTGTAGCATTTGATTACTGTAGAACTGGCAATACTGTTAATAACAGTGTGTTCACCTTGCCTCCCAATGCTTGCAGTAGATAATATACAAACTCACTACATCTGTGACCCCTCCAGTATTGCTTGCACAAAAGAAAAACGGGGAATTTGTTGGCGAATAGAATTATTGGGATCAATAAAAGAACTGTGCAAGCTATTGAGCTTGAGGTTTTTGGGCCTGTGTTTGAGACACTTTCCGTGGGAAAGTCTCTGTTGTAAAGCTAAACAGTTTCAGCCTGAGAAATTTCAGGGAGTAATGTACTTGCAGGTGTGATATTTAGGAGTATAAGGGAGGCAAGGGCAAAATTCTTTTGATCATAACATGACTGTGGAAAACTGCCAATGTAGTCCAATTGTGTAGAAATAGAAATATGTCCTGATAAGCGTTAAGCCACTTAGGAGCTAACAAGCTGGTATACTATATAAGTGCCTCTAGACTGCTAATAAATCGGAGTGTATTTTTCAACCATATTGGTTTGGCTTCTGTTCTTCTCCCCCCGCCGGGGATCCGGGCTCCCCGTCCTGCCGCGCCCTCCGACACTAACACTTACCCAGGCTTTTTCCTCCACAGAGGAAGATTTTATTATTTAGCATTATTTTCCTTTCCCGTGTATCTGTTAAATAAATAGTTTTATCTCCTTCACTTTCCTTCGAGGAAAATTTATTTTTCCAGAACCTGGTGGGGGAGGGGTGGTTGTGTCTTCTCTCAGAGGATATATATTCTAAATTTGGCCAAACCGGAACACCCTTGAAGTGTTTCTCCTGGTCCTTATCTCAGCTCATGCACCCTTTGTTATTTTTTTTTCTCTCTTCTGCCCAGCTGTGGCAGGGGAGGGTGATCAAGCGACTTTCATCGGTTCCTGTCACTGGGCCAGTGTCAAACCCCAACACCAGTCCCTTTCCTCCAATAAGGAGAATTGAATACAGGTAGATATAAATGAAAAAATAACAATTTACTAAAAAACCAAAACAGCAACAGGCTAAAAATAACAGTAATGGTCACTAGTTACAAAGTTGCCGAAATCTCGCAGGCTCCCCAGCAGCAAACTCACAATGGCAGAGTAACCCCTCCCCCTAAGATGGCGCCCTCTGCTGACAACCATGTGTGGGGAGACAAAGGGGAAATGTCAGACAAACCCCACTCGGTTCAACCTTCTCCCTGGAACAAAAATACCGGAAGGTAGGAGCTTACAAAGCAGTTCTAGTGGCAGATGGGAATTGCTCCGGTGTGTGTGGTCTGTCCTGCTGTTTGCTGCCACTTCCTGCCACCTGCTGGCCTCCACTGGTGTTGGGGCTGCTGTCTCGGGTCCACGTTCTGATGAGGGGAGAGGAAATGGACTCTTGAGCACTGAGAAACAGTGGCCCAACCTTGGACTGACTAGCTCTGCGCTGCCAATAGGAGTTGCAAATTTTACTCTGAAACAATTTTTGATTGTGAAATGCAGCTTCTTGGGTTGTTACTGTTGTGAGTAGAGCCAAGAGGCAAGAGAAAGCTCTGCTTGGGCGACCTGACTTTAAAAAGACCACCATCTCCTGGCCCTGCAATTCTCTTTCTGACTGCAGGGTCTTAAAGAGACAGTAACAAACTTTAGGCACAGATAGATGTAGAATGCAATAACATTTTGGGTTACCCAGGACAAATGGCCACAAATGAAATAACTGGTAATAGAAAGCTGCAAGCAAATTGCTTTGACAATGGTATTACTGTTGTAAGAGTTCAAAGGTTTTGGACATCAGGTCAGCAGCTGCCAATCCAGAGGACAGAAAAAGCTGCTTGTTGAGCCTCTGATTTCTACTTAGGTTGAAATTATTCCTGACTATTCCTGTACCTCAGCATCTCCTCTGATTAAATCAGCCTCCCCTTTATCTCTCAGAGTGCAATTCACACACTAATAAGTTCCCTACTCCCCACTGAAATGTGAGACCCTGTCCTGGGTTGCAGTGTATTCTATTACCATCCTCATGAGCTGTTGAAATCAGGTGGGGCAGTGTTTCCTTACATCCTCCCCCCAGACTATCTTTCTGTTAATGGCCCATCAATGCCATGCCGCATGACTCAGAGATAACTCCCTCTGGACTGTCTTCTGTTAATGAGTGTTCTGGTTTGGCCAAATTTAGAATATATATCCTCTGAGAGAAGGCACAACCACCCCTCCCCCACCAGGTTCGGGAAAAAATAGATTTTCCCAGAAGGAAAGTAAAGGAGATAAAACTATTTAATTACCAAACACACAGGAAAAGGAAAATAATGTTAAATAATAAAATCTTCCGCTGTGGAGGAAAAAACCTGGGTAAGTGTTAGAGTTCTCCCTTTGGTCTCCTCAGGGCTGGGGTTTGGGCCGGGGCCAGGCCCTCTGTGCCCGGTGGAAAGTCCTCCCGATTTGCTCTGATGTTAAAGCAATCAAGCAGTCCAGTAGAAAAGGGAGAAAATCCGAAATTCCAGGGAAGGAAAAAAAGTTCAACTCTCAGTCTCTCTCCGGAGAACAAAAAACTGAGCCACTGGCCAGAAAAAAAACTGTCCTGGGTGCACCAAGCCGGGTGCTTCCTCCCTCCCCTGCTGCAGCTGGGAAACAAACTATCTGTGTGTGACCTTGAACAAGCTGCAAACTGCTTTGAAAAAGTTTTGCTCAGTTTTTTCCTTCCCCCTCTCAGGCTCAGTTTAGAGGCATAGAAAGGCACAGGAATTAATTTCTGGGCATAGGCAGCGATATGGGATACACATCATAAGGTCACCCCACGACAATGAGCCTAATCAACACTTGCCTCATGATTCATTATCCCATTGTGAGATGCTCCACCCAGAGAGAGGAACCAAGCATTCCATCCTGGATATAATCTGAGATTCTGAACACCAGAGACAACATTTCCACTGGATTTCCAGAGGACAGGAGCTACATAGCCACCACTGGACTTTCTGAAGAAGAGCAGACCCTTTTTTCTACAGGATCATCGCTTCAGAAGGACTGCAGCCACCATTCTACTGGACTGCTACCACCACCCTGATTAACAGGGTGTCAGGTTGTATCCTGACTCTGTCAGTTTAACCCAGTATTATCTGCCTTTATATATTTTTTTTCCTCGTTTTATTTCCCTATTGAATTGTTATTCTGACTTGGTGTCTCCCACTGGTTTGTTTTCAAACTAGTACAGACCCTCACTCAAATTACCTCTATTTCAGCCTTCTCAGAGTGACTCCCATAGTTATCAAAACTTAATCATGTCTTCAAAAATGTCGAAAAGTGGTCATTAGGCAAAAGGTCACAGGATGCAATATTTATTTTTCTCTTTCAGTCATTCAGATGATATCTATAATGGCAATTGACATGCTGGAGGTTGTGAGAACACATTAATTTGTGCAGCCTTGTTTTTGCTCTCACTGTGGTGCACCAGCTTGCGTTAAAGAAAAGGTATTATCAAGGTCTGAGGTGAAAGGTCAATCACTGTAGTATTGTATGTGAGAAAGTGTGTTGTGCAGTCAGAAGGCCCCTGTACAGCAGAGTGTAGAGGGATTCCTTGTGGAACAGGGGCATATGATACCCCAGGAAAGTCTGGCCAACCCAGAGTTGCTGAGGAAGAACCCCTGAACTGGCCTCAGGCTGCAGGCAGGCCTGGAAGACACCTGGCTGCAGGCAGCCTTGAAAATCCTTGGCAAAGTTATACACTGGTCGGCTCCCCCACTGCTTAGAGGCTGTCTAGTGGGAATAGGGCATGAATCTTTGCAAAGTAGATATAAGTTAGTGAAAGTAAACAATAAAACTGGAGCACAATGCTGAAATCGTATTGGTGTTCGTGTCGTTACTCTGGCCAGCTCCCCTGCACTCGGAACCCCCCCCTGCAAAACCTGGTGCCCGAACAGGGACCCGAGTGAGTTTTTTCACTTAAATGCGGTGTGTTTTTTGCTTAAATGCGGTTTCGCTTGAATGTGGCAAGACTCTGAATCATCGCATTGGTGTTGGAACCTGGGGAGCTGGAGCGGGAAGGGTCTCAAAGCCGAGTGAAGCCAGAGACCGGAGCTTGCGCAGCCAAGTGAGCCCCTGCAGGTAAGAAGCTATGGAGTACAAGGCAGGAACTCGCCTCCTAGCCAGTATCCTCTCTAAGAGAGGCAAGACTGTGAAAGATCGAGATCTCTATGCCCTAATTACGTGGGCCCAGGAACAAGGATGTTTGAAATGCACTTCGCTTTTGTTTTCGACCAAAGCGTGGTAGGAAGTTGGGAACAAACTGTGGCTGTCCACAATTGAGGGTGGAAAGGAAGGTAAAGAAGCTAAAGCTCTCGGATTAACTTGGAGAGCCGTGACTAACACCCTCACAGAAATGAAAGCAGAGAGGAAGGTGGCTGCAGTGGCCATGGAAGCCCTGGGGGGTGGCGGTCCTGGACAGGAAAGAGATGGGGGTCTTACGGAGAGGCGGCCGGAGACCAGGGCGGAGTCCAGGGTTGCACAATTTTTCGGGCTGACCGCGGGTAGACAGATGAGGGGAACGGCAGCACCTGTACGTCCACTGCGGGAGCTGCTGGACCCGGCGGGGAAGGAAGTTACCCCACCGAAGTCTGAGGGAGAAATGGCTGCAAAGGCGGAAGCACAGGCTCCTGACCCTGGGGGCGGGGCGTAGGTGAGCAGAGGAGAAAAGAGCGGTCCTAGCTCCCTGACTGAAAACGGCAGCGCTTCACCCCCCCCCCCCCCCCCCCCCCCGCCGGACAGGGGATCATTGTCTGATGGCGAAGCAGCCTCTACAGCTTTGTCGCCTGCAGAGACAGAGCCAGCCAGGGCTGCTGGGGGTCAGCCCCAAGAGGAGGAGAACCACCGAGAGATGATACATGAAGTAATCAAGAAGCTTGCTGAATTGTCTACACATCAGGAAGCGCTGGAATCTAAGGCTTGCGAAACCACACCATCAGCACCATGGCATCCCGTGGACCCACCAGTCAAGACAGCCACCAGAACTCCTACATTGCCGTCGGGAGAACCAGGCACAGTGCCTACGGCCCCTCCCTTCCTACGAGAGGACGTGCACCCATTGCCTCCGTCAGCCCCGACAGTGAGGACTGACCCATTGCCAGATGTCCTGTGTCCTAATGATTGCATCAGCATGGCACAATTGTTGTTAACCCCTTTACAGTTCCTGCTCTGGGAGCTAACGTTAGAAAGTGGGTGGTATACGTGCCCACCTTGTGCGGACCATGATCGAAGGCAGAACCAAGAAAGGGAGTTGCATAAATTCTTGGGTATAGCACCAGACACAGAGGTAGAATGGGGAATTGTTTTTGACTGTCTTGAGACAAGGGCATTGGGGGACATGTTCGATCGGCTGTCTGCCCATTTAGACCAAGTGAAGGCAGTATGGAATGTGGCAGTGTTAGGGCAAGAGTGTAGCACACAGGTTCGTGTCCCGCGGCAGCATGTGGTGGCCCCCGAGATCTGGGAAGCGACAAAGCAGCGCTGGGCCTGCAAACATTCTGAGAGGTTTGCTTCTTGTAAGCATCTTAGCAGGGTCCCACACAATGTTGGCAGCAATCCAAAAGAGACAAAACATGTGGGTCACCCTAGCTAATTTAACGGGGCAAGACTCCATGTGTCTGAGCCTGGCTACGCCAGGGGACCCATTTCGCACCTGTTTAATTGGTTTCCCATATTTTAACCTGCAAGACTCCAGAGGAATGAACTAAACATAACTTCGCAGATGCTTGATGAGCTAAGCACAGATATTACTAGTGTTAGGCATGTGGTATTACAAAATAGGGCAGCCATTGATTTTCTACTATTAGCCCACGGCCACGGCTGTGAAGATTTCCAGGGTATGTGCTGTATGAATCTTTCTGACCACTCTGTCTCAATTCACAAGCACCTCTCTGACCTCCAGAGGGGCCTGCACAACCTTCGGGAGACAGACAACCCTATTGGAGATTGGCTTAAGGGTCTGGGTATCACCAGATGGCTGTGTACCTTGGTAGTAGAAGGCTGCTGATTGCTATTTGTAGTTATATTAGGCTTAATAGTACTTGGGTGTATTTTTTCTTGCATTAAAGCGGGGCTGCGAAAGATCATCGACCAGTCCTGGGTTGCCCAAAAAGAAAACGGGGGATGTGTAGAGGGATTCCTTGTGGAACAGGGGCATATGATACCCCAGGAAAGTCTGGCCAACACAGGGTTGCTGAGGAAGAACCCCTGAACTGGCCTCAGGCTGCAGGCAGGCCTGGAAGACACTTGGCTGCAGGCAGCCTTGAAAATCCTTGGCAAAGTTATACACTGGTCGGCTCCCCCGCTGCTTAGAGGCTGTCTGGTGGGAATAGGGCATGAATCTTTGCAAAGTAGATATAAGTTAGTGAAAGTAAACAATAAAACTGGAGCACGATGCTCAAATTGTATCTGTGTTCATGTTGTTACTCTGGCTGGCTCCCCTGCACTCGGAACCACCTCCCCCCCCCCCCCCCCCCCGCAAAAGCAGAGTAGTTAGATTTTTTTACCACCTTCTCAGAGACAAAAGAGAGTTTGAAAATTGATTAGACACTTCTGTAGCCTTGCAGTCCTGGGAAATTATGTGAGGGGAAAAATGGTGAGAGGGGCAGGGAGAGAAAATTATTCTAATACTGAAAATTTTAAATGTAAAATAATTTTATGATTCTTTACTGAAACTGATCATCAAAATCAGTCCCAACTCAATACAGTCAAAAAGAAAAGATCATTCTGGGACTTAGAGTTCTTTCAGCTGTACATTTCAGAGGCAGTTATAGGTACCAGCAGCCCTCAGTGACTCTCCTGTAAACTTTGTATTGAGTCGGGGAAACAAGGGTTAAGTTAATTACTAAAGGGGCTGCTTGCTAAAACAATGCATGTAGCTTGCCTAACATTTATTACATTTGTCAAGTAGGAAAAGGGAGGATACAAGACTATTGATAAGGAGAAGCAGCCATGACCAAAAGATCCTGCTTTGGACCTAGGAGCCAGTTCAAACCAGCCTTGGGGTTTGAACTTGAGCCAGGGACTCAGGGAGCATGTGCAAGGAAACAAGGTGAAAAGTTCAAATCGAGGAAAACTTCTTACTTCATCTGAAGAAGACTTCTTACTTCATCCCAGAGACCCCTGCACGAGGCACTGCACAAGCGCAAGCCATATGGAAATTACTTTAGGCTCATTATAATATGAAGCAGGGCTAGGCGAGGCTAGGAAATGAATTTCTATAGGCACATTGGGAAGCTTAATGAATATGCAGCTTGTAACTCGATATATACCAAGCCAAATGGTATTGCTGACATGCAAGCATTTGGTGGAGCAATCCACATGTGCCCTAGCACTGGAATAAACATACCTACTTTACTACTTATTTCAGTAGTGGAGTCTTTTCCGTGTATCAGTATTGCACAGTAAAACCCTGCCACTGGATAACATAATTCCCAGCTGTAACATTCCAAAGTAGGTTTCAGTAAAATTAGCAGTAATGTATTGAAATTTGTTCACAATAGGCTTGGGGGATGATTATTAGCCCATATTTTTTTGTTCCTGGAAACCAGAGGAATTATTTCCAAACCTAATTGGTTTGGTAGCCCTTGTCCTTATGGGAGATTTCAATTTCCCAGACATCAACATGGAATACAGTGATGCCATGAAGATTTTTTTCCTTTTCTTTTATAACCCTGTTATACCTTTTTACAACTTCTGTATTCCTAGTACTTTTTGCCTACATTCTTGGACTTGTTTGTCAAGCTAAGAGACTAAACATTTTAGAAGCTTCGTAGCTAGGGATCAGTGTGCCCCAGACCCCAAGGTCCTCTTCAGAACACATTCTATAAACTAAGATAGACCCATCCAGGGGAAAGTTCCTTGGGGAGAGGGGCTCACTTGAGCCTCTCATTGGAGAATCTTTGATAAATATGCTAATTAGTAAAACCTATAATGTTATACCCGATCTTTTAGGGCATACTCAGCAGGGTGCATCTCGAGGCATATGACCTGAACGTGTGCACCTAAGAATCCTTAAAATAAATACCAAGGTAAAATTCCTTTTCCCCTTCTAACCGTGCTTGACTCTTGATTTTAAGACCAAGAAAAGGCATCAACAGTGCTGTGACCAGCAGGTCTTAGAAATTCCTGAAGTTTGTAGGAGATAGCAGGTACTCAGTGAGCCAACTATGAAAGATACCCTCCTAGACTTGCTATTTGAGAATAGAGGACTCATGATGATGCCTAAAGATTTTTGCTTTTTATATATTTTTCATATATTTGTAGCTTTGTAGACTATTTATACAGTTATATAGCTTCAAGTACTTTTCCTGCCCTTTCTCTCACATTTTATAACAATAAGCAAACCCTTGCTAACACATTCCTCAAATTCTGTTTAGTCTTATTCTCCAGAAGGGAATTTCTAACAAGGTGTTGGGGTTTAGGATTCTTTCCTTTTGTTTCGTTCTCTCAAAGAATTTTCTCCCATATATATTGCTAGGAGACAATAATGACCGGGTATCTAAAAGAGACAAAAGAAGTGGCCACAGCTCAGGGGAGGGGTCCCGCTGGCTATTCTCTCTTTTTACCTGGCGGTTTCTCTGGGAAGGGCAGAGATACGGCAAGAATTGGGATGGGGAAAAGGGGTTGGGTGCAGCTCCTACCTCTCTTGCTCTCTCGGCATTCCGAGGGGAAGGCAGCTGCAGTCGCTGTGGGAAGAATTCACCACTACTGTGGGGTTCTGTCTTCTGTTGGGGTTCCTCCCCCCTGCCATGTGGTCCTGGGAGAGGGGCCCTGGGGGGGAGGCACGGGGTTTCCCTAGCCCCGGGTCAACCTCGTTCCCTATTGGTTGTTTTGTGTTCCCCTGCACGGGCAAGGACCCTTGGGTCCTGTGATTGCTGCAGTTTCCTCGGCATCCTCAGCCATGCGGCTAGGAAAATAAACATCTCTGAAAATATCTACCAAGAATCGGTCTATATATTCTTTTCCACGGGCCTTGTTGTCTGATACACGTTGCAACCATCCCCATTGCAACATTTGGTAGGAGAATGTGAGCAGAACGATCCCTTGGAGGACAGCGACTGTGATTTGTGAGTAAACTCCGGATTTCTCTTCTTGTTTTTGTTTTGCTGTTCCATCTCTAAACTATGGAGGGACCGTGGAAAAATGCGTGGCTCTCTGAGCCACATATGGACATTTATCTTAAACTTGAAAAGATTCTTGAACAACAATTTGTAAATTTTAGCTTAATTCAAGCTCAAAAGGAACTGAAACACTTCCTGGCATGGTTGTTTAAGAACTTTTTCTACTTTTCTTGAGACTTGATTCTTACCAAAGACTTTTGGAAGACTGTTTGGACACAGTTAATTTCTGAGTCAAAATACATGCCGATGGAAGAATATTTTCGTGAATATTATTTAATTACCAAGACTGTTGAACAATGTCAGCTGTGTCCTTGCGAAGGGAAGCCTGCCTCAGGGACCGTGCAACTGTGGCCACGTGTGCCGAGTGCTCTGTGCGCAGCAGCGAGGCAGTTCCCAGGTGCGGGTGGAGTGATGCGAGCTGCAGTGCCGGTGGCAGAGCGAGGCACAGTGGGAGCGGCACGACCCGGCGGTGCCTGCCTGGCCCCGCGCAGTGCGTGGTGGAATGAGCCCTGTGAACACCCGGCCGGCGGCGATGGTGGTGGAGCAGAGCCGTGCCTAGCCAAAACATGCATTGGAGCAGGGTGCGGGAGGGCCACTGCTCGGGGACCCGGCCGAGATGTGGGCGCAGCACCAGGCAGCGGCAGCGCAGCTGTGACCAGAGGAGGTGGCAGCGTGCGGGGAGCTGAGCGGCGCAGCCTGGCCTGCACGGCCCTGAATGCGACCCCAGGAGACCCCGCAGGAAGCGCACACAGGTACGAGCAGCCCCGATGGCCCCGGCAGCCCTGGCAGCCCCAGCAGTTCCAATACGGGAGCGAGCGAAAGCAAAAGAGAAAGCAAAAACACAGAGAGACAGAAAACAGCAACCACTCGGAAAAAGAAAAAAATCATGATAGCTAAGGTTTTAGGAATAGTAAAATGGTATAATGTTAAACAAAATTATGGTTTTATAACGAGATGTGACAACCAGGAAGACATATTCGTTCACAGAACTGCTATTAAAAAGAATAACCCTGAAAAAGATATCCCAAGCTTAGGAAATGGAGAAATAGTAGAGTTTAAAATAATCCAAGGAAGGAAAGGTTTGCAAGCAGCAGATGTCACTGGGCCTGGTAGTGCTTCTGTGAAAGGCAGTATATATGCTGCAAATCGTTGTCATGTCAACCAATATCCCCATTATAAGCCCCCCTACAGTCTCCCTTTCCTAATCCCACCTTTCTCTTTTATCCTATATCCTATTACCCCCAGTGTATTCCCAATCCGTTTATTCACCCATGGTTTCTCTCACAAAACCATGCCTTTACCAATTGTTTTCCCAAAAATCCCTTTCCAATGCCGAGTGGGGGATGACAAGGGAGAGAGAAAGAAATTAACTATTTTTGTTTAGCATTCCAACAGGTACATATGGAAGAAACCTTCTCCTACCTCAGTTTCCCCACAAAGCATGCTCGGAGTGTCCTGTCTCCCTTCTGTCAGCCTTAAGATGTTCCAGAGAAAAAATCCATTTGGACATTTAAAGACTCAGGAGGGTGGCTTGTTTTGTTTTGAAATTGTCCTTGTTATCTCATGTTTATCCAGTTGTTTTTCAATGTTAAGTTTTAAATCTCCTTTTGTTAAAAATAAACGGGTGAAGTGTTGGGTTTCCTCCCCCCTGCCATGTGGTCCTGGGAGAGGGGCCCTGGGGGAGGCATGGGGTTTCCCTAGCCCCTGGTCAGCCTCATTCCCCATTGGTTGTTCTGTGTTCCCCTGCGTGGGCAAGGACCCTCAGGTCCTGTGATTACTGCAGTTTTCTCGGCATCCTCAGCCATGTGGCTAGGAAAATAAACATCTCTGAAAATATCTATCAAGAATCGGTCTATATATTCTTTTCCATGGGCCTCGTTGTCTGATACACATGTTGCAACCATCCCCATTGCAACAGTCTTCTGCTGCCTTCTACCATGAGTGGAGCTCTGCTCGTAAGCAGCCGTTGCACTGGGACCATATTAATACCCTACCTCACTAAAAACAGGACTTGTACCGTCTGCTTGGGTGCCTCAGGGGAAAACTCTGGGATCCCGAGCCGACTCCCAGGGAGCTTTTCCCTGCCCTGCTCAGACCCCAGCTGCCCTGCCTCGGCTAGTTTCTTTTACCACTACTCTGGATTTTCACTACACTGTAGCTCTGCACCCCCTGCCCTGTCGGGATGCCCCACCGTTCCAGCTACAGCTGCGGAGTTTCAGCTACCTCTTGCTTGCTACCTCGGGCCAGCCCGCCCTGCTGTTCCAGCAGCTGCTTCGACATTCCTGCTGCAGCCCATTTTTGCCATTCAGCCTGTCCACCATTACCACATGGTCCCTGAACCCGCACCGAAGCGCCCCCTGCAGCCTCAGCAAAATCATCGCACCTGCCCTGCCCAACCAGGAGCCTGCCAGTGCCCCTGCTGGTTGTGACCATAACTACACCAAAGGGGAAAGTGCCTGCAGCCAAGAAGGCTGTTACTGGGTTTCTGGTATTGTTTGTTGTTGCTGCCATAGTTGCTGTTGTTTGTTTGCCTTGTTATATACACTAATAAAGAACTGTTATTCCTTTTCCCATATCTTTGCCTGAAAGCCCCTTAATTTTAAAGTTATAATAATAATAATTCAGAGAGAGGGGGGTTGCATTCTCCATTCCAAGGGAGGTACTGTCTTGGGGTGACTTTATGATGTGTATCCCCTATCGCTGCTCTATGCCCAGAAAATCAATCCTGTGCCTTTCTGTGCCTTTAAACTGAGCCCGAGAGGGGGGAGAAAAGAAAAACCGAGCGAACTTTTCGAAACAGTTGTTCAAGGACACAGATACACACTCCTCTGCATTCTGCTGCTGCAGCAGCAAGAGTGGAGGAACCACCCTTCTTGCTTTTCAGCCAGCTTTTGAAAGAGGTGGAAATGGACTTAATAGCTCCTGCCTTGAGGCCAGGGCCCTCCACAGCCCCGGTGCAGCCTCCGCCACCTCCCCCTCCTGCTCCTCCTCTGCACCCCCCGCCGCCTTCTCAGCTGTCCGGGGTCCCAGTGAGGGTCCCGGCGGTCACCGAGACGAGGGCAGATGGGAGAGGGGAAGCAGCTTTAGATGGGTCTCTGCCAGTGAAAAAGGAAGAAGTAGCTTTAGATGGCTCCTTGCCAGTGAAAAGGAGGAGGTGGAGGCAGCCCCGGCCCTGACCCTGGCCCCGGCGCCTCCGCCGCCCGCGACCCCGGCCGCGGTTTTGCCGCAGCCACCAATAGGGGGGGAAGGGGAAGGGGGGAGGGTGACCCTGGCCACTGGGAGGCTGGCCGTAGAAGCCCAGGTTAGCGCATGCGTCCTCCTCGACTCCCAGTTGGACGGCGCCCCTGTCTCTCCCCATTTCCTCCAGTCATTCCTGGGTGGGAGGGACAAAGGGGAGGAGACAGCCAGCGTGTACAGCCCACAGCACCACCCTTAGAGGTGGAGCCATGAGGCAAGGCTTTACACCAGGAGGGCGGGGAGGGAACCTCCCTGTGCCGGTTTGGACAAATTTGGAGGGAAATATCTGCCTTTGTGTCCTCTAGGAACAGTTCCCACTCAGCCCGGTCAGCTCGGGACACAGCAGGCTGCGGGGGCCAGCCTCTGATATCGGAGGGATCAGAGGTCTGGCTCGTGGGTCCTTCCAAGGGACCGCGGCGATAAAGGCAGAGGGCGGAGGAAAGGAGGCAGGCTCAGAGTTGGGTTAAATCCAGAAAGTTTATTGGCCCTCCGAACGGGGGGGCCTCAACCACCAGGGGGTGCCCAATTCTGCGCACCTGCAGATCTCGTGCAAGGGATTTTATGGGGGGGGGAGACAAGGGGGGGAGTACAGATCAACCAACCAGGGAAGGGAAGGGTGTGGCAAACAGAACGAGGGACACATAAGGGAACCAACTGTAACAGGGGAAGGGAGGGACTCCTTTCCCCGGACCAATCACTTGGCCCCCTGGCTAGAACTTTCCAGAAGCCTGGGAGGGGTGCCAGAGTGACAGACAGGGCCCTGGGAGGAGACAAAACTGACAGATAGGGTGATTTAAATAAAACAGGGGGGGCGCCAACTGGGGTACACCAAACTTAAAGAACTTAGAGGGGAGACCCGGACTGAACCAAAGCAAACACACTCCCACAAATATCCTCCTTTTTTGTTTTTTCAAGATGACATGAATTCGGGTTGGGGACAGTACTCTGAGTCTGGGTACAGGTCCCCGAACCACGTCATCTCCGGGGCCATAGGCTCGAGTTCAAAGTCTTTGGGGAGCTCTGCTTGGTTGATTTCTGCAGGGGAGGATAAGCTCATAATCATGTTGGTTAGCAGTCTTTTCAGCAGCCCGAATATAATTATGACAACTAAGAGAATAAAAAACAAGATCAGTCCGGTTCGGAGAATGGATCTAGTTCACCTGGATAATCCCCATCCGCTGAAGATGTTGCCAAGCCAGTCACCAGTCTCTCTTTGAATCTGCTTCACCATGGCCTGCATTTTATCGATGGTCTTGTGGATGTTCTCAGCCCTCGATGATGGATTGAGGCAGCATAGTCCTTTGAACTCCTCACACCGGTGATCATGGAGGAGGAGTAGGAAGTCAATGGCCGCCCTATTTTGTAGGGTGGCTTGTCTGGTCAGTTCCTCGTCTTTTAAGAGGTCACTTAGGGCGCTTGAAGTAAGGTTTGCTTGCTTGGCGACCCAACATTCTAAGTGGCCTAATTCCCCTAAAGCTTTGGCTGCAGCCACCCATGGCAAGAGCACGGTGATTGCAACCCCTTTTGGTCTGGACCAATGGATTTCTTCTGAATCACAATTCTGGTCCAGTTCGGCCAATTCACGTTTTTTGATTGCCAATTCGGAGGTTTGGTATGTTTACTTCTCCCAATTACTGACTACTGTTTGGTTGGGTGTCAGCAGCGTCAAACGGCCTATTGTGCATGGGCCTCCTAATAGGCGAGAGGGGATGCCTGCCCACGCCCTGTCGCCGCAAATGAGGAACAGTCCCCGGGGTAACCTTTTCAGGCGTGACCGGTGAGGATTTTCAGTGGTCACTTTACTGACGGCCAGGCACCATTTGGCTGCTTTGTACTCCCGGTGATTTGGGGCAATGATCTTAAAAGCCTCCAGATCTGGGGACAGCCCGAACTGAAACTGGATGCAGTAGCGAGCCGGGTATGACCCCAGGAGGTCTAATTCCTGGGACTCGCTACTGGCCCTTGGGAGCCGGGGCAGCCATTTTTCAAGGGGGTTGTCGGTGTCACGCTTTCCCCTGCGGTGCCAGCTGAATGGGGGCCGTCTCCGATAAGGTACCCGGGGACAGTGCAAGTTGACAGGCGGCTTGGCAACAGAGGCCCTACCCGTATTTGATGATTTGGTGGTCTGGGAAGGTGTCATCGAAGCTTGCATGGGCTCGAGCTTTTCGGGAAGAGAAGTAAATTCTTCTTGCTCGAGAGGGATCCCCACTAGACACGTAGCCATGGGGTTTTGGGCCGCAGCGGTGGATAGGCATATGTGGTCCTGACCCATGGTACGCGCTAGAACTGACCATACGTTGGCTGCTGGTTGAGGAACTATCCACGAAGACACAAGCCATGGGAGCATCTGCAGGGTGATGACGATCTGCAGAACCTCGGCGACGGCTTGGATTGACGGCACAGGACCCATCTCCGATGTCTCCAAACTAAAACAAAACTTAGAAAAATGAGGTTGAAACTGGGGATAACAACTGGGATAAACTTGGGGCTCAGGGCTCAGAGAGGCACACGACTAACCTACCCCGGTCTTGGGGGGTATTTGATCTCCCTTCCTGACGGTCTGGGAGATACACGGTTTCACCCACTTTGATGGGATCCACCTAGGGCCCTCGGGGGTGGATACACATGCGTACCGTTTCCCCCAGGTTCATAAGGCCCTTGTATCTCCCTAGTTTCTGGGCCCTTAACCAACACCGGAAGCCTTTCTTTCATTTGCAACCGCTGAGACCGCCCAAAGTGCCGCACGATTGGTGGGTTCAGGTTCTCAAAGGCACAGTTGAGGAAATTTAGGGTGAACAATGCCTTTGAGAGCCTGACAGCAGGTGACTCTAGCTTTTTTGAGGAGCACTGGCACTGGATCATTCTTTTGATGTTTTGGTGGGCCCTCTCTACAATGGCTTGACCTGTCGGGGAATAGGGGATGCCAGTCTTGTGTTCTATTCCCCATTGCTGCAGGAAGCTCCTGAACTCCTTGGACGTATACGCTGGGCCATTGTCCATTTTGATGACTTTGGGGATGCCCAGGGTAGCGAATGCCTGCACTAAGTGCTTTTGGACATCGCTAGCCTTTTCCCCTGTGTGGGCAGAGGCAAAAACTGCTCCCGAGAAGGTATCAACCAACACATGCACGTACTTCATTCTGCCGAATGAAGCAACATGTGTCACGTCCATCTGCCACACTTCGCAGCTGTTAAGTCCACGGGGGTTTGCGCCAGTACCAATGGCAGGAAGAGCTAGCTGGTGGCATTCTGGACATGCAGCCACAATCGCCCTGGCCTGGTCGTGCTTTAGATCGAATTGACGAACCAGGGCAGGAGCGTTTTGATGGAACAGCTGATGGCTGATTTTGGCCTGCTCAAACACGTTTGGAGTCGGGGCCATCACAGCTGGCGCAGCGAGGGCATCTGCCCTCCTGTTGCCTTCTGCGATGAACCCGGGCAGGTCCGTGTGTGACCCGACGTGCATCGCGTAAAATGGTTGCTCTCGGCGGGAGACCAGATTTATTAACTTTGAGAGCAACTCATACAAGGCCATGTTGGAGACTTCACGCAAAATGGCGTGCTCGGCTCTGGAGACTACCCCTGCAACATATGCAGAGTCTGTTACCAAATTTAGGGGTTCGGGGAACCTTTCGAAAGCCCTGACGACTGCGTCCAACTCAGCAACCTGAGGCGATCCTTCCACTTCTTTGATGTCAGTCTCCCACCGCTGAGTTCGGGGGTTTTTCCAAGTCGCCCCGGACGCGTCAGTAAAAACTGTCAAGGCCTTTAGAGGTTCCTTGCTCCGAACACTTCTTATATTTAATTCGAATTGAACTTCCGAATTGAAAATTTTGTGGGCTGGCCTATGCAAAGAAATTTGGCCTGTGTAGCCCTCCAGAGCAAACTGCAATGCTTCACAATCTTGAAGCAGACTCTCCAACATCGCCTTAGTAGTTTGGCCCATTTTTGTCCTAATTGGCACATGGATGCAGTCGAAGTCACATCCTGATAACTCTCTGATCCAGATCCTAGCCTTCCGGATCAGTTCAGCCATCAGCTCTTGTGGCTGTGTCATCCTCTTGGACCGATGATGGCTGAGAAATACCCACTCTATGATTAAGAGGGGATCCCTCCGGTCCTGGTCCTTTTTGCTCTTCTTTTTGTTGTCTTCCCATTGGAAGACAACCCCGTGCAAGTGTGGCAGGTTACCCAGGATGATGAATTTGAATGGCAAGTCAGGCCTATACCTGCTTGCCTGCCTGGTGGACATTAGATGTTGCACCTTCTCCAGAGCTGTTTGCGCCTCTGGGGTGAGTGTCCGGGGAGAACTAAGCTCCTCTCCCCCTTTTAGTAAATCAAAAAGGGGGACTAGGTCTTCGTTGGACAGACCCAGCCATGGCCTCACCCAATTTAAAGACCCACACAGCTGGTGGACATCTGCCAGAGTCTTGATGTTGGTATTGATAGCCAATTTTTGCGGCACAATGGTCCGCTTTGTAATCTCTAGGCCCAGGTACTTCCAAGGTGGCATCCGTTGAATCTTTCCCTCTTGGAGCTCAAACCCTGCAGCAACCAATGCATTGATTGTCAGGTCGAGCACACTGGCAAGCATGTCATTGTCGGGGGCACACACGAGGACATCATCCATATAATGGAAGATGATGGCCTCTTTTGCTGCTGCGCGAACTGGGGCAAGCAAGGAAGAGACATACCATTGGCAGATGGTCGGGCTGTTCTTCATACCCTGTGGCAACACCTTCCAATGGTATCTTTTCCTTGGGGCTTCTCGATTGATAACAGGAATCGAGAAGGCAAAACGCAGGGCATCGTCAGGGTGCAGGGGAATTTGGAAAAAGCAGTCTTTAATATCAATTACTGCCAGATTCCAATTTTGAGGGGGCATCGTTGGGGATGGCATCCCTGGTTGGAAAGAGCCCATGTCCTCAATAACATTGTTAATTTGACGAAGGTCCTGGAGGAGCCGCCATTTGTCTTTGTTAGGCTTTTTGATAACAAAGACAGGGGAATTCCAAGGGCTGTTGGATTCCACGATATTCCCCTTTTTAAGTTGCTCCTCCACGAGCTTCTCGAGCACCTTCAACTTCTCACCATAGAGCGACCACTGCTCTACCCAAATGGGCTGATCAGTTTTCCAATTTAGCTTTTGAGTAGGGCGCTTTTCAGTGGCCGCAACCCAAAAATTTTTCGGGGGGTCAGGTAGGTCAATTGTGACTCCCCACTGCTGCATGAGGTCTCTCCCCAAGAGGGGTTCCTTGTAGTCTAATACGAACGGACGTATGTTTGCCAATTGTCCGCTCAGTCCCTTGATTTGCACGATGCTCTTTGATTGTTTGGCCAATTGAATGCCCCCAACACCTTGCACGTGGCTAGCCACATTCTGCAATTCCCAATGTGCCGGCCATTCCTGTGTGGGAATGATCGTCACATCTGCCCCTGTGTCCAGAAGCCCTCTGAGGTGCAGGACTTCCTCCCCTCTGTTGACCTTGCAGCCTACCCGAGGCTTCTCTGTCCCTATAACATGTGTGGCACACACCGTTGGGGGTGGCCTTTCCACAGGGACAGCCTGGGCGACTGTCTGCCCTCTGGGCAGGAATAGAGGTGGGTGGACAGAGCGCAGCCAGAGAACGGGTCCTTCAGGACTAGATGTCATTAGTCCTGGAGCGACTTCGATCTCTTGTGGTGTGCAGGTAACATTTCCGACTATGACATACCTGTCAGGGCCTTGGTCTCCTGCCCACAGCTCACAACCAGTGCTTACCGGTGCGGTATGCCACTCTTTGGTTTTTAGGTGGAGGGGTGTCAACAGCTGCAACCTGAAAGAACCATCAGAAAAGGAAGTCAAATCCAGTTTTAAGGTCATGTCCGGTAGTTTTGTCTCTCTAAGTTTCCCCTCCCCCTCGCATCCCGTCCCTTTTTTGTCTTCACGCGGGGCGGGCGCGCGCTCCCCATTCAGTTTTTTTGTTGCTTAAGGCCCTCCTGTCCCCCAGGTTCATGTCCCTTTTTAAATTGCTGGAACTGCCGCTTGAGCGGGCAGTCCCTTGTCCAATGTCCAGGCCGGTCACATAGGAAGCAGGTGTTCCTGGCCTGTGGGGCTCGCTTTTGGCCGTTTGCAGTTGGAGGTGGCTTGGTGTTCGGGCCCGTGGTCCTCCTCTGGTCCACTGCAGGGCGATGCGTTGCTGTTCCCACTGAAGCCATTCCTCTGGGCTGCTGTCTCTCCGAGCTGGCAGGTTGCAGGTGTGGTGCCTTCACAGCACAAACTTCTAACATGTCCTGTACGGTTGGCGGGGGGTCCAGGGGGAGGCTCAGGATGGCTGCCTTGCACTGAGGGTTAGCATTCACCATGGCCATCTCTGCAATGACCTCTTCCCTGGCCGCTGGCTGCTTAACCTGCAACTCTACAGCTCGGGTTAGTCTCTCCACAAACTTCAGGAATGACTCAGTGGGTTCCTGCTGGACTTGCGAGTAAGATTCTACGGGCATATTAGGCCTCAGACCAAGGAATGCCTTACTGGCTGCTTCCTTGATCTGTTGCAGAACCTCCAAAGGCAAGCCTTGAGCCTGCTTTGGTGCCAGAGCCCAATCCCCTTCGCCACTCAGATGGTCCAATGTAAATTCCTGATTGCCGGCATCAACGGCCGTATCAGAACCTTGCAAGAGCGCTGGAAGGAGTCTGCGGAGCTCCCTTTCCCACGGTGCCTTCCAGAGCAGAAACTCTGCTGAGGAAAGCAGGCATGAGAATAGCTGACGCAGATCGAAAGGTGTCATTACTGCTCCAGAGAGACTTGCCTTTAAAAGGCCACGAAAATATTCGCTTTCTCTCCCAAACTCCTTCTGTGCCTTGCAGAGTTCCTTTGTTGTTTGGTGGGAGAGGGGTTCACAGCTGACATGGGTTGTTCCTCCTCTCCGGGACCTCTGATAAAAAACCGGAGCGGCGGAGGGAATGGAATCCAGTTCCGGGTTCCGGTCCTCGGGCCCCCCCCCCCTTTTCCGGCCAGACACTGTGGGAACCGGAAGGACAGGCGTGGAAACCGGAAGCAGGAAGTGGGTGGCAGCCGGGCATGGAGCCTCGATTTCTGGGGGCGGAGCACGGGGGCGCGCACTGGTGACAGGTAGGAGGGGTAAGAGGGGTGGAACCAGCTTGGGAGTAGGAGGGGTCGGGGCGAAAGGGGTTGGGACTCGGGAGAGAGGGATTTCGGGTGGAAAAGCGCGGGGAAAAGCAAGAGGGGGTCCCTTCCACGTGGCGCCCGCCATCTTGTCCTCCTTGGGCAGGGAGGGCATTTTCTAAACTCTCTGGATCACTAAACCGAACTCGGGGTCTGATAACTGGGGAAGTCGGGGAACGGGATAAACCTCGGGCAGTCTGGCCGGGACTGTCCGAGCGGGGACTCTGAGAACCCTGAGGAAAGCCAGGGAGACGGTGGCAGCCCTGCGCATCGCGGGTTGCTCTCCTCAGGATGCCCGTTTGAGGGGACATGGGTTCGGGAGACGGGTTAGGGGTAACAACTGGGGAATTCGGGGTTGTTTGTCCTTCCCTCTCCCGTTTTTTATTCAACGCTGACCTAATCTGCAAGTACAGAAAGGAGAAATCTTTCTCTTTGGCAGAACTAGATCGCGCCAGCTTTTCTCCCGCGGCATTCCAAAAAGGAACGGTCAAAACCGTATCCTGAGAGCACTGAGGGAAGTGCAGAAACAGCCACCGAATAAACCGTTTTAAACATCCCTTTGAAAAACTTATCCCCCCACCCTCAAGGAGTCCCGCAACTTGCAGAAATGCCCCTTTCTGTGCTGTGGAGAGTTTAGCGCCCATAGCACCGACAGCACAGCATCTGGAGCTAAACTTCAAGCCTGAAATGCCGGTTTTCCCAAAAACCAACCGGAGACAAGCGAACCGCGCTTGTTCCGGGGCTGCGCAGCCTACGTTCGGCTCTTCGAGAGCCGGGGACCGTCCTGGTCCCTCCAAAAGCCTTTACCGGCTTTGAGGCAAGTTTTTCCCCCACTGGGGAAAAATACTTACCTGACTGGCGTCCAGGTTAGCTCCAGGCAGACGATTCCTCCGCCGAGAACGACTTCGCGGCGCGGCGAAGCTACTGTCCTCACCCCCAGGAGCGGAGCTCACTAAAACGGAGCGTGCTGCAGCTGGGGTAGCTTGACGTCCCGAGGACGCACTTGACGAAACAATCAGTCCCTTCCGTGGGGTCCGATGGAAGCGGGGCCCCACGCCTGGGTGCCAAGCTGCCTTTGCCGAGGACGCCCCTTCCGCGGGGTCCGATGGAACGGGAAGCCCCACGCTTGGGCGCCAGGTCCAATGGAACGGGGAGCCCCACGCTTGGGCGCCACGCTGCCTTTGTGTCCTCTGGGAACAGTTCCCTCTCAGCCCGGTCAGCTCGGGACACAGCAGGCTGCGGGGGCCAGACCTCTGATCCCGGATCAGCCTGCTGTGTCCCGAGCTGACCGGGCTGAGAGGGAACTGTTCCCAGAGGACACAAAGGCACAGGGGTATAAAAGAAAAGGCAAAAAATCTTCATGGCATCAGGGAAGCACTGGGTAACTCATCAATTCCTTTATATGCCTAACTCCCCTAAATCATTGCTAGGGAAGGATTTGTTAGAAAAATTGGAAGCCAAAATTAAATTTAGAAGAGGGGAGGGGGTTCGAGTTATCATTCCAGAAACTAAATTTGTCGAAGTTGCTGCCCTTTTTATAGAGGACAGATGTGGTGAAATCCCCATTGAAGTTGAAAATGCTGTCAATCCAATTGTGTGGGCCAGTGATGTTCCAGGAAGATCCAAACAGGCAGAAACAGTGAGCATTGCACTCAAACCAGGAGCTACACTGGTAAGGCAAAAACAATATCCTTTAAAATTAGAGAGTCGCAAAGGACTGGCACCTATAATTGAAAAATTTCTCCAGCATGGGTTATTAGTGCAATGTGAGTCCAGGTATAACATGCCAATCCTTTCAGTGAAGAATGCTGATGGTAAGAGTTATTCGTTAGTCCAAGATTTGAGGGCAATTAACAAAATTACAGAGGACATACCCTCAGTGGTAGCAAACCCTTATACACTGTAGGAGCTTGGGTGGGTTGGATGGTCAGGACGGACGGAGATGAGAGATCTCTGAAGTCAGATCTTGGAACATGCGGTTTATTGCAAAGGGCATGGGTACAGGGGCACTGCTTAGAGCTGCCAGCCGCAGCTCGGAGCAGGCCCAAGAGAGCAAGAATGTAAAAGTAAGAGCAAGTAGGTAAAAGCGGAGTAAGACTGAGCGAAGAGGAAGTAAGTAAGGGGGAGAGAGAGAGAGAGTAAGTAAAAAGGGGGTGAGAGAGAGAGAGACCGAAGTCCTCATTACAATACAATAAATCCTCTTCTGTACTGAATATTCTAATTCTCACTAGCCAATCTAGTACAAGATACAAATCCTATAGCATTTACATACAGCCTATAAGAGTTATTACATTACCATAGAGTGTTACATTTTAACTCCTAAAAACTACTCTTTGGACCCCTTCTGCTGAGCTAGTAGGGTCTGCTCTGACCCTTGGACCTGTCTGCAAGCAGAGGGTATTGTTCGATCAAGAGGGGATTACCTTCAGTCGGCCATACCATCGTTTTCCAGTTGTTCAGTAACTAAGACTTGGTATCTCAAAGGTGGCCTTCATTTCGATGTCGCTTATAGTTTTCATATTCCCAAAATCTTTTGTTAGGCAATCATATTTATAAGGCTTTCCTGTTTCATCTTCCCCAACAATACACTTTTGACCACACTGACAGATGAATTAAGGTGGTTTACTGTTGTAGACCTAAAAGATGCTTTTTTCTGCATTCCTGTACATAAAAACAGCCAAGAGCTTTTTGATTTTGAGTGGGAAAATTCCGAAACGGGGAGGAAAAGTCAGCTTACCTGGACAGTCCTACCCCAGGGTTTCAAGAATAGCTCAACAATATTTGGAAACCAGCTAGCAAAGGAATTGGAAGATTGGAGGAGACAAGAGACAGGAGGGATTATCCTTCAGTATGTTGATGACATCTTGATTGCAGCCAAGACCAGAGATGACTGCATCCAATTCACTGTAAGCTTGTTAAACTTTTTGGGACAGAGTGGATACAGAGTTTCCAAAGACAAAGCACAGATTGCCAAGGAAGCAGTAGTTTACTTGTGACTTGAGATCTTCTGTGGACACCGACAGCTCAGCAAGGAGCGGAAAGAAGCCATTTGCCGACTTCCAGAGCCACACAACATGAGAGTGATGCAGGCTTTTCTGGGAATGGTAGGTTGGTGTCGTTTGTGGATAGCAAATTATGGACTGTTGCTAAAACCCCTGTATGGAGCAATAAAGGCAGCTGAAAATGGCCTTATAATATGGACTGAAAGCACAAGGGCTGCATTTAAACAGCTGAAACACTCTCTAATGTCAGCTCCAGCACTGGGCTTATCAGACTTGACTAAGCCTTTTGAACTTTTTACACAAGAGACTCAATGTGGCACTGGGCGTATTAGCACAGTGCCTCAGAAGCCAACGGAGGGCTGTGGCCTACTTTTCCAACCAGTTAGACAGTGTTAGCCAAGGGTGGCCTGGGTGTTTGAAGGCTGTGGCGGCTACTGTCATCCTGATTCAAGAGGCCCGGAAACTCACCCTTGGACAACACATTGCAGTGTATGTGCAACATGCAGTAGCAGCAGTACTGGAACAGAAAGGAGGACATTGGCTGTCCGGCAACTGAATGCTTAGATATCAGTCACTGCTGTTAGAACAGGATGATGTTACCCTGAAAACAACTTCTGTTGTTAACCCTGCCATGTTTCTGTCCTCTGCCTTAACTGACGATGTGCCTGAGCATGACTATTTGCAGACAATCGAGGAGGTCTGTTCCAGCAGACCAGACCTGAAGGACGTGCCCCTGGAAAATCCAGACTGGGAGCTGTTTACAGATGGGAGAAGCTTCATAAGAAACGGTAAAAGAATGACAAGTTATGCAGTAACAACCCAGGACAAGGTGATCGAGGTGAAGGCCCTGCCAGCAGATGTGTCATTGCAGAAAGCTGAACTGATTGCACTGACAAGGGCCCTAGACCTGAGCAAAGGAAAGAAGGTAAATATATGGACCGACTCCAAATATGCATTTAGTGTTGTCCACGCCCATGGAGCCATCTGGAAGGAGAGAGGACTGTTGAGCGCTCAAGGTAATCAAATCAAACATGCTGAACAAATCCTTGCCCTCTTGGAGAGCATCAGAAAACCCACAGAAGTAGCCATTATGCATTATAGAGGTCACCATAAAGGGAAAACCACTCCAGAATTGGGAAATTGCTTTGCTGATGACACAGCAAAAGGAGCTGCAGAAAAAGGTATTCTTGCAGTAATTCCACAAAAAGAGATTGATTTGTCAGGGTTCACCCCAAAATATGATCAGGAAGACCACAAGTTAATTAAGTTTCTGAAGGCTGAGATCACAGAAAATAGATGGGCTGTCACACCTGCAAATCAGGTTCTAGTCCCACCTCTAATCCATTGAGAGCTAGCTCAACGAGAACATGAAAGCACACATTTCGGGTTGAAAATCTTCTGAAACATCTGAAAAAGGTAGTAAGAGGAAAGGGAATGGCAAATATTGTACAATCAGTAGTGAGCAAGTGTGAAATCTGCTGCAAAAACAATCCTGATATGAGGAAAAGAGTTGTGTTAGGAGTAACAAAGGCAGGGGATCTTCCTGGAGATTACTGGCAAATAGATTTTTCTGAGTTACCACGCAAAGAGGGATACAGGTACATACTGGTATTGGTTGACACCTTCAGTGGATGGCCCGAAGCTTACCCCTGTCTCACTAACACAGCCAAGGAGGTGGTGAAAGTTTTGCTTAATCATATAATACCAAGGTTTGGGGTTCCTTTGGATATGTAATCAGATAAGGGACCACATTTTGTTGCAAATGTGATTCAAGAAGTTAGTTGGGTTTTGGGAATTGCTTGGGATCTGCACACACCTTACAGACCCCAAGCAAGCGGTAAAGTTGAATGTATGAATGGAACTCTTAAAGCACAAATTAGCAAACTTTGTCAAGAGACATCCATGACGTGGGTTCAGGCCTTGCCTATAGCTTTACTGAGGATCCGCATGCAACCGAGGAGGAGGGATAACATCAGTCCCTATGAAATATTGTATGGCAGGCCATATCAAATTCCACATGTTCCAGGTGAAATTCACATGAGGGGAAAACTTGATTTGCAGAGATATCTAATGGCTTTAGGTTCTACTTTGCAGAAGCTCCAGAATTACATCGTGTTATCCAGACCCATAGGACTGGACACCCCTGCACATCCCTTCCAGCCTGGAGACTGGGGCTATGTTAAGTGGTGGGACAGTGATCCTCTACAGGCCAAGTGGAGAGGATCATTCCAGATTTTGCTGACCACTCTCACCACAGTCAAAGTTGCTGGCAAAGGACCGTGGATTCACTACTCCAGAGTTGAGAAGGCTTCTGTTCCTGAAACAACTGAGAAAACAGAGACTGATTCAAATGAAGATGATGTAGTTTAAATTATTTTTTTCCTGTGCTTATTATCTACACAGTTGGTAACCCTGACTTGGGTTTGGAACCAAAATTTGCATATGATTCTAGTCCAAAGACATTCATTTGGATACAAAACTAATAATTGACATGTAAACTGAAGTGGAAAGATCAGCAAAATTTGTTTACAATTTGAGAACTAACTCAGATCTTACATTAGATAACATTCAAAGATAACACATTGAGTTCAGATTGTATCTTCCACAACCTGGTTTCATGGTGTCTTGGGGTGATTTTATGATGTGTATCCCATATCGCTGTTCTATGCCCAGAAATTAATTTTGTGCCTTTCTATGCCTTTAAACTGAGACTGAGAGGGTGGAGAGAAAAGTGTGCTTTTTCAAAGCAGTTTGCAGTTTGTTTTCATGTTTTCAAGGACACAGGTAAACCTGTCTTGCCTCTAACAGCAGCAGAGGGAGCAGGAGGAAGCAGCTTGCTTTCCAGCCAGTTTTTCAGCTCCTTTTTCTCCGGAGAGAGACAGAGTTGGACCTTTGTGTTCCTGGGACTTTGGGGTTTTTTTCCCCTTCTTCTTTTTTGGACTGTTTCAACATCAGAACACATCTGGACTTTTTCCATCGAGCTGGAGGCCCTGGAGGAGGGGGCCCACCCTGTCCCAGCTCCAAGGAGAAAGAGAGGAGAGAGATCTACAGAAGGACTCAAATTTTCCCAGGTTTCTCTCAGCAGAGCAAGAGGTTTTATTATTTAGCATTATTATTCTTTTCCTGTGTGTTTGTTAAATAAATAGTTTTTATCTCTTTCACTTTCCTTTGAGGAAAATTTATTTTTTCCCGAACCTGGTGGGAGAGGGCTGGTTGTAACCTGCTTTCTATCAGAGGATATTTTCCTCCAAATTTGTCCAAACTGGCACAAATAATTAGTGGCGCCGAACTGCGTGGCTCGAAGGAAAGTAAAAAACCAGTACTAATTACATTTTGGTGTCAAATTCCCTGTGTGTTCACTCGTCGGAGGAAATAACTTCCAGGGATGGGACTACGTGATTACACGGATTTCTTGTTTAAAATAACAAAACGCATCAGTAGAGGCGTGAGATTTTGCAATACCTCCAAATAATGGTGACTAGTCACAAGATTTAGAGTTACATCGTAATTTATAACTTTCTAATCCAATAGACACTTAAAACAACACTTTGTTTTGGATTTATGACCTATCACCTGTGGCATTTCTCACTGCAATGCAGCTATGTCTTGACCGATAACTTCTCATGTCACGTACACACAGATGTCTCTCTTATACCATCTACATTCTTAAACTATATAAAATCACACTATTATATTTAAAACCCTCCATCAGAACACCCAGTGTACATTTTTACTTATAACTATAGGAACACAGGCGTGTGATCCTCTTGCTTAAGATCTATAAATCTCTGTCAATTAAGCCAGACCTAGTCTCTTCCAGGGTTGTAAATCAAAACCTCCTTTAATTGCAGGAGTTTCTACTCCTCTGTCTCCCACATCTCCCCCTCCTTTCTGCACCAAAAAAACTCCTTTGATGGATTTACCAATCATTCGCTGTACACATTGAAACAGACACGGTACCATTATGAGAACTATTATTATAACTGCCAAAATGTATAGGCCTGTTGTAAGACATTTCTTTACCCACGATGCTAAGCCACATCCACTAAACAAATTATCTAGCCAAGTTCCATCATCAATTCTTATTTTTGACACACCCTCTTTAAGTTATTGTATGCTCTTGTAGGTACAAAAAAGCTGCTAGCAAGGACTTTCTTGCTATTTTCTAAGTCCGTGAGAGACTTTTCTCTCTCACAGAAGAGGTAGCAGAGTTATGTAAACAACAAAGCCACCTGCAACCTTGAAAAGTCTTGTTTATGGTATAGTAGAAAAATATTTTGACAATGGATGTTTTAGGATTTTGGCCAATCACCCCAAGGGGTGGCTGGTCCTTTGTCCAATTAGACTATGAAGAAAAAAGTCTATAAAAGAGTTTGTAAAATAATTAAATAAATCAATCTTGCTGCACAATTCCTGCCTGCTGGATCTTCTCCTCCTCCTCCTCCCTATGGCTGTGGGACACGGTGATATACCGTAGGAACCAGGCCGGCGGTAATATGCTCTTATGAATAGATTCTGAGTGGTCAGACAGATTCATACAGCACATCCCTTCAAAGTCTTTGCATACATGTCCATGGGCCAGCAAAAGAAAATCAATGGCTGCTCTGTTTTGTAAAGTTGCATGCCTCACATCTTTGACATCTGCTAAAAGGCCACTTAATGCAAGACACGTGGCATTAGATTGTTTACTCAGTCAGCATCCCAACTGATCCAATTGCTTTAACACAGCTACTGAGGCAACTGGTGGCATAAAAAGAGATGTTGCAAGCCTTTTTCCATAACCCCATGGGGTAAAATCATCTTTACATTCTGGTCCATATTGATGAGGAGCAGATCTTTTTTGCCTGTGTCTCATGTTGGGTAAGCTCTCCCAAAGTTCACGGACCACCTTTGATGTTTGAAGGGATAGCTGGCCATGCTCTGTCTCCACATACAAAAAACATTCCTCTTGGTAGTTGCAGAGGAATAGAGCTAGGTGCAGATGAGACTATATAAGTACTGTTACACCAGAAGGATGGTTCTTATACCCAGGGTGATGTGGAGAAACATCTCTCATCAGTGACTGATTAGTGTTTGTAGAATGGGACTCAACACAGAATTTTACTTTTACAGAACCAAGGATTTCTAATTCTTGGGGTTCATCAGAGGCTTTAGGAAGATAGGGAGTCCACCATTCCCATGTATTTACTGGGGTATAGTGTTCCCAAACTTTTGATCCTACAAAGGTACCTCGTAGGGCTCTATCAATTTTCTCTGGGATTGGCCAATTCTCTATTGGAACATTGACTACACAAGTTGAAAATGGATTTTCTGGAGTTGTGGTAGACAGACATAGCTACACAAAGCTACACTACTAAAAGCAACTAAAAGCAAACAAAGCAAAAAACAAACCCCTTAACATTTGATTAAATTTCATGTTTCTTGAAAGTTCTCTTGGCAAAAGACTCCTTCTCAAATTTCAATGTCTAAATGGATTTTTAAGAATATTTTTTGTATTTTCCCAATTTTGTTTACACTTCATTTAATGGTGAGACACAAAAATATTTTGTACCTTCTTTAAATAGAAAGATGAGGATTATTTGCCAAAAGAGCTTTACAGTATTTTCATTTATGCACTCTTATATTGACCTAAAACCTAAAATTTACAGCTTTAGCAATAAAACGAGATTGCAGGTATGGGCTGTAGTCTCTGCAAAGTTCACGTCTGCGTACTCTCTTCTCTACTCATGGAGTTGTCAACTTCTTTCTGCACGTGGTATGGTTTCACATTCTTGGCAGGAAGCCACCTAGGTCCTGTACCTGTAGAGACACAAGCAAACCCTTTGCCCCAGGTTATTAGTGGGAATGTACCTTCTATTTGTCCTGTTTCTGGATTTCTAACCAGAACTAAAGGATTTTCTTTCAATCTTGCATGTGTGCTATTAAAGAAATGCCTAAATATTGGAGTATCAGGCTCTGCAGAAGAACTATTCAAAAAGTTATAAGCATACAAGGCTTTACTTAATCGCATCTTCTGGTTGAAGTGGAATGTTGAAAAACAGTCCTTTAAATCAATGATAACTAACGACCAATCTCTTGGGATCATAGAGAGAGAAGGAAGTCTAGGTTGGTGAGGTCCCTTATCTCTTAGCTGTATCAGCTTGTGGCATTGCTCGGGGATTGCTTACAGCAAGAGCATTAAGTGCTGTTATAAGTCTCTTATCCAACACCTCAGCTTGAGCAGAGAGCCTTTTGTCCATCATTTCAGCTTGATTGTTAATAGCCCTTTTCAGCCTTTCTCCTAATGAATCAGCTTGGACGACAGCCGTATGCTATGCAGTACCAAATTTACTACATGCTTCAAGCATATCTGAAATACTTGGTTGTATCCCTGGTAAAGCTCTAATAGTTCACTGACACTCCTCATTAGCATTAACATAAGCAAGATTCTGTAACAAAATTGGATGAGCAACATCATCATCACACTGTCTCTCCAAAGCCTGGGTCAGCCGATCAATGAAGGAAGAAAAGGTCTCGGTAGGACCCTGCTTAATTTGTGTGTAGGCACCTTGTGGAGAACCCACAGGCTCAATTTGCAAAAGTGCCTTTTTAGCTGCTTCTTTGAGGTCAGCAAGGACTGTCCTTGCCAGGTCTGCTTGATCTTCTGGCCTGTCATGAGGTGGATCCCCTGCCAGTTGTGCAAGTAAGTGTCAGAGCTGCATTAGGACCTCCTGCATAATCCTCTATCAGTTTTCCAAGAAGTCTACGCCACTTTAAATCCCACAGTAAACACTGTGAACCAGTTAAAAGCATTGAAGCAATGTTTTTACAGTCAAAAGGTGTCAAGCCCATGTGATCTAAAGTTGCTTTTAACAGCTGCTTAAAGTAGGGAGATCCCAAGCCACTCTCTTTTACAGCTCTCCTTAAATCCTTAATGTCATCATGTGCTCGGGCTTCCCGTGTTGGGTTTGCTCCTCTTCTCTCATATCTCACTGGCAATGCTAACAACGATTTACGAGCTGGGATAAGATCATCCTCTTTAGATACCTCCCCATGTATAACATTCCAATTTGTTAAAACAGGCTTTTCTGTCAGATTTACTTCTCTCTGCTTATCAGCAGAGGAAAGCCTATTCATATCTTGAAGGCTTAAATTAGATTCATCCACTGATGCTAAACACTCATCCTGAGTTTGCACATCTGCTTTGCTACTAGCAACCCTCTGAGTTGTCATGGGGGCATCCATCTTTGTTTTCATCACTTCCGGAGTTGTCATTTCTGGGGATGTCACTTCCGGTGATGTAATTTCCCGGGTCTCCCGCCCTCCAGCATCATGCACCACTTCCGAGGGCTCCCCCCTCCCTTCTTTACCATTCCCCCTGTCGGGTGCAATATCACAAGCAGCTGGAGGGGGGCGACTGTAAGGAAGCCCATGGCACAGTTAAAATTTCAGAGCTGCCATTAATCACCGAGCTGTTTAACAATTCTATCACCACTCGGCAAGCAGGGATCAACACAGCCGCCGCCTTATTGCGTTTAGAAGCAAGATTGTAAAGTCTAGTTGCAATATCATCCCAGACTGATTTAGTAAGAAGAAGTTCAAAGCTAACGTCAGGGCAATTACGAAAAACCCAAAGCAATAAATCCTTCACTTCTCTTCTGGGAAGAGGCTCAGAATGTAACTTGGGCAAGGCATCTAATTTATTATAAACATGTCTTTGTTCTTTTGAGATATTTTCACCCATCTGGCCCCTTCCTGGTCCCTACCTTCACTCAACTCAGAAGGCAGTTCTTCTACCAGCATGCTATGGGATAAATCGGCCAGCGATCCTCCTTCAAGCTTCCTTTCAGCTTTAGCTGCTGCAGAATCACCCTTCCTTTCAGGGTTAGACTAAATCAGGCTCACTTCAACCAGGGGCATCCTCTTCCTGACTCCGACTTCACCGCCATAAATCTGCCGCACACCAGGCACCAATTGTCGAATTTCCCACATGTTCACTTGTCAGAGGAAATAACATCCAGGGATGGGACTATGCAGTTACACGGATTTCTTGTTTAAAATAACAAAACGCATCAGTCAAGGCGTGAGATTTTACAATACCTCCAAATAATGGTGACTAGTCACAAGATTTAGAGTTACATCGTAATTTATAACTTTCTAATCCAATAGACACTTAAAACAACACTTTGTTTTGGATTTATGACCTATCACCTGTGGCATTTCTCACTGCAATGCAGCTATGTCTTGACCGATAACTTCTCATGTCACGTACACACAGATGTCTCTCTTATACCATCTACATTCTTAAACTATATAAAATCACACTATTATATTTAAAACAGTCCACCAGAACACCCAGTGTACATTTTTACTTATAACTATAGGAACACAGGTGTGTGATCCTTTTCTGGTTTGGCCAAATTTAGAAATATATCCTCTGAGAGAAGGCAGGTTACTACCCCTCCCCCACCAGGTTCGGGAAAAAAATAGATTTCCCTCAAAGGAAAGTGAAAGAGATAAAAACTATTTATTTAACAAACACATGGGAAAAGAATAATAATGCTAAATAATATAATCTCTCACAGTGGAGAAAAAAACCTGGGAAAGCGTTAGAGTCCTCCCTTTGTGTCATAGGTTAGCAAGCATAGTCCCAGAAGGGATATCCTTGCTAAGGGGTGCTTACAGCTTCCTCTGGGACCTGACAGAACCTATCAGCTGGCCAGTTTGAATATGGACAATTCTTTAAGCCACTTAAAGTTGTGACCGCCTCTGTGATACACACTTAAGAATAGACAAACTCCCACCCCAGCTCTCTCTCGTTTCCGGCGCTGGCACAGGTGGCTGCAGGCCCCGTGCGGGGGCCAGCAGGCCCGGCCAGGCCCTGCTTGGGCCAGGCCGGGCCGGGCCACAGCCAGCCTGGAGCCATGGGCCTGTTCCAGCCATGGAACCCCCCCCCCCCCACTGCCTTGCCGTGGGCAGCCGGAGCGGCTCGGAACCCCCCCCTCCACTGCGGCCGAGATTCAGCAAAGCGGCACCTCTGTTCGGCAGAGGTCAGGTGACCAACTGCGATAAGCCACATTCCAGCTGCAAGGCCGAGGTGAGATTAACCCTTTTATTGCTGTGAAGAGCTGAAAACCTGAGGGAAGAGAGAGAGGAGATGCTTAAAGCTGAAAGTCTGTTGTGAAGCTATGATATATCAGAGTATCCCGTTGTAATTTCATGAAGATATGGGGGGTGGAGTGTTCAACTCATAAGCAGAAGCACCTGCGCTGAGATAGGCAGATGCTGCCGCAGCTGTAATTTCATGAGAAGTTTGGACAGAGAGAGATGAACCAGATGAACCAGATGAGGACTTTTGCTCCAAAGAGGAAAGGAGAAAAACCTCAATTCCTAGAGATGCTTCCAGAGATAGTCTTAAAGATGAAGATGACCCTTTGCTCCCAGGGAAGGAGAAGGGCCTCTGTTTTTTTTTTGTTTCTGAACAGCTCAACCTTAAAATTGTACCCCAGAAAACTTTCAAGAGTGGACCCTCGAAAGCAGTTGCGGGAAAAGCTGCAAGTCGGGGGAAGGGACTCACATCGTAAGCAGAGAGACTCCTCTTCCTAAATGGACTGAACAATATTTGGAAGTGGGTGGCTGTCTCGGTGTGACACTGTTTTCATAGCACGAGCAAGAAGAGACTTCTCTTTCTAAATGGACTGAACAAGGTTATTATGGAAGTGGTAAACAGACTGAACATCTTAAGGGTTGTCTTTTTACATTGTCACTGGGAGAAGGGAGGAAGGTGGGGGGAGGAGGAGAGTTCTAAAGGTGGTATAATTTTTTTTTTTTTTCCTTTTCTTCTTTTAGGTCTGTTAATAAACTTCTTTATATTCATTCAAGTTGGTGCCTGCTTTGCATTTCTCCTAATTCTTATCTCACAGAAGATAAACAGTAATGAGTATTTTAGACCAAACCACTACACTTTGGTCTCCTCGGAGCTGGGGCTTGGCCCAGGGCCAGGCCCTCAGTGCCCAGTGGAAAGTCCTCCCGATGTGTTCTAATATTGAGCAGTCCAGTAGAAAAGGGAGAAAATCTGAAATTCCAGGGAAGGGAAAAAAATTCAGCTCTCAGTCTCTCTCCAGAGAAAAAGCTGCTGAACAATGAGCCAAACAACTGACTTGGGAAACAGCAAGCTGGGTGCTTCCTCCCTCCCCTGCCACAGCTGGGGAAAAAAGTTGCTATCTCTGTGTGACCTTGAACAAGCTGCAGACTGTTTTGAAAAAGTTTTGCTCAAGTTTTTCCTTCCCCCTCTCAGGCTCAGTTTAGAGGCATAGAAAGGCACAAAGTTAATTTCTGGGCATAGGGCAGCAATATGGGATACACATCATAAAGTCACCCCAAGACAGATCCTTTTGCTTAAGATCTATAAATCTCTGTCAATTAAGCCAGACCTAGTCACTTCCAGGGTTGTAAATCAAAGCCTCCTTTAATTGCAGGAGTTTCTACTCCTCTGTCTCCCACATTTTGGTTTGAATTTAACTGCTTTGTGCTAGGGTAAAGTAGACACCATGTTGGTTGAGTTCATAATGTCTCTGGCTTGAAGTACGCATGTCTTTCTGGTCCTTAGGCGTGTTTGAGGCACTGATGCCTTTCTTGTCCCTAGTCCTGTTTGCCTATCCACGACATGCTCCGATGCTGTACCTGATACGAAACTTTTACAGAGCAGGGGCACGAATCAGGATTTCTATTTTGCTGTGCTCTGTGACAACGATTTATAAGGCGTTAACAGAGGTACAGGCAGCTGTTCAAAGTGTGTATGATATGTGGTTTCTCCGTCCTAATCCCAGTCCTAGTTTCAGTAGCCTGTTTTGGGGGTTTATTAGTAATTGCACCCAGTTTGTTGGAGGCAGAGGAGACAGGGTTTCCCAGCCTTTCATCTCCTTTCCCTTTAAATGTGATACATTATCTTTTGAGAATGTTCAGTTTCCCCTGGATGTTAAAGGGACCACCCTCCTGGTATTTAATCTGGTATGCTTCTCTATGTGGTTTGCAGCTTGTCTAGAATAAGAGCTCAGATTTCCAGGGTGACTGATGAGACACCTGATCCAGAAGTGAAAAATCCTGAGTGGTGTGGGGAATGGGAGGATATGGGCCAAACCCAGAAGAAATTCTCTGACCCAATAGTTTGGAATTCTTGCCCTGAACAAATTTAGAAACCAGCTGAGGTGGGGAAATATCTGAAAGAGAAATACAATGACAAATCTAATGAGAAAAAGCTGACTGCAATATGTTGGGCCTTGGCATATGCCGATAACACTGCTAGGTACTGTAGAGCAGCAGATAAAGGCAGAGGGGCAGGAAGATAAATCAGCAGACACCCCAGTCACTCAGACTGCACCCAAACCAGACAGCAAGCCCAAACCAGATGGAGAGTCTAAGCCATTGACAGTGGCTCCTGTCACAAGGAAAAAGCACACAACCAAAACTGATCGTCCAGTGAAAGATGATGATGATGCAGGGGAAGGAACCTCAAAGCCACCGACTCAGGCACAGAAACCATTACTGAGTCCATGTCAATAAAGGACCTTCACAGCCTAAGAAAGGATTACACCCGAAGGTCTGATGAATCCATAATAAGTTGGATGGTCCGTATTTGGGATGCTGTAGGTGATGATGTGATGCTGAACCGTGCAGAAGCGAGGCATTTGGCATCCCTGTCACGTGATCTAGCTATCGACCAAGCGATAATAAGGGGGGCTGAGTCTGCCAGTCTCTGGAGATGGGTCTTGAATGGCACAAGGGATAGATATCTGTGTGGAGATGATCTCTATATGCAGGAAACCCAGTGGAAGAGCCTATGAAGGAATCCAAGCCACCTCAGATGTAATCGGCACTGAAGCACAACTCCTCCTGGCACCCCGACTACCGCTGCTGGGGTGGATGTTCAAAGCAAAGGTTCCCTCTACCCACCATGCCACCAATGCCACATGGAGCAAATGGATTGCTCTCATCCCACAGCACATCCGTATCGGAAAACTGAATTGCCCTGGGATTTTGGAAATAATCACAAATTGGCCTGAAGGTGAAAACTTTGGTTTCAGAGATTAAGAGGAACAAGAACAAGAGACACGTGCTGAAGAAGCTCCACCATACAACCGACTCCCAGCCCAAGACATGCTACGCTCTTTTCACCGACGGTTCTTGTCGCATTGTAGGGATGAAACGAAAGTGGAAAGCAGCCGTATGGAGTCCCACACGATGGGTTGCAGAAGCTACTGAAGGAGAAGGGTGATCAAGCCAACTCACTGAACTCAAAGCTATTCAACTGGCCCTGGACATTGCTGAAAGAGAAAAGTGGCCAAAGCTCTACCTCTACACTGATTCATGGATGGTAGCCAATGCTCTCTGGGGATGGCTGGAAAAGTGGGAAAAAGCTAATTGGTAGCATAGGGGAAAACAAATCTGGGCTGCTGAACAGTGGAAAGACATCACTGCCCGAGTAAGAAAGCTAGTTGTGAAAGTCTGCCATGTAGATGCCCATGTCCCCAAGAGTAGGGCTAATGAAGAACACCAAAACAACAAGCAAGTAGATCAAGCTGCAAAGATAGAAGTGTCACAGATAGATTTGGACTGGAAACACAAGGGAGAGTTGTTCTTAGCTCGATGGACCCATGATGCTTCAGGTCATCAAGCCAGAGATGCCACCTATAGGTGGGCATGAGATTGAGGGGTGGATCTAACCATGGACAGTATCTCCCAGGTCATCCATGACTGTGAGACATGCTTTGCAATCAAGCAGGCCAAGTGGGTGAAGCCCCTGTGGTATGGTGGGCAGTGGTCCAAATACAAGTATGGGGAGGCCTGGCAGATTGATTACATCACACTGCCTCAAACCCGCCAAGGCAAGCGCTATGTGCTCACGATGGTAGAAGCCACCACAGGATGGCTGAAGACCTACCCTGTGCCTCATGCAACAGCCCGGAACACCATCCTGGGCCTTGAAAAGCAAGTCCTTTGGAGGCATGGTACCCCTGAGAGAATTGAATCTGACAGTGGGACTCATTTTAAGAACAGCCTTATTAACACCTGGGCTAGAGAACATGGCATTGAGTGGGTGTACCATATCCCTTACCATGCACCAGCTGCAGGCAAAGTGGAAAGGTTCAATGGATTGTTGACAACCACCCTGAAGGCACTGGGTGGGGGAACTTTCAAAAATTGGGACCAGCATCTAGCAAAGGCCACCTGGTTAGTTAACACCTGAGGTTCCACCAATAGAGCTGGTCCAGCCCAATCTGAACTCCTTCATACAGTAGACGGAGATAAGGTCCCAGTAGTGCATGTCAGAGGTCTTTCAGGAAAGACTGTGTGGATGAATTCTGCCTTGAGTACAGACAAACCCATCCATGGCGTTGTCTTTGCTCAGGGTCTTGGTTGCACATGGTGGGTAATGCAGAAAGATGGAACAACACATTGTGTACTGCAGGGAGATCTGATTGTTGTGTGAAAACCACCTGTAATGTGGGATGCCTGTATACCACCGCTTGCTGATTGTCACTCTCACTGTTTGTACATAGTTGTGTATTTATATATGTATTAATGTGTGTGTGTGCAGTTAGAAAATATTAGTTTGGGCATTGAGCCAACGATATGAGATAAGGGGTGGAATGTCTTGGGGTGACTTTTTGATTTGTATCCCCTACCGCCGCTCTATGCCCAGAAATTAATTTTTTACCTTTTCTGTGCCTTTAAACTGAGCCTGAGAGGGGGGAGGAAAAAAAAAAAAAAAACGGAGCAAAACTCTTCAAAGCAGTTTTTTCCAGGACCCACTGATGTCTCTGTTCCTGCAGTAGTGAGAGAGCGGGAAAGCGCCCTGCTTGCTTTTTTCTGCCAGTTTCTTGGGTTTTTTCCTCCGGAGAGTTGAACTTTGTTTTCCTGGGACTTTGGTTTTTCCCTTCTTCTCTTCTGGACTGTTTCAACATCAGAACACATCAGGAGAATTTTCCACCGAGGCCCTGGAGGTGGGTCCACACTGACCCAGCTCCGAGGTGGAGAGAGACCACAACTACAGAAGAACTCTGAAATCTTCCCAGGTTTTCTCTCCACAGTGAGAGGTTTTACTATTTAGCATTATTATCCTTCTCCTGTGTGTTTGTTAAATAAATAGTTTTTATCTCTTTCACTTTTTTTCCTCTGAGGAAATTTTATTTTTCCTGAACCTGGTTGGGGGGAGGGCTGGTTGTAACCTGCATTCTATCAGAAGGTATTTTCTTCCAAATTTGTCCAAACCAGCAGATGTTCCCACCTTCCTTGACAGACACCTGTCTTTCAAACCAGGACACAAGGACATTTTGTTTTCCACCAGCACCTGAGAGACATAATAAGAAATAGGGCAAATAAGCCCCTGGAATAACTCCAAAGGGGCAGACCCTGGGGTGGTTACTGGGGAAACTGATGTCTGATTGGATGTACCTGCTAGATATACTAATTAATTAGCCTTATAAAAATTGTAAAAATCCTTTATCATGTGTGCATATAGCCATATTTGTGCACCTGAAAGCTTTCATTAAAGATCTGCTTTTTATCTAACTCCTTTAACACTGTTGCAAGGTCTTTCCTTTCGTCTTAGGCAACAATGGGAGATGTGATGTTACGTGGCTGTCTTGAGCACACTGATCATGAAATGGTTGAGTTTAAAATTCTCAGTGTAATGAGAAAAAAAGACTGCAGAGTTGCTACCCTGGACTACAAGAGAGCAGACTTTAAGCTGTTGAGGGAATCATTTAGCAGAGTACCCTAAGAATGTGCATTTGAAGGCTTAAGGGTCCATGAGTGCTGGTCAGTCTTTAAGAACCACCTTTTAAAAGCACAGGAACAGGCAACTCCAGTGTGTCATAAGTCAAGAAAACAGGGCAGAAGACCAGCTTGGCTGAGCAAGATCAGGAGGAAAAAGAAATTGCATGATCTCTGGAATCAAGGTCAGGCTGCACAGGAAGATTACAGAGCTGTGGTTCATATATGCAAGGACAAGATACAAAATGTCAAATCTCAATTAGAGTTGAAACTGGCCAGTGTTCTTTCAGACAACAAGAAAGGCTTTCTTAAAATATGTTAATAGCAAGGGGACGTCTGTTCCAGTTTGGCCAAATTTAGAAATACATCCTCTGAGAGAAGGCACAACCACCCCTCCCGCACTAGGTTCGGGAAAAATAAATTTTCCTCGAAGGAAAGTGAAGGAGATAAAACTATCTATTTACCATACACACAGGAAAAGGAAAATAATGCTAAATAATAAAATCTCTCGCTGTGGAGAAAAAACCTGGGAAAGTGTTAGAGTCCTCCCCTTGGTCTCCTCGGAGCTGGGGCTTGGCCCAGGGCCAGGCCCTCTGTGCCCAGTGGAAAGTCCTCCTGATGTGCTCGGAGGTTGAAGCAGTCCAGTGGAAAAGGGAGAAAATCCAAAATTCCAGGGAAGGAAAAGCAAAGTCCAACTCTCAGTCTCTCTCCGGAGAAAAAGCTGCTGAACAACTGGCCAAAAGCTGACTGGAAAGCAGCAAGCCGGGTGCCTCCTCCCTCCCCTGCTGCAGCTGGGGAAAAAAAAGTTGCTATCTCTGTGTGACCTTGAACAAGCTGCAAACTGCTTTGAAAAAGTTTTGCTCAGTTTTTCCTTCCCCCTCTCAGGCTCAGTTTAGAGGCATAGAAAGGCACAAAGTTAATTTCTGGGCATAGGGCAGTGACATGGGATACACATCATAAAGTCACCCCAAGACAGAGATAAAAACTATTTATTTAATAAACACACAGGAAAACGATAATAATGCTAAATGATAAAACCTCCCGCTCTGCTGAGAGAAACCTGGCGGAAAATTCAGAGTCCTTCCGTAGATCTCTCTCTCTCCCTCCTTGGAGCTGGGACGGGGTGGTGGGCCCACCTCCAGGGCCAAGGCCTTGGTGGAAAGTCCTCCCAATGTATTCGGATGTTGAAACAGTCCAGCAGAGAGAAAAGGAAAAAACGAAGTCCCAGGAAAACAAAAGTTCAACTCTGGAGGAAAAGGAGCTGAGCAAAAAACTGCCGAAAGCTGGCTGGAAAGAAAAGCAAGCTGGGTGCTTCCCTTCCCTCTTGCTCTCTTCTCCCACTGGCAATGTAAAAAGACAACCCTTGAGATGTTCAGTCTGTTTACCACTTCCATAATAACCTTGTTCTGTTCACTTAGGGAGAGAAGTCTCTCTTGCTCATGTTAGGGAGACATCTCCACAAGAAGTTCTCTCATGGCTTCAGTATCACGAGACAGTCGCCTGTGTTGGTTCTTGTCATAGGTTAGCAAGCATAGTCCCGGAAGGGATGTCCTTGCTAAGGGGTGCTTACAGCTTCCTCTGGGACCAGATAGAACCTATCAGCTGGCCAGTTTGAATATGGACAATTCTCTAAGCCACTTAAAGTTGTGACCTCCTCTGTGATACACACTTAAGAATAGACAAACCCCCATAGCTCTCTCTCTCTCTCATTTCCGGTGATGGGACAGGTGGCTACGGGCCCCGTGCGAGGGCCAGCAGGCCCGGTCAGGCCCTGCTCGGGCCAGGCCGGGCCGGGCCACGGCCATCCTGGAGTCTGTGGACCTGTTCCAGCCATGGAACCTCCCCCCCCCGCCACTGCCTTGCCGTGGGCAGCCGGAGTGGCTTGGCTCTCCCCCCCCCTCCACTGTGATAAGAAACATTCAACATTCCAGCTGCAAAGCTGCAAGGCCGAGGTGACATTAACCCTTTTATTGTTGTGAAGAGCTGAAAACCTGAGGGAAGAGAGAGAGGAGACGCTTAAAGCTGAAATTCTGTTGTGAAGCTATGATATATCAGAGTATCCTATTGTAATTTCATGAAGATATGGGGGATGGAGTGTTCAACTCATAAGCAGAAGCACCTGCGCTGAGATAGGCAGATGCTGATGCAGCTGTAATTTCATGAGAAGTTTGGACAGGGAGAGATGGACCGGATGAGGACTTTTGCTCCAAACGGGAAAGGAGAAAACCTCAGTTCCTAGAGATGCTCCCAGAGATAGTCCTAACGATGAAGATGAGGAAGACCCTTTGCTCCCAGGGAAGGAGAAGGGCCTCTGTTTTTTGTTTCTGAATGGCTCAACCTTAAAATTGTACCCCAGAAACTTCAAGAGTGGACCCTCGAAAGCAGTTGCGGGAAAAGCTGCAAGTTGGGGGAAGGGACTCACATTGCGAGCAGAGAGACTCCTCTTCCTAAATTGACTGAACAATATTTGGAAGTGGGTGGCTGTCTCGTTGTGATATTGTTTTCATAGCACGAGCAAGAAGAGACTTCTCTTTCTAAATGGACTGAACAAGGTTATTATGGAAGTGGTAAACAGACTGAACATCTTAAGGGTTGTCTTTTTACATTGTCACTGGGAGAAGGGAGGAAGGTAGGGGGAGGAGGAGAGTTCTGAAGGTATGGTGTAATTTTTTTTCCCCTCTTTTAGGTCTGTTAATAAACTTCTTTATATTCATTCAAGTTGGTGCCTGCTTTGCGTTTCTCCTAATTCTTATCTCACAGAAGATAAACAGTAATGAGTATTTTGGACCAAACCACTACACTAAATTGGTGTTTCTGCCCGGTTACAAACCCAACCCCCTACAGTTCTCTGCTCCCATGTGAGAGTCCCTTCCCCTGACTTGCAGCTTTCCCCACAACTGCTTTCAAGGGTCCAATCTTGAGCCACTGGGGTACCATTTTAAGGTTGAGCTGTTCAGAAACAAAGGTTCTCTTCACCCATCTCTGGGAGCATCTTCATCTCTAGGAATAGAGGCCCTCCCCCTTCCCTGGGAGCAAATGGGTCCTCATCATCTTCATCTCTAGGACTATCTCTGGGAGCATCTCTAGGAACAGAGGTCTTCTCCTTCCAATTTGGAGCAAGAGTCCTCATCCCTTCCATCTCTCCCTGTTCAAACTTCTCATCAAATTACAGCTGCTTCAGCATCTGCTTATTTCAGCACAGGTACTTTTGCTCACAAGTACAGTTTGAACGCTCCACCCCCCCATGCTTTCATGAAATCACAACGGGTACTCTGATATATCATAGTCTATCACCACCATAGCTTTACAACAGAATTTCAGCTTCTAAGCATCTCCTCTTTCTCCTCCCTCAGGGTTTCAGCTCTTCCTTCTTTACTTAATGTCTGCAGGCTTCATCTGTTCTGGAGGAAACTTACAGCACTAACAGGGTTAATCTCACCAGGGCCTTGCAGCTGGAGTTCGCTTATCGCTGTTGTCACATGATCTTTGCCAGGCAGCCGGCAGCTTCAGCTGAATCTTCAGCCGAACTGGAGCAGGGGGAGGGGCGGGGTGTAGAGCCAGGCCGCACCATCTGCACATAACAGGGCTGGGGGAGGGGGGGGCCATGGATGGAACAGGGCCACTTCCCAGCCGGGCCCGGGCCGAGCAGGGCCCAGCCCAGCCCTGCTGGGCCACACGGGCCCAACCCAGTTACCTGTCCCAAGGCCGGAAGCAAGAGAGAGCTTTCCCGGGGTTTGTCCATTCTTAAATGTGGACCACAGAGGTGTGTCAAGCTTTTTAGGTGGCTTAAGAAATTGTCAATATTCAAACTAGCCAGTTGATAGGTTCTGTCAAGTCATAGAGGAAGCTGTAAGCACCTCTTTGCAGGAAAATCACTTCCGTAGCTATGCTAACCCATGACAATGTCTAAATATTGGACTGATGCTTGTTGAAGATGGTCACCAGATTAATATGGATGAAGAAAAAGCAGAGGAGTTCAATGCATTTTTTGCTTCAATCTTTAATAATATTGATAGCCCTTGGGCTGCCCAGTCCCCTGGGTCAGAGGACCACGAATGTGGGAACAGTGACTTTCCATTTGTGGACATTGAAATTGTAAGGGAACAGCTGTCTCAGCTGAATGTTCACAGGTCCATGGGGCCAGATGGGATTCATCCCAGAATTCTGAACGAGCTAATGGATGTTATGGCAGGATCCCTCTCAATCATCTTGGGTCTTGGGAGTCTGGATGCAGGAGTTGAACGCACAATTAGCAAGTTTGCTGATGATACTAAACTGGGAGGTGCTGCTGACTCTCTAGAGGCACAAGAGGACTTGCAGAGGGATCTAGATAGATTGGAGCAATGGGCTATGATCAATGGGATGAAATTTAACGAGAACAAATTCTGTATTCTGTGCCTAGGATGGCATAACACCAGGCACAAGTATAAATTGGGAGAGGAGTGGCTGGCGAGCAGCCCTGCAGAAAGGGATCTGGAGGTGCTGGTTGACAGCAGGCTCAGTATGAGTCAGCAGTGAGCCCTGGCAGCCAAGAGGGCAAACCATGTTCCTGGGTGCATGAAACACAGCATAACCAGCCAGTTAAAAGAGGTGCTTATCCCTCTGTATTTAGCATTGGTGTAGCCTGTCTTGGGATGACTTTATGATGTGTATCCCCTATCGCTGCTCTATGCCCAGAAAATCAATCCTGTGCCTTTCTGTGCCTTTAAACTGAGCCTCAGAGGGGGGAGAGGAAGAAAACCAAGCGAACTTTTCAAAGCAATTGTTCAAGGACACAGATACACACTCCTCTGCATTCTCCTGCTGCAGCAGTAAGAGCAGAGGAAGCACCCTTCTTGCTTTTCAGCCAGCTTTTGGCTCCTTTCCTCCAGAGGGAGACGGAGAGTTGAACTTTGTTTTCCTGGGACTTCGGGTTTTTCCCTTCTTCTCTTCTGGACTGTTTCAACATCAGAACACATCAGGAGAATTTTCCACCGAGGTGGAGGCCCTGGAGGTGGACCCACATCGACCCAGCTCCAAGGAGGAGGAGAGAGACCACACCTACGGAAGGACCCTGAAATCTTCCCAGGTTTCTCTCCACAGTGAGAGGTTTTATTATTTAGCATTATTATCCTTTTCCTGTGTGTTTGTTAAATAAATAGTTTTTATCTCTTTCACTTTCCTCTGAGGAAACTTTCTTTTTTTCCTGAACCTGGTGGGGGAAGGATGTTTGTAACCTGCCTTCTATGAGAGGATATTTTCTTCCAAATTTGTCCAAACTGGCATACAGCCTCACCTTGAATATTGTGTGTGCTTCTTGGCCCCACAATCAAAAAAGGATGTTGTCTCAGTTTGAGACAAATTATGAGGAAATGTCTGAAATGAATGTATCCTCTAATAGAAGGCAGGTTTCAGCAGCCCCTTTCCCACCCAGGTTCAGAAAAAAATTTCTTGTAGGATAGTGAAAAAAAAGCTGTTTATTTAACAAGCAGGGTGCACGCAGGCACAAGAGAATGAATAATGTTAGATAATAAAACCTCTCGCTGTGGAGAAGACCTGGTAGATTCAGAGTCCTTTCTGTAGGCGTGGCTCTGCTCTTTCCAGAGCTGGGGTGCAACGTGGGCCCCTCCGGACCGCAGTGTGGGGGCCTCCCAGTAATGATGTTCCAGACCGGAGCAAAGCTGAACAGTTCCAGGAAAAGAAGAAGAAACCACAGTCCCAGGAAGAACTTCTTGCCTCAGCTAACGAACAAAAGCTACCTAAAAGCAAGGAATTTTAAACTCTCTCTCTCTCCTGAGAAAAAGAGCCAACAGCCAGGGAAAGGCAGGAAGGTGCTTCCTCGGCTCTGCAGTGGTGAGAACGCGGGGGAGTCTGTGAGTCCTTGAACACAAACCACGCTGAAGAATTTGCTTGGCTTCCCCCCCCTTTCTCTCGGACCCAGCCTAAAGGCACAGAAAGGCACAGGATTCATGTCTGGGCAATAAGCAGTCGATAGGGTATACAGCATCATAAAGTCACCCCAAGACAGATGTGAAGGTCCTTGAAGTGCCCCCAGAGGAGGGCAACAAAGCTGGTGAAAGGGCTGGAAGGAATGTCCTATGAGGAGTGGCTGAGGACTACAGGCTTGTATAGTTTGGAGAAAAAGAGGCTGAGATGTGACCTCACTGCTCTCTACAGGTTCCTAAGGAGGGGAAGTGGAGAGGGAGGTGCTAATCTCTTCTCTCTGATATCCAGTGACAGGATGTGTGGGAATGGTTCAAAGCTGCAGCAGGGGACATTTAGACTTGACATTAGGAAGCGTTTCTTTATAGAGATGGTAGTCAAACACTGGAAGAGGCTTCCTAGAGGTGGCTGATGCCCCAAGCCTGTCACTATTTGAGGCATTTGGACAATGCCCTTAACAGCATGTTTTAACTTTTGGCCAGCTCTGAATTGGTCAGGCAGTTGGACTAGATGATCCTTGCCTCTCCTCCTATTGTTTGGAACCACGGAGAAGAGCCTGGCTCCATCCTCTTGACACCATCAGATACTTATATACATTGATAAGGTCCTCTCTCAGTCTTCTCTTTTCCAGTCTGAACAGGCCCAGCTCCCTCAGTGTTTCCTCATAAGTGAGGTGCTCCAGTCCCCTAATCATTTTCATAGCCTTCCACTGGACACCCTCCAGGAGCTTCATGTCTTTCTTGTCCTGAGTAGCCCAGAAGTGGACACAGTACTCCAGGTGAGGCTTCACCAGGGCTGAGTAGAGGGACAGGATCGCCTCCCTCAGCCTGCGGGCAATGCTCTTCCTAATGCACCCCAGGACAGCATTGGCCTTGGCCACATGGACAGCTTGTTGTCCACCAGTATTACCGCAGGCCTGGGCCCTAGGGTATATCACCGTGTCCCGCAGCCATAGGGAGGAGGAGGAGAGAAAATCCAGCAGGCAGGAATTGTGCAGCAAGATTGATCTATTTAATTATTTCAAAAACTGTTTTATAGACTTCTTTCTTCATAGTCTAATTGGACAAAGGACCAGCCACCCCTTGGGGTGATTGGCTAAAATCCTAAAACATCCATTGTCAAAATATTTCTCTACTATACCATAAACAAGACTTTTCAAGGTTGCAGGTGTCTGGGTTGTTTACATTCCCTGCTACCTCTTCTGTGAGAGAGAAAAGTCTCTCATGGACTTAGAAAATAGCAAGAAAATCCTTGCTAGCAGCATTTTTGTATCTACAATTCCCCCTTTTTGTTTGATAACAACTCTACTATTGATCCTAAATAGAAATCTACATCAGTTATTAATTCTAAATATGTCCTTAAGGCTTTAACTATCTGACTCCATAACAAGAAATTTAAAGTTCAGTCTCTGCTTGTGGAAGGACCATCCCAGTCTCTGCTTGCAGAAGGACCATCTGCCTGATGGTTGACATCCTGGTCATCATCGGAAGAGTCATTAGGCTGATGATCTACATTCTGGTCGCCATTTGGATGGTTGGTGCTCTGGTCATCATTTGGAGGTTGCCTGTTCTGCCTCTGGTGCCGTAGGTCAGGGCGAACGCATTTTGAAGGTAGCCACCGTATCCCAGTATCTGTGGAAACACAAGCATACCCACGACCCCAAACGATAAGCTCATGAGGGCCTTCCCACTGGTTAGTGAGTAAATTCTGCACCCAGACTGTTGCCCGGAGCAGTTGTGTCTCACCTGCAGACTGCAATGAGAGAAAATGATTCAGAATAACAGGATTATTTGAATTTTGTGGTACTGCAAGGTGATTAATTGTATACAAAGCTTTTGCTAGTCGGCATCAGTAACCAAATTCAAAGGCTCCTGAGAGAATCATTGAAAAGCCATGATAACAGCCCTTAATTCAACTAACTCGGCAGAGTCTGACTCGGATTGGTGTGTCAATGAACCACCTGAAAGGCAGTGTAGGATACTGTGGACCCTTGCACACAGTGACCCCTGCTAAAAATTTGTCCCAATTCGTACGCCCCAAGCTGCCAACACGTCCCATCCCCAAAGGTTACAGGAAGTGGTAGTAACATAAGGCCTGATTGTAGCTGGGTGCCCCTCTGAGTCCTTCACCACCCCAGGTCGTTTGCTTAAATAGCCCTGTGTGGTTCCTCCTACACCTGCAATGGCCAATCCCACCGGGGTTAAAGGCCATGAGGGAGGCCACGCAGAGAAGGAGATGATAGTTACATCAGCACTCGTATCAATCAAACCTCAAAGCTGAATCCGGGGTGGACGGGCGTTCGGCAGGACCAGGGTACATGTCAGCTGTGGCCTTTGGTCAGAGATGTCTGCAGTCCAGAAGGCCTGCGGAATTCCCGTAGATCCACTGCAGTTATCTTCGTGAGATTATTGTTCTACCCTGGGGACACAAGACTCAAAAGGCACTAATTTAGCAAGGCAGGTCTTTCCAGGAATAGTTACAGGGGGTTTTTGCATGGAGACCATAGCGCAAATCTGACCTTTAAAGTCAGCGTCAATAACTCCTGAGTGCACTAAGATTCCTTGATGGGCAACGTCAGGTTTTCCCACCAGCATTGCACTGGATCCCTGGGCTAAGGGTCCATATGAGTCCAAGGGTACCTTATAAATACCACTAGAGTCTAAGATGACTGCGGCTGCGGTGTGGATGTCAACACCGTCTGATCCCTGGGTGCTGTCTCTAGGGTGGCTGGGTAGGCCTGTGCCTGTACCTGTGCCACTCTCTGGGGGAGTGACTGCATCGGAGAGCAATTCCCCCTCCTTGCACCCCGGCGGAAGTTTCCCGACAAAGGCCGACCATCGGCATGAGTCTGGGATCTACAATAGTCCGAGCAATGCCCTGGCCTGCCAGACCTCTTGCACTGGGGGATCGGTGTGGTCTCTTTTTGGCTTGGCTTAGGCCGCTTCCGTTTCTTCACCTGTTTTGGTTGCTTTGGTTCACGACCAGAAGATGTGTGAACAGGCTGCAGGAACGCAGCCAAAGCAGACCTTTTCTGGTTCCCGGATCCCAACTTAGCGCAGACTTCGACCATGTCTGTTACCTCAGGGTCCCCTGGTAAGGCATCTATGATTTTTCTGCACTCCTTGTTTGCGTTATCTCTTACTAACTGCCTTAACAACATCTGTCTTAAGCTGTCATCCTCAACCTGCTTCTTGAGAGAAGCAGCGACTTTCTCTACAAAGGAGACGAATGACTCTGATTTCCCTTGAACTATTTCAGTATATCGCTTTCTGGGCACAGACAACTCTATGGTTTTCAACAGGGCAGCCATGCCGACCTGCTGAGCTTGCTGCAGGATGCTAGAGGACAAGTTACCCTGTAGACTGGGATCAGAGAAGGGACCAGTCCCCATCAAAGCATCCACTCCTGCTGTCCGTCTAGGATCAGCAGCAGGGAGCTGCATATTCCCTAATGCAGCCTTGTCGGCCAGCTTTCTCCAGGTTTTCTCAAAAACTGTAAATTGTACAGGTTGAAACAGAATTTGACCTAAGTGTCTGATATCAAATGGAGAAAGCAAATCTGTATTTATCACCCTTATTATCTACATAACCTCAGCAGAACCTAGCCCATATTGTGCCACCTTGGATTGCAGTTCCTGGGCAACTTTCCAAGCAATTACCTCAGGCTTATCATGCTCCCCTGAATTTGGGAGAGCCTTATACACTGGGAAAGCTTGGATCTCCCCTTTTGGGGAGTCACTACCATCCTGATCTTCTGGCACAGCCTGTGGATGAAGTTTAACAGCTTCCCAGTTACGCCCAGAATCCTCGGATCTATTTGGCATTCCAAGTGTTTCCAATAACCTCCAGTCAGCCTCCTCCAACGCTCGCATCTTAACTGACTCTAAGCGATTGTAGTGGGTTGGATGCACTGTTACCATGCAGTCCTGAAAGGTCCAGGGGCGAGACTGGCGCAGCCTTTTCCTTCACCGCGCAGCTACAGCTGCCTGACGGCCGGGGACCCGAACCTCATCTGCCTCACTGCCTGACGATGAGTCATCAGGCAAAGGCAACTCAGAGACGCTGGGAGTGAACAGAGATGGACGGAGAAGGGCACTTTGGCTAAGTTCGCTAGAGCCAGAACAGACAGCACAGACTGCAGTTGGCTGCGCTGCAGTTTGAGCAGCAGCTTCTTTACAGGATGCTGTCTCGGCCGGTCCCAACCAAACCGGTACTAGAGCTGCTGCCACCGTCTCTGGGGCAACGGCCATGCCTGGCGCAGGCGCTGGCCCTTGCTCCGCGGCCACGTTCTGAGCCGCTGGCGCCGCTGCTATTTCTCGCTCCCCGGCCGCGTTCGGCGCCGCCCCCCCCGGCCACCGCTCCGCAGCCGCTGCTGCTCCCGGGTTTTCCCGCGGCAGCGCTACTTCCAGGTTCACCGCTGGCCGCGCCGCTTCCTGGTTTGGAGCCGCGGCTCCAGGGGACGGCGCGGGCAGTGCTGGCGGTGCAGGCCCGGCGCTCCCCGCATGGCAGGGTGGCTCTGGCATCCGCAGCAGTAGCAAGCTCAACAGGTCCTCCATCCTTCGGGATATGTTTCGTAACTCTGTCAGCAAAGGCAGATGCTGTATTAAAAGGTCGATGGCTCTGTTCTGCGACTGCGCAGAACAGTCCAGAGCCAAGAATTACAGCGGACCACACCCAGGCAGTCTTGGTGCAGGTATGCCTGGCGCTACGCCAGCTAAGAAGTTAGATCCAGGCGATTTTGGCTCTGTTGGTGCATACACAACCGGGTTAGGAGCCGCTCTGGGGGTACAATTCGCTAAGCCGCTAATTTGAGGCCCTGGATAAGCCATGGCCACAGCTGAGCTGAGCGGTAAGGCAGGCTGTGGGCCCTCCCGCTGCTCCGACCCCCCCGCCTCTGCCGGCATGGGAGTCCTGTGATTGTGCAGGGTGAGGCGGTGCAGGCTCTGCCTGTGGAGCGGGGGGGGTTTTCTGAATCCACAATCATTTGCCCCGGAAGCCCGGTCAGCGGAGTCCCCCTAGGACATTCCTCCGTCACTCATCACCGAAACAGACAAGCCAGCTCTGCTGCCACAGTCAAGGTCGGTCAGCAGAATAAATAACGAACGCCAGGTTTGATATAATTCTTACACTGCTGGCTCCCCAGACGGGAGCTCGTGTCGGACAGCACAGCCAAGTTCCTGCCATAAGGCAAAGTCCAGGGCAGTATCTCTGTCCATGGAAATCCCTTTTAAGGCAGCCCAGTCTAATAATTCCCGAACTGAGTTTTCAGGAATGGAGGTATGCATTATACTAAAAACACCTTTCCAGACCAGTACCACAGCGTCGATTTGTGAGCCGCTGTTTCCCATTTCTCAGTCACGTTGGACCTCCCGGTCCCGGGGGGGGGGGGGAAGGGGAACAGCGTACTTCTAGAGGAATTTGGCTTGGATCACAGCAGCAGGACACGTCAGAGAGTGCAGATCACGTTGGGCAGCACCAAATATTACCGCAGGCCTGGGCCCTAGGGTATAGCACCGTGTCCCACAGCCATAGGGACGAGGAGGAGGAGAAAATCCAGCAGGCAGGAATTGTGCAGCAAGATTGATTTATTTAATTATTTTTAAACTCTTTTATAGACTTTTTTCTTCATAGTCTAATTGGACAAAGGATCAGCCACCCCTCGGGGGTGATTGGCTAAAATCCTAAAACATCCATTGTCAAAATATTTTTCTACTATACCATAAGCAAGACTTTTCAAGGTTGCAGGTGTCTGGGTTGTTTACATAACTCTGCTACCTCTTCTGTGAGAGAGAAAAGTCTCTCACGGACTTAGAAAATAGCAAGAAAATCCTTGCTAGCAGCATTTTTGTATCTACACAGCAAAAGATTTTATTATTTAGCATTATTATCTTTTTCCCATGTGTTTGTTAAATAAATAGCTTTTATCTCTTTCACTTTCCTTCGAGGAAAATTTCTTTTTTCCTGAACCTGGTGGGGGTAGGAGTGGTTGTGCCTTCTCTCAGAGGATATATCTCTAAATTTGACCAAACCGGAACACCCAGGCAGCTTTTGCTTTACATATTAAATTGTCTTTAACTCGATCCATTAATCTTTTTGCCCTCCTTCAACTTCTTTCATCCACCAGGAGAGGGGAGTGAGTGAGAAGTAGGGTGGGTGTTTGGCTGCTGGCCGGAGTCAACCCACCACAACAGTGAAGGGATTAAGAGAAGATTGTTACCTTCTTTGAATTATAAAGGGAAAAAGAGGGAAAAAAATAGAAAGTAGAAAAGTAAACACAGTGTCTTGGGGTGATTTTATGATGTGTATCCCCTATCGCCACTCTATGCCCAGAAACTAATTTGTGCCTTTCTGTGCCTTTAAACTGAGCCTGAGAGGGGGGAGAAAAAAACTGAGTAAAACTTTTAAAAGCATTTTTTTTTTCAAGGACACACACACTCGTCTGCGTTCTGCGACAGTGAGAGAGTGGAGAAGCACTCTGCTTTCTTTTTTCAGCCAGTTTTTTGGGGTTTTTTCCCTCCGGAGAGTTGAACTTTGATTTCCTGGGAGTTCGATTTTTTCCCTTCTTCTTTTCTGGACTGTTTCAGCATCAGAACACATCAGGAGGATTTTTTTTCATCAAGGCCCCAGAGGAGGGCCCACCCTGTCCCCGCTCTGAGGATGAGGGGAGAGGCTACCTACAGAAGGACTCTGAAATTTTCCCAGGTTTTCTCGCCACAGTGAGAGGTTTTATTATTTAGCATTATTATGGTTTTCCTGTGTGGTTGTTAAATAAATAGGTTTATCTCTTTCACTTTCCTCTGAGGAAAATTTCTTTTTTCCCCGAATCTGGTGGGGGGAGGGATGGTTGTGACCTGCCTTCTCTCAGAGGATATATCTCCAAATTTGTCCAAACCGCCACAAATAATGCGTGGCGCCTGAATGCGTGCCTCAAAGAAAGTGAAAAACCTGTACTAATTATATTTTGGATTGAATTTACTTATTCTATGTTGGGGTAAAATAGTCACCATGTTGGTTGAGTACATAATGTCTTTCTCGGTTGAAGTACTCATGTCTTTCTGGTCCTTAAGCGTGTTTGAGGTATTCAGGCCTTTCTGGTGCCTAGGCCTATTTGCCTATCCACAACTTGCTCTGATCTTGTCCCTGACACGTAATTTTACCGAGCAGGGGCACGAATCAGGATTTCTATTTTGCTGTGCTCTGTGATAATGATTTATAAGGCGTTAACAGAGGTACAGGCAGATGTTCAAAGTGTACATGATATGTGGTTTCTCCATCCTAATCCCAGTCCTAGTTTCAGTAGCCTGTTTTGGGGGTTTATTAGTAATTGCACCCAGTTTGTTGGAGGCAGAGGAGACAGGGTTTCCCAGCCTTTCATCTCCTTTCCCTTTAAATGTGATACAGTATCTTTTGAGAATGTTCAGTTTCCCCTGGATGTTAAAGGGACCACCCTCCTGGTATTTAATCTGGTATGCTTCTCTATGTGGTTTGCAGCTTGTCTAGAATAAGAGCTCAGATTTCCAGGGTGACTGATGAGACACCTGATCCAGAAGTGAAAAATCCTGAGTGGTGTGGGGAATGGGAGGATATGGGCCAAACCCAGAAGAAATTCTCTGACCCAATAGTTTGGAATTCTTGCCCTGAACAAATTTAGAAACCAGCTGAGGTGGGGAAATATCTGAAAGAGAAATGCAATGACAAATCTAATGAGAAAGGGCTCACTGCAATATGTTGGGCTTTGGCATATGCCTATCGCACACTGCAGCAGGTAAAGGTAGAGGGGCAGGAAGATAAATCAGCAAAGCCTGCAGATACCCCAGTCATTCAGACTGCACCCAAACCAGACAGCAAGCCCAAACCAAATGGAGAGTCTAAGCCACTGACAGTGGCTCCTGTCACAAGAAAAAAGCACACAACCAAAACTGATCGCCCAGTGAAAGATGAGGATAATGCAGGGGAAGGAACTTCAAAGTCACCAACGGACTCAGGCACAGAAACCATTACTGAGTCCATGTCAATAAAGGACCTTCACAGCCTAAGAAAGGATTACACCCGAAGGTCTGATGAATCCATAATAAGTTGGATGGTCCGTATTTGGGATGCTGCAGGTGATGATGTAATGCTGGATGGTGCTGAAGCGAGGCATTTGGGATCCTTGTCACGTGATCCAGCTATTGACCAAGCGATAATAAGGAGGGCTGTCTTCCAGTCTCTGGAGACGGGTCTTGAATGGCACGAGGGATAGATATCTGTGTGGAGATGATCTCTATATGCAGCAAACCCAGTGAAAGACCATAGAACAAGGGATCCAACACCTGAGAGAACTAGCGGTGGTAGAGATTGTCTTCACAGATGACCCAGGATTGAAGAGTCCAGACCGACCCCGAGTTAATCCATTCATGTGGCGAAAACTCATACAGCTTGGGCCACCAGAATACGCTTCTGCTTTAGCAATAATGAAACCGGACTACGGTGCGAATGAGGCTGTGCAGGATATGGCGACGAAGCTCCGAGCATATGCAGATTCTGTGCATGGCCCAAGACATGCAAGAATTGCAGCTGTGGAAACACATATGCAGAAATTGGAAGATAAGATGGAGAAGAATCACCAGGAACTCAAGAACTAGATGAAAGAGTGCCTTCTCCAAATCTCGGCAGTACAGATCAGAGATTCTGCTACCAAACGTTCCCCAGAGAAAGAGAAAAGGTACAACCCACAAAGTAAGCTGTGATATTTCCTGTATGATAGTGGGGAAAACATGAGGAGGTGGGAAGGACAACCCACTTCTGCTCTGGCAGCACAAGTGTGTGAATTGAAGGAGAGCAAGTCTCAGAAAGGAAGTTCTACCAAAAAGGAAGTAGCTCCAGTTGCCCATAGACGAACTGCTGGAAATGATGGAAAAGAAGATGACATGTTCGATCCCCTTGAAGGAACCTCTAAGATGCAGGCCCAGGGAAAGAAGGATGACTGGTCATAGAGGGGCTCTGCCTCAAGCCAGGTAGAGGTCAGGGAAAACCGTGTTTTTTGGACTGTGTGGATTCGTTGGCCTGTATTACCGCAGGCCTGGTTCCTACGGTATAGCACCATGTCCCGCAGCCATAGGGAGGAGGAGGAGGAGAAGATCCAGCAGGCAGGAGTTGTGCAGCAAGATTGATTTATTTCATTATTTTACAAAGTCTTTTATAGACTTTTTCATCATAGTCTAATTGGACAAAGGACCAGCCACCCCTTGGGGGTGATTGGCTAAAATCCTAAAACATCCATTGTCAAAATATTTTTCTACTATACCATAAGCAAGACTTTTCAAGGTTGCAGGTGTCTGGGTTGTTTACATTCCCTGCTACCTCTTCTGTGAGAGAGAAAAGTCTCTCATGGACTTAGAAAATAGCAAGAAAATCCTTGCTAGCAGCATTTTTGTATCTACAATTCCCCCTTTTTGTTTGATAAGATAACAACTCTACTATTAATCCTAAATAGAAATCTACATCAGTTATTAATTCTAAATATGTCCTTAAGGCTTTAACTATCTGACTCCATAACAAGAAATTTAAAGTTCAGTCTCTGCTTGTGGAAGGGCCATCCCAGTCTCTGCTTGCAGAAGGACCATCTGCCTGATGGTTGACATCCTGGTCATCATCGGAAGAGTCATTAGGCTGATGATCTACATTCTGGTCGCCATTTGGATGGTTGGTGCTCTGATCATCATTTGGAGGTTGCCTGTTCTGCCTCTGGTGCCGTAGGTCAGGGCGAACGCATTTTGAAGGTAGCCACCGTATCCCAGTATCTGTGGAAACGCAAGCATACCCACGACCCCAAACGATAAGCTCATGTGGGCCTTCCCACTGGTTAGTGAGTAAATTCCACACCCAGACTTTTGCCCGGAGCAGTTGTGTCTCACCTGCAGACTGAAATGAGAGAAAATGATTCAGAATAACAGGATTATTTGAATTTTGTGGTACTGCAAGGTGATTAATTGTATACAAAGCTTTTGCTAGTCGGCTCTGTGGGGTTTCTCCATGCATTCCCCTTTTCTGCTTGCCCAAAACACGCTTCAAGGTACCATGAGCGCGTTCAACAATGGCTTGGCCAGTAGGAGAATGTGGGATACCAAAGGTATGGTCTACACCCCATAGGTGTAAAAACTGCCGCGTCTTCTCCGAGGCGTAGGCAGGACCATTATCGGTTTTCACAGAAGCTGGCATGCCCAGGACTGAGAAAGCCAATTTCCAATGGGCAATGACATCACGGCCCTTCTCTCCAGTGTGAGCAGTAGCCCACATAGCCGAGGAGAAAGTGTCAATAGACACGTGCACATATTTTAGCCGACCAAATTCTGGGATGTGAGTTACATCCGTTTGCCAAATCTGCAAGGTTTTTAGCCCTCTGGGGTTTACCCCTGCTGGCAAAGGCGCAGTGAGTCCATGACAGTCAGCACAAGCGCTGACAATGTCGCGCCTTGGTTGGCGTTAAATGAAACTGCTTCTGCAGGGTATGTGCACTTTGATGGAAGAAACCGTGCGATGCCTTGGCTTGTGAAATTTTGTCAGGCTGAGGCCCTACCCATGCAGGGTTGGCCAGCATGTCAGCCCTGGCATTGCCTTCCGTTAGAAACCCTGGTAAATTGGTGTGGCTTCGAATGTGCAGAATGTAATACGGATGCACTCGAGCTTGAATTGCAGACCACAAGGTTTGCAACAGAGAAAACAGAGCCGCATTGTTCACCTCCTTCAGAAGGGAACAATCTAAGCGTTGGGTGATATCTGCTACATAAGCAGAGTCAGTAACCAAATTCAAAGGTTCCTGTGAGAATCGCTGAAAAGCCATGGTAACAGCCCTTAATTCAACTAACTGAGCAGAGCCTGACTCGTGTTCCTCCAGCACCTGCCATTCCGACCCCTTCTTCGAGGTAACAATGGCTTTCCCAGTTTTCCCTCAACCATCCGTAAAGACGGTGGGTCCTTGCACCGGCACTCGGCTATTTCTCGGCCGCAAGGAAAGTACAGTCAATTTTGCCAACCGCAGTAATTTATGGCTGGGCAGATGGTAAGTGATCTGCCCTGAGAAGTTTTGCAGCGCGCTTTGCAAAGGAGCACTATGGATGAGGTTCCACTCAAAGTATTCCTTTGAGATCGGAATGACAATTACTGCAGGATCTGCAGCCATCAGTTGCAAACACCGTTGACGGCATTTGATTATCAGAGAAGCGACCAATTCAAACACTGTGGTCACAGTCCTTTTTGGCTGATGAGGCAAAAAGACCCATTCTAGGATATGCAAAGGATCAGGCCATTGAGCATTCCACTGGCCAATGATACCTGTAGGATGGAGGTCTGGAATAGTAATGAAAACAGTGATAGCAATGGAGGGATCCACTCGATAAACCTGACGAGTAGAAACATCCCTTTGGACCTCTTGCAGCACTTGTCGCGCCTCCAGAGTCAACTCCCGAGGTGAATTCAGACCAGGATCCCCTTTTAATGTATTAAAAAGCGGGGAAAGTTGCTTAGCGGTTAGACCTAAATAAGGTCATAACCAATTGATGACACCCAACAGCTTCTGGGCATCATTCAAGGTTTTAATTGAATCTGGGAATTGCACCTCTTGGCGTTGGATAGTTTGGTCCAATATTCTCACTCCTAAATATTTCCAAGGAGGATGCTGTTGAACTTTCTCCGGAGCTACCTCTAATCCATAGGCATGCAGAGCAGCGAGCAGCTGTGGCTGTATTCTCAGCAGCTCGTCCCGAGTGGACGCTGCCACCAGGATATCATCCATGCAATGGTAGCAGCGTGCATCAGGAAACTGCTTGCAAACTCTGGCTAAAGCTTGGGCGACATACCACTGACAGATAATTGGGCTGTTCCTCATCCCTTGAGGGAGGACCTTCCATTGGTATCTCTTAGCAGGTTCAGCATTGTTAATGGCAGGCACAGTAAAGGCAAATTTCGGTTTGTCATCAGGATGCAAAGGAATTGTGAAAAAACAATCCTTTAAATCAATGATCAGGATGTCCCACCCCGTAGGAATCATGGTGGGAGAGGGCATGCCAGGCTGCAATGCCCCCATACCTTCCATAACTGCATTAACTTTCCGGAGGTCCTGCAATAATCTCCATTTCCCTGATTTCTTCTTAATTACGAAAACAGGAGTGTTCCAGGGGCTAGTAGAAGGTTCAAGGTGCCCCTGTTGTAATTGTTTCTGAACTAGCTGATGAAGGGCGTCTAACTTCTCTTTTGGTAGGGGCCACTGCGGCTCAAAGACTGGTGTTTTAGTCAGCCACCGCAAAGGCATTGTAGGATACTGTGCGCCCTTACACACAGTGACCCCTGCTAAAAATTTGTCCCAATCCGTACACCCCAAGCTGCCAACACATCCCGTCCCCAAAGATTATGGGAAGTGGTAGCAACATAAGGCCTAATCATAGCTGGGTGTCCCTCTGAATCCTTTACCACCACAGGCCGTTCGCTTAAATAGCTCTGTGTGGATCCTCCTAATCCTGCGATGGCCGATCCCAGCGGTGTTGCTGCCTGTTCTGAGCTTCCCCTCCCCCTCCCAGAGACACGTGCTCCTGCCACATGCTCGAGATCCTTTGTTCGAAGCGCAGGCAAAACCAAATGTAACTCAAACTCTTCAGCAGTGTCTGATTGGCCGGTCACCCCGGGTCCGCCCCCAGTCCTCCCCTTCCCCCTTCTCCGAATAAAGGATAGTGGAGGGGAGGCTCCGCCCTCTCTCAGCTCAGCTTTTCCTGTGAACATCTGTAGTTGTCTCTCTCCTTTTTTAAGGCTTCTAACTGCAGGGAATTGAGCGGGCAGGGAGCTATATTTCTCCCTCTTTGCTTCTGCTGATGGTATTTGCTCTGCAGCTGATACAGGTACCGATTTTAGAGCTATTAAAGTGCTAGATCGCCTGTGCTGCCTCTCTGGGTTGCTCGAGGCTTTCTAAGGCATTGAAATACAAGCGCTAGCCGGTATAAAGCTGAAAAGATACCATCCACATTTGGCGCTCAACGTGCTATCTCTGAACTCCGGTTCTGAGAGACTTTCAGGGTGTCCCGGAAGCTGTGTATCTGCTGGAGTTAGCTCTGCACGTCGTGCTGTGCCAGCTCTGTGTAGCGAGCTGTTACTTTTTGCGTAACAGTGAGCCCAGAGGCTCAGCCTGTACCTCCCCCACACCACGTGGCGAGGGAACGGCTGGAAAGCAGAAGACCCTTCTCGCATGTTTTTTTTCTCCGGACCTGCTTTCCTGTGGTAAAATCCAGATTTCTGGTGAGTATCCCTGCTGGTTTAGGGGCTCCTGTCTTAAGCTGGTGCTGGTGCAAACTTTCTCTTTTTTTCCTCCTTTTGGGCGAGTTGGGTTGAGGTTTGTGGTGTTGCATTCATAATGGGATCTGAAGTTTCTGCACACCATAGAGAAATATACCACAAAGTTCAAAGCTACCTTTCCTTAACTGGGCATAAATACCCTAAAAATCTAATTCAATCTTTTGTACAATGGCTTTTTCAGTACTTTCCTAATCTTACCTCCGAAGACATAAGATCTGCTGAATTTTGGGATAAGGTGGGGAGAAAACTTTCCTCTCTTAGGCGTGCAGGAGATGAAACAGTTTCAAAATTCTTTCCTCTCCTGTTACTAAGTTATACTTTGCCTGAGAAAAAGGCAGTACATGAAAAGCCTCTGCAAGAAACCCCTGTTAATTCCCTTATACCCTCTTCCAACCCCTTTGTCCCGGACCCCTCTTCCCCTACGCTGGTAAACACAGCTAGAGCAGACTGCTTTTTAGCACAGGAGAGCTATCGTCCTCCTGGCTCACCCGTGTTTCCTCAGCACCCTGCCTCGGACGGGAATCCGGAGCCCGTCCCAGGACCTTCCCAACCCCTTTTCTCCACTCCCTTGTCCCCAGTTTCTAGCCCTCATGTTTCAAGCGCGCGTAAAAACCCCTTCTCCCCTGATCTCTTTGTTCCCAGGGACAGCCATTGTCATATGCTCGCAGCCCGGGGAAAAACCCCTCCCCCCAACCCCTTTTCTCCGAATTTGTTTGTCTCCAATAATGGCGGCCGCGATGTTCCTTCCTCTCCAAACTACACCTCCCACACTCCCTTTCTCCCCCACCCCACAAATCCCTTCTTGTCCCCATCCACTCCCGCGTCACAACCTGACCCCGCCTCCCCATAGCGTCGTGTTTCACCCCTCCCTCTGTGCCCGCCCATGGCTCAAGTACCGCCCCTGCCTCCCACAACCCCGCCCCCAACCCCTCCCCTCCTCCGGCGGTGTCCCCGCCTCCACTCCCCGCCCCTGCTTCCCATTGTCCTGCCCCCGGTTCCCACAATCCTGTGAATACCTTTCTAAATCCAGGAACCTATAGCTACCAGAAAGTAACTCCAACTGCTTCTACTACACTCTCTCCTACTAGCAATGTAGCAAACCCTGACTGGAAACCCTTACCTTATTCTAATATTAAAGATTTGTGCAAGGCCATTAAGGAGTTTGGAATGCATAGTAATTATTTTAAGAGCCTTTTAAGTGCTACTTCTGCAACTCACTTACTGGTACCTCATGATTTAATTACATTGATGCAAACTCTTCTCACACCTGGTGATTTTATGATGTGGAAAAAGCAATGGAAAATAATTTTATCTGATTTATTGAAAATTTTGTGGCAAACTCCAGATAATTACCTGGACCTTGAGAATAATTATATCACATTAGACCTTTTATCTGGTGACAATAATATGGCAAATCCTCAAAAACAAGCAATGCTTATCCCTCGTCCAGTTCTTACTGAAATCACACGTGCTGCTGAAAAGGCCTTAACATTATTACCATCTCAAACTCCTAACTCTCATTATACCACCATCAAGCAATTGCCAAATGAAAATATTATTCACTTTTATAACCGTTTGTGCGAAGCTGTCTCTTCCCAGGTCCCTAATCCTGACCTCCAACAAGCGCTCCTACTCAAACTTCTCCAAGTAAATACGAATGATGCTTGCAAACAGGTCATCCTCACTCTCCCTCTTCATCCTCCTCCTACTGTTGAATCCATCCTCGAAGTCTGTACAAAGAAGGTGCAGCTGAACACAGCTGCTCCCTTTTTGAAAAAAGTGGGGATGGTTGGGGAAGTTGTAGAGAATGTTACGGGTACAAGAGAAACTCAATCGCGTGGTAACCTTATATGCTATCGTTGTCAGAAAAAGGGACATGTAGCTCGCAATTGCAGAGCGATTATAACTGCTGATAAAAACTCTCCAAAGACTGTTTCCCCAGGTCAACAGCAGCGAAACTAGCGACCCAACGCGTCCTAACAGCTCCGCGTTCAGACAAAAATAGGGCTGCAGACAAAGCAACTTGGACTTCTGGACTCAGGTTTAAGGTAACCTGTGCTGAAACACACCATTTCAACAACAACAAACAGACTGTAATACCCATTTCATTCCAGAATGTGGACCACATGCAAGACTTTACATACCTTTTTGTTATTGGGGACACTCAGGAAACACCTGCTGGGATAGAGGTTACACCCACACTCATGAAAGTGGATCAGAATGGGTGTTCTAACCTAATTGTACAATGTATATATCCGCCGTACTTTATGCAAAAGGGTCAAGTCATTGCACAGGCCATTCCACTGCCCAAATACCTGCCCACAGATGGTCATATCCCAGCCATCTGTTGGACTGAGGTTTTGGGAAATGACAAACCTATAATAGAATGTAAGCTCCGTCACAAATCACATAAAATCAGTATCATGGGAATGATAGACACAGGTGCCGATGTGTCTGTCATTCCATTTGATAAGTGGCCTGAGCAAAGGGAGCTACAATCTCAGGGTATCATACGAGGGATTGGAGGTACCCAAATTGCAAAGCAATCCAAACACACCACCCAAATTGAAGGTCCTGAAGGACAAATAGCAACTCTTCGTCCGTATGTCCTGGACACCAAATTCACACTGTGGGGAAGGGATGCCATGTCTCAGTGGGGAACAAAAATTGATATCACCCCTAGATATAAAAATTTTCCCTTGCGGCCACTGGAGCAGAGTGCCATCCACAAAAATTAACTTGGAAAACAGATGAACCCGTGCAAGTTAAACAGTGGTCTCTAAAAAAAGAAAACTTAGAGGCACTCAAAACATTAGTAGCTGAACAATTGGCTAAAGGAAATATAGTTCCAACTAACAGCCCATGGAACACACCCGTGTTTGTAATAAAAAAACCAGGAAAGAACAAATACAGGCTACTCCAAGATCTTAGAGAAGTTAATAAAGTTATTGAAGACATGGGACCCCTTCAACCAGGTATGCCATCACCTTCAATGCTCCCACAACATTGGCATTTAGCTGTTCTTGACATTAAAGATTGCTTCTTTCATATTCCACTCCATCCTGCAGACGCCCCTCGATTTGCATTTTCTGTACCCTCTCTTAATCATAAAACCCCCATGGAACATTACCATTGGCTTGTGCTTCCCTAAGGTATGAAAAATTCCCCAACTCTCTGCCAAGAATATATTGCTAAAATTCTATCTCCCATCCGTGCCAAAGCAGAGAAAGCCATCATCCTACATTACATGGATGATGTGCTGGTGTGTGTTCCCAATAATCAGTATCTTGAGCAGACACTTAACATGGTGATTGAGGCCCTAGAGGCCAAGGGCTTTGAATTACAACCAGAAAAAATGCAGAGAACAAGCCCTTGGAAATACCTCAGACTCAAAATCACAGAAACCTCTATCACCCCGTCACCATTAATAATAACCCGAAAACATTAGAGGAAGTGCAACAGATCTGTGGGACACTGACCTATTTAAAACCCTGGTTAGGACTCACCACAGAGGATGTAGCTCCTATTGCAAACCTGTTGCGAGGGGAAGGCGGTCCAGCATCCCCCAGATCCCTGACAGAAGAGGCAAGGCAGTCTCTCAGAAAGATACAAGAGCTCATTTCCACCAGACAAGCACACAGATATCAGCCCTCCCTACCCTTTAAGCTTGTCATTCTAGGGAAGGCACCACACTTTCACGGCCTCATATTTCAGTGGGACAAAGAGCAGAAGGACCACCTCATCATAATTGAATGGGTTTTCCTTCCACTCCAACCTCCTAAAACCATCACACAGCCACAAGAACTAATAGCAGAAATTATCATGAAGGGTAGAGCAAGGCTCTGCACCCTGGCAGGATGTGACTTTGCATACATCTACTTACCGGTAACAACAGACGCATTAGATCACCTACTCCAAAATAATATAAATTTACAATTTGCATTAGATAGTTACTCAGGCCAAATCTCCAATCATTACCCAAAACATGACATGTTTAATCTGCCATTCTCTTTCATCCCTCGAGAGATTCAAAGCAGAAAACCCCTCGATGCAATTACCGTTTTTACTGATGCCTCAGGGAAAAGTAAGAAGTCTGTGGTCACATGGAAAAATTCAAAGACGCAAAAGTGGGAATCTGACATCAAGGTAATCCAAGGATCACCACAAGTAGCTGAATTAGCAGCTGTCGTTAGAGCATTTGAGAGGTTCAAAGAACCCTTTAATTTGGTCACAGACTCAGCATATGTAGCTGGAGTAACTGTTAGAGCTGAGCATGCTCTCCTAAAAGAAATCTCAAACAAAAAAAATTATGATTTGCTCTCAAAGCTAATTTATCTGGTTTCCCACAGAGAGCATCCCTATTTTGTCATGCATGTGAGGTCACATACAAACCTGCCAGGATTTATTGCAGAAGGTAATCATAGAGCTGATGCTCTGGCTATGCCAGCAGACATAGTTCTATTAGCCGACTTACCAAAGCTCCCCCAAGTTTTTGAACAGGCAAAACTGAGCCATGCCCTGTACCATCAGAATATTCCTGCTCTTATCCGCATGTTCCATCTGTCGCAGATGCAGGAAAAAGCAATAGTGGCAACATGTCCCAACTGCCAGAAGCTACAGCTTCCGTCACTGGGCATGGGAGTCAACCCCAGAGGCATTAATAGCGGTGAAGTGTGGCAGATGGACGTCACACATTTCCCTGAATTTGGGAGATTAAAATACGTTCATGTTTCTATTGATACCTTCTCTGGTGCTATGTATGCCTCTGCACATGCAGGTGAAAAAGCTAAGAACGTTGAAAAACATCTTGTCCAAGCTTTTGCTGTGCTTGGTATACCTGAGGAGATAAAAACTGATAATGGACCTGCCTACACCTCCCAGGAGTTTAAAAACTTCCGTCAGCAGTGGGGATTTCGACATGTTACAGGTATTCCTCACTCCCCAACTGGACAAGGCATTGTTGAACGTGCCCATCAAACCCTCAAGCGAATGCTGCTACAACAATCAGGGACCACCAAACTCAACTCACCTGTCCTCAGACTCAGCAAAGCACTGTTTACCATAAACTTCCTGAATGGCACCTTTGAGGATCCAAACCCTCCCATCTATTGTCATTTCCAGAACACCGGGAGACAGAAACTGAAGGAAAATCCAGAAGTCCTGATCCGGGACCCAGAGACTCAAAAAATCCAAGGACCATACAAACTTGTAACTTGGGGACGTGGGTATGCCAGTGTATCTACCCCTCAAGGACTGAGATGGATCCCAGGGAAATGGGTAAAACCTTATGTCACTTCCTCAAAAGTTAAAGAGGTTAAAACTGCCTCCTGGAAGAGACGCCGTAAAAAGGATCCAAATTTTGCACCCTCATGTAAACCCCCTACTGCAGATTTTGATGTTAATCCCTTAAGTTGCACTGCTTTGCACTCAGGGTTTGCACTGTACTCTGTAAGTCTTCGTCCTGATACTCCATACCATAGATGTCCTGACTAACCCCTGAGTTTTGACTGGGGAACTAGTTTAAAGGCATCCTAGGTACTATCGAGTTGTAGGGACGATAGATTCCAATTATGTTTTGCACTGTTGTTTTGTTACTGTTCTATGCACTTTAAGTTACTAAGAGTTACAACCCAGCTTTAAAGAAAAACAATAGGGAATTGTTGCTGCCTGTTTTGAGCTTCCCCTCCCCCTCCCAGAGACACGTGCTCCTGCCACATGCTCGAGATCCTTTGTTCGAAGCGCAGGCAAAACCAAATGTAACTCAAACTCTTCAGCAGTGTCTGATTGGCCGGTCACCCCGGGTCTGCCCCCAGTCCTCCCCTTCCCCCTTCTCCGAATAAAGGATAGTCGAGGGGAGGCTCCGCCCTCTCTCAGCTCAGCTTTTCCTGTGAACATCTGTAGTTGTCTCTCTCCTTTTTTTAAGGCTTCTAACTGCAGGGAATTGAGCGGGCAGGGAGCTATATTTCTCCCTCTTTGCTTCTGCTGATGGTATTTGCTCTGCAGCTGATACAGGTATCACTTTTAGAGCTATTAAAGTGCTAGATCGCCTGTGCTGCCTCTCTGGGTTGCTCGAGGCTTTCTAAGGCATTGAAATACAAGTGCTAGCCGGTATAAAGCTGAAAAGATACCATCCACACACCGGGGCTAAAGGCCATGAGGGAGGCCATGCAGAGAAGATGATAGTCACATCAGCACTCGTATCAATCAAACCTCGAAGCTGAATCCGGGGTGGATGGGCGTTCGGCAGGACCAGGGTACATGTCATCTGTGGCCTTTGGTCAGAGATGTCTGCAGTCCAGAAGGCCTGTGGAAGTCCCGTAGATCCATTGCCGTTATCTTCCTGAGTTTGTTCTACCCTGGGGACACAAGACTTAAAAGGCACTAATTTAGCAAGGCAGGTCTTTTCAGGAATAGTTACAGGGGGTTTTTGCATGGAGACCATAGCGCAAATCTGACCTTTAAAGTCAGCGTCAATAACTCCTGAGTGCACTAAGATTCCTTGATGGGCAACATCAGGTTTTCCCACCAGCCTCGCACTGGATCCCTGGGCTAAGGGTCCATATGCATCCAAGGGAACCTTATAAATACCGCTAGAGTCTAAGACGACTGCAGCTGCGGTGTGGACGTCAAACCCGTCTGATGTGTGGGTGCCGTCTGATCCCTGGGTGCTGTCTCTAGGGTTGCTGGGTAGGCCTGTGCCTGTACCTGTGCCACTCTCTGGGGGAGCGACTGCATCAGAGAGCAATTCCCCCTCCTTGCACCCCGGCGGAAGTTTCCCGACAAAGGCCGACCATCGGCATGAGTCCGGGATCTACAGTAGCCCGTACAATGGCCTGGCCTGCCACACCTCTTGCACTGGGGGATCGGTGTGGTCTCTTTTTGGTTTGGCTTAGGCCGCTTCCGTTTCTTCACCTGTTTTGGTGGCTTTGGTTAACGACCAAGAGATGCGTGAACAGGCTGCAGGAAAGCAGCCAAAGCAGACCTTTTCTGGTTCCCAGATCCCACCTTAGCACAGGCCTTGACCATGTCTGTTACCTCAGGGTCCCCTGGTAAGGCATCTATGATTTTTCTGCACTCCTCATTTGCGTTATCTCTCACTAACTGCCTTAACAACATCTGTCTTAACCCGTCATCCTCAACCTGCTTCTCAAGAGAAGCAGCGACTTTCTCTACAAAGGAGAGGAATGACTCTGATTTGCCTTGAACTATTTCAGTATATCGCTTTCTGGGCGCAGACAACTCTATGGTTTTCAACAGGGCAGCCATGCCGACCTGTTGAGCTTGCTGCAGGATGCTAGAGGGCAAGTTACCCTGTAGACTGGGATCAGAGAAGGGACCAGTCCCCATCAAAGCATCCACTCCTGCTGTCTGTCTAGGATCAGCAGCAGGGAGCTGCATATTTGCTAATGCAGTCTTGCCGGCCAGCTTTCTCCAGGTTTTCTCAAAAACTGTAAATTGTACAGGTTGAAATAGAATTTGACCTAAGTGTCTGATATCAAATGGAGAAAGCAAATCTGTATTTATCACCCTTATTATCTGCATAACCTCAGCAGAACCTAGTCCATATTGTGCCACCTTGGATTGGAGGTCCTGGGCAACCTTCCAAGCAATTACCTCATGCTTGTCATGCTCCCCTGAATCTGGGAGAGCCTTATACACTGGGAAAGCTTGGATCTCCCCTTTAGGGGAAGCACTACCATCCTGAACTTCTGGCACAGCCTGTGGATGGAGTGTAACAGCTCCCCGGTTACCTCCAGAATCCTCAGATCCATTTGGCAGTCCAAGGACTTCTAACAACCTCCAGTCACCCTCCTCCAATGCTCCCATCTTAAGAGACTCTAAGAATCTATTATAATGCGTCAGACGCACTGTTACTGTGCAGTCCTGAAAGGTCCAGGGGCGAGACCGGCGCAGCCTTTTTCTTCGCCGCGCGGCTACAGCCGCCTGACGACCCAGGGCCAGCACCTCATCTGCCTCACTGCCTGATGAGGAATCATCAGGCGAAGGCAACTTTGGGGTGCTGGGAGTGAACAGAAATGTACGTGAAGGGGCACTTTGGCTAAGTTCGCTAGAGGCAGAACAGACAGGACAGATTGCAGCTGCTCTCGGCGCCGCCGCCTCTGGCACAGCAGCTGCGTTCGGCGCGGTCGCCGCTTCCGCTGCTGTTTTGCGCTCCCCAGCCACGCCCGGCGCTGCCGCTGCTGGCCCGTTCTCGGGGGTCGTGCCGGGCGCTGCCGCCCCTGCCCGCTGCTCCGCAGTCGCCGTCTCTGGCTGTGTCTCCGCAGCCGCCGCCGCTTCCAGGTTTTCCCGTGGCTGCGCCGCTTCCAGGTTCACCGCCGGCCGCGCCGCTTCCTGGTTTGGAGCCGCATCTCCTGCAGATGGCAGGGGGGGCGCGGGCAGTGCGGGCTGTGCTGGCAGTGCGGGCGGTGCTGGCTGTGCTGGCGGCGCGGGCGCGGCCGGCGCGGGCTCAGGCATCTGCCGTTCTAGAAGGCTGAGGAGTTCCTCCATCCTTCGGGATAAGTTCGGTAACTCTGTCAGCAAGGGCAGATGCCGCATTAAAAGGTCGATGGCTCGGTTCTGCGACTGCACAGAACAGTCCAGCGCCAGGGAGGGCAGCGGACCACACCCAGGGAGTCCCGGGGCAGGCACACCCGGCGGTACGCCGGCTAAGAAGTTAGATCCAGGTCCATACGGAAGCGAGCTAGGAACCGCTCTGGGCATCCAAGTCGGCAAACCACTGATTTGCGACCCTGGATAAACCGTGGCCGTCGTCCAGCCGAACGGCAAGGCAGGCTGTGCACCCTCTCGCTG